>NC_089845.1:138791796-139413880 GCF_035609145.1 Eleutherodactylus coqui | reverse complement strand
CGTCATGTGATCAGGGGCAGAGCTCAGAGCCCTGATGACTGACCACATGACAGTGATATGATCACATGTAACTCACACAGTTACTCAGTTGCTCACAGACAGGTGGTTGTTAGTATTATTTATATATATATATATATATATATATATATATATATATATATATATATATATATATATATATATATATAGTAACATCTAGCCATTTGCAACAGATAGCTGCCTGGTTACTGGTTCTGATGAGCCGTTACTGTATTGTTATCTAGTCCAGTTATTTAATAACATTTCCTTTGCTCTCAGATCCAGTCCATTACATATATTGCTTTTTGGAATCATTCGATGACCATCCAGGCACTTAATAAAATGTAGAGCTTTAGTTGCAGACCATTAATCACAAGTTCAATTACAAGAAAGCTTTAATTAGCTGTGTCTAAATGTACCTGCAAGGTGTTATGGTAATTAATGGCTATTCCATTCTCTCCATAACTGATAAACATAAGGAACATGTATTTAGCAGAGTTTTTAAATGTCTATCATTTTGATTAAAGTTTGGTACTGTTTTATATCAAGTGGAGTCATTTGTGTTAATGAACTCGAGAACAAAGTCCTCACTCTGAATTATTTGCTCTTATTAGGAGCTGATGAGCTTGCTTCCCGACATAGCAAGTAGTCCCAGCAACATTGTGTTTGCAGAGTAATAGCAGCAGTACACCGTACCTGGCAGAAGATGGCATTTTACCAGGGGATCCGATTGCTAATTTAATACTCCTGATAGGTTCACTCAGCTGATTACTACTTTAATTTTAAGGTATATTCACAAAGGGCAGTAAGGCTGGGTTTCCAAGCTGTGGTACCTGCATGCTTATGAAACCCTGCCAAGTTGTAGAATCCAATTGCCATAGGATCTTACTGGCATTATTGGCAAGCTTGTGTGACCATTGGCAGTTGTGGGTGGGCAGGGTTTGGAATGCTTATGGTTGATGCAGTGTGGAAACCTATCCTAAGAGGTCCGATATATAGTATGAAGTTATCCGAGCAGAAGACTGGAACAATGTAGTATTAGGTGGACATTCACATTAGGCAAAAGAGTGGAAATGATTGGATTGCTTACTAAGCTTGTGAAAGGATTTTCTACCCGTTAAAATGTAATCCCTACCAGATTTGCATCTCAGAAGACTATAAGCACAAATTGATTGGATCTTAAACGCTACTTATTTTGTAGGCTACACCTTAAACCCTTCATGCACCCTCATGTAGTAGTACACCAAGGTCCTCAAGTAGTTATTAAGGCACCTTGACATACTGTGCTGGTGCATTTTCTTGCTAGAATATCCCATCATTTGGGGTATGTAAAATTCATGAGGGGCTGCAAATTGTCACCAAGCAATGAAATGTAGTGGGCATCAGTCAATAGCATGTCTAGGCGGACCAGTGGATTCACACTATGCCATATAAGCACACTTCACACCAGTATGGAAACACCACCAGCCTGCACAATGTCTTGTTGACAACTGAGGTCCATGTCTTCATGGGGGCTGCTTTCACATGTGAACCCTACCATCAGCCCAAAACAATTGGCGTGGTGACACACCACATGTTGCCAGATCTCTGAGATTTAGTTTGCAACCACCCAAGCCCAGATGAGTTACTACGTCTGGTGATCCCATGGAAGCTAAAGAATACTGCCCTGACTTATGGGGTATGCATGTGGTGCCTACTGCATTGACTATGGATGTGATTCATGCCAGAAATGTCTGTTCAAATGGACCATTATAGCTCAATATCCCTGGCCGCAATCATTAAAGCGGTTTTCCAGGTAAATACTATTGATAACCTATCATCAGGATAGGTCATCAAAAGTTGATCGTCTGGGGTCCGTCACTCTGGACCCCGAATAATCAGCTGAGTGAGCGCATGCTGTCAGCACTGCAATAACACAGAGTTCGGAGTGGAAGCCTCCGTGTAGTGGCCAGTGCTTGTGACTGCAGTCAACTCTCATTGAAATCAATAGGAGCCGTGCCTGCAGTTACAAGCGCCAACCACCATATGGGAGGTCAGCCCGAAGACTTCCACTCCAAATACACAGAGGTCAGAGCGGAATTCTCCACGCCAACCTCTCATGTAGTATCCGGCGCTTGTAACTGCACAGCTCCCATTGATTTCAGTGAGAGCCGTGCCTGCGGTTACAAGTGCCTGTCTCTACTTAGGTTGGAGCGGAGAATTCCACTCCGACTTCTGTGTATTATGCTGACAGCATGTGCCCGCTGGTGAGTTAGGATCTTGAACGATAGATCCCAGCCGACCAACTATTGATGACCTATCATGTTCCATCTATCTGGCATTGACTATCATGCCTTGTTTGAACTTGTTAGCATGGCCAGTGTTCAGCCTCACTCACAAGATAACTCCTCAAAACTTAGGGAACTTTTACATGGGACGACTACCTGGTGAAATGATATGATTAGCAACTAATGACCAATTTTTTGCTCAGCGCCCTGTCGGGTGCCCCGTTTGTACAGGGCAACTGATGCTTAAATTTGCTAATTTGAACGATTTTGTTGGCTTTTTGCTAGTTGGCCCATGTAAAATTACCCTAATACAGTTGTGGGCATTCCCAAGCCATCACTTAAGGTAATGCCACTTCATAATTAATTTACATAATGCTATCCCATGACTTTTGACATGTCAGTGTATATAACAATTCTGAGTTTCCTTATTAAATTGAAAGGATTTTATTGCTTTTTTTCTTAGGAAAAACCTCAAAGTGGCTTCTTAAGGTAAAAAAAAAATAATAATGGAAAGAAGAGCTCTATAAAAACCAGCAGACATTATTTTCCCACACAAGGTTAAAGATGGATTTTACAAGAAGTTGAGCCTTTTTATAAATATTATTTGTGCTCATGCTGCTCTTGAAAACCATTTTCGGAACTGACAAATAAAATGAGTTTGCTCATCATGCCGGAAATAATCTGCAGCTTCCAGACTTGCTGGCGGAATTTCAGGATACAATGTAATATTAACTACACCAATAAGTACAATCAAAGTGAGCTCACCGTTTTATGTGCCCGAGCATTATATGTCCGGTATATGCAGGTGCTCTGGAAACTGTTGGTGAGCATTACAAGTATCTAAACATGAAGGAATTCTAGTGCTCCTGCAAAAATGAAGCAACTCTTTTATTATAACATCTTTAAAAAACCAGAGTACATAGCAAAACAAAAAGTCTTGCAGTCTTACGCGTTTCGAGTTCTTGGTTGCAGCATAAATCAACTGACTTCTATATTTTCTTTAAAATAAAATAAACCAATCACATGATCCTGGGTAAACTTCTATACAGCGGTATGAGAGATGTTGCAAAAAGAGGGAAAATCCTTGGTAAATTATCTCAAACTGAATTTAGATCCAACACCCCTTGGTGGTTAGGAGGTGTCATGCAAGTGCTAGAATTTCTTCTTCGTGCCTCTACACCTGTAAATAACTTTTCTCGTTCTTTTTAGTTTTTCTATATACGGATAAAATATTCTTGAGTGCTGACTTTTTGTTAGCGCTCGTTTACACCAGCGTTCAGGCTTTCTGTTTTGTTTTCAGAGCAGAGACACTGAATGAAAATGAAATAAAATTATTCTATGTTTTTTTCTGTTGATTTCAGTGGTTTTTTTTAAAAAAACAGAAAAAAAAACAGGAAGCTTCTAGTTTTGCTTCGCTTACATTAGGGCTCCTACACACTGGCCATCACGATTTTGGCGCAAATAAGTCACGTCAAAATCGCATCTTTGTTGCTGTGATTTTTAAACATCTGCGATGCTTTTTCCTGAGAATAATCATGCATCGCTTTGATGCCGCTCGCAATTTTTTAGTACAATAGTCAACGGGGCTTTCTAATGTTAAAAAGGCATTGCATCACATGAAAATCGCAAGTTTATGAATGAATGAATGAATGGTTGTGATTGGTTCATCAAGTGCCGACTCTGGTTGGCTGAGCCATGGCGCTCATGAACCAATCACAGACAGCCCTTCCTGGAGGCAGGGGTTTAGCTCTTCCAATCCAGGAAGGGCTGGTAGAAGACTGAAGATGAGTGCCAGACTTGAGGAGAAAATGCGCCTAAGATAATAGCGCCTCTTAGTTGATGTATTATTATTTTTTTGTTATTATTATAGTTTTATAATTTATTTTTATTAGAGCTTATTTTTGGGGTAGGGCTTATATTTCAAGCCTCCCCCCCCGCCCCCCACTACCCTTCAGAAAATCCTCGCACTTGGTTCTACAAGTCATTTTGTAGCGACACAAAATTTGCGTTATCACTGCGAGAAAACACAGCGATATCAGATCGCCACAAATGCAATATCGCTGCAATTTTCTTGCATCAACATTGCGTCGCCCCTGTGGATGCAGCCTGAAGCTCATGGTTTCTAATAGATTCTTTCACATGAGAGATGTTTTATAGCCTGAACTAGCTTACCCGTCGCGCGTTGCTGCGAAGACAGACAGACATACATTCATTCGTTTTTATATATCTAGATAACAACCAATCACAGCGCAGCTTTCATGTTACCTCAGTGGTATAATATATAACAACCAATCACAGCGCAGCTTTCATGTTACCATAGCAGTATAAAATATAACAACAAATCACAGCGCAGCTTTCATGTTACCTCAGCAGTAAGAGAAATAACAACCAATCACAGCGCAACTTTTATTCTGCCTCAGCAATATAAAAAATAGCAACCAATCACAGCACTGCTTT
This sequence comes from Eleutherodactylus coqui, assembly GCF_035609145.1. Classification (NCBI taxonomy): domain Eukaryota; kingdom Metazoa; phylum Chordata; class Amphibia; order Anura; family Eleutherodactylidae; genus Eleutherodactylus; species Eleutherodactylus coqui. Next base: position 139,409,138 of record NC_089845.1, on the reverse strand, counting down.
CATGTTACCTCTGCAGTATTATATATAGCAACCAATCACAGCACAGCTTTCATGTTACCTCAGTGGTATAATATCTAACAACCAATCACAGCGCAGCTTTCATGTTCCCTCTGCAGTATTATATATAGCAACCAATCACAGCGCAGCTTTCATGTTACCTCAGTGGTATAATATATAACAACGAATCGCAGCACAGCTTTCATGCAACCTCAGTAGTATAAGAAGTAGCCACCAATCACAGCACAGCTTTCATGTTACCTCAGCAGTATAAGAAATAGCAACCAATCACAGCACAGCTTTCATTTTACCTCAGCATTCTCAATATCCAGCAATTGTCTTGCGAAACGTTCGGCGGATGCATCATTTTGTAGTTGAACGCTCATCCCGTTGCTCGTAATGCCTTTTGCTTTCGTGCTTGAGATGGAAATCAAACGATCTTTGTCTGGGGGGCATATCTGTCGACTATGTTCGCACGCGCGCCACCTATCGTAGGATAGTTGTACTATGCCTATAATCTTCCCAGGAGTGTACTCAGCAACTTCCCAAAGTCTCATGGCAATTGGATGAATGGTGTAGTAATGCATAACGGACAGACAGACAGACATTCATTTATATATCAGGAAGTGAGAGAATTAGATTCCGTACGTAAAATTTGGATGCTAATTCTTTGGCGCATAGAATTGAATAATCGAGTTGAGACCCATTAGCGTTTTCTATTCATGACAGATTCAATGCCCGTGCCAAATTTCAGGTTTCTATGACATTGGGAAGCGAGAAAATTAGATTCCGTACGTAAAATTTGGACGCTAATTCTTTGGCGCTTAGAATTGAATAATCGAGTTGGGACCCATTAACTTTTCCTATTTATGACATAATCAATGCTCGTGCCAAATTTCTAGTTTCTATGACATTGGGAAGCGAGAGAATTAGTGGCAATGATGGAAATCGAACGATCTACGTGGGGGGGTCGTAACTGTCGACGACGCACGCGCGCCATTTATCGTAGCATAAATGTACTATGCCTTTAATCTTCCCAGGAGTGTACTCAACAACTTCCCAAAGTTTCATGGCGATCGGATGAATGGTGTAGAAGCGCATAAAGGACAAACAGACAGACAGATACGCACGCAGATAGACACACACGCATACATTCAATTTTATATATATAGAAGAACCCATTGGAATCCATGAGCTGCACACACATGCATTTTGTAGCGATGATTTTGTAGCCGGAGTGAAAGAGACCTAAAAGAATTTACAGGATTAGAAGCACACTTCTTTCTTTCAAAAACACCACTATCCCTGTCACAAGTTGTGTGTGTGGTACTGCTGCTCAGCCGCAAATTTTTTTTTTTAGGTAATTTTTTAAAAAGGGATGTGACAATATAGCACTCTTGCATAAATATTATGTGTGTGTGTATATATATATGAACAGTTAATTGGTACTAGACCATATAGGTAATTCTGAATTATTCTGAAAAAAAGTTTCGAAGTGAAAGGGATGAGCAAGTTTCAGAATAAATGGAGAATCTGTGAAATTTACCATTAGTCTGATTCAGGCTACGAATCCCAACCAGGCAGTCTTGAATTGGGATATGTGTTGGAGTTCTAGTTTAATTTTAGTAATCAGATGTTGGAAATTAATCGCCAACATGTCTTTCATAGAGTGAGCAAGTTGAATTCCAATACAAGATATGGAAGTGTTACTCCATTGAAAGGGTTAATTGTTACGCAAAGTGTTGTGGACTGAAGAAGGTAGATTTTAAATTTGAAGTTTTGGCATCTAGATATGTTCAACTTGTAATAAAAATTTTACGGTGAATATCTAAAGGACCTTTTACATGAGCAGATGATCACTCAAACAACAGTCTGAGTGACAGCTTTGAGCGATCATTTTGTATAAACTACTAAGCAGCTACTCAGCTATTTAGTGTGCAAATGAAGCCTTCACTGAATGCAGTTGATAGCCGGAGGGCTCTTATCTGCACTCAGATCCTTTGTTCTCTGACGGGTAACAATGCTATCAGCACTCCCCTTGGAGAACTCCTGATAAGACCACACAATGATTTTTAGGTTGTCCTGTATTTAACGATCAGCAAACAGTGAATGAAAAGTGCACGATGGGCGAGCGTTTAGACGCAACGATGATCGCTCAAACGATGGCTTTTTTGCGTTTTTTTTTTTTTAAACCATCATCGCTCCGTGTAAATGGGCTTTAAGATATTCAAGATCTCCAGCAGGGAACATTCATGATTGGTCAAAGCCAGTATGATGTCATAAGCAAACAGACCATTTTTTAAAAACTGTATTAGGGCTCACACCACTTGCGTTTTTTTCAACTCGATTGTCAATGGGACTTTCTAATGTTAAAAACGCATCGTAAGTGTGTGCTTTGCAATTTTTGTGTGACGCGTTTCTAACATTATAAAGTCCCATTCACAACTGCGTAAAAAAAAAAAAAACACAGCGAGATGGGGCGAAAAAAAACCTGCAAAAAAACGCAAGTGTGCAGGAGCCCCTAGAGGAATATTTTATTCTTCAATAAAACGAAACAAGACAGTTACAATATTTTAGGCATCTAAGAAATGTAATAGTTAGGGCAATGTTAAAATCGTGAGGTATAATATTACAAATAAAACTTCAGATGTAAATACTGATTAATCCTAAAAAGGAAAGATTAAAGGGGTTGTCCCGCGCCGAAACCGGTTTTTTTTTTTTTTCAATAGCCCCCCCGTTCGGCGCGAGACAAACCCAATGCATGTGTTAAAAAAAAAACGTCTAGCACTTACCCGGATCCCCGCGCTGCGGCGACTTCTTCCTTACCTTAGCAAGATGGCCGCCGGGATCTTCACCCACGATGCACCGCGGGTCTTCTCCCATGGTGCACCGTGGGCTCTGTGCGGTCCATTGCCGATTCCAGCCTCCTGATTGGCTGGAATCGGCACACGTGACGGGGCGAAGCTACGAGGACCAGCTCTCCGGCACGAGCGGCCCCATTCACCAGGGAGAAGACCGGACTGCGCAAGCGCGTCTAATCGGGCGATTAGACGCTGAAATTAGACTGCACCATGGAGACGAGGACGCTAGCAACGGAGCAGGTAAGTGAATAACTTCTGTATGGCTCATAATTAATGCACAATGTACATTACAAAGTGCATTAATATGGCCATACAGAAGTGTATAACCCCACTTGATTTCGCGGGACAACCCCTTTAAGTGTAAGGGGCAAATTAGACATATAGTCCAGGTTATGATATCTGACTATTCTGGGAGGTTGTTAGTTGATTTAGCAAGTACTGAAGAGTATTTTATATAAATAGTGTTTCAAGAATTACACCACAAATCCCATATCTTGGGGAATTTTTTTAAGGACATTTCCTATTTTTGAACACTGATCATGTTGATAATTTTATGCCATTGAGCTATAGTTGGGGGACTTCTATCCATCTGTTTCAGCACTAGAGCCTTTCAGGCTATAAAAAGTGTTTCATGCAGGAGGATTCGTACGTGTTGTTGCCAACTACCTGGCCGAGAAAGTCAGTTACCTCAGAACTAGAGATGAGTGAACATGCTCGTTTAGGACAATTACTCGATCGAGCAGTGCTTTTTTCGAGTAACTGCCTAATCGGGTGAAAAGATTCGGGGGGCGCCGGGGGTGAGCAGGGGGTTGCAGAGGGGAGTGGGGGGGGGGGGGGGGAGAGCGAGCTCCCCCCTGTTCCCCACTGCTACCCCCGCTCCGCCCCGCCAGAATCTTTTCGCCCGAGTAGGCAGTTACTCGAAAAAAGCGATGCTCGATCGAGTAATTGCCCTAAACGAGTACGTTCGCTCATCTCTACTCAGAACAAAAAGTCTAAATCTCATTGCAGTTTTGCATTAAACGGAAGAAATCGGCATCAAGTGTTGAACATCTATGGCAATGAAAGGCGGGGCTTCTGCTCGTATGGTATAGTCTATTAGGGGTAAGATGGCATTAGTGTATTATTTGTAGTTGATTAATTTTATGATTTGGGGATTGAGATACCGACAAATGATACTCTATAGCATTCAACCATTCTTCATTCATGAGAGAGGGTATTGAGGCTCTCCATCTGTCTTCTATGCTCAGCTGCAAAGCTGAGAATTTTTTTTTAATTCGGATTTAAAAAGTGTACCTATGGGAGATGCGCCCTTTAGGTCCCTGTGTATGCAAAATCCGAATAAAAGGGTAAATTGATGGATAAGGCTTCGGATATTGGAAACAAATAGCATGATGCAGTTTAAAGGGGTTGTCCCGCGCCGAAACGGGTTTTTTTTTTCTTCAATGGCCCCCCCCCCCATTCGGCGCGGGACAAACCCGATGCAGGGGTTTAAAAAAAAAAACGGATAGTACTTACCAGAATCCCCGCGCTCCGGTGACTTCTTACTTACCTTGTGAAGATGGCCGCCGGGATCTTCACCCACGGTGGACCGCAGGTCTTCTCCCATGGTGCACCGTGGGCTCTGTGCGTTCCATTGCCGATTCCAGCCTCCTGATTGGCTGGGATCGGCACACGTGACGGGGCGGAGCTACGAGGAGCAGCTCTCCGGCACGAGCGGCCCCATTCACCAGGGAGAAGACCGGACTGCGCAAGCGCGTCTAATCGGGCGATTAGACGCTGAAATTAGACGGCACCATGGAGACGAGGACGCTAGCAACGGAACAGGTAAGTGAATAACTTCTGTATGGCTCATAATTAATGCACAATGTACATTACAAAGTGCATTAATATGGCCATACAGAAGTGTATACCCCCACTTGCTTTCGCGGGACAACCCCTTTTAAGAAACTTGTGAAAGTCCGATTGTGGGATATCACACGGCTGTTGCATCTGCCCGAAGGATATAAAGGTCTATTGAATAAATAAATGTGATAGCGATGTTACCCCATGTTCAATACAATATTTGGAGTCAGAAAAGCTAAAAAGGTGAGGAAGTCCTCTATTGCTCCACAAGGGAGTTTCAGATGGGATTTCTTGATAACCTGTTACCTTTTTGCCCAGGTCCCATATTTGAATGGCTAGTTTATGTAGTAGTTGTCTGGAGTATAGCCTTTCATTTTCCTGAACTGTCTACGATATAATAGAGGAGGAATAGTGTATTAAGTGGTGTTCGACATTAGGTAGAAGTTCATTTGATACCCAATATCTTGAATAACGCAGTTGTCCTGCTATACAATTTAAAATCGGGCAGTGCCATTCCTGCTGCGTCTTTAGGATGCTATAGTGTCTCGATTTGAATTCTAGCTCTGAAGTTTCCCCAAATAAATGATGACATTAAAGAATTTACTGTATGGAATTGCTGTGTTTTTGACATCAGTGGGTTCTATTCTTTATAGGAGTTTTGGAAGTTCTGTTATTTTAATAAGATTTATTCTGACAGCTACAGTCAAATATAGAGAATTCCATATTTTAAATGTATCTTTAAGGAAAGAAAACAGAGGTGTAATATTAAGGTTCAATGCGAATTTACAATCTCTAGAAATATATGTACCTTGGTATTTAACCCCTTCACGACCAATGACGTACCACTACGTCATGGAGCAGCGGGGTATGTATGAAGAGAGGTTGTGTGGCAACCTCTCTTCATACAGTGCGGGCGTCAGCTGTTTAGCAATACCATTTAAATGCCGCTGTCAATTCTGACAGCGGCATTTAAATCCCCCGAACAATGTTTGGGGGTCCCACACGCCCCCCCGCCCCGCGGTGAGATTGGGGGAGCCGTGCAGGTGTCATGGCAGCCGGGGGCCTAATGAAGGGCCCCAGGGCTGCCTTAACAGACTGCATATCAAGCCATCCCTGTGGGGTGGCTTGATAGACTGCCTGTCAAAAAGCAGTATGACGTAATGCTATAGCATTACGTCATACTGCAGGAGCGATCAAAGCATCGCATGTTAAAGTCCCCCAGGGGGACTTTTAAAGTAATGTAAAAAAAAATCAATAAAGTTTTTTTAATTGAAAAAAAAAAGTTGTAAAAGTTTAAATCACCCCCCTTTTGCCATATCTATTATTAAAAAATGTAAATAATAAATTTAAAATATGTATTTGGTATCACCGCGTCGTAAAAGTCTGAACTATCAAAGTAGTGCATTATTTTTTCCGCGTGGTGAACGTCGTCCGAAAAAAAAATAAAGAACGCCAGAAATGCACTTTTTTAGTTACCCTGTCTCCCAGAAAAAACATAATAAAAAGCGATCAAAAAGTTGTATGTATTCCAAATTAGTACTATCAAAAACTAGAGAACATCCTGCAAAAAATGAGCCCTTGCTGAACTACGTCAACGGAAAAATAAAAAAGTTATTGCGCGCACAAAATGGCGGCAGAAAATAATTGAAAAAAATTAAATGAAAATAAAATTAAAAAAAGAGGAATATAGTAAAAAAAAACCTATACAAGTTTGGTATCGTAGTAATCGTACTGACCCATAGAATAAAGCTATCATGTGGCTTTTGTTGCTGTTTGTGCGCCGTAGAAACAAGACGCACTAAAAGATGGCAAAATGTCGTTTTTTTTTCATTTTACTCCACTTAGAATTCTTTAAAAGTTTTTCAGTTCATTATATGGTACATTAAATAGCGCCATTGAAAAATACAACTCGTCCCGCAAAAAACAAGCCCTCATACAGCGACGTCGATAAATAAGTAAAGGAGTTACGATTTTTTTAAAGGGGGGAGGAAAAAACGAAAATGGAAAAAGAAAAAGGGCCGCGTCATTAAGGGGTTAAATTGTACAACAATTTTGAGACTGCAAATTTCTTCTCCCATTATCCAACCCTTTTCTCTAAGAGGCGTGAACATAGATTTCTGCCAGTTAATAAGTACGCCTGAGAATATTTAAAATGTGTCTATGATAGATATAGCATATAGCGGGGTCTGTAGTGGGTCAGAAAGGAATAATACTGCACCATGTCGTCAGCATATAAGCCTATTTAGTCTAAGTGAATCAAAGGCCTTTGCTGCATCTAAAGACACTTGGGCCGGGTTTTGCTGCTACGGCCAGTCTATCTGTGTTACTGAACCCATTGAAATCAATGGGCTCTATTCCCTGCATATTTAGTAGACTTCTACATGTGCAGCTTTGGTCCTGAGGTTTAGACCAAGGCTTCCAGGGAGATGGTGGTAATGCAGCTGGAAATGGCCGAAGCTGACTCTAGACATGGATATTCATCATCCTCTCCCTGAGCATTTAACTTCCTAACAGCTCTACGATAGAGCAGTACAGAATGTACCTCTGGCAATGTGCTCTAATTCCAAGGAAGGACAGGAGGTGCAATTTACTCTCCTTCACTCTTATTTGAGGTCTTGCAATAATCAAGACGTGGATCACTAAAGAAGATAGCTGACCTGCAATTTGCTTGCCAGTTACTCCTTCTGACTAGCATGTTTATTATATAGTATTTTCCTTGTCCTGGCTGTCAGCGGACATTATCAAGAACTTTATAAAAGGCCAATTGGGATCAAAATGTCTTCAAGATGAGCGCTAGCATTCACATCCGACTATTTTGAGTACTAGCCATGCCCCTCAATTTTATGGTCTGTGCTACCTATTTTAATGCCAGATATTAGAGAGTGACTTCTAATCTTTTGAGCCAGTGGTTCAATAATTATGGTAAAATTATAGGAGATCAAAGAGCATGTTTGATGTGTGCCATAAGAAATTATAAAAAGGTCAGCAAGGAAACCAGAGATATAAATCTTGGCAGATAGTTGGGAATATAAGGCCATAATGGTTTGGATTAAATAATCAGGGAATCCAAATTTGACTGAACCAGCTTTAAGATGTCCCCAATGAACACGGTCAAACACCTTCTCTGCATCCAAAGAGATAAACATCCGAAGGCATCCGAGTTCTTTCAGTTACATGAAGAAGGTCCACTAGACCAGGGGTCCCTAACTCCAGTCGCAGGATAAATTTTCGGGAAAATAGCTGAGAGCTGCCCCTGATTGGTCCCTGCGCTTAGCCAATGAGAGGCAGCACTCACTCACCCATTCATGAATTCATGAATGGGTGAGTGAGAGCTGCCTCTGATTGGTGAGGGCTGTGACCAATCAGAGGCAGCCCATTCGGCTGGCAGGGATTTTAAATCCCCGCCTGCTGAATACTACTCACAGCAGTTCAGGAGAACTGCCGGCCGGCCGCGGCTGAACTCCGTCTGCAGGGACAAGGTGAGTATATATTTTTTTTTACTTTTTACACATTTTTGGATGATTTTCAGGGAAGGGCTTATATTTTTAAGCCCTTCCTGAAAATTCATCCTGAGATCGCCCGCAGCCCATTGCTTTCAATGGAGCCGGCTGTATTGCCGGCTCCATTGAATTCAATGGGCAAACATCATTCTTCTCTGCCACAGCTGTTACAGCTGTGGCAGAGGAGAATGATTTGTGTAGTATATGTTCCCTCCTGCTGCCCTCAGGAGCTCCAGCAGGCTTCCCGCAGTCCTCGGCCGCCCACAGAAGATCACTTCCTGGTTACAGGATTCATACCTCCTGCCTCCAGAAGGTGATGGCTTTCATTGGTTCTCAAGCGCTGATTGATGTACCAATCAGTGCAGCACTTGATGAACCAATGCAATGGCTGTGATTGGTACATCGAGCACCGCATTGATTGGCTGAACAGCGCTCGAGAACTAATCACAGCCATCGCTTCCTGGAGGCGGGATTTATAAATCCTGTAACCAGGAAGTGATGTTGTACGAGCAGCTAGGAGTGCAGGAACAGCGCAGATCTCCGGAGAGCGGCGTGAGGGACCCAGACTGAGCCTGCTAGGTAATGTATTCCTTTTTATAAAAATGTAATGTAGCTAGGGCCTATTTTAAGTGTAGGGCTTATGCTTTAAGCCTTCCCGAAAATCCTGAAAAATCAGGGTAGGGCTTAGTTTTGGGATATGTCTAATTTTCGGAGAAACACGTTAATACTACAAGGTGACGCATGCAAAAGCATGGAGACTGGTTTGATGATCGGCATTTCTCTACAACTCTGCACACTGTCATACAGCCCTCTGTAATAAGGTGTCTCTTAAACACAGCCATCATGTTGTGGAGGTGGGATTTATGAAGTGGCCAATAAATGCTGCGGCTCAGCCAATTCATAAATCCTGCCGCCACAATGCGATGGCTGTGATTGGTTCTCGAATTGCATAAATACCTGGCCTATGTCTGTAATAAAGAAGGTTTCTACACCAACATAGAAGGGGATTCTTTACTGTAAGAGCAGTGAAACTATGGAACTCTCTGTCTGAAGACGTGGTGATGGCAAATTTGATAAGGGTTCAAGAGGGGCCTGGATGCCTTTCTTGAGTGATACAATATTCTCTGTTTTAGTTACTGAATACTTTAGAAGAGTCAGTGATCCAAGGATTATTTTTTAAATTGCTATATTTCGAGTTGGCAAGTAATTTTTTCTCAAAACTAGGAAAATTTAGCTTGTACAACATGTTTTTTTTGCATTCTTCTGGGTATATGTCTTTTTTCCTCAGCTTTACAAACTATCTTGCTATGATTATGGCACAAAAATATCACACTACATTGGATATTGATGACAAGAGCATGATAAATTAAAAACAATACATTTCACAAACTTACTGTATATACTATTGATTTTGACTTCAGGGTTGAAATGTTGACATATGATAAATATATTAGAAGTTCACCAAATATATACAGTCAGTAGGTATTTAAAGAGACCCTGTTACCGACTTTTAGCCCTATAAGCTAAGCTTAAGTACTAATACTAGGTGACCGGCCGAGAGCGGGAATGGATGTGTTATAATTACCTCCTCCAATGTTTCTCTGGTGTCAGTACTGAAAGCCACTGTTCAATGCGCTAACTTTATAACCGACTTAGCAGCACTCACGACCCACATCTATAGGCCTCTTACTAGCCAAACCAGAAACCTACTGCACACTGATAAGGGGCAATCGCTCCAAAACAACTGTCTGCACTTAGTTATCTTTTCCTCCTGGAGAAGATTCTGGCTGTGGTTCATATTTCCCAGTCATTGCTACAAGACTTGTAGAAAGGTCTGACATTGACTTGCTTGCTGCCTTACAATAGGTGGCGCTGTGGAGGCATTGTTCCAACTTCCCCACCCCTTTTTTTACAGTGACAGGTAAGAATTCTACATCCTCCTCTATGCAGTACAGACAACTGAGAGATGTGAAGAGCTTTGGATGCAATTGGACATGATGGTTCGGTTTCGAGAAGTAGTAATAATAATAATTATCTTTATTTGTATAGCGCCAACTTAATCCATGGAGCTTTCAAAGCACGGGGGAAAATGAGCAATATAACAATTACATGTGGTATGCAATTATTAGGAACCAAACTGGGTTGGGTGATACAGTAGGTACAGGAGCAGGAGATATACACGAGGTGGAAAGTGTGGGGAACCATTGGATGGGGCAGGGGGCATGTTGTGGGGTGGGGGACTAGCTCAGGAGGTTTGGTATTCTTTTTGAAGAGGTGCATTTTTTAAGGCGTGTCTGAAGTTCTGTGCATCAGGGATTGTCCGGATGTTTTGGGGTAGTGCATTCCAGAGGACCGGTGCTGCTCTAGGGAAGTCCTGGAGGCGAGCATGTGATTATCGAATTAGATTTAATCTCAATGTGTTGGCTGATTGGAGTGTGCAGGCTGGGTGGTGTATGGACAGGAGGGAGGCAATGGCACTATCGAGAGCTTTGTGGGTGAGGGTGAGGAGTTCGAATTTAGTTCTGCAGTGGATGGGCAGCCAGTGCAGAAAAGTATTAGTAAAGTTACTATTTAAAAGCTTTGCTGATGATTACCACTTCTCTAAAAATTCTGTTTCTTTCGGAGCGCCGTTTTATTGAAGCAGAATTCTAACAAATGAAAGTAGCATCTGTACTGTAGAATGACGGTGTGATGAGTAATGATCTGTGAAGAACTGATGGCCTCCAGCAATTACAGATAGTTACCTGCATGTTCTACACAATTAAGCTGTCGTTATTGTTGATACGTGGTGCATGACACTGTCACCTGGGTTTATATTAAAATGATGATGCTCTTAGTTGCTTTCCATCAATATTCTTCACTTCTGCATGGATGCAGTAACATTCATAATGCATAATCTGTGGTGGCTAAGGCTTTAGGGAAATATTGTATCTATTGTCAAGTAGGAGGTGTGTGCCATTTTTGCTCAGCTAATAATAGACTCGCACAAGAGGATTATAATATTTAATGTATGAGAACGCTAGCTCATTTTCTGGCATTTGGTAATGAAACATATTCTTGAACATTACTTTTTAGATTTCTACATATAATATATTATATATATATATAATTAAATGTAGATAGTAAGAGCTTATATGCACATTTAAAGAACTCCTCTAAAAGTGTGTTGCTTGCATGCTAATAGCAAACTGATGGTCTTCACAGTACAGTAACTTTCTTCAAGTTGTCCTTACTAGAGATGAGCGAACGTACTCGTCCGAGCTTGATACTCGTTCGAGTATTAGCGTGTTCGGGATGCTCGTTACTAGAGGCGAGCACCACGCGATGTTCGAGTTACTTTCACTTTCATCTCAGAGACGTTAGCGCGCTTTTCTGGCCAATAGAAAGACAGGGAAGGCATTACAACTTCCTCCTGTGATGTTCCAGCCCTATACCACCCCCCTGCAGTGAGTGGCTGGCGAGATCAGGTGTCACCCGAGTATATAAATCGGCCCCTCCCGCTGCTCGCCACAGATGCATTCTGACATAGTTCAGGGAAAGTGCTGCTGATGCTGGAGCTGCTATAGGGAGAGTGTTAGGAGTGATTTTAGGCTTCAAGAACCCCAACGGTCCTTCTTAGGGCCACATCTGACCGTGTGCAGTACTGTTGAGGCTGCTTTTTGCAGTGTTGCACTTTCTTTTTTTTTTTTGTATATCGGCCGTGCAGAGCATTGCGTCCTCAGTCTGCAGTAATTTTACATAGTATAGGGCCAGTAGTGCTGAGGCAGGGACAGTGAAAAAGGTGAAAGACATATACTGTCTATATAGGCAGTGGGCTTTTCCAAAAAAATTTGGGAAAAAACATTCTATTTGAGCTGCCTGTGACCGTCCTCAGTGTACTGCGTCTCTGCTGGGGGTAGTAGTCCTAATTAATACGCAGCCAGCTAAGTGTTACAGCAGGCTTGCGCAAAATTCTTTCCTGGCTCTGCGTTGCCCGTTACATCACCGCTGTCATCCTGTCCAGAGGGAAACAGTCTGCAGTAATTTTACATAGTATAGGGCCAGTAGTGTTGAGGCAGGGACAGTGAAAAAGGTGAAAGACATATACTGTCTATATAGGCAGTGGGCTTTTCCAAAAAAATTTGGGAAAAAACATTCTATTTTGGCTGCCTGTGACCGTCCTGAGTGTACTGCGTCTCTGCTGGGGGTAGTAGTCCTAATTATTACGCAGCCAGCTAAGTGTTACAGCAGGCTTGCGCAAAATTCTTTCCTGGCTCTGCGTTGCCCGTCACATCACCGCTGTCATCCTGTCCAGAGGGAAACAGTCTGCAGTAATTTTACATAGTATAGGGCCAGTAGTGCTGAGGCAGGGAAAGTGAAAAAGGTGAAAGACGTATACTGTCTATATAGGCAGTGGGCTTTTCCCAAACAATTAGGGAAAAATCTTTCTATTTGGGCTGCCTGTGACCGTCCTGAGTGTACTGCGTCTGTGCTGGGGGTAGTAGTCCTAATTAATACGCAGCCAGCTAAGTGTTACAGCAGGCTTGCGCAAAATTCTTTCCTGGCTCTGCTGTGCGTTCCGTAAGCGAAGTCAGCCTCCAACCACAGGCCAATAAGCGGCACATTTAATTACAGCGTTCTGTTTCTGCACTACTGGTAATACACCATGCTGAGGGGTAGGGGTAGGCCTAGAGGACGTGGACGTGGACGCGGGCGAGGACGCGGAGGCCCAAGTCAGGGTGTGGGCACAGGCCAAGCTCCTGATCCAGGTGTATCGCAGCCGACTGCTGCGGGATTAGGAGAGAGGCACGTTTCTGGCGTCCCCACATTCATCTCACAAATAATGGGTCCACGCGGTAAACCTTTTATTAGAAAATGAACAGTGTGAGCAGGTCCTGTCGTGGATGGCAGAAAGTGCATCCAGCAATCTATCGACCACCCAGAGTTCTGCGCCGTCCACTGCTGCAACTCTGAATCCTCTGGCTGCTGCTCCTCCTTCCTCCCAGCCTCCTCACTCCATTACAATGACACATTCTGAGGAGCAGGCAGACTCCCAGGAACTGTTCTCGGGCCCCTGCCCAGAATGGGCAGCAATGGTTCTGAATCCTCTCCCACTGGAGGAGTTTGTCGTGACCGATGCCCAACCTTTGGAAAGTTCCCGGGGTCCGGGGGATGAGACTGGGGACTTCCGGCAACTGTCTCAAGAGCTTTCAGTGGGTGAGGAGGACGATGACGAGGAGACACAGTTGTCTATCACTCAGGTAGTAGTAATTGGAGTAAGTCCGAGGGAGGAGCGCACAGAGGATTCGGAGGAAGAGCAGCAGGACGATGAGGTGACTGACCCCACCTGGTTTGCTACGCCTACTGAGGACAGGTCTTCAGAGGGGGAGGCAAGTGCAGCAGCAGGGCAGGTTTGAAGAGGCAGTGCGGTGGCCAGGGGTAGAGGCAGGGCCAGACCGAATAATCCACCAACTGTTTCCCAAAGCGCCCCCTCACGCCATGCCACCCTGCAGAGGCCGAGGTGCTCAAAGGTCTGGCAGTTTTTCACTGAGAGTGCAGACGACCGACGAACAGTGGTGTGCAACCTTTGTCGCGCCAAGATCAGCCGGGGAGCCACCACCACCAGCCTCACCACCAGCGTGCGCAAACATATGATGGCCAAGCACCCCACAAGGTGGGACGAAGGCCGTTCACCGCCTCCGGTTTGCACCGCTGCCTCTCCCCCTGTGCCCCAACCTGCCACAGAGATCCAACCCCCCTCTCAGGACACAGGCACTACCGTCTCCGGTCCTGCACCCACACCCTCACCTCCGCTGTCCTCGGCCCCATCCACCAATGTCTCTCAGCGCACCGTCCAGCCGTCGCTAGCGCAAGTGTTGGAGCGCGAGCGCAAGTACGCCGCCACGCACCCGCACGCTCAAGCGTTAAACGTGCACATAGCCAAATTGATCAGCCTGGAGATGCTGCCGTATAGGGTTGTGGAAACGGAGGCTTTCAAAGGTATGATGGCGGCGGCGGCCCCGCGCTACTCAGTTCCCAGTCGCCACTACTTTTCCCGATGTGCCGTCCCAGCCCTGCACAACCATGTCTCCCGCAACATTGTACGCGCCCTCACGTACGCGGTTACTGCCAAGGTCCACTTAACAACGGACTTGTGGACAAGCACAGGCGGGCAGGGCCACTATATCTCCCTGACGGCACATTGGGTGAATTTAGTGGAGACTGGGACAGAATCAGAGCCTGGGACTGCTCACGTCCTACCCACCCCCAGAATTGCGGGCCCCAGCTCGGTGGTGGTATCTACGGCAGTGTATGCTTCCTCCACTAAACCACCCTCCTCCTCCTCCTACGCAACCTCTGTCTCGCAATCAAGATGTGTCAGCAACAGCACGTCGCCAGCAGTCGGTGTCGTGCGGCACGGCAGCACAGCGGTGGGCAAGCGTCAGCAGGCCGTGCTGAAACTACTCAGCTTAGAAGAGAAGAGGCACATGGCCCACGAACTGCTGCAGGGTCTGACAGAGCAGACCGCTGGCTTGCGCCGCTGAGCCTCCAACCGGGCATGGTCGTGTGTGACAACGGCCGTAACCTGGTGGCGGCTCTGCAGCTCGGCAGCCTCACGCACGTGCCATGCCTGGCCCACGTCTTTAATTTGGTGGTTCAGCGCTTGCTGAAAAGCTACCCACGCTTGTCAGACCTGCTCGGAAAGGTGCGCCGGCTCTGCGCACATTTCCGCAAGTCCCACACGGACGCTGCCACCCTGCGCACCCTGCAACATCGGTTTAATCTGCCAGTGCACCGACTGCTGTGCAACGTGCCCACACGGTGGAACTCTATGCTCCACATGTTGGCCAGGCTCTATGAGCAGCGTAGAGCTATAGTGGAATACCAACTCCAACATGGGCGGCGCAGTGGGAGTCAGCCTCCTCAATTCTTTACGGAAGGTGGGCCTGGTTGGCAGACATCTACCAGGTCCTTGGAAACTTTGAGGAGTCTACCCAGATGGTGAGCGGCGATGCTGCAATCATTAGCGTCACCATTCCTCTGCTATGCCTCTTGAGAAGTTCCCTTCAAAGCATAAAGGCAGACGCTTTGCGCTCGGAAACGGAGGCGGGGGAAGACAGTATGTCGCTGGATAGTCAGAGCACCCTCCTGTCTATATCTCAGCGCGTTGAGGAGGAGGAGGGGCATGAGGAGGATGAGGAGGAGGGGTAAGAGACAGCTTGGCCCACTGCTGAGGGTACCCATGCTGCTTGCCTGTCATCCTTTCAGCGTGTATGGCCTGAGGAGGAGGAGGAGGATCCTGAAAGTGATCTTCCTAGTGAGGACAGCCATGTGTTGCGTACAGGCACCCTGACACACATGGCTGACTTCATGTTAGGATGCCTTTCTCGTGACCCTCGCGTTACACGCATTCTGGCCACTACGGATTACTGGGTGTACACACTGCTCGACCCACGGTATAAGGAGAACCTTTCCACTCTCATACCCGAAGAGGAAAGGGGTTCGAGAGTGATGCTATACCACAGGACCTAAGCAATACGTAGGCTGCACCCGCGGATGGAAACAT
The DNA here is from genome assembly GCF_035609145.1 of Eleutherodactylus coqui. Taxonomy (NCBI): domain Eukaryota; kingdom Metazoa; phylum Chordata; class Amphibia; order Anura; family Eleutherodactylidae; genus Eleutherodactylus; species Eleutherodactylus coqui. The sequence goes on along the minus strand of NC_089845.1, from coordinate 139,393,392 downwards.
CGTCCTCTGTCACCATCAAAAACGGGGACATTTTAGCTTTATCAATCTGTGTATTCTATTCATCCTCCTCCTCCTGCTCCTCCTCCTGAAACCTCACATAATCACGCCGAACGGGCAATTTTTCTTAGGCCCACAAGGCTCAGTCATATAATTTTTGTAAACAATTTTTATACATTTCAATGCTCATTAAAGCGTTGAAACTTGCACCTGAACCAATTTTTATTTTAACTGGGCTACCTCAAGGTCTAGTTACAAATTAAGCCACATTAACCAAAGCGATTAATGGGTTTCACCTGCCCTCTTGGTTGGGTATAGGCAATTTTTCTGAGGTACATTAGTACTGTTGGTACACCAATTTTTTTGGGCCCTCGCCTACAGTGTAATCCAATTAATTTTTTGCCCACCTGCATTAAAGCTGACGTTACATCAGCTGTGCTGGGCACTGCAATGGGATATACTTATGTACCGCCGGTGGCTTCCTGGGACCCACCCATGCTGTCGGTCCACATGGACTTCCCATTAGGGAGATGTACATGCCTGTGTATACTTATAAAAAACTGAAGCCTGACTGGGGCATGCAGTTTGGACCAAAGCCCACCTGTATTTAATCAGACGTTAGCTCTGCTGTCCAGGGCACTGCAATGGGATATATTTTTGTACCGCCAGTGGGTTTCAAGGAGCCACCCATGCTGTCGGTCCACACGGACCTCACATTAGGGAGTTATACCTGCCTGTGTCTATGTATTAAAAACCCCGGTCTGACTGGGGCATGCAGTGTGGGCCGAAGCCCACCTGTATTTTATCTGACGTTACCTCAGCTGTGCAGGGCAATGTAATGGGATATATTTATGTACCGCCGGTGGCTTCCTGGCACCCACCCATGCTGTTGGTCCACACGGAGTTGTAACTGCATGTGTCCACTTCTAAAGAACCCCAGTCTGACTGGGGCATGCAGTGTGGGCCGAAGCCCACCTGTATTTTATCTGACGTTACCTCAGCTGTGTTGGGCAATGCAATGGGATATATTTATGTACCGCTGGTGGCTTCCTGGCACCCACCCATGCTGTCAGTCCACACAGAGTTGTAACTGCATGTATCCACTTCTAAAGAACCCCAGTCTGACTGGGGCATGCAGTGTGGGCCGAAGACCACCTGCATTAAACATGACATTACCTCAGCTGTGCTGGGCACTGCAATGGGATATATTTATGTACCGCCGGTGGGTTCCAGGGAGCCACCCATGCTGTTGGTGCACACGGAATTCCCATTGCAGAGTTGTACCTGCCTGTGACTATTTATAAAAAAACGCGGTCTGGGGCATGCAGACACCTTGACAGAATGAATAGTGTGTGGCACATAGGTTCCCCATTGCTATGCCCACATGTGCATCTCCTGATGGAGGTGGCACAGGATTGTATTTCTCATTGCTTCTGTACAGCATTGTGGGCTATCGCCCCCGCCCCTTTTAAAGAGGGTCGCTGCCTAGCCGTGCCAACCCTCTGCAGTGTGTGCTTGCGGTTCCTCCTCATGGCAGACGTACTTATAAATAGACATGAGGGTGGCGTGGCATGAGGGCAGCTGAAGGCTGTGCAGGGACACTTTGGTGTGTGCTGTGGACACTGGGTCGTGCGGGGGGGGGGGGGGTTGGCAGCATGTAACCCAGGAGAAGTGGCAGCGGAGTGTCATGCAGGCTGTGATTGTGCTTTGTTGGAGGTAGTGTGGTGCTTAGCTAAGGTATGCATTGCTAATGAGGGCTTTTCAGAAGTAAAAGTTTTTGGGAGGGGGGGGCACTCTTGCCGCTATTGTGGCCTAATAGTGGGACCTGGGAACTTGAGATGCAGCCCAACATGTAGCCCCTCGCCTGCCCTATCCGTTGCTCTGTCGTTCCCATCACTTTCTTGAATTGCCCAGATTTTCACAAATGGAAACCTTAGCGAGCATCGGCGATATACAAAAATGCTCGGGTCGCCCATTGACTTCAATGGGGTTCGTTACTCGAAATGAACCCTCGAGCATCGCGAAATTTTCGTCCCGAGTAACGAGCACCCGAGCATTTTGGTGCTCGCTCATCTCTAGTCCTTACCAGTGAGTCACCTGTGTTCAACACCACTAAAGTTGGCTTGGCAGTTACAGTCTTTCAATGAAGACAACATGCTTAGTGGTTACACTTCTTTAGATAAGCATATAGCTTTGTGGCTACACTTGAGGAACACAAATTGGTAGTTACATAGCTTTAACCCCTTAAGGACCAGGTTGTTTTGTACATTAAGGACCAGACGCTTTTTCGGGATTTTAACCCTGTGAAAGTTTTACTGCCCTATTTGTTTTCCTTTAGCTACCAAAATTATTTTTGTTGAATTTTTTTCCCGTGACATACAGGGCTATTTTTAAATATCTTTTTCACAGAATTTTTTTTCCATTTTTTAGTTTTATTGGAGGTAAAAAATAGATTTTTTTAAAACATTTTTAGTTATTTTTTTTAATTAGTATATTAGTTGCACTAAAATAAAGTATGGGAATGGGTTCCTCATTTTTTATTCAGATGTGTCAATATATAATATTTATGGTTTTGGATTACAGGGCGCATACGGCGACGGTTTTTGTTGACATCGGCTTTGAGTTATTTTTGTCGTGGCCTGTCGGTTGCGACAACGTCTTGTCATTGTGGCCTCAACACAGGCCAAAGACCTGTTGTCTTGTTAAGCAGGTCAAGGGTTAATGCACCATGTGCAGAGTTCTGCTGGTGCTGTCTGCCTTTGGTGCATGGATACATGCTAGATTAGCCATGCCTGGGAGTAGGGAGGTGTGGTGTGCTATTCACTCTGCAAGTTTTTTTGGTGCAGAGTGGCTATATATTCTCACCCCTCCTGGTGTTTAGTGCTGATTATTCAGTTCTCTAGAGGAAAGGCTGGTGTCTAGTGTTCCTCTAGGCTGGGTGAATTCCTTCATTTTCAGATAAGTGTTGTTTGCTTACAATTAATTGTATTTTGGTTTCCATTATTATTGTTACTTTGTGGTGTCAGTTTATGCCTCCAGGTGTTCCTATAGGGACTATCAGGGCCCAGAAAGAAGACCGTGGGGCTGCCTTTATCGAGGCTATGATACTGCTTCAGGCAGGAACCTGGCACCTTCCTGCTAGTTTAGGGCCAGGCCTTCTCTCTTCTGGAGTGGTGCTACCATCCCGCATAGCATGGTGTGTGGTTATTTTCTACTGTGTGTACATTCCCTGTTGCCATGCTGAGTGTTGTACTCTGGTGTCGCACGGACCTTACAGCTGGGTTATGTACTTCAGTTGTGATGTCCACTATTCTTCAGTGAAATAGTCTTTCAGCTACTGCATCCGTGCTGAGCAAGGTGTTGATGTGCTGCACAGACATGACAATTTTCTTTTTCATGTATATATTGTTATTTTATTCTGTAATTATTAATTTTTTACCATCTGTGTCCCCCATGACATCATATAAGACTTCTGGGGGGCATTCACAGGTTTTTGGGGTTTTTTTGTTTGATACATTCCCACTGGAGCTCTAGTTACATGAGAAACATCACCTGTAGTGACATTAGTCACTGGCAGAGCTGATCAGGATCTTCTGGGACCCTGCAGCTCTGCTGTAGCAGGAAATCCCGGCGGTTAAGTGACTGCCATATTCTCTAGTGGAAGAAACACTTCCACTTTCACTTTAGTACATATCACTCATTGAGCGATGTATACTAAAGAAAGGAGGATGCAGAAAGGGTTAAAAACCACTTATTCCTCCTCCTCTGGGTTATCAGCTGTGACTAACAGCTGACCATGGCAGGCATGTCCTATGTTTTTTGCCAGCACGTGCGTTTGTAAACCTGTAAAACATGGACATGTCAACACACCATAGGGAACCAATGATTCTAATATGCGCGTTTTTGTGCGCACAATTGTACGCATATAAACACGCTCCTCCGAATCCACCCTAAGCTACAAGCTGAGTCTAATATATGCACTGCTATACTGAAGTATAGCAATGTTTTATACCAACAATCAAATGTAGTGACATACAAGTCCCATGGTGAGACAAATATAAAAAGTTAAAAGGTAAAAATAAAAGAGTATAAAATCTAGAAAAAAAGTAAAAAACCTAATTTTTTCCCCCCTTTACTATGTTAAAAAATTGGTATCGTGTTGTCTGTAATAACTCACGGAAAAAGTACATTATTTAGCAAGTAAAATGCACATCATGAAAAAAAACATGGTGAAAATTGCTAAATTTGCATATCCCACTTTACAAAAAACAGAATTAAAAGTGATCAAAAAGTCATATGAATCACCAAATGGTACCAATAAAAAGGAGGATTTATCCTGTAAAAAACTCAAACGGCACAGTTGGCTGAGAAAAATGGGAGGAGTCTTTGAATGCGATGATACAAAAAAACAATCATGACATAGCTAAGAATTTGTGAAAAACGACTACTCAGGGGCTTTCTGCAGTGACAGGAAGAAATCGGCACATTAGTCACCCTGGGAAGTGCAGTCTATGGAGAGCTTATATGTTGTTTTCATTACATTCACTCTAAGGGCTCAGTCAGACGGGCGTTTTTTCGCACAATTTGCGCATTCGCATGTGTCCGGCGATTTTATAAAACCATTGCTTTGCAATGGTATCGGACACATGAGCGCTTTTTATGCGCTCGTCCGATAAATTCTAGAACAGAAATCGCAGATCGCACCTATCTGCGATCTGCGATTCCTGTTCTCTTCTCTATATGCGCTCAATGGGGCTGGCGGCAGCAGCGCCGACCCCATTGAGAACATATAGTAGACAAAGCATTCTCCTCTGCCACAGCTGTTACAGCTGTGGCAGAGAAGAATGATGTTTGCCCATTGAATTCAATGGAGCCAGCAATACAGCCGGCTCCATTGAAAGCAATGGGCTGCCGGCGAGCGCGGGGTGAATTGTCGGGAAGGGCTTAAAAATATAAGCCCTTCCCTGCAATTCATCCAGAAATGTGTAAAAATAAAAAAAATATATATACTCACCTGGTCCCGGCAGACGGAGTTCAGCCGCGGCCGGCAGCAGTTCTGAACTGCTTTCTGTAGTATTCAGCATACGGGGATTTAAAATCCCCGCCTGCTGAATGAGCTGCCTCTGATTGGTCAGGCTGTGCTGTGACCAATCAGAGGCAGTTCATTCAGCAGCCGGGGATTTTAAATCCCCTGCTGCTGAATACTACAGAGAGCAGTTCAGGAGAACTGCCGGACGGCCGCGGCTGAACTCCGTTTGCCGGGACCAGGTGAGTTTATATATATATATATATATATATTATTATTTTTTTTTTTTTTTTTACACATTTCTGGATGAATTGCAGGGAAGGGCTTATATATTTAAGCCCTTCCCGAAAATTCATCATGAGATCGCCCGCAGCGCATTGCTTTCAATGGAGCCAGCTGTATTGCCGGCTCCATTGAATTCAATGCGCTGGACAGCTCTAGCCCGTTTCTATTGAAACGCGGCTAGGAGCAGTTTTTTCGGGCGTTTTTTTTCGGCCCGGTCACGCGATTTGCGGATGCGCATCTGTCATGCGATCCGCAAATCGCGGGAAAAAACGCCCGTGTGACTAAGGCCTAAGTCATAAGTAGTAAAAGAGGATAAAAACCCTGTGATATGTCTGGAGGGAGAAATCTTATGACAGAGGGCTGTAAGACAGTGTGGAGCCTTGTGGGAAAAGGCTGATCATCAAACCAGTCGCCATGCCCTTGCATGCTGCACCTTGTAGTACTACTGGGGTTCCCTGAAATTAAGACCTATCACAAAAATAAGTCCTACCCTGATTTTTCAGGATTTTCGGGGAGGCTTGAACTATAAGCCCTACCCTGAAAATAAGCCCAAGCTACACTACATTAAAAAAGGAATACATGACCTAGCAGGCTCGGTCCGGGTTCCTCATGCCGCTTTCTGGAGGTCCGTGCTGTTTCTGCAGTCCTCGCAGTCCTAGCCGCTCGTACTACATCATTTCCTGGTTACAGGATTCATAAATCCTGCTTCCAGGAAGCGATGGCTGTGATTGGTTCTCAAGCTCTGCTCTGCCAATCAATGCAGCGCTCGATGAACCAATCACAGCCATCACGTTGGTTGATCCAGAGCTGCATGGATTGGCTGAGTTGCAGCGCTCGAAGAACCAATCAATGCAGCGCTGGATGAACCAATGCGTTGGCTGTGATTGGTTCATCAAGCGCTGCATTGATTGGTTCTCAAGCGCTCCTCAGCCAATCACAGCCATTGTTTCCTGGAGGCAGGATTTATGCATCCTGTAAGTGATGTTGTACGCATGGCTAGGACTGTAGAGCGGCATGAGGCAGGTGGACTAAGCCTGCTAGGGAAGTAAAGTAGGACACTCCCAGAAAATAAGACATTGTTCCTCTTTTGTGGCAAAAATTAATATAAGACAGGGTCTTATTTTTGGAGAAACATGGTACTATTTTATCATGCTCTGCTCTCCATCCATATCTTCTGCTAACGACCCACCTGCATATCTTCTTTTATGCCAATACTTAGTAAGATATGTGTGTATTGATTTTTCATGCAATGTACCTAAGTTTCTTGAACTCAGCTTTGCATACGGCCTAACACCGTGAGGGGTGGAGAGCTTTAGGATGACATGAGCTCAACTCTGAGCCAATAGCAGCAAGGAATGGCAGCAGCACAGCAAGCTGTGTAAAGGAGTTCTACAGATTCTATAAAAGTTCAATGGTAGGAAATTTTAATGAACACCATTTAAAAAGCTGCTTGATATTGTTTTAGGGAATGAAATCAAAATTTGTGCAAAGGTGTACGTGGCCTTTAAATACATTAGGAACCTTATTTTGTATTACTTACAGTTGAATTGCTAGTAATGCTGATGTGGTCTTGGCATTGGGTAATGATACTTAGCTTTTTTTTTTAAATTTGCGTTCTTGAACATACATTGTATCTATGTCAGCTTTAATTAGAGAATGTATAACTCTCAAGTGTAAGCTGTGAAAAGAGCCGAAATGTTATTCCAGCACTTTCTGCCTCTACATCGGATCACTATATACTGCAGTGATGTTCCATTTTGTTCTATAGGAATAAAGGTGTTTTTCTAACCTTCACACTATTGAGTGCTATTCCATCAGTGGTTCTGTATGTAATGAGAACTGAAGGCATCTGAATCTGTTACTTGCATTATGGATATACTGGAATAAATTACCTACAGAGTGATATCGGACGTATAGAGGAGGAGCAAGAATGAAAGTCTTTTTTTTGACTTTTACCCTTCTTGGTGGAGCAGTGATTTAGCGAAAGGCTACTTTCCACAATGGGAAGATATCTTTCTCCACTCTACATTCTATTTTCAGACTACGGACTGCTACAAACTGCCATCTGTTGGAATTATATTTCAGCTTTCCCTGTCCCTAATTGATTACGTTTTGTGAATTTGCTACAGGGAGCAAATAAGCACTTCTCCGGCAAAACACTTCAAGTTATGCTATTATTAAGTATGAGAAATAAACTGATCATCATTGCATAGATAGTGTAGGCAGTTAAAGGGGGAAGTTGTGGATGGAGTATATCTCCCTCCCAGGCTCTTAGTCTGGGCAGGGTGGCGGTCCAGTCCACAACTTCACCCTTGTTCTCAGGAAGCTCAGCTGTAGGCACTGACCCCATTACTGGAGCATAAAAGACTGCAGCTCCAGGGAGTCAGTGTCTGTCAAGCTGAGGAGGGAGCAACACCTCACTACATGGACCTGAGCACCCTGTGTGGTGCACCTGCTGTTTTTGAGAGGACTTCTCTGTTTTTGCTTTGTTTGGACTTTACGTTAAAATAAAGCTGAATCAAGTTTTATTGACTTTCCTGGTCCAGTGTGTCTTTGCCGCCCCACCCCTGGAGGACTTTCCTACATTGGTCATTGCAGAATTATGGGGCCACTGTACAGTATTTAGTTATACTGTCATATGTGCTGGGTTCAATTAAAAGAGATTGATAGAATTCTTAGTATGTATATAGTTGTAAGGAAAAGTAAGGGTGAATGCACACAGGCGGATTCGAATTGTGGTATTCGGAGCCGCTGTCCGCCTCCAGATTCCGCAGCAAATACCACCCATAGCATGCAATGCAAAAATGATTCTTTATGCACATGGGTGGAAATAAATTGCGGTTATAAAATGCTCCATTTTCCTGTGGATTTCATTGAAGTCAATGGAAGCCTTCCGACCCTCGGCCTGTCCACAATTGACATTGCGGATTGGCCGGGAAAAACAGCAATTAAAAAAAAAATCTGTACTGCGCATGTCCGACAGCGAGCTGTGCAGACCAGCCGTAGTACAGAAAATAAGAAGATAAAAACAGGTATGCACTGATGCCAGCTTGGCACAGGGTCGGATTCTGCTGCGGGCTCCCGAATCCAGACTCCAACGCGCCTGTATGCAGGTTGACTTACTGAACCCATTCATTAAGGGAACAATTTGATTTAAGGTGTAGTAAAACATATTACTGGAGAATATAGGACAGCTGAAGTCAAGCTGAACAGACGTTGAGTGATGCAACAAAATAATGACAATGGTTGAAACCAAGATAATTTGTATTTTGGAATGGCAAAGCCAGAGACATGACCATCATTCTATGGAGATGTTGTAGTATGATCTGGAGAGGGCTGTGAACATAAAGCATCCCAGAAATATTGATGGATGGAATCACTTTTCTAGGGAGGAGTGGTCCAACATTTCTCCTCAACGTTGTGCGAATGTTATTTACAACTACAAGAAATGTTTGGTGGAGGTGATTGGTGCTAAAGGGGGATCTACATGTTGTTATTAATTTCAAGAGTTCATTTACTTTTTTCTTCCTGCAGTGTCGATGTCTATTCAATTTGCTCAATAACAACATGAACAATACAACTGTTGGTGTTTGATTAGTTTGATATGATTGTGTTTGTTTATAATAGTCATTTAGATAAAAATCAGACAATATTTTAATAGGAATTAATGTAGAAATCCAGGTAATTCTTAAGGATTCACTTCTTTTTTTTTCTTTATACTGTATATCCACACTAGTCTATGTGGAATTGAATCTTGTTGAGCCATAGAAAGGAAACCTTTCCCAAACAGAACCTATTAGAAATGTTTCCTTAAAGCGACCGTCTTGGACAAATAAAGATGGCAGCAACTGTTCTCTGATTCCTTGATGCACACTGAGCAATAGTTTACTGTACATAATTAGTCTAAGGCCTCATGTCCACGGGCAAATTAACAATTTAAATCTGCAGCGTTTCTCCCGCACCAGATCCGCGCCCCATAGGGATGCATTAGACACCCCCAGGCAGTTAAATATCTACGGATGTCATTTTTCCCTGCAGGCGTGGGTCCCGCGTGCAGGAAAAAAATCCAGACATGCTCCATTTTCGTGCGGGTCTCCCGTGGGGATGGCTCCCGCAGGCTTCTATGGAAGCCGTCTGGATCTGCGGGAGACCCATGCCTGAATTAAACTCACCTGCTCTGGACGGTACAGGTTTTCCCCTCTTCGCGGCCGGATCTTCTTTCTTCGGCCCGGCGGATGTGCCCGGCACATGCGCGCGGCACGCAGCCGATGTGCCGAGCACATCCGTCGGTCCGAAGAAAGAAGATCCGGCCGCGGCGGAGAGAAGATCAGGCTGCAAAGAAGAGAAAATCCGGAGTGTGCGGAGAGGTGAGAAATTCTTTTTTTCAGCGCTCATGTCCGCGGGGCAGGAGGGACTCGCTACGGTTTCTCCATGGAGAATCCGTAGCGGGCCTGATTTTCCCCGTGGACATGAGGCCTAAGATACTAGATAGTGCTTTAATTGGCCAGTGCTGCCCATGTGAGTAGGACTGGCCAGTAAGAGCAGCATGTAGTGTCTTAGACTACCGATACATACTAATACACAGCGTGAAACAGATAGTGAGAGAACCAGTGGGGTCATCTTCGTTTGTCCCGGACTAGAGGGTTGCTTTAACAGTATCTAATGATGCTTTGCGACTAAATATAGGCTTTCACACAGAGCGTTATTATGGCTGTCTAAATGAGGCCTGACCTGGGCAGATGATATTGCAATCTCCAGTAGGAACAAATAACAATCTGACTAAATGCATAGTATGACTAAAATGACAGACCTAATAATATTGCTTCAAGATTTTAAGGTGTAAGTCCACCTGTGTTCTGATCACCTGGTTGTTGCATCCGAGCTGGGCGTGAAATACGTCATCCGGATCAGATATAATTAGCAGCTCCGATGTTGGAAGACATCCATTGGGGTTCTCTTACTGTATATTGCCAGCCTCTCTGCTGTCGGAGCCTATCCAAAGTGTCACCTCATGCAGTACTGGCTTTAGCCAGCAGATAGCGCCGTTGTATAATGGCAGAAAAAGAGTAAGCCCCCTAGGAAAACCAGGATACAAATTGGATTGGAAAGGGTGAAATGATGGCATATCACGAGGCTATGCCATCAGTTTATAGTCGATGGGGTCCAACGTCTGATAATCCTTATATAATAAGTTGTTATCTCTAAACTGACCTGGATTTATATCCCTGGTATAGCATTCTGACAAGGAATTAATGGCGACTCTACTTCTCTACTGAAAAAAGGGAAGTGTTTGTAATCGGCTAACAAGTCTGCAGCCTCCTAAACATAATGACTTGTCTCTCCATGACCGCTCAATTGTGGTTTTGTATAATTTCAGTATATAATGAAGGTGCATTGCAGAAGTTCACTATAGCAAATCTTATATTCAGTCTCAACATTCATGATTAATTGAATGTGCAAATCAGTACATAGCCGCTGTCTCGTATGCAAGCTGCACTTTAAAAAGCCTTTTAATGGTCTATTATGTAACATTTCCTAATGAGAATATTCTGCCTACATATTTAGCAGATTTTTTTTTTTGTTACTACGTGGTCATTTAAAGACCATTTCTAATTATTTAATTGCTCACCTTATAAAGTTAACAGAATTTTTCTAAAAATGTTTGATGACCTATCCAAAGGTTAAGTCATCAATATTAGATGGCCAGGGGCCAACTCCGGTCACCTCCACCGCCACCGATCAGCTGTTTGACGAGCCTGTGGCATTCAGATGAGCGGTGCGGCTTCCTCATTGTAAACCAGGCATCGGGCCGTATGCTATGTAGCAGTAACAGCAGTGCCTGGTAGTCACTCAATCCTATTCAGTTGAATTGGACTGAGCTCCACTTGGGCCAACTAACTATAGGCCCTACAAACATGAATGTCAGGAGTGGGCCCACCCTCCAATCTAAGGCCTCGTTTACACAAGCGCTGTTTGCATGCATTAGGGCTTAGTCACACGGGCGCATCGGCACCTGTACACGGGCGCCGATGCGCCCGTGTGACTGAGCCCTTACTGCAGGAAGAAGACGGCCACACTTCAGGACGGACAACTCCCCGCAGCACTGAAGAAAGAACACCTGACCGGCAATGAAGCCGATGCGCCCGTGTGACTGAGCCCTTACTGCAGGAAGAAGACGGCCACACTTCAGGACGGACAACTCCCCGCAGCACTGAAGAAAGAACACCTGACCGGCAATGAAGCCGATGCGCCCGTGTGACTGAGCCCTTACTGCAGGAAGAAGACGGCCACACTTCAGGACGGACAACTCCCCGCAGCGCTGAAGAAAGAACACCTGACCGGCAATGAAGCCGATGTGCCCGTGTGACTGAGCCCTTACTGCAGGAAGAAGACGGCCACACTTCAGGACGGACGACTACCTGCAGCGCTGAAGAAAGAACACATGATCGGCAATGAAGCCGGTCACATGTTCTTTCTTCCGGCGCTGCAGAGAGAGGTCCGTCCTGAAGTGCGTCCATCTTCTACCTGCAGTAACACGGGCGCCGATGCGCCCGTGTGACTAAGCCCTTAGGCACATGAAAAGAGCGCTTTTATAAGAACCAACGGTTTCCTATACAAGCGTTCACATGAAATAATTTTAGACGCACTAAATTCACGCCCCTAACAAAGATAGGACATGCGACTGCAAGGTCGCATCTAAGGTCCGTGATGTGCGAAAAGATAGAATCTGACCTGTCTTTGGTGCGGGCTTTCCATAGACTCCTATGGGAGCTGGATTACACACACCATGCACCTCCAATTGTGTGAACATGCTACTTCAAATAGTTGGAATTAACCCGTTTGCGTGGTCTTTAGTGCAGTATAGGTGCAATCTTTTCACATGCCTATACTGCGCTAAAACAGCGCTTGCATGAACGAGGCCTAATGGTGATGATTTATCTGGAGGCACACCCCTTTAGCCCTTTTCACAACCAGAAGTGTTTTTGAACTTTAATGTCCAGTGCATTCCAAGTGGGATTAATTTTCTATTTCTCAGGCTAACTTCACACTGGTGAAATATATAGCAGTTGTTGTCTCTGTATATTTGTCTCAAGTTTGACAGGCTTCATTTTATATAGCCGTTTCATTAAATTATTAGTACATTATTGTGCATTTGCTGCATCTCTGGTTAATGTGGTGCAATGTTTGGCATTTCAACACAAAGTCTTGTGATTTGTTCTCAGTAAGAGAAAAAAGTAATCTTGTAGTTTACGATAGCTTTTAATGGCTAACAAAAATAACTAATATTACAGCGAGCCTTCAAAACTACTTAGGTTTCTTCACCAGGTTTCTAATGGGATATGTCTGAGGGTGAAGTCACACGAACGTATATCGGCTCGGTTTTCACGCCGAGCCGATATACGTTGTCCTCGTGTGCAGGGGGGGGAGGATGGATGAGCCAGAAGCAGGAACTGAGCTCCCGCCCCCCTCTCTGCCTCCTCTCCGCCCCTCTGCACTATTTGCAATGGGGAGAGGTGGGACGGGGGCGGGGCTAAGTTCCCCGGCCTGCCTCTCCCCATTGCAAATAGTGCAGAGGGGCGGAGAGGAGGCAGAGAGGGGTCGGGAGCTCAGTTCCTGCTCCTGGCTCTTCCATCCTCCCCCCTCTGCAGATGAGGACTACGTATATCAGCTCGGCGTGAAAACCGAGCCGATATACGTTCGTGGGAATGCACCCTCAAGAAGCATATACACACATAAAAGGGCACAGACATGGTGTAACTAATATGCGCTTAAGGGCTCTTTTCCATGAGCATAGACGTTTTTACGTTCACCCGCTGGTGCCGTAAAAATGCGTGAACGGGCGCACAAATCTAATGTTTGTGTGCCCGATCAGACTGCACAGGCCCGACACATATGCACCGATGCCACAATTTCATTGCCTCCCCTTCCCTCCCCCTTGCCAGCTCACCTCCTCTTTCCTTCCCTCCGTCTGTTTGCAATGGGAGTGGGCAGGGCATGGGTGGAGCTAAGCACCCGCCCCTCCCCACCCTCGTCCACAGCCAGCAATGGGAGGAGACGGAGCTTATCTCTACCCCACCCCCTCCCATTTCAAACAGCCGGGGGGAGGAGAGAGGAGGAGAGAAGGGCGAGGGAGTTTGGCAGTCATGCTGCTAAACTCCTTCCCACCCCCCCTTATCCGGCCGCTGTCATTGGCTCCTAAACGAGCCTATGCAGTTGCTGCTGTAATCCGGGCACAGAGATAGTTCCATGACCATCTCTGCTGCCCAGCGTAAAAGCGCCTGGCGCTGTATTTGACGGCTGGGCGCTTTTAACCAGCGGGAATATGCTGGTGTGATCTGATGCATTGGAATCGGCGATGAAAACGGCGGCCGATATATGCTCCTGTAAATAAGCCATAAAACAATAACAGTTCAGGATGAACTAACGAGTGTTACTGATTTAGGTGCAAATTAATCACACCATGTCTATACCCTTTTATGTCTATGTGTACATATATGGTTCTTCAGGAAATCCTATTAGAAGCCTGATCAAGATACTGAAGTAGACTTGAAAGCTCGCTATAACATTTTTTCTTTTTGTTAGGCATTAAAAGGTATCATATCTGCAAGATCACTTTGCTTCTCTTACTGAGAACAATAACATTTTGTTCTAGTAGCTAACACCGTACCAAACTTTTTTTTAGTTTTTTTTTTAGCACCAAGTCTTGTTATGCCAGGTCAGTTATACATTCTAAACCCAAATCCATGAAAATATCATTGTTTAATGAATAACACGATGTACAGAATTGAGCTTGGACAAATTATAATAAAGTTACACACTGTCTGACTACATATTGGTCAAGCATAATGCACTACTGATTTTAATTGATTTTAAACACAGCCTTCACAGTCCATAGAAACTCAAGCCTAACTATGGTTTGTGTACAGTATTACTTTTACAGTCTGATTTCAGTTTTTTTTTTTTGCCCCTAGGAATTAATGACTAAGCTGATCACCGAGACACCAGACCAGCCAATTCCATTTTTAATTAATCATCTCCAATCAAAACTGGGAAATGTTGGCCCGCTTCCTAGGACATTGTCTGGATCAGCTGCTCTGTGGGCAGAAAGTGAATCAGGTGAGTTACTAGCTGATCTAACAATTTACACAACAATCCAATTATTAAAAAAAAAAAAACTTGCACTTCGCAGACAACAGAGATGGCTTGGGGGGCTTTTAGGTGCTAAAAGGATAATTAGCCCTAAGGCTAGTATTGTTTAAATTGGTATCAGTCAGGCCACTAACTGTTCAAACCTTTTAAAGGGAATGTGTTACCGAAAAATAATGACCTATTGTTTAAAGGGAACCTGTCACTATACTTTTTTGCTAGCCATAATCCTGGCATTGCTTTAGAAATTGGCTTTTTAAAATCCCCCCCAATAAGATAATGATAACGTTCAAGCCATATAGGGTCTCCTCTGTAAACATGTCCCCTTCTCCAATTGATTGATGTGGTTGATGTGTTTATGTCCAGATCTCCCCATCCATAAGGTAGTGCGTGCGCAGTTGGTTTGACTCTGCTATGGGCAGACATATCTTTCACTGCGCATGTACTGTACATGATACATGGAAGAATTTTAGACCACCATCAATTTAAAAAAATGGAAAATTGGTGAAAATTTGGACATTGATTTTTAAACACAGTTTGTCGAATCAAGTTCTGCAATTTTATGACTAAAGGCCCTTTTACGCACAATGATTATCACTCACAATTCGCTCAAAAGCCATCTTTTGAGTGATAATCGTCGTGTGTGAATGTGCCTATCTTTCACTTTTCTGACGAACTATGATTTTATGTTCAGCATAAAATCCATCGTTCGGCAGAAGAGCTGACAGCAGGGACTTCACGCTACTTTCTCCACGTGGAGCGCTGATAACGTTGTCTCAGCTGTCAGCCCTGTGGCAGAACAAAGGGAATATATTCAGAGAACAGACCACCCGCTGTTCTCTGAATACAGCTCCCGATGGCTCCCACGCATTAATAAGCTACTAATTGGCATTAGTACCATTTAGTAGTTTTTGCAAAATGTTCGTTCAAAAGTCATCTTTTGAGCGATCATCTTTGTGTGTAAAGGGGCCTTAGGCAGATTTGATTAAATACGCAAAAACTGCTGTCTTGTTGTTCCGCTATCAAATGTGAAGCTACGATGCATCCATATTTCACTCTTTGGCCCTAATCTAATCCTCAGTAACTTAAGCAGATACATTCATGACTACATATGTTGTGTGCTCACAGCTTGGTTGTCCTGCTGGGTTATTGACTTTCTTTGAGTAACAGCAGGAGGTTTACAAGACTTCTGGCTCTGTAGGAAGATTTGGCCAAGTCTCTTAGATATTAAATTGTTGGAATATTCTGTAAAAACCATTGGGATATACATGAAAAAAGCCAATGCCCATGCCCAGGGCTCATGCATAAGGCTGTATTACTGATCTGTGTAGTAGTGTTCCATAGAATTGTATGGGCCCATACTGTACGCATGCCGTAGTATGATGGTGCACTGCAGCACACACCATGTAGGGTCTTTGTGCTTTTGTGTTAGAAGACTTGAATACTTTTTTGTGCAAGTATATTGACAGCCGACCCCGATTATATTTGGCATAGTTGGCAGGATCAGACTGTAGCGCTCGCGGAGGGAAAATCGCAGCATGTTCTATTTCAGTGTGGATTTAGCACAGACGGCTTCCATTGGTGTCAACAGAAGCCATTCTGTCATTGCGGATGGGCTGTGGAATCCGCGGCATCGCCTAGCATGCGCAGTGTCATCTGTACTGCGTATGTGCCAGGTGGCACATCCGCAGGACAGATCTGGAAAGGTATGCAGCGGTCCACAGGGGTCACCGGCTGGGCACCTGTTTGGATTGCACTGTGGGATCCCGCAAGCGGAATCTGACCTGGCCGTGTGCATTCGGCCTAACCCAGGAAAAAACTATTTTCTATAGCATGTCCATGAGCAGTATTTGCTGCGGAATCCGGAGGCAAACGCTCGCTCCTAATTCTGTAATTCAAATACGCCCATGTGCATTGGGTCTTAATCAGTTAACGGCGTTGTCCAAGTTATCTATTTTTCTTTGAAATCCAGCTACCCATGCTAAATAAAACAATAAAACAGCTAATTCACACCTCTCGCAGCAACACCGTTGTATTCCGCACCGCAGCTGCGGGTCTTCCCTGTAATGTGCTGTTTACAGGCTGCTGCAGCCAATGACAGGCCTCAGTGCTCAAAGTCTGTCATTGGCTGCAGCAGCCTGTGATGTCCTGTACACAGACTGGCTGCAGGGAAGGCGCAGGACACAGGGGGGAAGGTATGTTTTAGCTGTTTTAATGTTTTTTTTTTTAACAGGGGCAGCTGGATTTCAAAGAAAAGTAAGATCATTTGGACAACTCATATTAAGTACTTTCAATACAGTTTTGCAAACACCCTGCTCATATAGATGGTGTCCATCTGGATATCTCTATTCATCAGATAAACAGCCAATAAATGAGGCCTCCTGCAGAAAGCCATATCACTGCCTCCATAGGCTAATTCAATCTTATCTGCTCTGACTACCAGGGCATATGCACAACATTGATTAACCACTAAAAAAGATAATTAAGTCACTAGATCGTTAAGTACAAATGCCTTAGTGGTCAACACCACAGTCATGTGAGGCAGATGGCAGTTCTAGTTATTTAATGATCGCATCCGCTTGCCCAGTAAGTCACAGATAGTGCCCAAACATCCAAGCTATAGTAAATTCATAAACCTCAAATAAGCTTGTGTGGCGGACTCCGGCACTCATCACACACACAGCATGTAATACCTTACATAACCTGGTTATATGGAATTCCATTGTACAGTAGTATTGATTCACAAAGAATTGGCATGTCAAAATATCCAACTAAGAACATGTGTAAACTAAATAAATACATTTTGTTATTTGTATAGTGCCAACTTATTCCGCAGCGCTTTCAGCTAATTTATTTATTACCCCATTTATCTAAGTAGATCGCGGCAGGGAAAAGGTTCACAGAGGGAGCGCGCTCCCTCTGTTACTCCAGCCAGCTCTCGCGATAACATCACGAGAGCCCGGCTGGTTGCTATGGCAACAGGACGCCAGGTACCGGCGTCCTGTATTGCCATAGCCTGTGATCGCTAATGTAAGCGATAAGGCATGGCAGGAGAGAAGTCCTGCCATGCCTTATCGTAGCGATCATCAGTGCTGCAGTAAAAGTCCCTCAGAGGGACACAGACTGTGTGAAAAAAAAGAGAAAAATCAAGTACAAAAAATAAAAAAGTAAAAATAATGTTAAAAAAACCTTTTTTATGCTTTTTCTCATATCAGCATAAAAAAAAAAAAAATTTGAAAATCCCACATATTTGGTATCGACGCATCCGTAACAACGTGTACAATACATTGAATGCACTTATTATCCTGCGTGGCAAAAAGCGTAAAAAAGATGTAAAAAAACTGAGTCAAAATGCTAATTTTTTGCGTTTTGCCTCCCAAAAAACGCAATAAAAGTGATTTTAAAAAACATGTGTACCCCGAAACGGTACCAATAAAAACTACAGCTCGTCTCGCAAAAAATAAGCCCTCAGAGAGCTCCGTCTATGGAAAAATAAAAAATAGCACTTTGAATGCAGTGAGTTTAGAAAAAAAAAAATTATTTCCAAAAAAAGGGTTTTTATTGTGGGAAAACCTAAAAAAAATATAAGAATTTTGGTATCGTTGTAACCCTACCGTCCCGAAGAAAAAAATGTGGTGTGTCATTTATGCTGCATAATTAATGCTTTAAAAAAAAAAATCTATGGCAGAATTGATGCGTTTTCTCTCCCTACGATCATAAAAAAAATAATAAAAGTTTAACAATGTAGTCTATGTAACCAAAAACGGTACCAATAAAAACTACAGTTCGCTACGCAAAAAACAAGCCCTTATACGGCCGCATCGACGGAAAAATAAAAAAGTAATGGCTTTTGAAAAATGGAGATGAAAAATTACCAAAAATCGTTTGGTCCTCAACACCAAAATAGGCCGTGTCCTTAAAGGGTTAAATACTGATCGTTCAATCACTCTCCTCCACTTATACAGCTAATGTGAACGACTGAACGATTTCTCATTTGAACGAGCCAACAATGTATCTGCCTGCATAAACAGGCTGCCCAAGCGAACTCTGGCATCATTGGCTCGTTCAAACGATCTATCGTATGGTGTGAACAGAGTCTTACTAGACTTTGGAGCCGATAGAAAACTTTGTGGTAAAGGGTTGCTTTGATCTTCTTGACATTGTTTCTATTGACATTGCCGTACTTAATATGGACAACTCACAATGCACTTTATTTTCCACAGAGTACAAAGGGATGAGGAGGGATTTCAGGAGCTACGACAAACCCTGGCAAGTAAACGCAAAGAAGCCAAAAAAGTCAAAGAGCGATCTTGCAGTTTGTAACATTTCACCACCATCTCCTGAATCTAAATCTTGTAAGTCTAAAAGTAAAGAGCTGTCCACCTGCAGCTTACTCCCCTCTGCCCATGGAGAATACATAAACGCGCCGCAAAACTGAACATTCACATGTATAGGGAAGTTGTGAGAAAGAGATGTTGGCTGAACGGGCATTTGACCAACAGCTATGAGAGGAGTATGGGCACCTAGACACTTCTGCATTATTGTATTCCTCTGTTGTTCTTCATAGAAAGTTATGAGTAAGTAGACAAGTGTATGTGTTACCATTTCCCTTGTCAAAAAGTTATATCCTTACAGAGTCTGATACTGTCAGTTCTGATCGGACAACATTTGAGTATGTAGGGACGTACTGAATTCACAAGATGATTGGTAAAACCCAAGCCTACCAGGAGCTTCTGGAAATGGTTCAGATATTGTTGGTCAACCAATTTACTCATCAAAGTATCAACGTGTTTCGGGCTTGGAGCCGACTTTTTAGACTTTCTTGATAAAGGGTCCGGTCCAGGCCTGAAAAATATTACTTCTTCGCCAAATAAATTGGTTGACCACTGACATCCGAAGCTTGTGTGGTCTTCACTGAAGATACAAAAGCTTGTAGTGACGATCACTTACATTGCGGCTTGATCTTCAAAGCCGGTTGCGTTCTTTGGAACAATTATTTATGGTCTGTTTATTTTGGTCCATTTGTGAAGCGCCTTTTGTTTTGAACATTCTGAAACCTACCGAAAGAATAACTGAGGAATAGTAGAATGCCGGGTTAAAAAAAAATCAGGCTCCAGAATTGAATGAAGAATACAGGTGTTTACTAAAGCGATCGTGTTAGGAGAAACTTTTTTTTCAAATACAGTAAACTTCACCTAATCACCATAAGCTTCACCAAATTATGGTATTTCCTTACACAATTTTCACAGTACTGTTTCTTAATGTGATTTTGTAATAATGGTTTCCATCAGGTTCTCGTCACCTATTATGTTATTATGTATCCAGACAGTTGGTCATTACTCCTTATTGTAGAAACTGAGACATGATAACTAGAGATGAGCGAACGTGTTCTTCCGAGCTTGATATTCGTGCGAATATTAGGGTGTTCGGTATGTTCGTTATCCGTAACGAACACCATGCGGTGTCCGGGTTACTTAAACTTTCTTCCCTGAGATGTTAGCGCTTTCGCGAGCATCGCGGGAAGTTCGTTCCGAATAACGAACACCCGAACATTTTGGTGTTCGCTCATCTCTAATGATAACACTTGACACTTCTAATCTGTGTGACTGCTCTTCATTTTGACTCTGGATAGAGCCCTAAATCTGACAACCCAATGAAAGAAACTGTCAGTTTCAGATGAAAAAGATCTGTGCTGTAATTGCTGTTGAAGAAATGAGCGGTACGGTACAACTCAGTATTATTATGTTATACTTGCTACTCAAAAGCAAAGATACAGTGTAAGGATTGATATAGATGCATAGAGGGGAATGCAAGAATATCATTCTGATTAACTAACACAAAGGCCTGAAGTCTAAAGAATGAGATACTTGATATTATTATATGACCAGCTACACTGATGGAGTGTGACACCCAGAACTGCAACTAGATGGAAAGAATGCCTCTGTAGTTCTACCTTTTCAAAGGCAGCTGTCCAATATCCTGCGGCCGGACTCACACGAGTGGGTCAGATTCCGCATGCGCAGTGGATTCTGGCTGCAATCCCGCCCGGTGATCCTGCGCACCTGCTATTACTGTACTGCAGATGACCGCGGAAGCTCACAGGCAGTCATGCACAGTATTTTTGTTTATTTGTATTTCCCATGCCGTCACTTAGCGAAGACGCTCTTACCTGCAGCCCATACCCAATGTGAGTCAGACAGCCTCCATTGCTGGATTCTACGCAAAATAGAGCATACTGCGATCTTTCTTACATTTGCAAAATCTGCAATTCGTATCCGCTAGTGTGAACGGAAAAGCGAAAATGCATGTCTTTCAATGCCTGCGTTTTACCGCACATTGTCCGTGTGGATGGCAATTGCGGAATCCGCAATACAAGTCCGCCCGTGTGAGCCCGGCCTAACAGGCCTTGCAGTATAACAAACCAAACCAGATTCTTTTCTCTAATGAAAAATATCATGTATGGACAGCTGTTTCAGGGTTCCTGCCCCTCATCAATGGAGGGCAGGGTTCTGATTGGCTGGGTGAGAGGCTGTTGATGTGGGTTTGGGGGGAAGGGCTGTTTCTCCTTGTGGAGACCACCAAGCTGACATAGGCCTTGTAAAGCTCCTCTGGGAAATAAGGTGTACAAATAGGAGATGGAAAAATGCCTCTGCAGCACCCCCTATTGGAAGTGCTACCTTACCCTAGTCATCTCGCAAAGCTTGTTAGAAGGTCTGACTTACAAAGAAGTTACCTGCAAAAGATGGCACTGCAGAGGCATTTTGGAAACTGTACAGTAGATCGTTGCAATAGTGACTTGTGGTTCTCTTTTTTTAAAAACTATTATAGAAAAATCCAAAACAATTTACAAACATAAAAATGAAAAATGTAAGAAAAGATCTACTGGAATAGAGAGAATTGTTAAGGGTCTTGTTGGGTTACTGGACAACTTTCCTGCTGTAGCCCCAAGTGTCTTAAATTAACAATGAGTAGTACTTAGCTATCTTTTGCCATGGGGATCTAGCGGCGTTGCCACTCTGTCCTTCAATGTGATTGCTGTGATCATGATGTCACCGGAAGTCAACTGACCTCTGCAGCCAATCAGAGCCTGCAGGGTCACTGTTCTGAAATCCTGGCATCATGGCACCCAATTGTGAGTGCTGATTCCAGGTGCGAGGTGATGCTTCAGTCTCCTGGTTTGGCTGCAACAGTCATGTGACTTCTGCTGACGTCAGCTTCACATTAATCATTGGGAGGATGTTGGGGCAACGGCGCTGGTTTCCCGCAGCAGAAGATGGGTGAATACTGCTGTTTTTGTTATTTTAAGGCATTTGGAGCTGTGGCAAGAAAGTTGTCTGGTAACTGGACAACCCATTTAGATAAAATGAAGACCAGCAAGATGTCAAAAAAGCAGCAAAGGTGGAGACAGAGACTTATTACCAAGGACAGTAAAATTAACACTAAACTGTTCTTCAACTGTGTAAATAGCAAGAAGATTAAAACGGCAAGTGTTGGCTCTTTAAAACGTAATGAGGGAAAAATAGTAGAGGGGGATGAGGAGAAAGTAAATATGTTAAGTACTTTTTTTTGCTTATATATGCACTCAGAAAAATGAAATGCAGGGTGATAAAGTAAACTCTTCATTAAAGGTCACCAGTATAACCCAGGGAGAAGTGCAAAGCCTCCTTAAAAAGATTAACCCCTTAATGACGCGGCCCCTTTTTTTTCCATTTTCGTTTTTTCCTCCCTCCTTTAAAAAAAACGTAACTCCTTCATTTATCCACGACATCGCTGTATGAGGGCTTGTTTTTTGCGGGACAAGCTGTTTTTTTTAATGGTGCTATTTAATGTACCTTATAATGTACTGAAAAACATAAAAAAAATTCTAAGTGGAGTAAAATGAAAAAAAAAAACACATTCCGCCATCTTTCAGTGCGTCTTGTTTCTACGGCGCACAAACTGCAACAAAAACGATATGATAACTTTATTCTATGGGTCAGTACAATTGCTATGATACCAAACTTGTATGGGTTTTTTTTACATTGTACTACTCTTTTTTTTTTTTTTTTTTAGACATTTAATTTTTTTTCAATTATTTTCTGCGCACAATAACTTTTTTATATTTCTGTTGACGGGGGTTGAGTGAGGGCTCATTTTTTACGGGATGTCCTGTAGTTTTTGTTCGTGCCAATTTAGAATAGATACGACTTTTTCATCACTTTTTGTTGCGTTTTTTTCTAGGAGACAGGGTACCTGAAAAACTGCATTTTTGGCGTTCTTTCGGACGACGTTCACCATGCAGGGTAAATAATGTGCTACTTGACAGTGGCATTTAAAGAGTTAAAAAACCTACTAATTGACAGTGGCGTTTAAAGGGTTAATAGGCACAATCGGCCGTACGGCCGATTGCAGCTATTGCCCGCGGGTGCCAGCTGTAATAAACAGTACGCGCTGTATGGAGACCTTTCTTCATACGTATCCTGACGCTCCAAGACGTAAATGTACGTCCTGGAGCAGGAAGGAGTTAAAATGAATAAATCATTGGGTCCCGATGGCATACCGAGTTTGAAGAGAATTACGTAATGTGATAGACAGGCCTTTGTTTATTATGTTTAAGGGATCTATAATAACGGTGTCTGTTCCATTGTATTGGTGCATAACAAATGTAGTGCCAATATTCAAAAAGGGGTCAGAAAGCGAACCTGGAAACTATAGACTGGTAAGTCTAACTTTTATTGTAGGTAAAATGTTTGAATGGTTTCTAAGAGATGCTATCCTGGAGTATCTCAAGGAAAATTGCTGTATAATTCCATATTAACATGGGTTCATGAGGGGTTGCTCCTGTTAAACCAACCTAATCAGTTTCTATGAGGAGGTAAGTTCTGGACTGGACTGGGAAGAGTCATTGAATCTGGTCTTTTCCAAAGTGTTTGGCACTTTGGCACATAAAAGGTTGGTATCTAAAATGAGAATGCTTGGTCTGTTTGAGAATGTGGGTAAGTAACTGGCTCAATGATAGAGAGTGGTTATTAATGGCACATACTCTGTCACTGTTACTAGTGGGGTACCATATTATTGGGCCCTATTCTCTTTAATATATTTATTAAAGACCTTATGGAGGGATTCTACAGTAAATATTAATATTTGCAGATGGAACAAAAGTATGTAAAGTAATTAACACGAGAGGACAGTATATGGTTGCAAATGGATTTGGATAAAGGTCCTTTTACAGGGAAAGGTAATCTTTCAACTGGATGGAAAGATTTAGTGATGTATTTGCATAAAGTAGTAATGTCTTCATTTGCATGTAAAATGACCTTCTTTTTCCTCCAGGAGTTGTTTGCTGAGCTTGGAATGTTTAAACACACGCCCAGCTGTGTAAACATCTGTCAGCAGATCCCATTGTACTCCTCTGCAAAGCAAAACAAATCGAGTACACTGTATCCTGCAGTCTTTTGAAAGATGAGCAAAATGCATTCAAATGGAATATATTTGCTCAGTGTTTGAGCCGCTGAATGATGGATTTTATGCAGAGCTAAAATCCAATGTTCAAACAAAAAGTGCACGATGCCCGCATTTACATGTAACGATTAGTGCTTATTTTTGGCTGTTTGGACAAATTTTGAGTGATAATCGTTGTGTTTAAAAGGGCCTTATGTTGGAGACTTGGGCAGGAAAGTGGCTATTGAGGTTTAACACTGATAAATGTAAAGTTCTGCACATGGGCAGAGAAAATACATGTCACCAATATACACTAAATGGGAAACACTGACATGGAAAAGGACTTTGGGATTTTAGTTAACTGTAAGCGTAACTGGAGCAACCAGTGTCAGGCAGCTGCTGCCAAGGCAAATAGGATCATGGGGTGCATCAAAAGAGGTCTAGGGGCACATGATGAGAACATTGTTCTTCCTCTTTACAAATCACGGGTCAGACCACATATGGGATATTGTGTACAGTTTTGGGCACTGGTATGCAAGAAGGACATATCAGAATTTGAGCAGGTTCAAAGGTGGGCAGCTTAGGTAATAAATGGAATGGGTGGACTACAATACCCAGAGAGGTTATACAAATTGGTATTATTCACTTTAGAAAAAAAGATGGCTGAAGGGGGACCTAAAAACTATGTATAAATATATTGGAGGACAATACAGAGATCTCTCCCATCATCTATTTACACGCAGGACTGTGACTATAACAAGGGGGTGCCCCCTACATCTAGAAGAAAGAAGGTTTCTCCACCAACATAGAAGGGGGTTCTTTACTGTAAGAGCAGTGAGACTATGGAACTATCTGCCGAAGTTCAAAGGGGTTTTTTATCCAGGGATCATTCTGATTGCCAGATTGGAGTCGAGAAGGAATTTTTCCCCTAAAATAAGGACAATTGGCTTTTACTAGAGATGAGCGAACACCAAAATGTTCGGGTGTTCGTTATTCGTAACGAACTTCCCGTGATGCTCGAGGGTTCGTTTCGAACAACGAACCCCATTGAAGTCAATGGGCGACCAGAACATTTTTGTATTTCGCCGATGCTCGCTAAGGTTTTCATGTGTGAAAATCTGGGCAATTCAGGAAAGTGATGGGAATGACACAGTGACGGATAGGGCAGGCGAGGGGCTACATGTTGGGCTGCATCTCAAGTTCCCAGGTCCCACTATTAAGCCACAATACCGGCAAGAGTGGGCCCCCCCCCTCCCAACAACTTTTACTTCTGAAAAGCCCTCATTAGCATGGCATACCTTTGCTAAGCACCACACTACCTCCAACAAAGCACAATCACTGCCTGCATGACACTCCACTGACACTTCTCCTGGGTTACATGCTGCCCAACCGCCCCCCCTCCCCCCCACAGCGCACACCAAAGTGTCCCTGCGCAGCCTTCAGCTGCCCTCATGCCACACCACGCTCATGTCTATTTAGAATTGCGTCTGCCATGACGAGGGACCGCAGGCACACACTGCAGAGGTTGGCACGGCTAGGCAGCGACCCTCTTTAAAAGTGGCGGAGCGATAGCCCACAATGCTGTACAGAAGCAATGAGAAATAGAATCCTGTGCCACCGCCATCAGGAGCTGCACACGTGGGCATAGCAATGGGGAACCTATGTGCCACACACTATTCATTCTGTCAAGGTGTCTGCATGCCCCAGTCAGACCGGGCTTTTTAATTCATAGACACAGGCAGGTACAACTCCCTATTGTGAAGTCCCTGTCGACCCACAGCATGGGTGGCTCCCTGGAACCCACTGGCGGTACACAGAAATATCCCATTGCATTGCCCAACACAGCTGAGGTAGTAATGTCGTGCTTAATGCAGGTGGGCTTCGGCCCACACTGCATGCCCCAGTCTGACTGGGGTTCTTTATAAGTGTACAGATGTAGTAAAAACTCCGTGTGCACCTACAGCATGGGTGGGTGCCAGGAAGCCACCGGCGGTACATAGAAATATCCCATTGCATTGCCCAACACAGCTGAGGTAGTAATGTTGTGCTTAACCCTTTCCAATCCAATTTGTATATGGTTTTCCTAGGGGGCTTACTCTTTTTCTGCTGTTATACAACGGCGCTATATGCTGGCTAAAGCCAGTACTGCATGAGCTGACACGTAGGATAGGCTCCGACAGCAGAGAGGCTGGCAATATACAGTAAGAGAACCCCGACGGACGTCTACCAACAACGGAGCTGTACAGCCTTAAACCCTAATGTCTTCACAGGTCACACAGTGGACTGGAAAGGGTTAATGCAGGTGGGCTTCGGCCCACACTGCATGCCCCAGTCAGACTGGGGTTCTTTACAAGTGGACACATGTAGGTTTAACTCCCTGTGGACCCACTGCCTGGGTGGGTGCCAGGAAGCCACCGGCGGTACATAGAAATATCCCATTGCATTGCCCAACACAGCTGAGGTAGTAATGTCGTGCGTAATACAGGTGGGCTTCGGCCCACACTGCATGCCCCAGTCAGACGGGTTCTTTAGAAGTGTACAGAAGTATTAAAAACTCAGTGTGCACCTACAGCATGGGTGGCTCCCTGGAACCCACCGGCGGTACACAAAAATATCCCATTGCATTGCCCAACACAGCTGAGGTAACGTCAGCTGTAATGCAGGTGGGCTAAAAATTAATTTGATTACACTGTAGGCGAGGGCCCACACAAATTGCTGTATCAACAGTACTAATGTACATCCCAAAAATTGGCCATGGCCAGCCAAGAGGGCAGGTGAAACCCATTAATCGCTTTGGTTAATGTGGCTTAAGTGGTAACTAGGCCTGGAGGCAGCCCAGTGTAACGAAAAATTGGTTCAAGTTAAAGTTCCAATGCTTTTAAGCGCATTGAAACTTATAAAAATTGTTCTGAAAAATTATTTGAGTGAGCCTTGTGGCCCTAAGAAAAATTGCCCGTTCAGCGTGATTACGTGAGGTTTCAGGAGGTGGAGCAGGAGGAGGAGGAGGAGGAATATTAGACACAGATTGATGAAGCAGAAATGTCCCCGTTTTGGATGGTGAGAGAGAACGTAGCTTCCATCCGCGGGTGCAGCCTACGTATTGCTTACGTATCGCTGCTGTCCGCTGGTGGAGAACAGAAGTCTGGGGAAATCCAGCCTTTGTTCATCTTGATGAGTGTTAGCCTGTCGGCACTGTCGGTTGACAAGCGGCTACGCTTATCTGTGATGATTCCCCCAGCCGCACTAAACACCCTCTCCGACAACACGCTAGCCGCAGGACAAGCAAGCACCTCAAGGGCATACAGGGCTAGTTCAGGCCACGTGTCCAGCTTCGACACCCAGTAGTTGTAGGGGGCAGAGGCGTCACCAAGGATGGTCGTGCGATCCGCTACGTACTCCCTCACCATCCTTTTGCAGTGCTCCCGCCGACTCAGCCGTGACTGGGGAGCGGTGACACAGTCTTGGTGGGGAGCCATAAAGCTGGCCAGGCCCTTAAAGACTGTTGCACTGCCTGGGATGTACATGCTGCTCGATCTACGCACATCCCCTGCAACATGGCCCTCGGAACTGCGCCTTCTGCCACTAGCGCTGTCGGCTGGGAATTTTACCATCAGCTTGTCCGCAAGGGTCCTGTGGTATAGCAACACTCTCGAACCCCTTTCCTCTTCGGGAATCAGAGTGGGCAGGTTCTCCTTATACCGTGGATCGAGCAGTGTGTACACCCAGTAATCCGTCGTGGCCAGAATGCGTGCAACGCGAGGGTCACGAGAAAGGCATCCTAACATGAAGTCAGCCATGTGTGCCAGGGTACCTGTACGCAACACATGGCTGTCTTCACTAGGAAGATCACTTTCAGGATCCTCCTCCTCCTCCTCCTCCTCCTCAGGCCATACACGCTGAAAGGATGACAGGCAATCAGCCGGTGTACCGTCAGCAGCGGGCCAAGCTGTCTCTTCCCCCTCCTCCTCATCCTCCTCATGCTCCTCCTCCTCCTCCTGTACGCGCTGAGAAATAGACAGGAGGGTGCCCTGACTATCCAGCGGCATACTGTCTTCCCCCGCCCCCGTTTCCGAGCGCAAAGCAGCTGCCTTTATGGTTTGCAGGGAATTTCTCAAGATGCATAGCAGAGGAATGGTGACGCTAATGATTGTAGCATCGCCGCTCACCACCTGGGTAGACTCCTCAAAATTACCAAGGACATGGCAGATGTCTGCCAACCAGGCCCACTCTTCTGAAAGGAATTGAGGAGGCTGACTCCCACTGCGCCGCCCATGTTGGAGTTGGTATTCGACTATAGCTCTCCGTTGTTCATAGAGCCTGGCCAACATGTGGAGCGTAGAGTTCCACCGTGTGGGCACGTCGCACAGCAGTCGGTGCACTGGCAGCTTAAAGTGATGTTGCAGGGTGCGCAGGGTGGCAGCGTCCGTGTGGGACTTGCGGAAATGTGCGCAGAGCCGGCGCGCCTTTACGAGCAGGTCTGACAAGCGTGGGTAGCTTTTCAGAAACCGCTGAACCACCAAATTAAAGACGTGGGCCAGGCATGGCACGTGCGTGAGGCTGCCAAGCTGCAGAGCCGCCACCAGGTTACGGCCGTTGTCACACACGACCATGCCCGGTTGGAGGCTCAGCGGCGCAAGCCAGCGGTCGGTCTGCTGTGTCAGACCCTGCAGCAGTTCGTGGGCCGTGTGCCTCTTATCGCCTAAGCTGAGTAGTTTCAGCACGGCCTGCTGACGCTTGCCCACCGCTGTGCTGCCACACCGCGCGACACCGACTGCTGGCGACATGCTGCTGCTAACACATCTTGATTGTGAGACAGAGGAGGAGGAGGAGGAGGAGGGTGCTTTAGTGGAGGAAGCATACACCTCCGCAGATACCAGCACCGAGCTGGGGCCCGCAATTCTGGGGGTGGGTAGGACGTGAGCGGTCCCAGGCTCTGACTCTGTCCCAGCCTCCACTAAATTCACCCAATGTGCCGTCAGGGAGATGTAGTGGCCCTGCCCGCCTGTGCTTGTCCACGTGTCCGTAGTTAAGTGGACCGTGGCAGTAACCGCGTTGGTGAGGGCGCGCACAATGTTGCGGGAGACGTGGTCGTGCAGGGCTGGGACGGCACATCGGGAAAAGTAGTGGCGACTGGGAACTGAGTAGCGCGGGGCCGCCGCCTCCATGATACTTTTGAAGGACTCCGTTTCCACAACCCTATACGGCAGCATCTCAAGGCTGATGAATTTTGCGATGCGGACGGTTAACGTTTGAGCGTGCGGCTGCGTGGCGGCGTACTTGCGCTTGCGCTCGAACACTTGCGCAAGCGACGGCTGAACGGTGCGCTGAACTACACTGCTGGATGGGGCCGAGGACAGCGGAGATGAGGGTGTGGGTGCAGGCCATGAGGCGGTAGTGCCTGTGTCCTGAGAGGGGGGTTGCATCTCAGTGGCAGGTTGGGGCACAGGGGGAGAGGCAGGGGTGCAAACCGGAGACGGTGAACGGCCTTTGTCCCACCTTGCGGGGTGCTTGGCCATCATATGTCTGCGCATGGTGGTGGTGGTGAGGCTGTTGGTGTTGGCTCCCCGGCTGAGCTTTGCGCGACAAAGGTTGCACACCACTGTTCGTCGGTCGTCAGGCGTCTCTGTGAAAAACTGCCAGACCTTAGAGCACCTCGGCCTACGCAGGGTGGCATGGCGCGAGGGGGCGCTTTGGGAAACACTTGGTGGATTATTCGGTCTGGCCCTGCCTCTACCCCTGGCCACCGCACTGCCTCTTGCAACCTGCCCTGCTGATGCCCTTGACTCCCCCTCTGAAGACCTGTCCTCCTGAGTAAGCGTTGCACACCAGGTGGGGTCAGTCACCTCATCGTCCTGCTGCTCTTCCTCCGAATCCTCTGTGCGCTGCTCCCTGGGACTTACTGCCCTTACTACTACCTCACTGCAAGACAACTGTGTCTGATCGTCATCGTCCTCCTCACCCACAGAAAGTTGTTGAGACAGTTGGCGGAAGTCCCCAGCCTCTTCCCCCGGACCCCGGGAACTTTCGAATGGTTGGGCATCAGTGACGATAAACTCCTCTGGTGGGAGAGGAACCGCTGCTGCCCAATCTAAGCAGGGGCCCGAGAACAGTTCCTGGGAGTGTTCCCGCTCCTGAGCAGGTGTCATTGTAGTGGACTGAGGAGGCTGGGAGGAAGGAGGAGCAGCAGACAGAGGATTCGGATTGGCAGCAGTGGACGGCGCAGAACTGCGGGTAGACGATAGGTTGCTCGAAGCACTTTCTGCCATCCAGGACAGGACCTGCTCACACTGCTCATTTTCTAATAACCGTCTCCCGCGTGGACCCATTAATTGGGCGATGAATGTGGGGACGCCAGAAACGTGCCTCTCTCCTAATCGCGCAGCAGACAGCTGCGACACACCTGGATCAGGAGCTTGGCCTGTGCCCACACCCTCACTTGGCCCTCCGCGTCCTCGGCCACGTCCACGTCCACGTCCTCTAGGCTTACCCCTACCCCTCAGCATGCTGTATTACCAGTGATTAGATTTCCCAGGCAGGAAATAAATTGGCGCAAGACTGCAGGCCAAATATAATTTTTGCCCTTTTTGGAAAACGAAAGGCCCCACTGCCTCTAGTGAATGAATTATCTAAGTTTAATAACTGTGCTGTGTCCCTGCTTATGTGTCACAGAACGTGAGGGTAGCAGAGTTATTATAACTCTTGGAGAGCAGGTATTTTTTTTCCCAATTAAGGAAAGCAAATGGCGAACCCAGCAGTAAAGCGTAGCTGGGTGCGTATGATTTAGCAATGTTTTTCACGCAGCTCACACGTCTACACAGGCGTAAGGACGGACACAGGCTGGACAAATAGATTTGTTTTCAGTTTTTTCCCACCAACAGGCAGCACTGCGTATATTCAATGAACCTGCGAAGTTTAATAACTGCGCTGTGTCCCTGCTTATGTGTCACAGAACGTGAGGGTAGCAGAGTTATTATAACTCTTGGAGAGCAGGTATTTTTTTTCCCAATTAAGGAAAGCAAATGGCGAACCCAGCAGTAAAGCGTAGCTGGGTGCGTATGATTTAGCAATGTTTTTCACGCAGCTCACACGTCTACACAGGCGTAAGGACGGACACAGGCTGGACAAATAGATTTGTTTTCAGTTTTTTCCCACCAACAGGCAGCACTGCGTATATTCAATGAACCTGCGAAGTTTAATAACTGCGCTGTGTCCCTGCTTATGTGTCACAGAACGTGAGGGTAGCAGAGTTATTATAACTCTTGGAGAGCAGGTATTTTTTTTCCCAATTAAGGAAAGCAAATGGCGAACCCAGCAGTAAAGCGTAGCTGGGTGCGTATGATTTAGCAATGTTTTTCACGCAGCTCACACGTCTACACAGGCGTAAGGACGGACACAGGCTGGACAAATAGATTTGTTTTCAGTTTTTTCCCACCAACAGGCAGCACTGCGTATATTCAATGAACCTGCGAAGTTTAATAACTGCGCTGTGTCCCTGCTTATGTGTCACAGAACGTGAGGGTAGCAGAGTTATTATAACTCTTGGAGAGCAGGTATTTTTTTTTCCCAATTAAGGAAAGCAAATGGCGAACCCAGCAGTAAAGCGTAGCTGGCTGCGTATGATTTAGCAATGTTTTTCACGCAGCTCACACGTCTACACAGGCGTAAGGACGGACACAGGCTGGACAAATAGATTTGTTTTCAGTTTTTTCCCACCAACAGGCAGCACTGCGTATATTCAATGAACCTGCGAAGTTTAATAACTGCGCTGTGTCCCTGCTTATGTGTCACAGAACGTGAGGGTAGCAGAGTTATTATAACTCTTGGAGAGCAGGTATTTTTTTTTCCCAATTAAGGAAAGCAAATGGCGAACCCAGCAGTAAAGCGTAGCTGGCTGCGTATGATTTAGCAATGTTTTTCACGCAGCTCACACGTCTACACAGGCGTAAGGACGGACACAGGCTGGACAAATAGATTTGTTTTCAGTTTTTTCCCACCAACAGGCAGCACTGCGTATATTCTATGAATAATAACTGTGTTGTGGCCCTGCCTATACAATTCTTTCCCTGCAGTATCAATGGAGGGTGCAATGCTCTGCAGAGGCGATTTTGAGAAGCCCAAAAAAAATGCAGCACAGCCAACAGCAGCCTGGACAGTACTGCACACGGATAAATATGGCCCTAGAAAGGACCGTTGAGGTTCTTGAAGGCTACACTCACTCCTAACACTCTCCCTGCCTATGCAGCACTTCTGTCCCTAATGCCAGGTGCAACGGTCTGCAGAGGCGATTTTGAGAAAAAAAAAAAAATCCCACTGCTAACAGCAGCCAACACACAGCTATCAGTGGCCCTAATAAGGACCTTTGGGGGGTCTTGAAGCCTACACTAACTACCAATTCTTTCCCTACAGCAGCTCCGGTATAAACAGCACTGTCCCTCATCTAACTCACACCGCATCTGAGGCGAGCCGCGGGAGGGGCCGACTTTTATATTAGGCGAACACCTGATCTCGCCAGCCACTCACAGCAGGGGGGTGGTATAGGGCTTAAACGTTGCAGGGGGAAGTTGTAATGCCTTCCCTGTCTTTCAATTGGCCAGAAAAGCGCGCTAACGTCTCAGGGAAGGAAGTGAAAGTAACCAGAACACCGCATGGTGTTCGTCACGAATAACGAACATCCCGAACACCCTAATATTCGCACGAATATCAAGCTCGGACGAACGCGTTCGCTCATCTCTAGCTTTTACCATATGTTTTTTTTTTACCTTCCTCTGGATCAAAATTGGGGGGTAATAGGCTGAGCTAAATGGACATGGGGCTCTTTTTTCAGCCTTTCACACTATGTTACTATGTTAAAGTAGTAACTATTTTAAATCCTACACACGAGAAATAAGCCATGGCACCATAAGCAAAAAAGACTAGAGATGAGCGAGCACGCTCGTTTAAGGCGGATACTCGAGCGAGCATCGGTCTTCTCGAGTAACTGATTGCTCATTCGAGGAAATGTGGGGAGGCAGTGGGGGGGGGGGGGAGCAGATGTGAGCGGGGGGGGGGGGGGGGAGAGATCTCTCTCACTCTCCGCCCCGTTCTCCCCTGCCGCCTCCCCGCATTTGCTCGGAAGAGTAATCAGTTACTCGAGAAGACCGATGCTCGCTCGATTATCTGCCTTAAATGAGCGTGCTCGCTCATCTCTAAAGATCAAATTGTTTCCTTTATATCAAAGTCTTCCCCAATAATATTTCTATAGATTCTGAAAAATTCGCCAAAGATGAACGTGTCCCTTAATGCTACAGTTAATGATTCTTTGTCTGACAGCTGTTTTTCCCTGGCTGTGTCATAGATATGAATGTGTGGCTTTGCCAAACTTTCATGCATTTAAAGAGGTAGGTTGCAACCGGACAAGTCTGACGTTGGCTTATCTCCGGGGGAACAAAAGTATTTGGTGCTGAAATTCAGCATTTTTATTTCTCCCCACATCACCTGTTATGGGAAGGTTGAGCTACATCAGTCCGTTATCGCTGGGTTTGACGACTCAAGTCTAATGTGTATTGGGACCCTCACCCATTTCTTACGGGTTGTGTATAGATAATGAGAAGTCACGTAAAGCAGAAGCAACCCTCAGCACATGCCGGCAGATTCCAGTAAATGAATTAGCTGTGCAGTGAAGTGGCTTCTACTGAGATTCTCATGTTCCTGGTGATGCAGGTCATTAATATATTTATACAAAGAGAACTGTTTGTTGTGTAACTGGATGAGCGCACTGATAAGTGTATCGTGCAGACTGCCTGGCTGAACTTGCATTTAGTAATTAGTTAAAGCCATAGACTTTGCAGTCTGAGTTACACCAAGTTGGTCCAAACATGAAGTCTTGAGTGCATACATCTAGTTTGTCCAAA
This sequence comes from Eleutherodactylus coqui, assembly GCF_035609145.1. Taxonomy (NCBI): domain Eukaryota; kingdom Metazoa; phylum Chordata; class Amphibia; order Anura; family Eleutherodactylidae; genus Eleutherodactylus; species Eleutherodactylus coqui. The sequence continues at coordinate 139,359,627 of NC_089845.1, read as the reverse complement.
TGACCGCCCTGTTTGTGCTTCAATCTCTTAATAAAAGAAGGAAAAAGATCAAAACCAAAAATTAATTTCCAGAGTAGATTTTGATGATGTGTTAATGGTGCGGCACATAAGCTACACCATTACTGCAAAACCGCATGTACAGTAAATGTGGTTTTGTGATTTTCATTGCAGTCACGGTGATGGTTTGCAATTACTTTGGGCTCTCTACTGCACCATTACTGTTTCTTGTGTGAATGCATCCTTCCGTTCTAGAACATTTGACTGGAAAGACTCAGTTCAGATAAATCTACACTTAAATAATGAGTAGATGTGGGAAAAGTATAAAGCCTATAACCTTCTTACAGGTCTGTGCAAGTTGGATCGTAAGAGGAATGCCCTAGATGTGCATGAGGTCACCACAGGACCTCTTATTCCATAAAGAGGAACATAGAGGTTTTTCTGTTGCATTCTGTACTTACCCATGTTGTGGGTCGAGGTGGGGTGACGCAAGATTCAGGTTATGATGCGGCACATGGACTAACGAAAATATACAATATTTATTTAAGAACACGGAAATAACAGTAAACAATGGAATAGTAATGAGAAAGGAATTGAACTTTTACCTTAGGCCTCCTTCACACAGGCTTTTGCAGAAACTCTGTGTTTTTCAGTGCTGCGTTTACTGCGGTTGCAGCAGCGCTGTCATGCATTTTTCACAACGTTTTGGCTGCATTTTCAGCTCAGCCAAGGAAGCTGAAAAAAAAAACAATCACCTAGCTGGCTCCGTCCGGGTCTCTGCCACTGCTCTCTGGAGCTCTGGGCACTTGTTATCGCTGACAGAGAATCCTTTGCTAGTGACAGGGTTTGAAGACCTCACCTCCAGCAAGAGATTGCTGTGTTCGGCTGAGCCCGAGGGCTCAGCCAAACACAGCCAGCACAGGATGCACCAATCATAGCCATTCATTGAATGGCCGTGATTGGTTCATCGAGTGCTGGCTCTGATTAGCTGAGCCAGCGCTTGAGGAACCAATCAGAGCAATTTTTTGCTGGAGGCGGGGTCTTCAAAACATATCACTAGCAAAAATATTCTCTGTCAGTGATAACAAGTGCCCGAAAGCCTGCCCAGAGCTCTGGAGAGCAGCGGCAGGGACTTGGACAGCGCCAGCTAGATGAGTATTACTTTTTGGGGGGCGGTCGTGCAGCTAGCGTTTGCATTTAGCTCTGTTTAGTGCTTGCGTTTAGAACATGCATCGCTGTCAAAGCACAGCGTTGAAGACGTTGTGTTTTGACGCTTGTCTGAATAGCGCCGCTGAAATGAATGGGAGCGTTGTACAGTGTTTAGCACAGCACTGAAAAGGCAACGCTAAACACTGTACAAAGATGCCTGTGTGAGAGAGGCCTTAGACACCACGAACTAGGAACCTTAACATAATAGTAGCTTCTGAACAATACCATTAACACTTTACCAATATTAATACGGTCTCAAAAATTACAGAACATAACTGTCAGTGTCTCTGTTATCAACACCTCAAGCACCTCCTGAGCCTCCAATTTACTTTTCCCCTTGTGAAAATATCTCGATTAGAGATGAGCGAACACGTTCGGCCCCGCCCCTTTTTCGCCCGAACACCGAACTTTGCGAACACCTCGGTGTTCGGGCGAAAAAGTTCGGGGGCCGCCGTGGCAGCGCGGGGGGGTGCGGCGGGGAGTGGGGGGGAGAGGGAGAGAGAGAGGGCTCCCCCCTGTTCCCCGCTACTGCCGCCCGCGCCGCCGCGCATCTCCCCGCCCCCCGGCGGCACCCGGACACTTACGCGCGAACACTGCAGTGTTCGCTAAAGCCGGTGTCCGGGTGCGGATGTGTCCGTAACGGACACGTTCGCTCATCTCTAATCTCGATCCATGATTGGGGCATGAAAGAGAGAAATTTGACAGCAATCCTATGTCCTTAGTACAATCTCTGCCCCCTGCAGCCGGCCTGCTAACTAATTATTTCTAATCCTTATGGATGCACACCAGGACCGTATTTAGCTCTAAGGACTTGAAGTCCCTTGCCTGGATTGGCTTCTTTCTGGGGGCAGCTACTTAAAAAAAATTAAACATTTCCTTCCCCACTGGATTTCCTATCAAAACTAGTGTGGGGTGGGGAAGGGACGTCTCTCGTGACACAGATGGTAGCTTATAGTTGTTATCACTTTATCATCAGCACAGGCGGGCACTTCTGCAGGGACGCACGGAGGATACAGTGTGTACCCTGAATCCTCCTCCCCCAATCCTTCTTCCTTGGTTCTTCTGATACTCAGAGGTACGTAAGTGTAAAGAAGATGAGAGTAGGATCCGCTATGCACATTGTATCCTCTGCTGGTCCCTGCCACAGGGCCCACCCATATTGATGACAGAAGAAGCAATAACAACTAGAGGGTTTTAAAATAAAAGTTAAAAATGTTTGGATATTTGGTCAGAATTATAAAAAGGCCAATAAATGTTGCCGCAAAGGGACCACCATTACTTGGGAAGGGGGTCAGGCCAGAGACACAGAGGGTCCACTGTTAAGAGAGAACATTCATTATTTATTCTGCTGTGTGGTTCCATTCAGGACGGAATCCCCAAATCCGCGACAGAAAGGAATGGAGACATTCACTTGTATTGTGACAGGGACACCTCTCTGGTATAGAATAACATAGTTGACCGCACTGTTCTGTACTCAAACCAGAAACTAATGGAAACCTTGTAAAACGGATGCCAACGGGATGTCCGTTTCAAAATATAAGTGAATGGCTCTATTCAGGGAATCAGTCACAGCGCTGTTTTTTGCAGCTGTCACAGTCCCCCCCAATGAAAGCACACAGCGTATTAAATAATGCTGTTTGATAGCTTCCTTACTTGGGGATGCAGTCAGGGACTCAGGAGAACTAATGTTACTTGGGGAGGTGTTCAGTGGCACCGAGAACCATGATTACTTGAGAAGGAGGGGTCAAGAATAGAGAGGGTCAGGGATAGATGTAGTGGCCCAGAGTTTGGGGTCCCCTCCAGCACTTTGGAATGCATGTTCCATGTATGTCTTGTGTCATTATCATGACTGTTGTATGAGTCAGTATTATGTGTATTAACACTTCCAGGCAGGAAAGGGCTAATGTCTGGAAAACATATCAGTTTGTCTAGTCTAATTGTGTATTGGTCGGTGTGCAGGTGATGAGTTCTGAGTGAGGTGTGAAGGAAGAAGATTGTGAGCTGGAGTTGGGAGTTGGAGTTGGTCGACGATGGAGATTGAGGAGAGATGGGCTGCTGCTCCTGCCAGAGTGCAGCAACATCAGGGTTTTGGAACCCAGGACAAGCTCGAGAGGGCATGGGTGTGAGTGCGCAAGAGTTTCTATTCAGAACCCACAAGTCTTGCAAGAGCAGTGAGTAGAGGTGCATTTGCATACAAAGATGATCACTGAGTGATCATTTTGTATAAACTACTACTCCATACTAATGCCTATTAATACCAATTAGTAGCCTGTGAGCTGCCAGGAGCTGTATTCAGAGAACAGACCACCCACTGTTCTCTGAATAAATTCTCTTTGTTCTGCCATGGGGCTGACAGCTAAGACAATGTAGTATAAGTTACCAATGGATAGATCAGAACACGGAGGATTCTTCATAAAATGTCCATCTTTATTCCTCAATACTACACAGAGTTGCAACGTTTCGACCCAGACAGGGTCAAAACGTTGCAACTCTGTGTCGTATTGAGGAATAAAGATGGACATTTAATCCTCCGTGTGCTGATCTATCCATTGGTGACTTATACAGCACCTGCTCCATATGCTATTATATCTGCATATATTGGTTGTGCTGCTATCTACACATCTACAGCTAAGACAATGTAATCAGGGCTCCCCTGGCAAAACACTGTGCGGCCCTTCTTATCAGTTGTCCTGCCGAACGATGGATTTTATGTCAAACTGAAATTCATCGTTCGGCAGAAAAGTGAAAGAGGGGCACATTAACACACAAAGATCATCGCACAAAAGATAGCTTTTGAGTGAATTTCAGCGATAATCATTGTGTCTACATGGGCCTTAACTGCCTGATGTTAATTACAAGTGTGAAAGAGTTCTAGGGTCCATCCAGTTAAGAGAGTTTCTTCCAAGAGAGACAGATCCAACAGATAACTGAGACTGTGGATGTATATATCTTGGGAAACCTGAACTGCACGAGTGTAAGGAAAACAGGCGAGGAATGTAAGCCCACTGCAGTAGGAGCATAGAAAGACCACTGTTACTTGTCAAGAGTCATGGGCACAGAAGGACCACTGTTAGTCTCTGTTCACACTATTGTTATGGCTTTCCATCACTGTGTTCAGTTTATCAATCGCACATTGTATATATGAGATTTCCTCCTACAACCAGTGTTTCGATGACAGAACATTTCTGGCTTATGGTGCATTCCATTTGCAAGGGGCCTACATTCAACAGATTTGCTTTGATGTGTAAAAATGACCCTGCTTTGCAGAAGTGTTGCCGCTTTTACGAAAGTCTTTATAAAATTAAGTTAAAACCACAAGAAAACTGTTATATGTGAATGTAGCCCAATATTTTCTTATTCTAATTGAGCCTTTATAAATATATGGTTTACAATTTTTTATGAATTTTATTTTCAGTGTTTTTATAATATAATTTTTCTTGATTTTTCAGTGCCCAGATCTATTGAACACCCTAAGTGGGACTGGCGAACAAAGCCAGAAAGTCGAGATTTTGATGAGTTAAACCACATCCTCCAAGAGAGCAAAAAACTGGGGAAAGCTCTGGAAAATTTGTCACGGAGTAAGTCCAAAACACGTGTGTATGTATGTATGTATGTATGTATGTATATGTGTTGTGATAGTTTATCCTCCAGGGGAGGGCGGCAGCGACACAAGGGAGTCCAAGTAGTGGGTAAAGTCACTCCAAGCTTTATTTTGTGCAGCACACTCTAAGCACACAACATGAAAAGTCCATAGAATATGCACCGCACAGGCTGCTCAGGTTCACGCAGACACACCAAAGGAAGCTGCACCATGCAAGGTACTCAGTAGTTTTCTCCTCAGGCTGCCTTGTCTCCACAGGGCTCAGTATTAGGCCCCATTCTGTTCAATATATTTATCAATGGACAGCACAGCAAAATATCAATATTTGCAGATGACACAAAATTATACAATATAACCAATGCAACAGAGGACAATGTACGGCTACAAACGGACCTGGATAAGCTGGGGGCTTGGGCAGAAAAATGGCAAATGAAGTTCAATGTTGAAAAATGTAAGGTTATGCACATGGGCAAGAGAAACGGATGTCACCAATGTACACTAAATGGGGTACTGCTAGGGAAAAGTGAGATGGAGAAAGACGTGGGGGTACTAGTGGATTGTAGACTAAACTATAGTAACCAATGCCAGTCAGCTGCTGCAAAAGCAAATAAAGTCTTGGGGTGCATTAAAAGAGGGATAGGGGCGAGGGACGGGAGCGTTATTCTTCCACTTTATAAGGCACTTGTCAGGCCTCACATGGAATACTGCGCACAGTTCTGGACATCGCTGCTCAGGAAAGATGTTACAGTGCTTGAGGGGGTTCAAAGAAGGGCAACTAAACTAATACATGGAATGAAGGGACTGGAATATCCGGAAAGGCATCAAAATTGGGATTATTTACCCTGGAAAAAAGACGATCAAGGGGTGATCAAATAACTATGTATAAGTACATGAGGGGACAACACATGGATCTCTCCCAGGATCTGTTTATACTCAGGACTGCGACGGTAACAAGAGGGCATCCGCTACGTCTAGAGAAAAGCAGGTTTCACCACCAACACAGAAAGGGGTTCTTTACTGTAAGAGCAGTGAGACTGTGGAACTCTCTGCCGGAGGATGTGGTGATGGCAAAATCCATAGAGGAGTTTAAAAGGAGACTTGATGTCTTTCTGGAGGGGAAGGATATTACAGGATATAAATCTTAGGTTAATTGTCAATCCTGGTATATAGGCAGGTAGGAACTATTAGGGGTTGATCCAGGGAACAGTCTGATTGCCATTAGGGAGTCGGGAAGGAATTTTTCCCCCAATAGGGCTAATTGGCTCCTGCCTCTTGGGGTTTTTTGCCTTCCTCTGGATCAGCAACACAGGAGGATAAACAGGCTGAACTAGATAGACATTGTCTTCATTCGGCCTTACATACTATGTTACTATGGCTTCCTGGAGCTGCAGCCTTTTATGCTCCAGTAATGAGGTCAGGGCCTATAGCTGAGCTTCCAGAGAACTAGGGTGAAGTTGTGGACTGGACCGCCACCCTGTTCAGACTAAAAGCCTGGCAGGGAGGTATACTCCATCCACAACTTCACCCTTCAAATGCCTACAGTGTATATATTTACATACAAAAATAGTTATTGTTTTCTGCTAAAATTAACTCTGCCCCCCGCCCCACCCCCCCATAAATTCATGACTATGCCCCCGAGTTTAAAGGAGCTGTCCAGTTGTAAACTATTGATGGCATATCTTTTAAAATAGCTCCTCAATAGTTGATGGTCAAGGCTCGACTACCCAGGATCCTCGCTGTTCCCCGAGCTGTTTTGCCCATCCACTGAGCTGACTCTGCAGAAAGCACACCTCTGTTTGCATTGCAGTGGTCAGGCTTGGTATTACAGGCAAAATTCCCATTCAATTTAGTGGGATCTTGGCCTGCAATACCAAGCCTGACCACTGCAGTGAGAACAGAGGTTTCTGCTTCCTGCAGAAATGTGATCTTTCATCAGGCATACCGGCCCAGAAAACAGCTATTGGGCATACTATTGATGACCTATCCTGTGAATTGACCATCAACAATTTACAACTGGACAACGCCTTTAATTTCCCAGCATGTCTACATAATTGTCAAACAATATAAATGAGCACAGCTTTACAAATAACCTTTTTTCCATTAAAGGGGATTCCCCATAACATACAATTGCTTAACAACCTCTCTGTCCTTCTTGGTTGCTGCTGACCAGTACATGTGACTGCTGCAGCCAACCATTGGCCACAGCAGTAACCTTCTATAGCTGGCGATTGGCTACAGCAATCACATGTCCCATCAGCAGCAGCCAACCAGGAAGGACAGAATGGCTGTGAAGCAATTTCGAGTCCTGGGAAAAACCCCTTTCAATTTTTAGAGTAACTTTTTTTGTTTTTGTTTTTTTACCCAAAAGAGAAATGTTATAAACTTTTTGAAATTTGTTTTCCACAGGTATTGCAGTCACAGATGAATTGGAACAGGTAATATTGACCTTTACAACATGAGGTCCCTATGGAACTATGAGCTAAAGGCAGTAATCTGCCAATGACTTCTATTTCTCCTCATAGATTATTGAGATGGATATTTGTATTCTTTACAAGCGTTTTCTGAAATATTGCAGTTTTAGTGTTTCAAAACGCCATTCTTCTGCCGTCTAAAGGATATTTGTCAGTTCTGATGGATTTCATTAGAGAGTATATCATCTCAGGGCAGTTCCAAGTTGCCAGCCGTTGATGGCACTGATGTAATATTGATAAGATGATTGGGCGTTTTTGGATTTGGATTTCGAGATACTGATACTTTATATCTCTATTTTGGATCCGTCCTGTTTAAAATGTTCATAATAGGATCTGGAAATCTAGAATTCAATCCTAAATGTTTCTTGTAATTTTAGATTTTTAGTTGTCCATTTGCTTGATGATGAAGTAATGATCTTACATGCCATAGAGATATGTCAAAAGTTGGTATTGATGTTCGTCAAGTGATAGAGATGAGCGAGTATACTCGCTAAAGACAATTGCTCGAGTGAGCATTGCCTTTAGCGAGTACCTGCCCGCTCGAGGCAAAAGGTTCGGGTGCTGGCGGCAGGCAGGGAGCTGCGGGGGAGAGCGGGGCGGAACGGAGGGGAGATCTCTCTCTCCCTCTCTCCCCCCTACTCCCTCCTGCTGACTGCCGCTACTCACCGCTCCCCCGCGCCGGCACCCGAACCTTTCGTCTCGAGCGGGGGAGAGAGAGATCTCCCCTCCGTTCCTCCCCGCTCCCTCCTGCTGACTCCGCTACTCACCGCTCCCCCGCGCCGGCACCCGAACCTTTCGTCTCGAGCGGGGGAGAGAGAGATCTCCCCTCCGTTCCTCCCCGCTCCCTCCTGCTGACTCCGCTACTCACCGCTCCCCCGCGCCGGCACCCGAACCTTTCGTCTCGAGCGGGGGAGAGAGAGATCTCCCCTCCGTTCCTCCCCGCTCCCTCCTGCTGACTCCGCTACTCACCGCTCCCCCGCGCCGGCACCTTTCGTCTCGAGCGGGCAGAAACTCGCTAAAGGCAATGCTCGCTCGAGCAATTGCCTTTAGCGAGTATACTTGCTCATCTCTATCAAGGAACTATAACCTCAAGCACTCACTACCATGTAGTGGACCCGACTCTCTTCTATGTGGCATAGTCCTTCAGATTTTAGCACGTAATTTGTCTTTTTGTTTTTTGTATCTCAGCCGTTAATTACGCGGTGAGATTTCCCGATACAGCCTTTTGGCATCGGGACTTAAAATCTAAAAATGGGGAAAAAAGGTTTCAAATATCTATAACTTCATTTGTTGTTAATCCCCCTTAACATGCCTGTTTTTAATCATTTTACTTGTATCACTAAAATAAATCCATTTTTGATATCTTCAGGACCCGAGAACATTTAACTCCTCGCTTCTGAGACCCTGTGTGATTGGAGAATGGGTGGGACGGGAAGACGATGACATTGACCCTTTAGCTTCAGAAATGATACAACCTCCTGTACCAAGAAATAAGAATGAACAGCGTGAAGGGGATGAAGGCAGTGGCAGTCCTGCCGGGAGGTAAGTATCGTGGTACATAGCTCGCGGCTAGTGCATATTTTTGTCGCTTTTAAAAGCTATTGAAGGCAATGAAGGTCATATACTGCAGTGTACGAGGTGTAGAGAGTTAGTCTCCAACACACTTCCTCAGATGTGGTTTGACTGTCCTACACTGGCTCTTGTGAAGTCATTCTGCTAATCAATATTTACTGTCATATTAGATACTGAGTTCCGAAAAACCTTAAAAGGCGTTAAAAGGTGTTAAAAAAAATTGCTGCACAATACTTGGTAAAATAAAAAAAAAATCCAGTCACCTGTAAAATCCTCCACTACTCCAGTGCTGTGACCCCGAAGCTCTGCCGGCAGTCTTTGCTTACATGGCAGCAGCAACAACACATGTACCGGCATGTTACCGCTACAGCCAATCACAGAGCCGTGTGTGGCGCAGAGTGTTAAGGTAGCAGAAATACAGTCCTAAGCTCTCGCTCACAACCTTAAGTTCAATCCCTGCATGGTTCAGGTAGCCGACTCACGGTTGCCTTCTATCCTTCCAAGATCGGTAAAATGAATACCCAGCTTGGTGGGGAAATATAAATAAATTACCTAAAAGCGCTGCGGAATAAGTTGGTGCTATTAACCTGCCCCAAATTAATTTTTGATTAAAAAAACCCCTCTGAAGTTGCTCAGTAATTACATAATATCTGAGAGATATTGAGACCTTCCAACTGAACTTTGCCTTGATAAGTCACATATTACATATGTAACTAGTTCAGCTGAACATATGCTCTAGGTATATGCAACCAAATGGCTGTTCTGCTGATATATGTGTAACCGACTACTATTGTAAAAATGCGAAAGGAAAACATTCCCTTGTGCATGTTTTTTAATTTTTTTTTTAGGCAGCCAGTTGTATTGCAGAGTGTAGTTGACTACACTTTTCTGCACAACAGCATTGACCCCAGCGTACCTGCCTAGTCTTCCTCTCTCGGCTCTGCGGATGTGTCCTGTCTGGTGCACCGCTGCACATGCGCAGTGCAGAGTGTTGCACCGGTGATGACGTGGAACCGCATTGACTGCAATGGAAGCTGCTGGTGCGAGGCTCGCACTAGAATAGGACATGCTTCGATTTTTCCCCGCGAGCAGAAAATTCCAGTTGATTTCCACTCGTGGACATGGAAAAGTGTTTTGCTTAGCATGTCCTATGGGCAGTAGTTGCTGCTGAATCTGGAGGCGATCACTCGCTTTGGATCCCGCAGTGCAAATACAGCCGTGTAAATTGCAAAACAGCATCATTTCTACCAGGTACATTTGCTCAGAGCTTTTGAAGGAACTTGGCATGGAAGTTGTTCCAAGCAACTTGGAGAACTAAGCACAGATCTTCTGTGGAAGTAGGATCGCTCAAATCCTTCTGCCTCTTCATGCTGTGAAGAGAGGTGCCTCTCAGTTGCCATGGCATCCTGGCAGAAAATAATTTTATATTTTCTTAAGGATATTTTATTTTTTTAAAGTAGTACAGCAAAAAAAAAACAAAAACTAATCTAGTTCTGCCTATTGCCCCCCCCCCCCCCCCTCCCTAACATTGATCCAGAGGAAGGCAAAAAAACAACAACAATGATGTAGAAGCAAATTTTCCCAATCTGATGGAAAAAAGTTCCTTCCTGACTCTGGGAATCGGATTAATCCCTGGATCAACAGACCTGAGTAATCAGTGATTATATCGTGTAATATTGTAACACTCAAGAAAGGTGCCCATGCCTTTCTTAAACTCTTCTATTAAATTCGCCATCACCATGTGCAGCGGTTGGGGAAGACAGTGGGGATGCAAGATGATGGGAGGTCACGATGGTGCTACTGTCTCCTCCCAGTACCTCCAAATACACGGCCCAGCCTGGCTACACGCAGGGGAATAAAATTAACAACTGTGCTTTGGCACTCCTGGTACTTATCTGTTCACATGATGCTAGTGCCTGTTCTGAGAGATTAATCACCCGAGTCGAATAAATAAGTCCACAGTCGAAGATGTAGTTTTAAACCGAAGGCACACGGTTTACTTTAAGTCACAATTTCCAGCTTTGATTTTCAAAGAATAAAGTACGACCGTTTTAGGTACAACACTTAGGTAATTAAGAGTCACTCTTCTCCCGTAGTATTCTCATCGTCAGTCTCAGGTATATGATGGTAGAACTCTTGAGAGACCACTCTGGACATGGAGGGGAAACACTTTTTCCTCATTCACCAATTGCTTGTTTTACTACTTTTGCACAATCGATAGACTTTACAAAAAGTTCATTTTTTTTGTCACCATAGTGTAAGATGCATAACTTTTTTATTTTTCTATTGACAGAGCTAAGTGAGGGCTTGTTTTTTTCTGGACAAGCCAGAGACAGCCTTCCATAGATTTCTGTATATGGCAGACTGGGAGATCAGTGCTAGGCCTTTTGATGTCATGCCAACACAGCAGCACCTTGCAATTGTGGATGAGAAAGGCTCCTTGTTAGTAGTTCTGCGCTCTGAAGAATGTTTTTCGTCAGTGGCCCACTCCAAGGCATTCATATAACTTAGTAGGTAAGGGACAACCCCTTTAAGAGCTTTTTTAATCTACTGTGAACCTCAGTGACTTTAGGCCTCATGTCCACGGGTGGGTCGGATTCCTCATGCGGGAGCCCACAACGGAATCCGACCCTGCAAGCGGTCGAGGTCACTGCTTACCTGTCCGGGTCTTCTGCGTGCCTGTCTGGGTCTTCTATTTTCTTCACTGCTACCCCCGTTTCCCCGAAAATAAGACAGTGTCTTATATTAATTTTTGCTCCAAACGATTTCACTTTTTTACATGTATAGCTGCCTGGACACTATTTAAATTGACTTTTTTAATTAACTGTAACTAGGGCTTAATTTTGGAGTAGCCCTTATTCTTCAAGCATCCTCAAAAATCCTGAAAAATCATTCTGCACCCTCAAAAATCCTGAAAAATCATTCTGCACCCTCAAAAATCCTGAAAAATCATGCTAGGTTTTATATTAGGGGTAGGTCTTATTTTCAGGGAAACAGGTTAATTCATGCAGAAGGGCTGGCGAGTATGCCACCTCACATGTGCAGTGGAGTTTTTTCTTTTTAACTTCTGTTTTCCCGCGAAATCCGCAGCCCGTCCACAATTCAATTTGGATGGGCCACAGATTGAATGGCTTAGATTGACATCAATAGAAGCTACCCTTGTGGGTGCCGCACTGAAATGGAGCATGCTGCGATTTGTTTTCCGGACCAAAAGGTTCACAAAACAAATCTGCATGCATTAATTCATGAGCAGAGGCCCATCCATCCCTATGGATGGCTTGAATTGCGGATCAGATTCTCTTTACTTCCTATCTTGCAACTCCACATATCTCTGGCCGACATGTTTTCCAAGCGCATGCAACTAGAGTTTCTTCTTAAATCATTGATCTTTGCATCGGGCTCATCGAATCGTAAAGCTGGGACTTGCTTCAACAAAAACAAGAAAAAGAAAACAATAGAACAATTTGGTGGCCGCGTTTATCTTTGGAGGAGAACATTTAATAATGTATCTAAGCATCTTCAAACACAACACAGATATGATAATCTGACTTTAATGGAAGGACTTGTAGACACAATTTAAAATGAAAATTCTCAGAGCCTTATTAATACAAGTAGATAAGAGGCTAAGCACATAACAAACAACAACAAATTACTTCATTTCATGAAATATTCATAAAGCAATGCTGTTAAGATAATTCTGAAGACTTATAAATTGGGGCCGGGATGCTTACTGTGTTTATAGCCCTGAGTCCTCGGCAGACTCAGTTCATTATCCCACTGAGTTTATTTTCCTGTAAAGATAAATGAAAATATATTCAGTAGTGACAGTAAGGAAGGATACAAAATGCTCGGCTCAATCGGGTAGGGATGGATTTTTTTTTCTTAATCAATGGGGTATTCTTATCATAAAAAGCGATGGCATACCACTAGGAGGACCACCATTGAGCCTGAGAATGGAGAGGCCATATTGTTGGTGTAGTACTACATCCCTGTCAGGTTTGTGCTGCTGGGATCTGTTGTTCTTCAGGTTTCCAGGAGCACAGCTTCACAGGTGTAAAATAATTGAGCGGGCTGGGTGTGGACTTCTCTAACCAGCCAATCCCCACGGGTCTGCTGCATATATATAACAGTCCCTCTGCAAGAGTAAGCTGGTATCCCTTCACTCTAGGGTTTGGTTTTCTTGCATGCCTGTTATCTGTTGTGTGTGTATAGATGTTAATGGTTTCATGTTCAGTGTCTGCGCAGTTGGCCAGACATCAGGTGTGAACAGTTCTGTTCTGTGAGTTGGTGTGAGCTGCATCCTGTCCTGCTGTGGATTGTTTGCCATCCAGGGATACGTAGGTCCCTAGTTTCTAGCACAGGGCCGTCCTTATTGGGATGATCGCCATGCTTGTAGGCAGGTTTTGATGTGGTGGTTGTCCCGTTAGAGTAGAGATATGTTGTGTCTGCCCGTGAGACCAGTTCGCAGTCCTACCTGGGTGTTCAGTTTGCATTTTGTGTGCTTATGGCGTTTTCGTAAACGCTGTCTTGCGTTTGGGTGAGGCTTGGTTCCCGGGTATTGAGCAGATGTACCAATCCCCTTCATTGCTCTTTCCTTCACAGTGGCTCTTGTGAACATCTACTGTGAAGGGAATGAGGCTGCTGGTAGTTTTCTGTACAGTCCGGTGCCTGAAGTGCCACTGTAGCACAAAAAAAAATGAAGCGGCTGCAGCGCTGCACGAGCAGCACGATCCCGTCACTCAGAGGATTGGGGGGTGTTCCAGAGATTGGACCACCAGCGATCAAACAATACTGTATATCTTGACTATGTGCCATCACTTTACAAGATGAAAATATGCTTTTATTCTTTTTTAGAAAGAATAAACTTCTACTTCAAGGAAAAGTAATGTAAATAAAATACAAATATGATTTAAAAAATCAGTAGAACAGATATATTTGAGGCTTCAGATATGGAGGTTTGAAGTCATAGATGGCGATTTTGCTGCATTCATCTGTTTTGATGAACTATTAGGAATTTAACATCAGATCTTTTGTGAATATTTCAAGGGGTTGTCCAAGATACAGCTTCTTCATAAAAATGGCACCTCCATGGGGAGAACATAATAAAGACTTCTCCATGCTTGTTCCCTGCCTAACTCTTGAGCTTTGTCATTGGCTAGAGCCGCAAGTTTACGGGACATCACAATCTGACTGCAGCCTGTAAACAATACATCACCAGGAGGACCTGTAGCCATCGGTTGGAGACGAGTGGGGAGTGTTGATTATGAGTTCTTTTACAGTGTTACACATATGAAACCCATCTTTATAAAGAAGCTTTATCTCTGTCAATCACCTTAAGTTTTTACTTTGTCGAACCTTTGTTGGCGCAAATGCACTCTTAGATATACCGTGGGTGCCACATTAGGAGTGGTTGGTACAAACTCGGAGAAGCCAATGAATAACATGCAGTGTAGAGTGCAAGACCAATGGACATCTGATTTAATAATGGCGTCAAAAAAGTTTATATTGTAACTCAAGACAAAAGAAGGTGTGACATTCAGATACATAACAACATATTGTTTGCTGGTAGGTCACTCTCAGGCATTAGTCAGACGGGCGATTTTTCGCGCGATTTGCGCATGCGCATGCGTCCGGCGATTTTATAAAACCATTGCTTTGCAATGGTATCGGACACGAGCGCTTTTTATGCGCTCGTCCGATAAATTATAGAACAAAAAATCGCAGATCGCACCTATCTGCGATCTGCGATTCCTGTTCTCTTCTCTATATGCGCTCAATGGGGCCGGCGGCAGCAGCGCCGACCCCATTGAGAACATATAGAAGACAAATCATTCTTCTCTGCCACAGCTGTAACAGCTGTGACAGAGAAGAACGATGTTTGCCCATTGAATTCAATGGAGCGGCAATACAGCCGCTCCATTGAAAGCAATGGGCTGCCGGCGTGCGCGGGGTGAATTGTCGGGAAGGGGTTAAATATATAAACCCTTCCCTGCAATTCATTCTAAAATGTGTTAAAATAAAAAAAAACTGTATACTCACTTTTCCGCTGCAGCCGGAGTCCAGCCGCGGCCGCTGTCAGTTCTCCTGAACTGCTTCTTGGCACTATTCAGCCGGCGGGGCTTTAAAATCCCCGCCTGCTGAATGATCTGCCTCTGATTGGTCACAGCCCTGACCAATCAGAGGCTGAAAACACTCACACACCCATTCATGAATTCATGAATGGGTGAGTGACTGCTGCCTCTCAGCGCTGAGCCAATCAGGGGCAGGTCTGACTCACATCCATTCATGAATTCATGAATGGGTGTGAGTGAGGCATGCCTCTGATTGGCTCAGCGCTGAGCCAATCAGGGGGCAGGTCTGACTCACACCCCCTTCACACCCACTGCAGGACGGCCACGCGGAGCTCCAGCTGCCGGGAGAAGGATGAGTATACAATTTTTTTTTTATTTTAACACATTTTAGGATGGATTGCAGGGAAGGGCTTATATATTTAAGCCCTTACCGACAATTCATCCTGGGCTCGCCCACAGCGCATTGCTTTCAATGGAGACGGCTGTATTGCCGTCTCCATTGAATGCAATGCGCTGGACAGCTCCGGCCCGTTTCTAATGAAACGCGGCTAGGAGCAGATTTTTGGGTGATTTGCGGACGACTTGCGCGCACCAGTCACGCGATTTGCGGATGCGCATCCGTCATGCCATCCGCAAATCGCGCGAAAAATCGCCCGTCTGACTAAGGCCTCATAGGGAATGTTTATGAGCTAATCAAAAAGGGAGAGCAATTAGCAGACATGCTCAGTAGAGTCTTGCCACATGACAAAGTTAGAAACAGACTGATGAATCTTCTCTTTCCCTGCTGGCTTCCAGTGCAATATAAGAATCCGTTTTTTTCCTGTTTAGGTTGAAACTTCTCTACATAAGAGATAAAAGGGCATCACACTTTCTTTGTGTATGAGGGATGGTTGCTGGCATAAGCATATTTAGATTGAAACACGAAGCCAACTATAGGAGGCGGTGGGGGTGGCGGGGGAGAGCAAGGAGGAAAGGGGGGGGGAGATCTCCCTCTCTCCACCCCCCCCCCCCCCCCCGCGCTCCCTCAACACACTGCTCACCCCCACCGGCACCCGAATCTTTTCTCACGAGCGGGCAGGTACTCAAAAAGGACAAAACTCGCATGAGTATTTGTCCTTAGCGAGTACGCTCGCTCATCTCTAATCAGAGTGGCGGGCCCAAGCATGAAGTGTCCTTGAAACTGTAAGATCTCGAATTCTTTTCACTATGAACCTAAAACTCCCCAAAGAAATTGAATTTCCATTACAAATTATAGATGAGATCAATAACAGTGGCAGAATGCGGATCAAACATTGAAGATTTTGTGCAAAACACAAGGGTTTTGGACTTGAAAAGGGAGAAGAAATGAAAAGCATTGGTTTAGCGGTTACTAGTCAAGTTCTGCAGATTTACAGGAAAAGATGAGTGGAAGGACTAAAAACCTATTAAAGTTCAAATACCCGATCATAGAACAGCAAAGTAACGCTTAGGGCTCATTCCGACGTATTTCCGCGCGGAAATACGTGCGGATCGCTGCTCGTCTGACTGAGCTCTTAGACTTCAGTGCAGGTAGTGTAATTGCTTAAGTGCAAAGAACTCTTGTTCTCCGTTTTCACATAATGGAGCACGTATGCCGTGCGATGTGCACGCAAGTGCCATGTGATGTTTCCCATTGAAATCAATGGGAGACACTTCCGATCCTCTATTGTGTGTGAAACTCACGTCTTTGGTTCGCAACTTAGCAGAACTGATGCAAGGCGTTTTTGAATAAAAAGCGCACGTTGGTAAGTGCGATATCGGACTGAGTTTCTCAGCCCAAAATCGTGTTCGCCCGTGTGAATGTAGCCTAAAGGTGAACAATAAAGTAATAGAAGCGATTGACCCTTTACCTACCTTTAAGGAACAATCCTTCTCTGTGTTATTGGCTCATGTTGGCCGGGAGCTTAGACTAGTCAGCTGCTTTTGCTACCTGTGAAGAACCTACTTACTTAAATATGGGAAAATCAAAATACTGTTGATGACCTGTCCTTCCGTGCGTGGGTGAGTGAGTGGGTTTGTGAGTGACTCACATGCTCTGCCCGTGATCACATGACGGTGACATCATCAAAGGTCCTTCATCCCCAGTGAGGGAGTTACATGCTCCTCCCCTGATCACATGACGGTGACATCATGACAGGTCCTATACAAACATGGCTGCTGTCCAGCTTGTGCTCGTTAATATTCCATAGCAACTGAGGCCACAGGGGTTTGTAGTCCTTTTGTAATCTGCACAAGGATGCAGGACCTTTTGATTATGTCACCGTCATGTAATCAAGGGTGGAGCATGTAAGTCATTCACTCGGGATGATTGTCACCATCATGTGACCAGGGGCGGAGCATGAAGGGGAGATCATCATAGGTCCTTTATCTCCAGTCCTGTGTTGTCTTTGATCACTGTTGTATGGAATGAACAATGTATGCAGCAGTGCTGTGTGTGATGTGTATGTAACAGAACTGAACAGAACTGTGTGTGTGACGTGCATGTAGCAGAGCTGTGTGTGTGACGTGCATGTAGCAGAGCTGTGTGTGTGACGTGCATGTAGCACAGCTATATGTGATATACATGTAGCAGAGCTGTTTGTGTGACATGTATGTAGCAGAGCTGTGTGGTGCATTGCGCCACCAGAAACACTGCTACTATACTTTCCTAATAATTACTAGTATCTATTATATTACCGAGTTTGTCACATCCAGTAGGTATAATTGTAAGCCCATGTAAATTCTTCATTTCTGAGTTCTCATCATGGCATAAACCCTGATTTCCATAAAAATGCTGATTCCTAAATACTTCAGTTTGAAAACTTTTTTTTTTATTTGCGGAGGATTTTTTTCTGTAGCCTTCTGAGGCCGAGAATAGCATTGCCTTTCAACAACTGTAACATGCAGAATATCATTTAGGTCCTCCTTCAGATTTCCCAACATTGAATATTTATACTTGAAGCAGATGGCACGTCTTCACACATCTTGCAAGATTTTATGAGATTTAGTGCATGAGCCCATCTGTTAAGGCCATTAACAAGCTGGCCGAGTGGCCCTTACAGCTAAGAAGACATCGCTGCTGTAACCACAGGTGTCTTCTAGGGCTAATATATGAGACGCTACGGTAAATGATGAGTAGTAGAAGTCGGCAAAGAGATCCATGATCAAAAGCAAGGCCTAGTGCACTTCTGCAGGTCACAAAACTCTGAGGTGGCCTAGAGTATTCTTCATAACTTATAGCAGTGGGACAATATTCCATGTGATCCACCTGAGCTGCTGCAGAACCTCTTTTTGAAAAGTAAGCCTGAGTTCACACAGCATGTAAAGTACACTACTAACCTAGATTTCAGATCCGCACCGAAATCGGAGATGAAATCTTCACGTGTTGTTGCAGTGGGTGAAACTTTGGCGAAATCCCCAACAGACGGGGCACGCTGCGCCTTTAATACTCTGTCTCTGAATTGCTCCATGCACTTTTATTGCGCAATACGTTAACATATTCCGCAACCAAAATTTTGCCATAAAAACGCTGCTTATGAACCCAGTCTATGGGCTCCTTCACACTGGCGAGCGTGATATCGCCATGCAAAGATCGCGGCAGTATTGTATTTGATGTTTGAGTATCAGATATTTTTTCCTAGGAAAAACATAGCGCCTCGCTGACGCTTACGATTTTCTTTTTAACATCGCAGATGGGAATGAAAACAATGAAAATCATGGGTTTCATAATTCTGCATTTTCTCGCACTCTCGCAATGCTCAAAAATCACCTGATTTTCTCGCCAGCATGAAGGCAGCCTAAGGGTGACTACCCATTACAGGTTTTTTTTGCACTGCGAAATTTGCAGCGTTTTTTTTTTCTGTAGGGGTCTATGGGACTTGTAATGTTAAAATCGCGATCGCGCAAGATCGCAATTTACCGTGAAATCACCATTTTGCGCGATCGTGATTTTAACATTACAAGTCCCATAGACCCCTGCAGAAAAAAGAACGCGGCAAATTTCGCAGTGCGAAAAAAACCTGTAGTGGGTAGTCACCCTAAGGGCGAAAGCACCAACTTGTGATGCGTTTTTAACATTGGAAAGTCCCATTGCCAATCGCGTAGAAAAAGGGAACAATATCGCGTGAAAAAACGCGCAAGAAAAATGCAAGTGTGCAGGAGCCCTTAGGCCACTTTCACACGGCCATGAAAATTGTGTGAGATTTGTGAAAATGCAGAATTATGAACCCTGTTCTTTTGAAAAACCTGTTAAAGTTCAAAAACCCGATCACAGGGGAGCAAAGTAATCTGCGCCCGTGTTACTGTAATAAAGACGGCCGCACTGCAGATGCGGACGAATCTGCGCACCGCCGGAAGAAAGAACATGTGACAGGCTCCATTGCTGGTCATGTGTTCTTTCTTTGGCGCTGCAGGGAGTTGTCCGTCCTGAAGTGCGGCCGTCTTCTTTGTGCAGTAAGGGCTCTGTCACACGGGCGCATCGGCGCCCATGTGATGCGCCCGTGTGACTAAGCCCTTAGACTTTACTACAGGTAGTGCAATTGCTTAAGTGCAACTTTTGTTCTCCGTTTTCATATAATGGAGCACAGAAAGGTTTTTTATTGTATATATAAAGTTGAAAAAAGGGAAATTTACGGGGCATCTAACCGTTATTGCTGCAAATTACCATTATGTTCTGTTTGCTCTATTGAGGGTAATTTTGTCACAAACTTACACTAAATTTATACAGCATATGTGCAACTGCAAGGTCTGTGCATCGGTCTAGGCCAGGTATGTACATTGTATGTATGTATGTATCATAAGTGGAGGGATGCGATGCAGCAGAAGGAGTAACAAAAATTATTACAAAATTAGACGATATTTATTTAAACCCCTAGTACTTCTATACAATTATGAAAACTATGCATGAACTTATTACCTGCCTTTTTTCTTTGTTTTCTTGCCCCCATTATACTGTACTGACGTGGGTGGCCCTGCTTTGCCTAGCAAGTGAACGGCAATTTAAACTGGGAAACTACATTTCCCAGAAGCCCTTATTTTTTTCTCATTGCTGCTGGGTCCGCTCTCTCCTCTCCTGTGCAATCCTCCTATGCCACAGTAGCGCACATTGTAGACAAAATGGTAAATTCCCCCATTGGTTGGTCAAGTGGATTATCCTGAGGATATCATGGATTACACTATGCATGCTCACCCGGGCACTGACACCGGTGGAACTACACATGTGCTGTGTCTCTGCACGGAGGGAGAGAGAGCTGCTATAGAATAGTGTTTCTCGCAGTGCATCCGCAACCGCCACAAGTTGGATGTTACCTGCTATGAGCAAGCACTGACACTGGGTACTTTGGGAGAGGGAGGCGCTAAGTTAATTTTGGCAGATTTTGGTTTATAATAAGCATCTGGACATATTAAGGGGGTATCCTGGGACTTTTGAATTGATCATGTATCCTCTGGATAGGTAATCAGTAGTTGGATGTTTGGGACACCCGTCCATTGGGTGATCATCCGGCCTACTGCATTGCACGTCCTGTCCTGCCCATTAGAAAAAGCAGGAAGTGTAAAAGAAGCATGGCACTTCTATTGATTTCAATGGAGGTGAAGCTGGTGCTCCCACTTCCTACACCGACTGCTGATCCGCTGACTCTATCGGCCCACTTACAGTGCAGTGGGCTGGACGATCAGCTGATGGATGGGGTCAAGAACAGCGGACCCCTGCCCATCAACTACTGATAACTTATCCAGAAGATAGGTCAGTAGTTCAAAAAGTCCGGAATATCCCTTTTACAATTTTAGTAATACTGAACCATTGGCATTACTTTAGTTTGTGGCAATACCCCTTTAAAGACCGTCGTCTGGACGATGTCACAATAGTCTGTTCACTCCAGGATGTGTTAACACTTTTGTAATACATTATACCGTGTGCTTTAATCGGAGCCCCAAGTGGCTTCTTGGTGTAGGTTACATGGAAACTTCAAGAAGTTATGTAAACATCTCACATGATCTTGGTTCTGTAATCCGCCTCTGGCCATCATTCTGTTAATTACATTGATGTACCAGACACTTATATTACTTCTTTTTCTAGTTTGAAGATGGAGCCAAAAAACAAAGGTCTGAAGCAACAGCAGCAGCAACATAAGAAGCTGTTAGCGGCCATGCTTTCCCAGGACTCCTTTGACTCGGTACACAGCACTCCTGCGTCTGTCACGGAAGAAGATATTGATAATGAGGATGATGCAATGGAACTGCTAGGTAATTTACAGACTCACTCATTTATTTATGAAGTGCTTCGATAGAGGAGGGATTGATTCTCATGTGAAGTGAGTGAAGTCCAGGTTAGGGTCACAATGTGCAGTCCGATCCCTTCTCTCTGATTTGTGCAGGTATATATTTCACCCACTGAAGGCTCGACACTACAAGATTTGTTTTAATGCTATGTATATTCTTAAAAGTGCTTTGTAAAAACTTTTGATGTGTCATAGGGACATGTCAAAAGTTTTCATCGCTGGGGGTACAGCTGCTGAGACCCCTACTGATCGCTAGAATGAACCACCTGAAGTGTTGATTCAAGTACTGTTGGCTCGCTGAAGCTGGGCCCATAGACTTTTTATTGAGTCTATCTTTATCTAGCAAGCAGTGATAATGCTTGGACAAGCATAGTTGGCTTATTCTAGCGATCATTGGGGGGCTCAGTGACTGGACCTGAACGATCAAAAACTTTTGACATGTTCTTATGACATGTCAAAAAGTTTTTACAAAGTCCAGTTGCACTATATGGGATCTCCAGTAATTGCTATACACTGCAAACTACCCTTAGAGGGGTGCAATCTGTGTGGTCATACAGCATACATCATCTGTCACTACTAAAGGGGCACCACTTGCTTGATGGTCTGGGCACCTGGAGCTTGCATCCAGACTCCCCACTTGGTGCCCCATGCTATGGAAAGGCAGCTGCACAAGATGCAGCTATATTCCATATATAATAGGATAGCTCCTCAGAAATAAATTGGACCAGTTGAATACGTTTAAAAAGGTAAAAGAGTGGGTCTTACCTAGTACCGACGGGGAGACCCCATCTTTTGGGGAGGCACATATCTATATAACACTCAAGTTTGGCACTATGGAGCAATTCCAGCAACCTCATTGATTCCGATTCACAATTCCAGCAACCTCATTGGTTGTTTGGGTTCCCCGATTCAACCTGATTGGTTGTTAGTGCAGAACTTGAGTGTAATATAGATATATGCCATGGGGAGGAGGCTCACCCGCCAGCATCTTCAGTCCTAGTTAGCAGCGATAAATCATCCCCAACTTCTTATGCCCCATAGGGCATCCAAAAAAATGATGAGCAGCAGATAGTCCCAAGAAATCCGAAGAAATGTGTAAACAGATGAAAATATCTGAATGTAATTGGAGTCCAAATTGGAACCTTTTATTTTATAAAAAGGTTTTTAATGCGCAGTGAAAAGATTCATTGATACAGAGGAATGTTAATTTAGTTTATTGACTGGCTAATGTCATTTAGGCACTGTATGATGGGACTTTTTGGGCACTACATGATACACCATCTGGCATAGAGCCAACTGTGGTACAAGGCCATGTAGAGATACTATATTATAGTTCTATTGTTAAAGGGCATTAGACATCTTATAGAGAGTTGGATCAGCTGTTATTATAGTACTCACTGTGGAAGTATTGTCATAGTATCATAGAATGGTAGAGTTGGAAGGGACCTCCAGGGTCATCGGATCCGACCCCCTGCTCAGTGCAGGATTCACTAAATCATCCCAGACAGATATTTGTCCTGCCTTTGTTTGAACACTTCCATTGAAGGAGGACTCACCACCTCCTGTGGCAACCTGTTCCACTCATTGATCACCGTCACTGTCAGAAGGTTTTTTCTAATATCTAATGATATTGTGAGTGTCCCTGTAGCATATCCATAGGGTAACAGAATGAAACATAATACCGATTGGATGACCTACATGTGTCAGATCACCCAGCATAGCTACTCTATTATACAGATGTAATCATAATTCCCCCCCCCCCCCCCCCCCCATTGCAAATGAAGTTTATTTGCCAAATTTACAAACTCTGAGCGGTTTGCAAAAAAAAACAAAACAATCAAACAAGAGCAATTTTTAAATAGTTCAACACAACTAATATATCAAGCGGTTTCTCCAAATTCAACTCAAAATGCCACTTTTATTGACTACTGCAGTCTCAGAATTATTCATCCTCTTGATAACAAGCATCTTTAGTTTAGAGCACTTGTTACTGTTATGACCTGATGCATAGCCAGATACCCACTTCTGACAGCATTCCTCATGGGCACTTACTATGCGCCTTACTGTGCAAACAGAAACCTCAGTGCCTGCTGCCATCAAGTCTTACTACAGGTCACTCAAGGGTTTTTAATCACTTGTCTCCTCAGTAATCTGGTGGCACCCGGTGATGGCTTCCCCTTTCTGCAACATCCAGGTAGTATAGCCAATGTTCTCCTTAAATTTAAACTAAAAAAGTATGCTTCACACTGTATCTTTAGGAATATTTGGCGCCTTTGCTATCTTTTTGTGTCCTTTTCCTTGTTTGTGCAAGGCAACAATCTCTTCTCTTTACCTTTTGAACCACTCTCTTGACTTAGCCATATTTCTAACATATAGTCAAAATGTCACAGTCAGTAAAGCTCAACCTATTCTTCCTTGCTCCTCAGTACCTGTGTAAGGGGGGATGTAGTTTAGCGCATGTTAAGCCAGTCAGGGTATTTGATGTGTTTTATCTCAAGCACACCACATGCAAATAATGAAGCCCTTGAGTAGTTACATCAGGTGTGTTTGAGAACACTTGATTTGGATATGTGTAGTCTTCAGGGAAGTGACTTATTCTGAGACTGCAGTGGTCATTAAAAGTGGCATCATGTGTTGAATTTGGAGATCTGATGAAACCACTTGTTATATTAGTAGTGTTGAACTATTTAACTTGTTTCTATGTTTGTTTTTTGCAAACAGCTAATAGTTTGTCAATTTGACAAACTTAATTTGCAACTGTTTAATCCAGAGTTAAGTGAATGCTGAAGGCCATATGAACTGCTAGGTTCCCCACTTGACATCATGTTTAGTCACTATAGTGGGCACATCCATGGATTAACCCTCTCGTCTGACAAGTGCTGTACCATGTCTCACACGTTATTTGAATATTGTGGATTCTTCCACAAACTGAGCGATAAACATTGTAATCAGTGTTGTGTGTGAGAGTTGCCTGATCTGATTTTTCTCTGTCTTGTGTAAAAAAAAATAAAAAAATTGCACAAACACCTTCTGGACGGACGCTCTTTCAGTCTCTTGCTTTGTTGGGTTGTGAAATGATATTAGTAATACAATTGGAGTGACTGGAAATTCCAGAAACAAAAATCAAGAAATAGTAAAGTAACCCGTTTGTTTCCAATTCATTCTCCGTTGATACATTGCAACTTTTTTTTTCTCTGTACATGGATACATTCATCGTCTGCATGCTGTGCACACTGGTCCAGCAATATGGTGGTGCGTCTGGTATCTCCCGTCTTGAGACATCGGACTGCATTGACTTTAGTTCTAGATACATGTCTAGTAGTGCGGCACAGATGGCTGTGTACAGGAGTGTCTGGGTACATCTGGAGTTGAGGTGATGTATATCTGATATCATCCAGCTGGTGGAAGGGTTTGCATTGGTATTTTTTTCTATTCTGTATTCATCAGTATTATAAAGCCCAATGTCCACTCACATGCAGTGGAATCCATCCGTGCCCGCAGACATGGACCAAAAAAAGACATTTTCTTACCTGTCCAGATCAAGCATGGGTGTCCCCCATGCTAGCCGGATCCTCTTTCTTCAGTATGGCGGATGTGCTGGCCTACGTGCCGGACACATGTGCAGTGCAATTTTTTTTTTTTAATCTCCTGCTTTCCCCCGAATCCGCGGCACGTCCACAATGGAACCGCCCCTGCGGGATCCGCAGAAAAATTGAGCATGTTGCGATTTCTTTCTGCGCATGCAATCCGCATGCTGGGGGGGGGAAGAAAATCACATCCGCATGCTTTATATTGCTTTGCGGATGCTAATGCATCCCTATGGGTGGCTGGATTTGCGGATCTCCTGCGCAGGTACTACAAATCAAATTTGCCCGTGGACATTGGGCCTTATTGGGCATAGCAGTTTTGAAAATACGTGTGTGTGTGTGTGTATATATATATATATATATATATATATATATATATATATATATATATAATCACCACAAGAGAAAGGGACAAGACCCAACTACAGCCTACACTGGCCCTAGCAAACTTTCCTAAGGGTATTCTAGGGAGTATTGCTAGAGCCAGCATGGCTTCCGTTGGCTCATATTCCCTTTTCTTTGTTCACATAGGCTTTATTTTTTCAATTGTGCTCAATAAAAACTATATTTTATAAGTTGGTAGATTCTGCTACTCTAATGTGTGAACATGACCCAAGAGCTCTTGGACGTTGGAGAGGACTTCATGCCTTCAGCATTACATTACAATCCTGACCAACTTATTCTTCCTTGCTCCTCAGTACCTGTGTAAGGGGGGATGTAGTTTAGCGCATGGTAATGGTAAAACCCCACGTTCTCTTTTGTTATGGCATTGTCCTTTTTAGGAGGGGATGGGAACAGAGGAAAGAGACGCTAAGCGGGAAGTGACTGAAAAAAATCCTGCACTCAACAAGAAACGTATTTGGATAGGATTCAACTAAAACAACCATAGTTGTATAAAGGAATATATATTTGATATACCATATATATTGGAGTATAAGCCTAGTTTTTCAGGACATTTCTTTATGCTGAAAAATCTCCCCTCGGCTTATACTCGAGTGAGGTAAAAAAAAACCAAAAAAAAAACCACAATACTCGCTTCCCAGCCGGCGTCTGTGTCCCCGGTGTGATGGTCTCCCCGGGGGTGCAGCCAGCTTCTTCACAATACCCCCTGCTGTCATCTCCATGCTCAGCTTTGAATTCCCCGGCGTCAGCGCTGTGTAGGTAAGCACTGTGATTGGATCGAGCTCCAGCCAATCACAGCCATTCAGTGGATGACATCACTGAATTGCTATGATTGGTTTATTGAGCGTCGGCTGTGATTGGCTAGCGTTTGATCCAATCACGGCGCTTACTTACACAGCGCTGACGGTGGGGGAATTCAAAGCTGAGCAGGGAGATAACAACAGGGAGAATTGTCAAGCAGCTTGCCGCACCACCAGGGAGAACAGAGCTCCGGGAACACAGACGCCGACTGGGAGGTGAGTATTGCATTTTTTCTTTACCTAGTATACACTCGAGTGTAGCTAGGCTTATACTTGAGTCAATAAGTTTTACCAGGTTTTTGTGGTAAAACTTATTGACTCGGCTTATATTCTGGTCATCTAATACTAGAGTATATACGGTATTACAAAAAATACATAGAAACATACAAAGTATTTTTTATGTATTTTTTTGTAATATATTAAATATATATTCCAACTACGGTTGTTTTGGTTGAATCCTATCGAAATACGTTTCTTGTTGAGCGTGGGATTTTTTTCTACTCTTTTTTTTCTGTTGCTTTGACCAAAAACTCCCATTTTTGGATCTCCTCCTGCGGCTCTCCTATTACCTCTAGATGCCGATGTGCACAAGACTTGTATATTTTTGCAGACTTGGACCTCAGGTGTGGTGATGGTCTTCCCAGAAGACGGTCCACACCGAGTACGCTACCCTTATCATTTCTCTAATACCAATTATTTGTATCTACTGCCATTGCCACAAGGCGCTACCCCACTGTATCTTTAAGTTAATCACATCAGGACTTCAACACTTACCTATGTGCAGAGACGTGTGAGCCGTACCACAGCTCTGTTACCGCAGATCACCGGGTCTCAAGTAGCACCCTGTTCACTCTTACTGCAGTGGAAAGGCTGCTTCAAAACCCGTGCCATTTGGTGCAGGTTTTGAAGCGGCTTTTCTGCCTGTATTCCACTGCGGAAATCTCTCCCCACAGAGAGTCAGCAGCGTAAATGGCGCCAAAATTGACATGTCACTGATTTTGAATTCTGCGCCACATGTCAGTTTCCGCATGACGTGTCCGCGGCAGACTGTTAGCAGTGTGTGAACGGATTTTTTGCAAATCTTCTCCACTTTGCTGCTTAGTCTCAGTTTTAAGAATGCATGCGGAATTTCTATGCAGTGGGTCCGCACGGAAATTCTGCAGCATTTCCTCCCCTCGTGAACCCAGCCATAGTAGTTATCCACATAGAGGTGGTAACAATAGTCCAGCTTTGGGGGCACCAAATCCCACATTATTTACCCACTAACTCCTAGGAAGATTGGAAGGTGCATTCTGTGGACTCGGTCCTGCAGTCCTTCCCTTTGTAACCCTATTCTTCCACTCACTGTTCTACTCTTGGACAGCATATGCATTTTAATTGCACTTAAAGTACAAAACTGTTTGCTGATTTGAAAATCTGAATTCAGTAGTAGTGTTTTGTGCTTCTACCAGTATTTCCGC
Organism: Eleutherodactylus coqui; assembly: GCF_035609145.1. Classification (NCBI taxonomy): domain Eukaryota; kingdom Metazoa; phylum Chordata; class Amphibia; order Anura; family Eleutherodactylidae; genus Eleutherodactylus; species Eleutherodactylus coqui. Next base: position 139,332,182 of record NC_089845.1, on the reverse strand, counting down.
GACCTTACTATTGATTGGGTCTGCCACTCAAGATCAGCTGTTTACCAGGCGCATTGTCAATGCAGGGAGACAGAAGCAGATAGCGCTGTCAACATTGCAGTGGCATGGGTTAGTATTGCAGACACAGCTCTGATAGAATTCAATGGCAGCTGTGCCTGGAGTACCAGAACGGGCTGCTGTAATATGGACAGAACTATCTGCACTGCTAACAGGATAGTAAGAAGTTAATTGGTCCCCTGCTAATCTACTATTAATGACCTATCCTGAGGAGAGATCATCAGTAGTGAAGTCCCAGAAACCCCCTGTAAATATAATATGGTATAGATGGGCAGCAGGCTAGCTGCTTGTGAACATGCTTTTTATTGCTTTCTGGCTAAAAATAATACACTTCTGCCCTCTTGTGCTCAAGTAGCATATTACATCATAAGACCGTGAACTTGTAAAATGATTACCTCTGATTATATTTTCTTTCTTGAACTGATTATGCTAGAAATTATACTGATCCCAAGACCTTTACTGGGCTTTTTATTTCTACTCACATTCAATCATCTTTAAAGTGGAAGAAATTCTAGAAAATGAGAAAGTTGAAATTATGCAAAAACTGGCAGTTCCAGGCAAAGTTAATTTTGTCCTGATACGCTATTCATGTAATCACTTAAGAACAGATATTAAAGTGTTTGCAATACTTAATTTCCTGGTTTTCCATCCTTAATTATAACTAATTACTACTTTTCTAGCCATAGCCGTGGACCATGTCTCTACCACATTATTTGCAGTTTCAATTTTATTTTAAGAAGTATTACCCGCATTGATGGGGTTACTATTTTATTGCATTACAACCTGGAATTTAAATAAACTTTAATCTTAGATTTTATATGGTGATTGTGTCAGATTGTTACTATCCAGACATTTGTTGGGAATCTCTCTCAGGCAGAAGTAATGGGTCCAACAAATTCTTACCCACACTTGCTGACGACTTTATCTTCCAAATAAAGACAAAACAAGGGGAACTGCTATCTTGCACCTAATTCTTACCAACAGGGAGCGAATGTTTGAGGAAGTAAGAGTGGCTGGGAATCACGATATCCTTACATTTTGGATAAAAAGGGGAGGAAGACCTGAGAAAACTCAGACCTCAAGGCTGGATTTTAGAAATGCAGATTTCAATGGGCCCAGAAAGAGGGTAAGAATAATCCAATGGCCGGATGTTCTTAAGGACAGGTATGTCCAAGAAAGTTGGGAAATATTGCAAAATGAGATTCTCAAAGCACAAACGTTAACAATCCCTAAAAGAAGGAAGAATGGGAAGCATTTAAACAGACCAGGATGGATGAACAACGCAGAACTTGTTAAAAAGGAAGAAAAATATGTTTATCAAATGGAAAGAGGGGGGTATATCTAAAGAAGAATATAATGCGGTCTGCAGAAACTGTAGGGCAAGTGTCAGAAAAGCTAAAGCTAATAATGAATTGAGGCTTGCAACAGAGGCCAAAAGCAATAAAAAAGGACTTGGGGGTATGTCAAAAGCAAAAGAAAAGTCAGAGATGCTAATGGATGCTTACAAGATGAAAATGGTGAATTGGTTAAGGATGATGTTGAGAAGGACAAACTTTTAAATTCCTATTTTGTATCTGTTTTCGCTCAGAAAGTAGATGGAACATCAACTGATCTTCCCTGTGCTATTAGGGGAATAAAATAATGCAGGTGTTGCGGCGGTTCTGGAATTGCTGCCTTGCACCTAGTCTGGTGCTGGTTTTGGATGTAGTTCTACATATTCTGGCTCAGTCAGTGTGGTATTACATGTGACCTGCTTAGTTGCAACTGTGGATAATTATTAGGGCTATTTAACCTGGCCTGATACTGCGGTTGATTTTCAGCCTCTGTCTGGCTGAGCTAGCATTGAGAGCCTTTGTCCTGGAGCATTCAGTTGCCGGCTGCAAGTACTGCACTTGTTTTCATTTCTACTTTTGTTTTTTTAGTGTTTTCCCTTTCCCACGTAGGGTTAACTAGGGGCCGAAGTATGCGGTCAGGGCCGTCCTTATCGGAGCGATTGAACTGCATTCAGGCTGGGCCATTCCCAGTGTTTGGTTATATAGGGACAGTGTTTCGCATGTTTTAGTTGTATCCCTGTTTTGTTATTTGTTAATTTGCAGTCTCCATGTCCAGATGAATTACATCCTGGGTTACTAAAGAAAGCAGCAGAGGTAATTGCTGAACCACTCGCCATAATCTTTCAAATTCCAATGGAACAGAAATCCCAGAAGATTGGAGAATGGCAAATGTTGTCCCTATTTTCAAAAAAAGGAAGAAGGTGGACCCAGGAAACTACAGGTGTCATGTCTTACCGATGCTGGATTGGAGCCGCAGGTGTAGTAGCCGAGCTGGTCACTGAAGAGTAGTCAGAATAGCCAGGAGTCATTATAGGGAAGTCACGGTTCGTGGTACAAATGGATAAGATGGAAGCGTAGTCAATGCAAGCCAAAGGTCAGCAGCAGGAGGTATCGGTATGCAGTATAAATGGATGAGACAAAAGCATAGTCAATGGAAGCCAAAGCTCAGCAGCAGGTGGTATCGATATGCAGTACACATTGGATGAGATAGAAGCGTACTCAATGGAAGCCAAAGCTCAGCAGCAGTAGGTATTGGTATGCTTGGAGGAAGAGGAGCTTGATCAAGGTGGTAGAACACAATAATCACTCACTGAAGGAGTGGCAGTGCTAGGCTTATATAGGAAGTCCTAATTAGTAGCAGGGCAGAGCAAGAACAGGGAGACAGAAAGTGAATTTAGCAGGAGCAAGGAAACATAGAACAAGGCTGGGTTTCAGCAAGGAACAGTCAAAATACTGGATAGCCTACCGGAGAGAGTTGCCGACTGGAACACAAGAGGGTGTGTGTTCGAGCTTGTGAGCCTATAAGATCTTTGAACAAATTAATAAACAGCATGTATACAAGTACTGTTAGGTGGATTCACAACTGGCTTAGCGATTGTACTAAAAGATGGCTGCATATCCAATTGGAAGAATGTCTCAACTGGGGTACCACAAGGCTCTGCCCTGGGCCCAGTGTTGCTCAACATTTTTAGAAATTATTAGATGAGTGAATTGAGAGGAAACATCAAATTTGCAAACAACACAAAGCTAGGAGGAATAGCTAACACTAGAGAGAATTCAATAAGATCTGGACAAGCTTGAACAGTGGGCTGCGACTAATAGAATATTTAACAGGGAGAAATGGAAAGTCCTACATCTGGGAAAGAAAAATGAAAAAAGCACAGAATGGGAGGAATTGGGGTAAGCAGCAGCACATGTGAAAAAGACTTGGGTATACTAATACATCATAGACTGAACATGAGCCGACAATGTGATGCAGCAGCCAAAAAGGCAAACACAATTCTGGGATGTATTAAGAGAAGCATAGTGTCTAGATCACATGAGATAATTATCCCTCTCTACTCTTCTTTAGGGAGGAGACAGAAATTAGATATTTGAAAAAGCTTTTTGACAGAGTGGTGAAGGTGAGTCAAAAACTATTTAGGCGCAAACCCAACACATCCCATTTCCCCAAGAACACAATTCCTACAGTGAAGAATAGTAGTGGCATCATCATGCTGTGGGGAGGCTTTTCATCTGTAGGGGCTGGAAAACTGGTCAGGAATAAAGGAAAGATAGGTGGTAGTTATTACAGGGCAATTCTTGAGGAAAACCTACCTCAGTCTGACAGAGATTTGAGAGTGGAATAGTAGTTCATCTTTCAGGAGGCAATGACCCTAGACATACTACTAAAGCTACACTTCACAGGTTCAATGGAAAACATTTGAATGTTTTGGATTGGCCTAGACAGCATCCATATGTCAATCCAACTGAGAATCTGTGGCATGTGTTGAAGACTGCTGAACACCAACACAACTATCTAACTTGAAGGAGTTGGAGCAGTTTTGCCTGGAAGAATACACAAAAATCCCAGTATCTAGATGTGTTACACTAATGGCCACATCTCCCCACCCCCCAAAACCCCCAAGAGACTTGCATTTGTAATTGCAGCAATTGGCTCTTCAAAAAGGTATTGACTTTCACACATCAAATATTTGGTACAGCAGAAAGGGAAAGGGACTTGTTCTTTGTATAGCGCCAATGTATTTTGCAGCGCTTTCAGGAAATGTATTTCTTACCCCCCAGCAAGCTGCGTACTCATTTTACCGACCTCGGAAGGATGGAAGGCTGAGTCAACCTTGAGCCAGCTACCTGAACCATGAAGAAGGTGCCATCCGCAGTGGGAGCTGACTATGACTGACACCTGGGGTCCAGCTGAAGCTTCGAAACCCACTTTTTAATCCCTTGCATACTGTGATCAATATTGATTGCAGCATAAAGGGATTAGCAGACCCAAGGAGCTCCCTTTATGACCTCGTCTATAGCCGAAAACAGAGAAACTACATACAGCATTTTTTTCTGTCTAGTGCTGGGAGACATTTGGCATCAAAAGTAACGCACTGGAAGCCATAAATCTTATTTGTATAGCGTCAACTTATTCTGCAGCGCTTGCAGGTAATTATTATTTATTACTCCCCACCAAGCTGGGTACTCATTTTACCGACCTCGGAAGGATGGAAGGCTGAGTCAACCTTGAGTCGGCTACCTGAACCAAGCAGGGATTGCAACCTTCAGGTTGTGAGCGAGAGCTTAGACTGCATGCTGCTGCCGTAACACTCTGTGCAAAACGAAGAAGAATTCATACAAATATTTGCGGATCTGCAGCTGACTTCAAACCTTCAATTGAATGTGATGTGGAGTTTGGTGGGGATTATCCTGCTGCGGAAAATGCTTACCGAATATGCTCCATGTGAATGCATTCTTACACACATTAAAGTTCTGTTATTTTTTGTTTTAATTATTGTTTTGGTCTCCGTGGAATACACTGTTTGTGTGTGTGAATACTTTTGCACGGCACTGTAGATGTTTTGTCCCCCTCGCCCCTCGCCCCTTACAGTTCTTGACAGCTTTCCTTGTATGAGTCTCTATTCAGGAAGCGCTGTATGTTATGGGGGACGTAGCGGACACCTCAGCAGGCCCTGATGGACCTCATTATGAGTAATAGGATCCCGGAGAGCATTGTTTGCGGTTATGAACAGAAGCCACAAGAGTAAACAGCCTGACTTCAGTAATGTTGCCAGTAAGACAGAGATCCTGTAAGTGTTCATACACGTTCTAGGCTTCTGCACAATAACTGACTGCCTACTGACTTCTAGGGGTGCAACGATCACACAAAAGTTTGTCAGCTGCAATTTAAGGGTCTAGCAAGGCTGAATGTGTCTATTAAATGTGTTCTCCACTTTGGAAAGGTTCCTTGGGAAAAAAAAGAAAATATTGTGTTGCCTACTAGGACCCCGGTGATCAGCTGTTATCTGTGCCGAAAACTGGAAGTAAGGCCGGCCTCACACCAGTGTAAGCACATGTATGCTTGCTATTGCGAGGTGTATGGGCTATGCAGATCACACGATCGGGAGCTATTGCACCTGTATCGGCGCATTATACTATCGCGACTGCTCACATAGGCGCAGTCCTGGCAGCGCCATGATTGAGTAGGTGAGGCAGCTGAGTTGGTAGGTAGGTCAGTTGACCTAGCAGGCTCAGGTGCTATCGCTTAGCCCCACAAAAGCTTCTATTTCTGTGCGTGATTTCATGGAGACGAAAGCCTTTGGTTCGCAATTGCGGCCTAAAATAGAGCATGTTGTGTTTTTTTTCCCCCCGTGCTCGAAATGCGCAGGATAAAAAAAAAAACACGTGAGGAACCCATTGAAGTCAATGGGTTCTATATGCTGCGCATTGCAGGCGCACATTTAGTGGCCACATATGGGCTCATGTGAGGCCGTCCTATCTGCTCAGTTTTCCTGCAGCTCCACCCCCACATTGAGTATTACACAGAACCCATTTACATCAATGGGTTCTCAGAAAGACCTGCCCTCCATTATACAGTGAAATATGAGAGCTGTTCTCTCTAACCACTCTTCACTCAAGCTAAGAGATGAGGACCCTGAACAGAGAATCCCCCATTAACTCAGTATGTTACAGCATATGAAATTGGGATTTTTAAACTGGGCACCTCTTTAGTAGTTTCTTTTGGGTGTCATAAAAATACTGTAAGAACATAGAACACTGACATCCAAGGTTCTTCATTACAGATTAGAGTTGGGGAGCAATTTCCTCCCCCCACCTAAAATGAGCAAAGTTGGCTTCCACCTCATTGTTTTTTTTTTGCCTTCCTCTGGATCAACATTTGGGAGTGGGGGGGGGGGGGGGATGGACTGAAAAAAGAAATATGTACATCCAGTTAGTCTTAGACACTGTTACTATGCAGCAATGGTCTCTATTAGAGATGAGCGAGCGTACTCGTCCGAGCTTCATGCTCGTTCGAGTATTAGGGTACTTGAGATGCTCGTTACTAGAGACGAGCACCACGCGGCGTTCGAGTCACTTCCATTTTCTTCCCAGAAAATTTTGTGCCGTTTGCTGGCCAATAGAAACACAGGGAAGGCATTACAACTTCCTCCTGTGAAGTTCCAGCCCTATCCCACCCCCCTGCAGTGAGTGGCTGGGGAGATCAGGTGACACCCGAGTATATAAACTGGGGCCGGCCGCGGCTCGCCACAGATGCACGCTGAGAGACATTAGGGAAAGTGCCGTCTTGCTGTAGCTGCTATAGGGAGAGTGTTAGGCTGTTATCTTCGTCTTCAAGAACCCCAACGGTCCTTCTTAGGGCCACATCTGACCGTGTGCAGTACTGTTGAGGCTGCTTTTAGCAGTGTTGCACATTTTTTTTTGTATATCGGGCGTGCAGAGCATAGCGTCCTCAGTCCGGAGTCATTTTACATAGTATAGGGCCAGTACTGGTGAGGCAGGGACAGTGGTACAGGGAAAGAGATATACTGGCTATATAGGCAGTGGGCTTTTTCAAAAAAATTTGAAAAAAAAATCTTTGGGCTGCCTGTGACCGTGTTCAGTTTACTGCGTGTCTGCTGGGGGTAGTAGTCGCTCATTAATACCCAGCTAGGTGTTACTGCAGCCTTGCGCATAATTTTTTCTGGCTGCACTGTGCTTTCAATAACCACAGTCATCTTCCAACAGGGAAATCCATATACAGGCTATATAGGCAGTGTGCTTTTTCCCAAAAATTGGAAAAAAATACTATATTTGGGCTGCCTGTGACCGTCTTCAGTTTACTGTGTGTGTGCTGGGGGTAGTAGTCGCTCATTATTACCCAGCTAAGCGTTACAGCAGGCTTGCGCATAATTGTTTCCTGGCTCTGCTGTGTCCGTTACATGATCGCCGTCATCCCGCCAGAGGGAAAGAGTATACATATATACGCTGCATACGGTGTCTGTCTGGTTTTTCACCTCACCATTTTAAAAAATTGAAGCAAAATACTTAAGGCCTACCACTGGCCTTTGGCCACTTGACTGGTTCTGCGCTGTGAATTCCACTAGCTCAGTCATACACACCTAGGTCTCACTACAGGCGTGCACATAATTGTTTCCTGGCTCTGCTGTGTCCGTTACATGATCCCCCTATACTGTGCTCCCCCTATACTGCTGCTAGTGATATGTTACTGGCGTCTGTCCAGACTGCTACTACTACTGAAATGGAACTAATACTGCGCTCCCCCTATACTGCTGCTAGTGATATGTTACTGGGGCCTGTCTTGACTGCTACTATTACTGAAATGGGCGGTTGGTCAGCATGTAACCCAGGAGAAGTGTCAGTGGAGTGTCATGCAGGAAGTGATTGTGCTTTGTTGGAGGTAGTGTGGTGCTTAGCTAAGGTATGCCTTGCTAATGAGGGTTTTTCAGAAGTAAAAATTGTTGGGGGGGGGGGGGGGGCACTCTTGCCGCTATTGTGGCTTAATAGTGGGACCTGGGAACTTGAGATGCAGCCCAACATGTAGCCCCTCGCCTGCCCTATCCGTTGCTGTGTCGTTCCCATCACTTTCTTGAATTGCCCAGATTTTCACAAATGGAAACCTTAGCGAGCATCGGCGAAATACAGAAATGCTCGGGTCGCCCATTGACTTCAATGGGGTTCGTTACTCGAAACGAACCCTCGAGCATCGCGAAAAGTTCGACTCGAGTAACGAGCACCCGAGCATTTTGGTGCTCACTCATCTCTAGTCTATGCCTTCCTGTAAACTACATCATCATACACTATGGCTCATCTTCTTAAAGGCAATGTATTGTCTGAAAATCACTTATGGATTAATAAACTCTGAAATGACCAATGCTGAGTATATTTGTCCTGAGTTATTGGTGGGGGTATAGAGAGGGCCGAGCCCAATACCTACCTGGCGGCTATCAGCTGTTTCTTACAGCCATTAACTATGGTCACGGTCAAAGCTAGCTGCGATTGCAGCTATTTTAACTGCCACAGTCAGGCAGTCCATATCACTTCGAACCCCGCCGCTGCAGCACCTCATCTCCCATTCCTTCCAACAGACTTGTTTAAAAGCTGCACTTGGTAATGTTCCATGTACAGAATACACAGGTGCCACTTAACCATTAATATACCATATTATGTCGCCATATTCTGATTCCCAGAACTTTATTTTCCCATCGCTGGGGCTGTGTGAGGGCTGTAGATTTTATTGGTACCATTTTTGGGTACATATGTCTTTTTTTTAAATCACTTTTTATACAATTTTTTGGAAGGAAACAGGGTGACTAAAAAGACAATATTCTGCCTTTACTACTGTATAGCTGGATTCACATGGGTGAGTGCGATATCAGTCCAAGAAACCCAGATCACACTCGCAGTCCTGCAATTTCTGCTGCAAATGCGATGCATTTTGCTCAAAAAACGCATCACATCTCTGCAACATGTGGTTTTCATGTGTGTTGTACACATGCGGAAAAATTGCATGTTGGTTTAACAGAAAAAAAAATAGAAAAATCGCATCACAGTTGCATGAAAATTGCATCTAGAGGGCGCCCACCCACTGGCGTTTTTTTACCTCCGTTTTGCGTTTTGCGTTTTTCCTGCACAGGCATAGAGATAACGTGTTCCTGTCCACTGGCGTTTTTTTTGCGTTGCTTTGCGTTTTTTAACATAGGAACTGTCAGTTGCATATGAGTCCTTATTTTTCTCCTAATGCACCCATGAATGCCAATGGAAATTAACGGAAAAGCCGCAAAACGCCGCGAAAACGCTGCGTTTTTCACGCGCGGAAATCGCAAACGCCAGTGGGTGGGCGCCCTTATGCGAGTGCAACGTGTTTTTTTTTTTTTTTTACTGCCATATGAAATAATAGGCGATTCTGACACAGCATTGACCAAGAATAGGACATGTAGCGATTTTTTCAATTTTGGGCAATCTGTCCGAGAGAAAAATCACTCATGTTAATAAACACATTAAAAGCAATTTCACACATAATATCTGTCCATATCGCAATTGGTCAGATATTGTGCGTGAAATTCGACTGTGTGAATGCATCCTAATGTAGGAGAGATAACATGATATTTGAGCAATTTTTGACGTTTACAGATGGGGCAATACCAGTTCTATTTACTCTCTTAGTGTTTGGATTTTTTAGGGGGGGGGGCTTTTTAAAATAATTTGTAACTAGAGATGAGCGAACGTACTCGGATAGGCACTACTCGTCCGAGTAATGTGCTTTATCCGAGTACCTCCCCGCTCGTCCTGAAAGATTCGGGACACGCTGCGGAGCGGGGAGCTGCAGGGGAGAGCGGGGAGGAACGGAGGGGAGATCTTTCTCTCCTTCTCTCCCGCCCGCTCTGCCCCGCTCCCCGCTGCGACTCACCTGTCAGCAGCGGAGCGCCCCGAATCTTTCAGGACGAGCGGCGAGATATTCGGATAAAGCAAATTACTCGGACGAGTAGTGCTTATCCGAGTACGTTCGCTCATCTCTATTTGTAACCTTTTAATTTCATTACAATTAATGAATATATATATATAATATAATGTTCACATAGGGTTCTTGAATTCATAATTTTTTTCACTATATGATGCAATACTTCTGCATTGCAGTGTATTGCACTTTTAATTGTTGCATATTAAGTCCATGAGCTCCTGGCAGTCATCACAGCAATTCTTTCTCAGTGAGTGGACGCAGAGCGGGCCAGAGATTGCTTCGGCTGCCCACCTCCATTCACGATAAGCAGGCAGTCATTCATAGATGAGCAGCTGTCTGTTTACACAGGCCTATTGTTGATGTTCATCCCTAAGCTGAACAATGAATGTTAAGCACATGCATGATCATTCATTGTTTAGTCACTGGCAGTGTTTAGACTTAATGATTATCATTCAGATTTACATGATCCAGCAATAACTTTACCGATGATCGTTCAGTGTAGAAGAGTCCTTAAGTGGGTTGTACATAGGGGATAACTTTCTGACTGGCGAGTGTCTGATCGCCGAGACCTAGTCCTAAATGTTAACACATGAATGGAAGCTGCGGTCGAGCATACACAGTGCAGCTCCATTGCCTTCAGTAGGGCTGTCGGAGATAGTCGAATGCTTAGACGTGGCTCTCTCTGCCAGTCCCATTGAATGAAAGGATTGGCAGTGAGGATGAGGAAACCTTCAGGACCCTCATTCTCTGCTTCACTAGGGGTCACAGTGGTCAGACCCCCATTGATTAGAAAGGTATCCCTGTGGGCACAACCCCTTTAATAAGCTGGAATCCATGGAAAACCTTGTAGTTTTCACTAGGGCCCATGATGCCATGATAACCCATTAGCACCCTGTAATTGCATCATTGGGGGGCTGATGGAATGATAGAGTGGGCCCTCACTTACATGCTGTTGCCAGCATTGACCCGTGGCATCTAAGTAGTTAAACTGCTACAATTGCATTCATTAATGGTTGATGTCAGCTGTTTAACACAGCCAGCATCTGCTGATCATGGAGCAGGCTTGGACCCCGAGTTCATTCCATACCCCTCTTCCATGTATGGGATCATACACATGTACATCATTCCTCATTAGGGGGGATTTTAGGCTAAAATATACATTTTTAAATTGGGTATGTTTTTTCTAATGTTGAATTTCATTATCTTTATAAAAAAAAATGTGTTGTGAAACTTCACAATATTCTGACACTTGTGGAGAAAACATCCCATCGGTCGTCTCATTATCATCATAGGCAGGATGGCAATGAAAGCTGACTATTATAAATCTGGAAGCCGATAACACAGGATCTAGTATGGACGATACTGTTTGGGGGTCACAGTTCAAAGAGCTATATTCACTGCTGCAAAGCCTAAGCTCAAAGACCTGAATGTTATGACCCTCTAAGGTCAAGGTGACTTTCAATAAGACCACCCACTTCTTCCAGACTCCAGATGAGGTCTACTTGGATAGAGAACCTTTTCCAAGTGTGTCATTACTTACTTCTGAAGGGTTGTTGATCTGGGATTATCCTGATTCCCAGATTGGTGTCATGAAGGATTTTTTCCCTTAAATGGGGAAAATTGGCTTCTACCTCATTGCGTTTTTTGCCTTCCTCTGGATCAACATTGGGGGGTAATAGGCTGAAATGGATGGACATGTCTATTTTTCAGCCTTCCATACTATGTTGTGTTACCTCCTTCTCTGCACAGTAACCTCTGACCAGCTCTAGTCTACAGCTTGCTATTGTCCATGTGGCCGCTGTTAGGCTTTGCTCACACGAGCAGATATGATTTACGGAACCTGTGCAGGAGATCGCAAATCAAGCCGCCAATAGGGATACATGCGCTCCCGCAAACACAGCTTTTTAGCATGCGGATGTGATTTTTTTTTTTCGGCACGTGGGTCGCACACGTGGGAAGAAATCGCAGAATGCTATATTTTCCTGCCGATCCCACAGGGTTGGCTTCCATTGAAGTCAATGCAAGCCGTCCCATCCGCGGCACACCTGCAGCTGTCACTGTGGACGTGCCGCCGCGGATCCGCTGGAAAGCAGGGAATTAAAATAAAAGACACTGTGCATGCTACGTGCACATCGGCCGGCGTGCCCAGACGCATCCGCTGTGCTGAAGAAAGAGGATCCGTACGCGACGGAGGAGACCTGCGCTGGGACGGAAGGTAAGAAGCTGCCTTTTAATGTCTATTTGGCTGCGGGATTCAGCAGCCACATCTGTGTGTCCTCGTGTGAGCCAGGCCTTAAAGGGGTTGTCCCGCGGCAGCAAGTGGGGTTATACACTTCTGTATGGCCATATTAATGCACTTTGTAATGTACATTGTGCATTAATTATGAGCCATACAGAAGTTATAAAAAGTTTTATACTTACCTGCTCCGTTGCTGGCGTCCTCGTCTCCATGGTGCCGACTAATTTTTGGCCTCCGATGGCCAAATTAGCCGCGCTTGCGCAGTCCGGGTCTTCAGCAGTCTTCTATGGAGCCGCTCGTGCCAGAGAGCGGCTCCGTGTAGCTCCGCCCCGTCACGTGCCGATTCCAGCCAATCAGGAGGCTGGAATCGGCAGTGGACCGCACAGAAGAGCTGCGGTCCACGAAGACAGAGGATCCCGGCGGCCATCTTCAGCGGTAAGTATTGAAGTCACCGGAGCGCGGGGATTAAGGTAAGCGCTCCGGTAAACTTTCTTTACTTCCCTGCATCGGGGTTGTCTCGCGCCGAACGGGGGGGGGGGGTTGAAAAAAAAAAAAACCCGTTTCGGCGCGGGACAACCCCTTTAAGCATATCTCTGGACTTCCATTTTCACTTATGGCTGCCCCATGAGCAAGCAAATAAAATAACATTTTAAAAATAACAGAAAATAAAAACATAATAGCAAAAATGAAGAGGTTTCAGTATTGAATAGTAGATCTAAAAAAATACAAAAAAATATACATTCTAAGTAGAGATGAGCGAACGTACTCGTTTAGGGCGATTTCGCAATCGAGCATCGCTTTTTTCGAGTAACTGACTACTCGGGTGAAAAGATTCGGGGGGCGTCGGGGGTTGCAGAGGGGAGTGGGGGGGGGGGGGAGCTCCCCCCTGTTCCCCACTGCTACCCCGCGCTCCACCACGCCGCCCCCGGCGCCTCCCGTATCTTTTCGCCAGAGTAGCCAGTTACTCGAAAAAAGCGCTGTTCGAGTGCGAAATCGCCCTAAACGAGTACGTACGCTCATCTCTAATTCTAAGGGCTCAGTCACATGTCTGCTATTTCGGTCTATGAAGAACAGACCAATGTCACTGCGTGTCGCATGCGTTTCGTTGGCTTTGTGTGTTTCTTTTTGATTTCCGCATGCCATCTGTGTGTTGTCTGTTTTTCACATATACAAAAAAGCCCAATTGCCGTCTCTCTTTTTCTTTTCCTGTCTTCTGGCAACCTGTGTAACAATGTTGCCATGTTTGTAAACGTCTTTGCTTTGTGTTCTGTCAGCTCGCATGAAGCCCCTGGGCTGTTTGGGAACTGGGAATGCCCATTAGTTCCATACTTTGATGCATCTTACTACCACTAGTGATCTCTTCTACGACGTGTCCCCTTTAATGCGTTTTAAGAACTGGACAAAAGCAGAATTTGTGTTTGTGTTGGAAGCCTCACATGGCTCGTCCTGTTTTATATTGTTTCAAAGTAAAATTGCCCATTTTACAAGCCCCTTAGTACTGGAAATGTTTCACATAAGCTGCAGTTGGCATGTGCCCTGCTTCCAGAGGATTTCTTGGCTTCTGTGAGATTGGTAGTAAAATTAGTGTCATTGTGTGTTGCTGCCAGGGCTCCTTAATGGATAAAACACGTTTTGGCAGATTTAACTTCAACTGAAAAAAAGAAAACATCTCTGGATATTCGCCTTTAATCTGATTTTCAGTAAAAGTGTTAATTAAATTTATAGAAAATACTGCATCTGAAAGAGTGTTTTATGACGTCTTAATGAGGACTATACAATGCCGGGATGCTTGGCAGGCTGCATGTAAGATACATTTACAGTGGGCAGATTGATTTAATCCAGTGCTATTGTGCCTTCATCAGGCTGGTAGAAATGTCGGAGGTAAAGGAAACCAACAGAGCCGGCTCAGATTTGTAGAACAGGCCCAGAATTTGGGCTGAAAGGACCCCATTAATAAAGTTCAGCCTTGGACTCAGCACTACATTTGTAAGAGCCAAGTGTGGGTCTTAAAGGACCGATAGCCTCATACAGGACGGCCACGGCAAAGTAAACCGGGACCACACTCTTATGAAAGCTGTCTAAAAGAAAATCTGTCTCTGTTGCTCATTGTAACTTTTACAGTGAATCAGCGCCTATAGATTATACTCAAGGGGCATCGAAGCCTCATCAGCCAGTGAAGCCAAATTATAGGTGGTGCATCGGAGAAGTCAACACAGATCAACACTTGTGAGTTCCTAGCAGTGGAAGAGTGTATATAGTGGAAGAGTGTATATACTGTGGTAACTCCCCACAAGGTTAACAATGCAAAGTCTACAGCATGTGTGATTACAAAGGTTAATTATAACCAAGCTGCACGCTCCTCGTGTGCACACGCACACTGAAACACAACACCCATTGCGCAAATATGCGCATAAATACATTTACACCTGTGTGAAGTCGGCCTAAAGGTAACTTTTGTACTGTAATAGCATTGACTTTGATTACCCTAGACCCTTGCAAGCTTATTACTGCACAACTCCAGCTTTTTAAAGAAGTGACTCAGATAATGAAAGTACATAAGGAAAATAAGCCAACCAATATTACTCTCTTAAATCCAGGTCGGCATATAATTTAGCAATGAACCAGTACAGAAATCCCCCCATCCAGAAGAAGGCTATAATGAACAGAATTTATTGAAAATCCCAGATGAAGAGACAAATACTGCACCGCTAGCAGTACTGAGCAATGCGTTTCGGTGCAGATCTTGCACCTTATTTGTGTTTCAACTTCTTTTTCTGCCCATAGAAGGTGCAAGTCCTGCACTGAAGCCTGTTGCCCAGTACTCCTGGTGCTGCAGTATTGGTCTGTGGAGAGTCTATGCCTTTCCGATGTCCTGTGGATGGTGAAGTGGAACCTGCATTGTTTTATTTAGTGCATTTCCCGGGTATTCGGGTGCATTCACATGAGTGTGTGCGTGTGCCGTACATAGGTGCGCACAAAACCGCGCACCCACGTACGTGCAAAAACACACGTGAATGCCGGCAGCCGTATTGAAAGCAATGGGCTGCTGGAAACCCTGAAATATAAGCCCTTCCCTGAAAAATCATCTCTGTTTGTGTAAAAAAATAAAAAAATATATATATACTTACCTCTCTGCCACTACCATGTAAATATTTACCACAAGGACTCCGCTTGTCACTGAGCACTGTGACAGCACTGTCGCAGTGATCAGTAACAAAGTGACTCCCCGCAGTGAGTAAAGAATCCTCTGTCACATCTGTTACAGCTATGACAGCTGTGGCAGAGGATCGCGATGTTCTACCATTGCTTTCAATGGGACCAGCACTTCTGCAGTGCCAGTGAAAGCAGTGGGCTGCTGGCAAGCCCTGCAAGGATTTTGGGGGAAGGGCTTTAAATATAAGCCCTTCCCTGAGAATCATCCCTAGAATGTGTTAAAAATAAAAAAAATTATACTCCCCTCTCCTCAGCTGCCAGGGCTCAGGCGGGTCTAGCCTGTCTTCTCTCTGCACTGCTCTGAAGTTCTTTTAGCAGGCGGGGAATTAAAATCCTCACCTGCTGAATGGGCTGTATCTGATTTGCTGAGTGCTCAGCCAATTACAGGCAGCTCTCAGCCATTCATTGAATGACAGCTGAGTGCTGCTGGTGATTGGTCACAGCACTCAGCCAATCACAGGCAGTGCTTGGCCATTCATTAACACTGCCGCTAGCAACTACGGAGCTAGGAGCACACAGAGCAGCCCAGTGGGGAGCCTACATGGCAGTAGATATCCTAAGCTGATTCTTGATTTTTGGCCAGTGGATATGCACATCTGCTTATTTTCTATGGGTGATGCTCAACCACAAACAAAATCAGTATTAAGCCTTATTCACATGAAGGAATTTCAGTGCAGATTTGGGTGGAGATTCCATGCTTAAATCTGCTGCGAAGTCCACACGATTTCAGCATTCTTGGTTTCATAGTGAAATCCGCATGGAAACCGCATCTTGTTGTCATATGCAGATCAGGTCTATTGAAAGGGGGTAGATCCATGTGCGAATCTGCATCAAACTTTGCAGCAGAACTCTAAGGCTTCGCAGCTGAACTCTGCTGCAGATTACATTGGAAAATCTGATGTGGATTTGATAGTTCCAAGCCCGTGTGAACCAGGCCTTAGGGTGGTTTCACACACAGGTTTTTATGGCAGTTTTGTAAGCCAAACCCCGAAGTGAATCCAGCAGGAATGAGCACTATAAGTCCTTCTTTTATAGTTCTCATTCCTTTCAAATCCACTTCTGGCTTTGGCTAAAAGAAGACTGCTACTTTTTTTTAACTACCTTTAATAGAATTCCACTTTATGAGTTATTTTTCTTGAGATAAGTTTTGTACAGTATAATAAAACTACACTATTAATACATTTAGTATCCACTTGTATGAATACGGCTTATCCACAAGGGGGCACTAGCGCATTTAATTGGGTTGTCGACCTGATTGTCACCACGTAAATATATGCAATATTATACATAGCGGTTTCACCATAAAGTTAGTACATTTGAAATATCGGCTTAATACTAAAGAAATCGAAATGCTCCATAATTTAGGAGCTTGGCTTATACATCTTGGGATTACTAGAGGAATACATCTGCTCCTGCGGCGGGGGCCTTATTGTGATGTGTGTGTGGGCTGCATAATGCTGAAAGGAAATTAGGATGGTTCAATAATCCAATAGTATCAGGGTGCCTGCTCTCGTCTTAATGTGTGCGGTTCAGTAGACAGCAAATAGAACAACCAATGCGTTGAATCGCCCCTATTTTCCCTGTGATCTGCGCTACACAAAGCAAAACGCATGTCATTGATCAACCTCCATTGTGCTAAGGAAGGTTGGACTATCGCAGGCCACTAATTAGATTTAAATGTAAAATGATATTGCATGATCCAATGCACATGCTAAGAATACAAACCGCTTCACTTGTGTCACTTGTGTGTTCTGGGGACAAAAGTAATAGACCCCCTTTTTTATGCTGTGACTTTCAACTGAAATGATAAAATCGTCTGTTTTGTTTGTTTGCCTGTATTACGTGTTTATTATACAGGAAAGGAAGGGTATGGCTTCTCCTTAGGGAGAGCAACTATAAGGCCATCCATGCTCCTCTGGGAAATTTATGCAAATAGAAATGGAACAATGCCTCTGCAGCGCCACCTATTGGAAGTCAGCATTCCTGCAAATCAACGTCAGACCTTTTAACAGGCCTTGTATCAATGACTGGGAGTATAAACCAAAGCCAGGATTGTCTTTGGCTTTGATTCCCAGTCATTTTTACAAAGCTTGACTTAAGGCCCATTTAGACCCAACGATTCTCACTTAAAAATTGCTCAAAGCTGTCTTTTGAGCGAGAATCGTTGGGTCTAACTGCACGGAACTCAGGCAGTTTTCGTTAACAAGTCGTTCATCGCTGTCTATCAGCTAGCTGAAAGAGAACGATAAGCTTTATCAGTGCCGTGCGCTGAGTTCTCAGCAGGATACCGCTGATATTATTGTTTCAGCTTGTATCCCGCTCAGAGAACACAGGTGGAGTATGAAGAAGACAGCGTGCCAGCTGTATTCTGCATACACCGCACAGAACGCAAATCTGTATACCAGCTGAGCTCTCCAAGAAGACAGCAGCTCTATACATGAGACAAGCGGCCCTCTTGTCTTCTGCATACACCGTTCGGAGCGCTCAGCCGTATACCAGCTGAGTGCTCCGAGAAGACAACAGCTGTATGCAGAAGATAGCGGTCCCGCTTGTCTTCTGCATGCAGCGTGAGCCTTCGTTTACACACTTATGCAAAGTGAACGCTAAAAACTGTCACTTAAACTGCTGTTTGAGCGAATTTTCAACGATCATCTCCCCTTGTAAATGCACACGATTTTCACTCAAAAGATGTCTTTTGAGCGACTTTTGAGTGAGAATCGTTGTCTAAACCAGGCTTTACAGGAATGCTGCATTCCAATAGGTGGCGCTGCAGAGGTATTGTTCCATCTTACAATTTGCACAAATTTTCCAGAGGAGCAGGGATGGCCTTATAAGTCTCCTCACTAGGTGCTCTCCCTACGGTGAAGCTATACCATCCTGACCCATATCAAAGCTCACCCAGCCAAGCCAGCAAACCTACTGCACACTGAGGAGGGACAAATACCCCGAAGCAGTTGTCTGTGTACGGTTTATCTTTTCCTTCTGGACAAGGTTCCGGCTTTGGCTCATATTCCCAGTCATTGTCACTAGGTCTGTTCAAAGGTCTGACATTGACTTGCAGGAATGCCATCCTCCAATAGGTGGCGCTGTCTGTAGAGGCATTTTTCCATTTATACAGGAAAGAAACGACTTGTGCAACAGGTTTTAGAAAGTTGCTATTTATGCATGACACAGCATGACCGCTGTATTACGGTGCATTTAGACGAATGATTACCATTCAACAAATTGTTCAAATGAACAAAAGTGAATGATAATCTTCAGTCTTAACGCGAACCAATGACTGAACGATGAACGAGAATCGTGCACTTCTCATTCCGTGTAAAAGGAGCATCAGAGTGACCCGTCTAGTATGGCATTGGACCTCCTTTAGCCTTCAGAACCCCAGTGATTTATAATGACAGATTCCAATTGGTGTTGAAATTGAACTGCAGGAATTTTGGCCCATGTGGACAGGACAGCATCTTTTTAATTTAGGTGGATATATTGACAAGCTCGTGTGGCAGTGTTAAAGCAGCAGAAATGCAGTCCTAAGCGCTCGCTCACAACCTGATGGTTCAATCTCCGCTTGGTTCAGGTAGCCGACTCAAGGTTGACTCAGCCTTCGATCATTCCAAGGTCGATAAAATAAGTACCCAGCTAGCTGGGGGGTAAAAAGATTACTGGGAAAGGCAATGGCAAACCACCCCGCAAAAACAGTCTGCCAAGAAAACGTCACCTTAGGAGTCAGTCATGACTCGGTGCTTGCACCAGGGGACTTTATCTTTACCTCTGACTCCCATTAGCATGGCACTATAGATATTTGGATTCATCTGACGAGTTATGTTTTTCCAGTACTCAGTGATCCAATTTTTGTGCTTCTTTACCCACTGGAGTCTTGCTTTTTGTTTTTCTTAGACAGCAATTGCAGTTCAGCTAGTTGTCTCCTGTTATAGCCCATCCATGCTTAGGATCAGCGGGTTATGCTTTTGAGCACATTAGTTAGAGCACCAACATTGTATCTGGCTGCAGTTTGCTTGACTGTGCACCGCCTGTTCATTAGGGTGTTGAGCCCGATGACCTTGGAGATCCCTTCTAACTCTACCATTCTAAGATCAAAATGATTCTTGACATCCTCTTCTGCCCCCTTTTGTCGACGGGTTGTTTACATTCACAAGAGCTGCATTCACAGGATGTTTTCCTCAATCACATCATTCCCCATAAGAAAACTCCATAAAGTTGGCCGTTTTTGAAATACCGGCTTGGCTACTCTAGCACCAAGGAGCAGGTCTCGTTGAAAGTCGCTAAGATCACCCGATTTTCCCATTCTAATCTGGATTCACACGAAAAAGTGATCAGGTAGGACTATAATAATATAAATGAATAAAATGAAGCATTCTCTTCATCTTCATGATGGGGGCCTATAGCTACTGAAATTTGTGTTGCAGTGATGTCCCTAAAGTGCTAGCCATACTGCTGTTTCCCATACAGTGCCAGTTTCTAAACGTGTCACTGCCCCAACAAGATTTGCAGCTCTCCAAAAAACACCCACCACCATGTAAGACAGGTCCAACCATAGTACCCAACCCACCTCCCCCCCAAACACAGTGCCCCTATATACAAGGTGGGCCATGGAAAAGTAGCCTCTGATCTCGGTACAATGTTATTATGAAAGCTGTCCTATTAGAAATGAAAGCAGCGCTGTGATTAGTTGTTATGGGCAACAGTTGCGATCGTGACCAAAGCGGACTGGGTACACACACAGGTTTCTGGCAAACTGACTCTGTGCTACAGGGGAGGAATGGCATGGCCCTACCTAAGCGGGGACATTGCCCCAATAAGAGCAGCCCAATGGTCTTTAGATCTGGGCCCTAGCTGATCTTAGGAGCCACGCACCAGAACAGGATGCATTCACATGCCACATGACAGGGACTGAACAACAGGACACACAGAGCCAGAATACGCAGAATACAGCAGCTAAAATGCAACCACTAGTAACAGATAGGAAGCTGATATAAATACGAGGTATTAGTTGACATTTTGTACAAAACATGAAAGCTAGCAGGCCACTTCACGGCTCCTGGCTATACTGCTAGTCCCTACACTAACCAGGAGAACTGGACACAGTTCACACAGCACGCTGCAATAGGACAAGACACAGATCGCAGGTCATATAGCAAGCTGACACAAAACTGACAGAATTCAAACAAAGAAAGGGACATGGACCAGCAAGACACAGATCACCCAGCAAGCTTCAACAGACAAGGATTCATGACTGCTCACCCTGAACATCAGACAGAGACTGACCAGGAGCTGGGTTTATATGTGAGCACAGACCCAGGTGATTAGCTAGCAGGAAGTACCACACCCAGCCAGCTCAATCAATTAACTCTGTGAGGGCTGTGCTGCTGGAAGCACAGTAGTACAACATGTCTAAGCAGCACACGTAACAGCAACAAAGACAAAGTTTCTTTTAGATACCTTGCATAAGAATGTGGTGTCAGGATCTGAGGCAGGCTACTTTTTTGTGGCCGACACTGTAGTTTTATTTGCAAATGCCCTGATACCTTGTTAGCCAATGCTCCCAAATCGTGCCTCATTCCAACTACTTTGGCGCTGTTTCTCCCATTACTTATTTGCAGCTAGCATATAACTAATGTAATAGATCACTTCTGTTGGGAAATCAGCTACAAAGTACCTTTGACAAGCCCTTTTGAGACCCCATATTGCATTAATATATTGAGTCCTCCTATTAGACCATGGCTGCTCTAAATTCAATATGACTCCTATTGTATGGTCTATCCAAAAGTCAATATTTTTGTGCTGATATGTGCAGAAATGTTAAAGCATTATATTGGCCTTTGCTCAAAGTAAAGACTGAATAATAAGATACCCAATAAGATGTGAGCTAATAATAAAGAAAAGCTACACTGTAACAATAATGGCTTGTACTGTAATTGGGACTATTCTATTCTGCCACAAATCCTTCACAATGCGGTTCCTTAATTCTTCCAAGCACCTATTTTTATGACCCTAATCTTAAGTGCTGGGCTTTTTTGGGAACTATTAAAAAGAACTTGTCATATTTGGCTTCACACCTGTTTTCCTAGCACTTTTGCATGAGTAGAGCTCACACATTCTAAAGTTCGAGCAATGTTAATGAAAATAAGTATTTTTTTAATGAAAAATCTATGCATACTCAAAAATGAACAAAATTTATAAAGTGTGAATGGCCATGATACGTATTGCTTGTTGATCACTTTTGGGCAATTACTATAATAAAACCAATGTATAATATGGTATAATAACCTATGACTGTGCGCCGTTTCAAAATAATTAAAATTGAAAGCGTATTCCTTATGGTTGTTCAGTTTTCACATATTTCTTAAAGTGACCTTCTGCCCTGGACATCAAAGATGGAAGCACAGCTTCTCTGACTACCTGATACACACTTTGCATTAGTATGCATTGGTAGTCTAAGACACAGCATGTTCATCTGACTGGTCAGCGCCGCTCATGTAGACAGCACTGGTCAATCAAAGCAGGTATAGTGTATAAGATTATTGATGCATACTAATACACAGTGTACACCTTGTAGTCCGAGAAGTGGTGTGTCCATCGTTGTCTGTCCAGGCCCAGAGGGTCACTTTAATATTTACACATTGGCCACAAGCCATTATGTAAATTGGGATGAAACTGAAATTCTCAATTTTTTTTAATGGACTAAAACAAAAAGGCAAGAAGTGGGACGCTCCATAGGGTGATGTTGTCAAAGGTGGGACTCAGATACTCAGCAGTAGAAACACTAACCTGATATGGTTATGCTTATCCAGTAGAACATTAAGAAAAGCCTTTTGGTAGACCATTCCATTGGCTGCTACATCGGTTCAGAGCCCCACCACCAATCCTGGCAGGTACCAGGTGTTCAGTTGGGATATAAAGGACACAAAATGATCTGTTGTGACGCCGCTGTTGACTATAGGGGAAAGAAAACAAGCAGTCAAGGAACTCTATTCTTTGGGATGGACAGAAATCAGCGTCAGTACCCATCATGACAGAACGGAGGAATGGGAATTTGTGTTCCATATGTCTCTACATTTATAATTAGAGATGAGCGAGTATACTCGCTAAAGGCAATTGCTCGAGCGAGCATTGCCTTTATCGAGTACTTGCCCGCTTGAGACAGAAGGTTCGGGTGCCGTCGCGGGGGAGTGGTGAGTAGCAGTCAGCAGGAGGGAGCGGGGGGAAGAGAGGGAGAGAGAGATCTCCCCTCTGTTCCGCCCCACTCTCCCCCGCAGCTCCCTGCCCGCCGCCGACACCCGAACCTTTCGTCTCGAGTGGGCATGTACTCGCTAAAGGCAATGCTCGCTCGAGCAGTTGCCTTTAGCGAGTATACTCGCTCATCTTTATTTATAATGCTTTAGTTTAAAAGCAAAACTGTCCACTGGCAGCTCCCATGACATTAGGACATCTTATAGGTGCCCAAATGAGAGTTACCAGGGGTATTTGCCCCCATTAAATGACCCTTCTGACCCTTAGGTCAAAGGAAGCTTGTTAGATATTCCATATGCCAATTGAGGGTATTGGGCTCTTTCTGCCAATGTAGTCTTTTTAAGCATAATTTCCCATGGGTCACGCAACATAACACCTTTCGACCATAGCTAAACTGCAATTAACTAACACATAAGAAAGATTTTCGAGGCAAATAAAGTTGACCATGGCCTTTATTAACCCTTTCCAATCCAAATTGTTTCCTGGATTTCCTAGGAGCCTTACTCTTTTTCTGCTGTTATAAAACAGCGCTATCTACTGGCTAAAACCAGTACTGCATGAGGTGGCACGTTGGATAGGCTCCGACAGCAGAGAGGCTGGCAATAAACAGTAAGAAAACCCTGGCGGATGTCTTCCAACATCGGAGCTGTACAGCCTTAAATCATAATGTCTTTAGACTTCAGACAGTGGATTGAAAAGGGTTAAAAGTATAGCATAAACCAGTATGATTTGCTTTAAATACAACCATGTCAATGCAAATTAACTTACCCAACGTAACCATAAACTCAAGCCAAGCAGTCACCAAATATCCATTCATTTTCATGAGTGATCAGCCTCCCCGTCTAATAAAAGCCATAACACCAAATATAATCACAAACAATATTTAGGAAGCATGGGGCAGTTCTAACACAAAGTCAAAGGTCTGAGCAAGACCAAGTTTTAAAGCCCACTCACCGATCATCTGCTCGTTCCTCCTTCAATCACCCCATCGACACAGTTTTATACCTCGGGGTAAAATCTTCCCCCACAACAACAGTGACATTGGTTCATCTCTGGGTCAATTACAGCAGAAACGTTACCCTTGTTTTCGTGAAAAAATGATATCGAGAGAGAGACCATGGATGTTAGTAATCCCACGAGTCTCCCTACAAAGGTTCTGGGACCCCGCATGCTTGAGTATTTTTTGCAAATAAGGAAGATGGAAAAATACCTCTGCACCCCGAAACAGCTGTCTGTGCATGATTTTCTGGCTTGGTTTCCTATTCTCAATCATTGTAAAGACTTGTTATAAAGTCACTTTGATTTGAAGGAATGCTGCCATCCAATAGGTGGAGTTGCAGAGGTATTTTTCTATCTTTCTCATTTGCATAAATTACCCAGAGGAGCTAACATGGCCTTATAAGTCTCCTTATTTACCTTTTAGGTGTCCCCACACCTCTCTTAGGTGCTCTCCTTGGGGAGAGACTATACCATCCCCCAAACAGCTTACCCCCTAGGTGTCTCCACACACTTTTTGGGTGCTCTCCTTAAGGATACATGACCCTCCTCCTGACCTTGAGTATTTTTAACACATAAAATTCTAAAACCTGTAGACCCGGGTTCTGTGAATCATGGGTCACTTTAGTGGGAACGGCTATTATCTTTATGTAACTATAGCTAACATATCATGAAGACATCTTGGTTATTTACAGTTTTCTTATTTCTTGACGTGAATTTTAGACTGAAAACCCCCCAGAGACTGTCAGCTGTACTCAGTGCTTAGAATCTTCCTGTCGGGGACCTGGATTATCTTTTCTCCTGCTGTCAGCAACACACCATACAGAGGGTCTCACCGATGCAATTTGTATGTTTACAACGTACGCTGCAACTTTTCTCAGCTAACCATAAGCAACCCCCCCCCCCCCCCCAAACATGATTGTGTTTTATGTTGGAAATTGTAATTTTATATTTACCAATCCAACAAAAAAAATGCAAACTGGTATAAATCTAATGCCCGCGGACGAGTAAACATAGATGAAAAGTGCGGCCTTTTTTTATCCCTTTTTGGTGCAAGTGGAAGGTAACAGGATTGTCGTGTCTTAAAGAAGTCTCAGGGCCCATTCATAATTAAACAGTGTCTGTCAAAAAGCCAGGTCATTTCAATTGATAGAGAAGCATGGGAAACTGGTATTGCCAAAAGATTCCTTGTTCAGTAGTGTTGAGAAGAGGGCACTCACGATGCATGGCGATAGGTTACCAAGGTGACGTGGTTTGGAGACATTCATATAGCTGCCGAGGGCACAGGTCCAGAGGATATCTTATATGCTGTGAAAAGAGGAGCTCACAATCCCTTTCAGGAGCCTCACAATTCCTTAAAGGACAGTTGTGATTTAGATTGTTTTTAGCTATAGAATGCGGAGTTTTTTGGTTTTTATTTGTTTTTGTTCATTAGCGGCCTTTCCCGTTTTAGCTCTTTATACCGGTCTAGATTTCTGGACTTTCTTATAAACTTTTTAAGAATCTTTCTTCTGCCTTAGCTGAAGAGCAGTTGTGTTAGGAACAACAAATTATCAAGTAATCCATCAAGAGCCGTCCACATTCTGTGATCTCTATGCATAATGTGGGCTGAGACGGCAAATAACTAGCGGATTCGTTGACTGAATTTCAGTTTTTTCGGCCATTGTTTTGTGCATTTGTGGGGTGGCGGTAAAGCTGCTGTTTGTATAAGGGTAGTAAATAAAAAAAAGCTCTTTTGACCCTTTCAGTTTGACCCTAAAAAATGGCTTGTAGACTCACATCGTTGCATCGCTTTCCTCTTCTGGACTAGCTGGTAACTTTGTTTCGGCATTGTTTATTTAGGTATGTGTTTAGGAAAGCTGGATGATATTGCATATGTTGTTATTACAGATTTGATGGGACTCGTCAACCAGATTTCCAAGATGCCTGAATGGGAAATCTCCTCAATTATGTAGCAAAACATCACTCAATCCCATAAGGCTGCGTAGTTAACGCCTTAAGGACCAGGGTGTTTTGGTCTTAAAGGGCTAGACAGTTTTTAGGGATTTTACCCATGTGGTGGTTTTATTGCCTTATTTTTTTTTTTTATTCAGCTTCCAAAATAATTGTTATAGCATTTTTTCCCATGACATTTAGGGCTATTTTTTAATGACTCCCCCCCCCGTTTTTTACTTTTATTATGGGTAAAAAGCTAAAAAAAAGATTTTTTTTTAACTTATTTATAGTTGTTTACTTTTAAAATCAGTATATTTACGCTAAAATAATGTACTGGAATGGGTTCCTCATTTTCTTACGGATGTTTTGATATGTATAGTTTTGGATTACAGGACACATATGGCGACGGTTTTGGTTGGCGTTGGCGGTGGGTTATTTTCTTTTTTACAAATATTTTTATTTTATTCTGTAATTTTCTTTTTACTTATTTTTGTAACTATTTAACACCTGTAACCCCAATTACATCATATAAGACCTCTGGGGGACATTCACATTGTCTTTTTTTTATTTCGTACCTTTCCACTATAGCTAGGGCATCCATAGGAGCCCCAGTTACAGGGGAAACATCCCCTGTAGTAACATTAGTCACTAACAAAGCTGATCAGGGTCTGCTAAGACCCTTCCACTCTCTTGTGACAGAGGGCACCTGGTGGTCACGTGATCGCTGGATCGCATAGTGGAAAAAAACATTTCCACTTTCACTTTTTAGTATGTAGCGCTCTTCAGCCTGACATAGAAAGTACATGTGAGCAGCCATGCATAGATATTTCTGTGTCTAGATGATTGGGGCTACACAGAATGGCATTGTGGGCCAAATATGGCCCCCGAGCCACATACTTTCCAACTCTCTAAAAATGTCCAAGAGGCTTCTGGAAAAAGAAGAAACCTCCCATACTCCTGGAAAAGTTGTCAAATGTCACAGATGCTTCTGAAACATCCTGGAAGGGAGCTCTGCACATATCTTCCCTTCTCCGATGCCAGATTTTTGCATCCCTTTGTGGGCTATTCTCACCAAGTTAATAGCATTTGTGATATAGAGACTGATTGAGCGTTCGCCATTTTGGCTGCATGTTATGGTGCAAAATCATCCTTTATTTCTCTATGTTCATTTAAAAAGCAATGTTTTTGCACCCTATATGCTGATGGAACCTCTATTCTTTCTGTGGATCTCTTGGGAATCGTGGCTCAGATTTTCTTATAGTGGTGCTGCATGTAGAGATTTGATAGCCTCACCCTGGTGGATAGATTTTGCATGCTGCTGGGACAACTCTTTTTTTGGACTGGATTTTGTCTGCATGTGTCATCCATTTTTGTACCACTGTGATATCTCATCCAGGCCTTGAGCAGTTAGAATGCAGTTATAAGTTTCTCTTTCCCCCCTGCCTTTTGAATATTTGCATTTCCCCTTTCTTTCTTCTTCCCCACCTGTCCCTGTGGTTTAGAATTAGCATGAGGACACCACATTGTGTGACCAGTTGCTTGTTAAAAAAGTCTAAGGAAAATCATTCACCTAGGAGCTGGTATTTCAGATGCTGTAGGTCCAGAATTCAAATTAGGGGAAAATCTTTTAATAAGGATTATTGGTTGTGTGAAGGTCCTAGCCCTATATGAATGATATTTTTGGAATAAGGCGGGCCAGCTGAATAAAACGCATCTAAACACGTTTAAGTATGAGCCCCAGAACACCCCCAAACAGCGTATCCACGTACCTGGTTATAATTTCCGTGTCACGTTTGATATCACTGAGTAGATAAAATCATGACCAGAAATATGCCAGGCATATATTCTCGATCGGAGGATCTCCTGCGGAGATATGGCTGAAATGGGGAATTATTTTTTTGCACAGGTACATATGCATTTACCTCATCCTTCTCTGAATGACCTCACAAGGGGCGGAGGCAGGTTTGTTCTGAAAAACTGAAGAGTCAGAGAAGGCAGGTGTCAGACTTTCGTAGGGTACGGCATACAAACTTTCTTGTTTGTTCCAGTGACATTGCACAATCAGAACCTTGGGCCGAACATTCCAAATCTGGTATCTTTCGTTATCTCTGTTTTATTTTAAGTACTATTTGTTGTGTATACCTGTAAACCTTATCTCCACTGTAACACCTTTTTTCTGAATATATATATATATATATATATATATATATATATATATATATATATAATTTGCTAGTCTTTTTTAGAATAAATCTGCAATTTATTGGTCAAACCTTGTCTGTTTTAAAACAAACCCTAACTCCGAAGATTGTGTTAATAATTCATAAGTCTGGGTTCCAACGTACCTGGAAAAAAAAGCTGGTGGTAGCAGCGAGTGTGTGTGGGTATTGTAGAGTGCTGGAGGCATTGGACCGGATCAGGGGGTGATTGGTACTTTCGTTCTGCATGCATGCAGGAGCCTTGGAAATCTAGGTACAAATCCACCTGTATTCTAACGACTCTGTGCTTGCAATCCCGCTAGAGTGATCGATTGAGGCTCTGCCATGACAAGTGTTCGCACCGGTGAGAGCCCTCAGGTTTATCAATCCGTGACAAATTGGTGATAGAGGCGGGATTGATTTGGGTCTTCCCAATTCTCCTCTCTCCCATCTGTGACAGCATTGCTACGTGAGTTTCAGATGGCTAGATGAGGGAAGAGGTTACCTGTACTTTGGTTTGGTCAGGTGCTGATAATGTACAATATTATGCTGTGTGAGATCCGAAGATAGCGCCCTGTGTCTGTGTCAATAAGAAAGCTGCATATTGTATATATGTGTAGGTGGCTGTGAGGGCTGCAGGACACTCTGAGACTTGTAGCTCCTGGAGATATATGTATTGCCGTGTGTGTGTGTGTGTATATATATATATATTTTTTTTTTTTTTTCTTTTTCTTGGATGGGGACCTCTAAAATGACTAGCACAACGTGCACATGAGGTCACTACTGCATGGCTCAAGGCAGTCGATGCTACATTTTTTGTCACAGGCTCCTTTGCTCAAGGGGAACACATGTAAAATCTAGCACCGCTATAAAACTTCTTTATTTTAATTGAAGCATGATTCAAAATAGTTTCAGTGGCATAGCTAAAGATAAGTATCTGTGCATTTCAAGTGTTACCGCTCTTACTTGTGGCCGTGCGTTAGAGCGGTAATGCTTGAAACACATAGGTGATTTGCAGTTATGCCTTTGAAACAATTTTTGTTTACATGTTGCAAAAATACTGTGGTTTTGTTGCGGAATTTTCAATCATTGCTCTACAGACCTGCACAAAGGGTCAAGCATTGATTTGAAGGAATGCTGCCATCCAATAGGTGGTGATGCAAAGGTATTGTTCCATTTCCCTTATTTGCATATTACCCAGAGGAACATGGATAGCCCTATAAGTCTCCCCACTCACCTTCTTGGTGCTCTCCCTAAGGAGAGATGTTACCCCTCCCGAGTTACAGTACAGTAACAGTAGTAAATCTGCTGTGGTTCCGCTGCAGAAAAACCACAGCGTTTCTGCGACATGTGAACACACCCTCAATCAGGGTTCAATGAGGACGTTTTATATTGATAGGTGTATTTAGGGTACTAGATTTTACACTTATTTTCCTTGGAGTTTGACTTGTGTCTTGCGTCCACTGGGAATCCGTGCTCTCCATCTGCAATATACACAACTAAAGTGGGCTTTGAAGTTCCATAGACGGGTGAGCTGACTGCTTGCTTTTTCGTCATCAGCTTGCTAGGGGACACTTGTTGAATAGTGACGTCCCATTATCGGGCTTCTTGTAGGGAGGGGTCATCAGACTCAACCCCTGGGCACAGGTAGTGTTGGCAGTGCTTCACTAGAATGCTCGCAGGCAGAGGAGTAACTTAGCTCCTGGGCCCCAATGCAAAATCTGTAACAGGGGCCCCCAGCTATAATGCTTTATTCATAGTACTGGGCTCCCTATATAAAGAAGAGAGGCCTTATGGGCCCCCTTAGGCTCCTGGGCCCAGGTGCAACCGCATCCCTTGCATCCTCTATAGTTTAGAAGTGTCTGCTCGGAAATAATGTGTTGCAGATTCATAGTATAGTGAGATAACACTTTACCGCTCCTATATATATCAGACAGCTGATATTGTGATCCCACTTAGGACTAACATGTTTGACAAAGACCTATTTTATTTGGTCCAAACGTCGCAGTTTTTATGCATTGTACTGGGGAATAAAGAAGACTATTTTTTGCAAAGTTTCGTGTGTGCTGGTCCTCTCTCCTGTTTGATGATATCCTAGGACTAACATGCTGTCATTATGTGATGGTCAGGAACGCTATCTTTCCTCCTTAGGGACAGCACTTAGAAGGGAAGTGAGTGAGGAGACTTGTAGGTCCATTCATGCTCCTCTGGGTAATGTGCAAATAAGGGAGATGGAATAATACCTCCACAGTGCCACCTATTGGAAGACAGCTTTCCTGCAAGTCAATTTTTTGACTCTTTATACAAGCCTTGTAACAATAACTATGAATTGAAAGCATTAAATGGGCGGAATTGACTCTATATTTATGTTTTTAGTTAATTTTTGTTGAATTGCTGTATGCGCAGTATGTTGCCTGAATACAAATAATCATGATTAAATGTCCAAATGATTGCTGATGGAAAATATTATATCGAAACAGGCTATAATAAGGCATCGTTGTAATGTATCCTTGGTTGTTTATATTCCAGAAGACCTTGATGATCTTCGTATGGAAGGTGTTACCAGCCTCATGCCATCTGGAAGTAAATTTAGCCAAGGTCGTAGCACCTACACCACGGAACCTCAAGCAAAAGTCACTCTAAACATCTGCTCAAGGTGTGCAAGGTAAACATAGTAGATAGCATCTGGCAGAACAGCACTGCTAGGACCATGAAAAACAAATGATTTCACCCAAGTACATTAAGACCTCTTTTCCCAGTTACGTTTCTAATAAATTTTCTGCCTGGTGAAGTTGTTTTCAGATAATGATTTGTAAGGTAGTACTGTGCTTAACGAGCAGACAAAAGTGCAACTGAAAAAATAAATCTGGTATTGTAAAGCCCTTCATACATGCTCATTGTCAAAAAAATCAAGTATCTAGAAAAAGTTGTCGGAATCGAGGGAAATATTATATAATTGATTGTAAGGTTGATTTAGGTAAGTGATTACAATATCACAGCAAAAGAAGAATTTATTAGGGAGAACTGACCCCTTGTAGGGAAGCTTTAGTACCCTGTTGTACCGCCTCTAGGTTGGATACTGTTACAATCGCATAGGCAAACTAAGCACGGGGCCCACACGATCGTGACCAAGGGACAAATACACACAGGTTTCAGACAACTAGCCCTGTGCTACAGGGGAGGATGACATGGCCCTACCTGAGTGGGGACATCGCCCCGATAAAGGGCGGCCAAGCGGTCTTCGGATCTGGGCCCTAGCTGCTCCTAGAAAGCACGCAACTAGAGCAGGACACTAGAGATGAGCGAGCACCAAAAAGCTCAGGTGCTCGTTACTCGGGACGAAATTAGCGCGATGCTCGAGGGTTCGTTTCGAGTAACGAACCCCATTGAAGTCAATGGGCGACCCGAGCATTTTTGTATATCGCCGATGCTCGCTAAGGTTTTCATTTGTGAAAATCTGGGCAATTCAAGAAAGTGATGGGAACGACACAGAAACGGATAGGGCAGGCGAGGGGCTACATGTTGGGCTGCATCTCAAGTTCCCAGGTCCCACTATTAAGCCACGATAGCGGCAAGAGTGCCCCCCCCCCCCTCCCAACAACTTTTACTTCTGAAAAGCCCTCATTAGCAATGCATACCTTAGCTAAGCACCACACTACCTCCAACAAAGCACAATCACTACCTGCATGACACTCCGCTGCCACTTCTCCTGGGTTACATGCTGCCCAACCCTCCCCCCCCCCCGCACGACCCAGTGTCCACAGCGCACACCAAAGTGTCCCTGCGCAGCCTTCAGCTGCACTCATGCCACACCACCTTCATGTCTATTTATAAGTGCGTCTTCCATGAGGAGGAACCGCAGGCACACACTGCAGAGGGTTGGCACGGCTAGGCAGCGACCCTCTTTAAAAGGGGCAGGACGATAGCCCACAATGCTGTACAGAAGCAGTGAGAAATAGAATCCTGTGCCACCGCCATCAGGAACTGCACACGTGGGCATAGCAATGGGGAACCTATGTGCCACACACTATTCATTCTGTCAAGGTGTCTGCATGCCCCAGTCAGACCGGGGTTTTTATAAATATTCACAGGCAGGTACAACTCCGCAATGGGAATTCCGTGTGCACCCACAGCATGGGTGGCTCCCTGGAACCCACTGGCTGTACATAAATGTATCCCATTGCAGTGCCCATCACAGCTGAGGTAACGTCCGATTAAATGCAGGTGGGTTTCGGCCCACACTGCATGCCCCAGTCAGACTGGGGTTCTTTAGAAGTGGACACATGCAGTTACAACTCCCTGTGGACCCACAGCATGGGTGGGTGCCAGGAAGCCACCGGCGGTACATAAATATATCCCATTGCATTGCCCATCACAGCTGATGTAACGTCAGCTTTAATGCAGGTGGGCAAAAAATTTATTGGATTACACTGTAGGCGAGGGCCCCAAAAAATTGGTGTACCAACAGTACTAATGTACCTCAGAAAAATTGCCCATGCCCAACCAAGAGGGCAGGTGAAACCCATTAATCGCTTTGGTTAATGTGGCTTAATTGGTAACTAGGCCTGGAGGCGGCCCAGTTAAAATAAAAATTGGTTCAGGTGAAAGTTTCAACGCTTTAATGAGCATTGAAACGTATAAAAATTGTTTACAAAAATTATATGACTGAGCCTTGTGGGCCTAAGAAAAATTGCCCGTTCGGCGTGATTACGTCAGGTTTCAGGAGGAGGAGCAGGAGGAGGAGGATGAATAGAATACACAGATTGATGAAGCAAAAAGGTCCCCGTTTTTGATGGTGATAGAGAACGATGCTTCCATCCGCGGGTGCAGCCTACATATTGCTTAGGTATCGCTGCTGTCCGCTGGTGGAGAAGAGAAGTCTGGTGAAATCCAGGCTTTGTTCATCTTGATGAGTGTAAGCCTGTCGGCACTGTCGGTTGACAAGCGGGTACGCTTATCCGTGATGATTCCCCCAGCTGCACTAAACACCCTCTCTGGCAAGACGCTAGCCGCAGGACAAGCAAGCACCTCCAGGGCATACAGCGCGAGTTCAGGCCACGTGTCCAGCTTTGACACCCAGTAGTTGTAGGGGGCAGAGGCGTCACCGAGGACGGTCGTGCGATCGGCTACGTACTCCCTCACCATCCTTTTACAGTGCTCCCGCCAACTCAGCCTTGACTGGGGAGCGGTGACACAGTCTTGCTGGGGAGCCATAAAGCTGGCAAAAGCCTTGGAGAATGTTCCCCTGCCTGCGCTGTACATGCTGCCTGATCTCTGCGCCTCCCCTGCTACCTGGCCCTCGGAACTGCACCTTCTGCCACTAGCGCTGTCGGACGGGAATGTTACCATCAGTTTGTCCGCCAGGGTCCTGTGGTATAGCATCACTCTCGAACCCCTTTCCTCTTCAGGTATGAGAGTGGAAAGGTTCTCCTTATACCGTGGGTCGAGCAGTGTGTACACCCAGTAATCCGTAGTGGCCAGAATGCATGTAACGCGAGGGTCTCGAGAAAGGCATAACAACATGAAGTCAGCCATGTGTGCCAGGGTACCTGTACGCAACACATGGCTGTCCTCACTAGGAAGATCACTTTCAGGATCCTCCTCCGGCTATACACACTGAAAGGATGACAGGCAAGCAGCATGGGTACCTTCAGCAGTGGGCCAAGCTGTCTCTTCCCCCTCCTCCTCATGCTCCTCCTCAACGCGCTGAGATATAGACATGAGGGTGCTCTGACTATCCAGCGACATACTGTCTTCCCCCGCCTCCGTTTCCAAGTGCAAAGCGTCTGCCTTTATGCTTTGCAGGGAACTTCTCAAGAGGCATAGCAGAGGAATGGTGACGCTAATGATTGCAGCATCCCCGCTCACCATCTGGGTAGACTCCTCAAAGTTTCCAAGGACCTGGCAGATGGCTGCCAACCAGGCCCACTCTTCTGTAAAGAATTGAGGAGGCTGACTCCCACTACGCCGCCCATGTTGGAGTTGGTATTCCACTATAGCTCTACGCTGCTCATAGAGTCTGGCCAACATGTGGAGCGTAGAGTTCCACCGTGTGGGCACGTCGCACAGCAGTCGGTGCACTGGCAGATGAAACCGATGTTGCAGGGTGCGCAGGGTGGCAGCATCCGTGTGGGACTTGCAGAAATGTGGGCTGACCCGGCGCACCTTTCCGAGCAGGTATGACAAGTGTGGGTAGCTTTTCAGAAAGCGCTGAACCGCCAAATTAAAGACATGGGCCAGGCATGGCACGTGCGTGAGGCTGCCGAGCTGCAGAGCCGCCACCAGGTTACGGCCGTTGTCACACGCGACCATGCCCGGTTGAAGGCTCAGCGGCGCAAGCCAGCGGTCGGTCTGCTCTGTCAGACCCTGCAGCAGTACGTGGGCCGTGTGCCTCTTCTCTCCTAAGCTGAGTAGTTTCAGCACGGCCTGCTGACGCTTGCCCACCGCTGTGCTGCCACGCCACGCGACACCGACTGCTGGCGACGTGCTGTTGCTGCTGACACATCTTGATTGCGAGACAGAGGTTGCGTTGGAGGAGGAGTAGGGTGGTTTAGTGGAGGAAACGTACACCGCCGCAGATACCAGCACCGAGCTGGGGCCCGCAATTCTGGGGGTGGGTAGGACGTGAGCGGTCCCAGGCTCTGACTCTGTCCCAGCCTCCACTAAATTCACCCAATGTGCCGTCAGGGAGATATAGTGGCCCTGCACGCCTGTGCTTGTCCACGTGTCCGTTGTTAAGTGGACCTTGGCAGTAACCGCGTTGGTGAGGGCGCGTACACTGTTGCGGGAGACGTGGTCGTGCAGGGCTGGGACGGCACATCGGGAAAAGTAGTGGCGACTGGGAACCGAGTAGCGCGGGGCCGCCGCCGCCATCATGCTTTTGAAAGCCTCCGTTTCCACAAGCCTACACGGCAGCATCTCCAGGCTGATCAATTTGGCTATGTGCACGTTTAACGCTTGAGCGTGCGGGTGCGTGGCAGCGTACTTGCGCTTGCGCTCAAACAGTTGCGCTAGCGACGTCTGGACGCTGCGCTGAGAGACATTGCTTGATGGGGCCGAGGACAGCGGAGGTGAGGGTGTGGGTGCAGGCCGGTGAGCACTCGTGCCTGTGTCCTCAGAGGAGGGTTGGATCTCAGTGGCAGGTTGGGGCACAGGGGGAGAGGCAGTGGTGCAAACTGGAGGCGGTGAACGGCCTTCGTCCCACCTTGTGGGGTGCTTGGCCATCATATGCCTGCGCATGCTGGTGGTGGTGGCTCCCCAGCTGATCTTGGCGCGACAAAGGTTGCACACCACTGTTCGTCGGTCGTCAGGCGTCTCTGTGAAAAACTGCCACACCTTAGAGCACCTTGGCCTCTGCAGGGTGGCATGGCACGAGGAGGCGCTTTGGGAAACAGTTGGTGGATTATTCGGTCTGGCCCTGCCTCTACCCCTGGCCACCGCACTGGCTCGGCCTGTGCCCACACCCTGACTTGGGCCTCCGCGTCCTCGCCCGCGTCCACGTCCTCTAGGCCTACCCCTACCCCTCAGCATGCTGTATTACCAGTAGTGCAGAAACAGAACGCTGTAATTAAATGTGCCGCTTATTGGCCTGTGGTTGGAGGCTGACTTCGCTTACGGAACGCACAGCAGAGCCAGGAAAGAATTTTGCGCAAGCCTGCTGTAACACTTAGCTGGCTGCGTATGAATTAGGACAATTACCCCCAGCAGAGACCCTGTACACTGAGGACGGTCACAGGCAGCCCAAATAGATTTTTTTTCCCAAATGTTTTTGGAAAGACCCACTGTCTATATACACTAAATATGTCTTCTGTCCCTGCCTCACCACTACTGACCCTGGACAATGTAAAATTACTGCAGACTGTTTCACTGTGGACAGGAATACAGCGGTGATGTAACAGGCAACACAGAGCCAGGAAAGATTTTGCGCAAGCCTGCTGTAACACTTAGCTGGCTGTGTATGAATTAGGACAACTACCCCCAGCAGAGACCCTGTACACTGAGGATGGTCACAGGCAGCCCAAATAGATTTTTTTTCCCAAATGTTTTTGGAAAGGCCCATTGCCTATATACACTAAATATGTTTTCTGTCCCTGCCTCACCACTACTGGCCCTGGACAATGTAAAATTACTGCAGGACGCAATGCTCTGCACGGCCGATATACAAAAAAAAAAAAAGTGCAACACTGCAGAAAGCAGCCTCCACACTACTGCACACGGTTAGATGTGGCCCTAAGAAGGACCGTTGGGGTTCTTGAAGCCTAAAATAACTCCTAACGCTCTCCCTATAGCAGCTCCGGCACCAGCAGCACTTTCCCTGAACTATGTCAGAATGCATCTGTGGCGAGCCGCGGGAGGGGCCGATTTATATGCTCGGGTGACACCTGATCTCGCCAGCCACTCACTGCAGGGGGGTGGTATAGGGCTTGAACGTCGCAGGGGGAAGTTGTAATGCCTTCCCTGTCTTTCTATTGGCCAGAAAAGCGCGCTAACGTCTCAGAGATGAAAGTGAAAGTAACTCGAACATCGCGTGGTACTCGTCTTGAGTAACGAGCATCTCGAACACGCTAATACTCGAACGAGTATCAAGCTCGGACGAGTACGTTCGCTCATCTCTACAGGACACCAATATGCCACATGACAGGGACAACTGGACAGAGCAAGAAGACACACAGAGCATACAGCAGCCAAAATGCAAACACTAATAGCAGATAGTAAAACTGAATATAAATACCAGGTATTAGTTGACATTTTGATCAAAACGAGGAAGCTAGCGGGCCACTTCACGGCTCCTGGCTATACCGCTAGTCCCTACACTAACCAGGAGTACACTGGCACTGGACACAGTTCACACCGAAAGCTGCAGCAACACAGACAAACAGAACACAAGTCAAACAGCAAGCTATACAAGACAGACAACAGACACTGGTTTACAGACACTGGTTTACAGCAGACTACAACATATAGTGCACACCACACGGACTCCACCCAGAGCTCACATGCACATAGATGAAACCCTACAGCAAGTCCAAGTGTCCTAATACAGTGGGAATAGACAGTCAGCCACCGTGCTGACATAGGGCACTGTGTTAGGGATCCACCAGTTGACACACAGGCGAGAAATAAGATGTTTGGAGGCCACACCTGTCAGGGGAAGGGAAAAGTGGTGCTGTATGTGCTACAGACAAGGACTACAGGTGTCCAAACCATCTTTGGGAAGCAGAGAGACACAACAGACCTATATGCAAACACAGATCTGTGTAGGAGCAAAACAGATACATCCAAACAGTACAAGACCAGCCTCAACTACTGACAGGAGCTGGGTTTATATGTGCTGCAGACTAAAGGGGATTGGCTGCTGGAGAACACCACACCCAGCCAGCTCAATTACCCCAACCTGTGAAGCTGTGCTGCTAGGAACCTCAAGATGTGATACGGTCAGGCATGGAGGCTCTAGTACCCTGCGGTACTACCGCTAGCTTGTATACAAGATGTGATACGGAGGGGGCATGGAGGCTCTAGTACCCTGTTGTACCGACTCTAGCTAGGATACAAGATATGATACTGGCAAGCATGGAGGCTCTAGTACTTTGTTGAGCCTACCTCTAGCTTGGATACAAGATGTGATTCGGGCGGGCATGGAGGCTCTTGTACCCTGTTGTACCATTTCTAGCTTGTATATAAGATGTGATACGGATGGGCATGGAGGCTCTAGTATCCTGATGGGCCGCCTCTAGCTTGGATACAAGATGAAAAAAAAAGTTTAAGAAGTTTACATTTCATCGTATCCGTGAGGGGAGATGAAATTACAAACCTAAGGTCCCTGGATTTATCCGTGGACCTCAGCCTGGCTTCTGCACATGCACATATTGCCAAAATGGCAAATGCATGCGCAAAAGCCACAGATTGCCAGGGCGGTACGTGGTCCCTAGTCAAGTGATCGGTGCTATCCAATGGATAAAGGCATAAAAGTAGAAAAATGTAAACATTTGATCTCCCGTCACAGATCCGATCCATGAGTGGAGGTGAAATTACTTACCTAACGCCTCTGGCGATGTCCCCCGACGGGCTTTTTAACCGCGGACCTTTCCCTAACTTTGACACACGTGTCCGTCGGCAAAATGGTGGACAGAAGTACAGAAGCTGGGGAGGGCCCAGGAAATTTTAAATCTCCTTGCTCCCGGCTAAGAGCTTGGAGCAGTAACTGAGAGCCGCGATGAGTGGTCCACAGTCACATGATCGCCATTTTCCAACGGATAATGGCAATCATGTAAAAGTTAAAAAACAGTTGAAGTGTAACGCTCCTTTCGGTTTGGGCCCTGTTGTGCATAAAGACATATGACCAGGGCCACAATGGGTATGTTTCTGAACACGGAACAAACTGGAGTATCCATTTCGGGGTGAAAATCTTCATTCCTATGTGTGCTGTGCAAAATAACAGTTTTTGAAATAACGTAATTGCTAAAAAAAAATGAAAATTGTGCTTTTTTTCCCTTCTGCTTTGCTTAGATTTATTCAAAAACTGTGGGGTCAAAATATGTAGTGCACCACTAGATTAATTCATTATGGGGCCTAGTTTTAAAAAATGAGGTCATTTGTGGGGGTTCTTCATCATTTTCGCTGCTCAAGGGCTCTACAATTGGGCAATGGGGTCTAAATCGTCTTCAAGCAAAATGTCTGTTCTGAAAGCTACCAGCTACTCCTTTTGGTTTGGGCCCTGTTGTGCATACAGACATAAGATTAGGGCCACAATGGGTATGCTTTTGAATACAGGACAAACGGGGATATCTATTTTGGGGTGTAGGTCCTCATTTTGTTGGGCACTATAGAAAAAAATATCTTTAAAATGACATATTTGCAAAAATATGAAATTTTATTTTTTTCTCCTCTAAATTGCATTAACTTCTGAAACAAAAAACTGTGGGGTCAAAATACTCCTGACCCCCCCTTAGTGAATATATTAAGGGGTGTAAAATGGGGTCATTTGTGGGGGTATCTATCATTGTGACACCTATGAGCCTTTGCAATCTTGGCTTGGTGTAGGAAAACAAAATGTTCCTCAAAATGTAGATAAGTAATGATAAATTTGTATGTCTCCTAAATGGTTAAAAAAAAACCCTAAAGTTTCTCAAATGTGCACCCAGAATAAAGTAAACAGATGGAAATATATATATTACATATTGCACATATTTGAGATATCACAGTTGAAAATGTGAAAAAATAACAATTTTTTTCAAAAGTTTCCCAATTCTGGCACTTTTAATAAATATACACAAATTTTATCAGCCTATTTTTATGACCTAAATGGAGTACAATATGTGGTGGAAAAAACAATGTCAGAATCACTTGAATATGGAAAACATTTACAGAGTTATTCTATGTTAAAGTGACACATCAGATTTCCAAAATTTGGCTCCGTCACTAAGGTGCAAACAGGCTTCATCAATAAGGGGTTATTCCAATACTGTGCTGCATGCAATACAGTAATATGGAGATCTTTTTTCCAGCACTTGTCCCTTGGAGAGATAATATTTTCTAATAGATGGTTATGATTAGAGATGAGCGAACCTACTCGTTTCGAGTAATTACTCGATCGAGCACCGCGATTTTCTAGTACTTCCGTACTCGGGTGAAAAGATTCGGGGGGCGGCGGGGGGAGGCGTGGCGGAGCGGGGGGTAGCAGCGGGGAATAGGGGGGAGCCCTCTCTCTCTCCCTCTCCCCCCCACTCCCCGCTGCAACCCCCCACTCACCCACGGCGCCCCCCCGAATCTTTTTGCTCCAGTTCGGAAGTACTCGAAAATCGCGGCGCTCGGGCGGAAAAGGGGCGTGTCTGAGTAGGCTCGCTCATCTCTATTTATGATGCCTAAATTCCTTGCCTGAAAACCAATATCTTCTTCCTCCTACTCCTACTCACAGAGGTCTGAGGAACTGTTTGGTGGGGTTCTCACAATAAAGACATGGTGTACCTCTCAATGGTTGGGTTAAAGAGAACTTTCAGCTCTACTGAACAACAATATAAATTTTTGTAAATACTTGCATTTTCCAAAAAATGCAAAGTTTCTTGTTGTAGTCTTTTTGTTCTGTTCCACCTGCTGAAAATGTACAAGGTGAATTCAAGTTCTAAGGTCTCCTAATTGTATGTGCTCGTATTCCTATGAAAGAAAAAAACATTGGGCACATTTTAGAAGACTTGGTCATTTTCCGAGGATGGGTACAACAGATGATTCAGTGCACAGAACCCAGGTGAAAGCGGCTGGAGTTAGTATTTTCAGTGCATAAAATGGTAATACCCACGTTCCAAGAATAGCATGTAATCATCCATTTTCTTGACTTGCGTGGAATGACACCCATCAGCATCCACTGTCAGTTGAAGGTGTCATGGACATGATAAATGTGCATTTGTGGGTACAACAGTTTAATGAAAGCCAGACGTTGTGTGAGAATTAACCAAGGGAGCCTCTGCCACACACCTGATGGTCTAACAACATGTAATTATAGAAGACCACAGATTAAAGGGGTTGTCCCGCGCCGAAACGTTTTTTTTTTTTTTTTTCAATAGCCCCCCCGTTCGGCGCAAGACAAACCCGATGCAGGGATAAAAAAAAAAAGGGTAGTACTTACCCGAATCCCCGCGCTCCGGTGACTTCTTACTTACCTTGTGAAGATGGCCGCCGGGATCTTCACCCTCGGTGGACCGCAGGTCTTCTGTGCTGTCCATTGCCGATTCCAGCCTCCTGATTGGCTGGAATCGGCACACGTGACGGGGCGGAGCTACGAGGAGCCGCTCTCTGGCACGAGCGGCCCCATTCAGAAGACAGAAGACAGGACTGCGCAAGCGCGTCTAATCGGGCGATTAGACGCTGAAGATTAGACGGCACCATGGAGACGGGGACGCTAGCAACGGAACAGGTAAGTGAATAACTTCTGTATGGCTCATAATTAATGCACAATGTACATTACAAAGTGCATTAATATGGCCATACAGAAGTGTATACCCCAACTTGCTTTCGCGGGACAACCCCTTTAATGATGGAAGAAATTGCCTGCAAAGTTGGCATTTCAGTAGGATCTGTACACACCATCCTGCATAAAGACCTGAAGATGCAGAAAGTTTTCTTCAGGTGGGTCAATGTTAACCAACTTTCACAAATCTACATGTAACCATGTGTCAGGTGATCTTGATACATGATGATGGAATGAATGATGCGGTTCCTTCATTCCATCAATTGTCACATTAGATGATACGTGGATGGTGTTTTTCAGTCCTGAAAAAGCTCTTGCATTTTCCAATGGGCAAAATGAAACCCTAAACCCTCGCAGCTACGGCATTGATGACCTAAAAAATGTCTACGTCAAGAGGGTAATTATGTTGAGAAGTGACAATACGTTCAACTGTCTGGGACAAGTAGTTCTTAGAAAAAATTAGGAGACCTTAGAACTTGAATGCACCTCGTATAGATAAACTGACTATTCGCTGTTCCAATTCCCCCTATGCAATGAGCTGTCTCCCTACAATCTGACACGCTCCAATCAGTTTTGACCACAATAAACAATAGCTATTAAAAAAGAGGAATGGTAACACCCAGTTGTCAATTTATTGCAGGTGGAATGATGAGGAATAAAGCAAGCCAAAGTTCTAGGATGATCCATAATTATTTAGTGGGGTATATAAGTATTTACCCGGCTTGTAATGATAACTGTATGTTATAGCATACGGATTTAACATGTGAAGCAAAGACTTTACATTGTGCAGAAGCACATTTGGTTATTAAGTTACATCGAAACGTAACTCTCAAACCTTCTGATTAGCTTATACAAGGAGGTTTCTTCTAGACTGGAACCGGGGAGAG
Source organism: Eleutherodactylus coqui (assembly GCF_035609145.1). NCBI lineage: Eukaryota > Metazoa > Chordata > Amphibia > Anura > Eleutherodactylidae > Eleutherodactylus > Eleutherodactylus coqui. Next base: position 139,290,650 of record NC_089845.1, on the reverse strand, counting down.
TCACTGGATCTTGTGTACCTTGATATCTCCAAAATGTTTGATACTGTGCCACATAAGAGGTTGGTATATAAAATGAGAATGCTTGGTCTGGGCAGGAATGTGTGTAAGTGGGGAAGTAACTGTGCTGATAGAAAGCAAAGGGGGTTAATGGTGCATACCCTGATTGAGTCACAGTTACTAGTGGAGCACCACAGGGGGCGGTTTTGGAGGGGTCACTGTTACTAGTGGGGTACCACAGGGGGCATTATTGGAGGAGTTACTGTTACAAATGGGGTACCACAGGGGGCAGTATTGGAGGAGTTCCTGTTACTAGTGGAGCACCACAGGGGGCTATATTGGAGGAATCACTGTTACTAGTAGGGTACCACAGGTGGCAGTTTTGGAGGGGTCACTGTTACTAGCAGGGTACCACAGGGGGCAGTATTGGAGGAGTCACTGATACTAGTGGGGTACCACAGGGGGCAGTTTTGGAGGGGTCACTGTAACTAGTGGGGTACCACAGGGGATATTATTGGAGAAGTTACTGTTACAAATGGGGTACTACAGGGGGCAGTATTGGAGGAGTTACTGTTACTAGTGGAGCACCACAGGGGGCAATATTGGAGGAGTCACTGTTACTAGTGGGGTATCACAGGTGGCAGTTTTGGAGGGGTCACTGTTACTACCGGGGTACCACAGGGGGCAGTATTGGAGGAGTCACTGATACTAGTGGGGTACCACAGGGGGCAGTATTGGGCTCTATTCTTTTTAATATATTTAATAAGGACATTGTGCAAGTATTGTGCAGTGAAATATCAATATTTGCAGATGATACAAAACTGTGTAATCAATGTAAAAGAGGACAGAATGTGGTTGCAAATGGATCTGGATCAATTGAGAAAATGAGAATAAAAAGGAAGGGGTGGAGCACCACTCAGAAGTATAAAGTCTAACGATAGGAGTCTTTGTTAGATGTTTTCTCCCTTTTTTGTATGGGAATGAAAACGATAATTTATGGTAGTATAAACCTTTTTTTTTTTTTTTAAATTGCATCTGATCCCAAAAAAGTCACATCTTTACAGGAGGACATATAAGCAGAGTAAACACTTTTCCCCCTTTGTTTACCCTGGATAAATTGGAGGCTTGGGCAGAAAAGGTTCAACACTGATAACTGTAAGATTATGCGCATGGGCAGGGAAATACATGTCACCATTACACACTAACTGGGAAACACTGACATGGAAAAGCACTTGGGGGTTTTAGTTAATTGTAAGCTTAACTTGAAGCAACTAGTGTCAGGCAGCTGCTGCCAAGGAAAATAAGATCATGGGGTCCAGTAAAAGGTCAAGGGGCAAATGACGAGAACATTGTTCTTCCTTTTTACAAGTCACTGGTCAGACCACACATGAAATATTGTGTACAGTTTTGGGCACTGGTACTCAAAAAGGACGTATCAGAGCTTGAGCGGGTACAAAGCCGGGCAACTAAAGTAATAAATGGAATAGGCATACTATAATGCCCAGAGCGGTTATCAAAATTGGGGTCATTTAGTTTACTTAGGAGAGGCCTAATAACTATGTATAACTATATCAGGGGACAATACGGTGATCTTTCTCATGATCTGTTTATACCCAGGACTGTAAAAAGGGGGCGCCCTCTACATCTAGCAGAAAGAAGGTTTCTACACCAACATAGAAGGGGGTTATTTACTGTAAAAGCAGTGAGACTGTGGAACTCTCTGCCTGAGACTGGGGTCATGGCAAATTTGCTAGAGGGGTTTAAGAGGGGCCTGGGCATCTTTTTTGAGCATTACAATATTATATGTTATAGTCACTGATTACTTCAGAAGGGTCAGTGATTCAGTGATTAATCTAATTGCAAAATTTGAAGTCGGGGAGAAATTTTTTCCTAAAATGAAGAAAACTGCCTTCTATCTTTTTATGTTTTTTTTTTGCCTTCCCCTGGATCATTGGGGGGTAATAGACTGAACTGGAGTGACATTTCTGTGCGAGGCTCTGCGAGACTTGCACAGAAATAGAGCATGTAGCGATTTGTTTTCCACGTGTGATTTCACGCGGACAAATCGCGGTCGTCTGCCTAGGATTGCGTTTTTTAATGCAATCCTATGGCAGATTCCACAGGCGGAAATTCTGTGATAAATTCCGCCACAGAATTTCCGCCCATGTGCAGGCGGCCTTTCTCACATATTTCCCTCAATGTTTTGTGCAAGCTCTGGAACAGCTAAACCATTGTTTTTATGTAGTGAACCCAGAAAATGACTCATATTTTAAAACTTTGTAGTAGCAAACCCAAAAACTTACATAAGCTCTTTGGTTTAGTGTAACTGTCATTTAAAAAAATTTGACATGTCATAGAGTTGTGTTAGAAGTTTTGATGGATGGGGTCCAGGTAGAGCCAGCAAAAGAGATGCTGAAAGAGCGATCAGAGAGGTAGGAGGAGAACCAGGAGAGAGCAGTGTCCTTTAGGCCAAAAGAGCAGAGCATAGTGAGAAGGAGGTCATAGTCGACAGTGTTAAATGCAGTGGACAGGTCAAGGAGGATTAGTAGGGAGTAGTCATTCCTCGACTTGGCTGCTGTCAGGTCGTTGTGAGGGCGGTTTCGGTCGAGTGAAGGGAGCGGAAACAAGACTAGAGGGGGCTGAGGAGGGAGTTGTCAGAGAGAAAGTGAGTAAGGTGGGAGTAGACAAGGAGTTCATGTAGTTTGGAGATAAAGGGGAGGTTAGATACTTAGGAGAATCTACCTCACCTCTATGTGTATATACTTAGGAGAATCTACCTCACCTCTGTGTATATACTGAGGAAAATCTACCTCACCTCTGTGTGTATAAACTGAAAAGAATCTACCTCACCTCTATGTGTATATACTGAGGAGAATCTACCTCACCTATGTGTATATACTGAAGAAAATATTACTGACCCCTATGTTTATATACTGAGGAGAATCTAACTGACCTCTATGTGTATATACTGAAGTGAATCTAGCTCACCTCTATGTGTATATACTGAGGAGAATCTAACTGACCTGTGTGTATATAAACATGAAAGAGAATCTACTTAACCTATGTGTATATACTGAATATATATTACTGACCTCTATGTGAATATACTGAGGAGAATCTAACTGATCTCTATGTGTATTTACTGAGGAGAATCTACCTAACCTCTGTATATATACTGAAAAGAATCTACCTTACCTCTATATGTATATACTGAAGAGAATCTAATGCTCCTCTGTGTATATACTGAGAATAATCTACCTCATCTCTAGGGTGTATATAATGAAGAGAATCTACCTCACCTCTGTGTGCATATACTAAGGAGAATCTACCTCACGTCTCTGTGTATATACTGAGGAGAATATAACTGACCTGTATGTGTATATACTGAAGAGAATCTACCTCACCTTAATGTGTATATACTGAGGAGAATCTACCTCACCTATGTGTATATACTGAAGAGAATATTACTGACCCCTATGTGTATATACTGAGGAGAATCTAACTGACCTATTTGTGTATATACTGAAGTGAATCTACCTCACCTTTATGTGTATATACTGAGGAGAATCTAACTGACCTATTTGTGTATATACTGAAGTGAATCTACCTCACCTTTATGTGTATATACTGAGGAGAATCTAACTGACCTCTGTGTGTATAAACATGAAAGGGAATCTACCTAACCTATGTGTATATACTGAATATATATTACAGACCTCTATGTGTATATACTGAGGAGAATCTACCTAACCTCTGTATATATACTGAAAAGAATCTACCTCACCTCTATGTGCATATACTGAGGAGAATCTACCTCACCTTTATGTGTATATACTGAGGATCATCTACCTTACGTCTATATGTATATACTGAAGAGAATCTAACGCTCCTCTGTGTATATACTGAGAAGAATCTACCTCCACTCTAGGGTGACGCTAAGAAGGGGTTGCAACCTCCAGTCTGGGGGTAAATTTGAATAAAAAGAGACATTACCTTTAAGGGTAAAAAGTGAGAATTGGGGGTGTGGCGCATTCTGTAGAGGGGCATCAGTACATGCAGTCTGAGGAGAATCTAACAAAAATTTTCTGTGCGTACAACAGGTAAATGCCTGTATAAAAGTAATTTGGGTGAAGCCGGGTATATTAACTATATTCTTATATTTTTTACTGACTGAATATGAGCCCATTGAAATAAATTGCTGAATTCAGGCATGTATTTTTTACATGGACCGATATTGCATGTAAAACAAAAAAGAAATCGCAGCATGTCCTATTTTGGTCACGCATGAAAGTCTATGAGAATGTGAAAAAAACACTTAAAATGGATAGTACATGTATAATTACTACATTTTTGTACATATTGCCAGGAGGGAGTGTGAGAAAAAAAACCCATCAATTGGGCCTTCTTACGTTTTTTTCCGTCCATAAAAAAAAGTAGTGAATATGGATGCAACACGGGCATAAAAAATGTGCATCACTGACACTACAAAATCGCATGTACAAAGCTGTGATATTGCAGCGATTTTGTAGCAGCGATATCGCTGTCGCCCGTGTGAAAGAGGCCTTGGGCCGAAAATTCACATGGACATTTAATATCTCCATTTCAGTATCCTAGATAATAGAAATGTATTTAGAGAACAAAAATGGTGCAACTTGTTCAGATCATGAAAAACTCCCATGAAATAATCTCATCAAGTAGCAACTGAGGGGGGGGGGGGGGTTGTTAACGAGTCGAATAATCATACCCTTGGGTGACCTCCTCTAACACTTCACAGGATACCAAGCACAGCTCTGTAGATTTCACAGTGGTTGTGCTTGGTATTGCAGGCACATTCACTTCTCCCAGTCCGTGTCACAAATGAAGGTGACATCACATGCCTAAGAAGAGGCTGCGGCGTTCACCAGAGTGTCACGTCCTCTTCAATCAGCTGATTGGTGGGGGTCTCTATTGGTGGACTGCCACTGATAGGATATTGATGACTTATCCTGAAAATAGGTCATCCATATCGAAGTCCCAGAAGACCCCTTTATATATACCTGCCTACCATGTAGGGTTTTCTTTTTGTTTAAATGGAATAAATCCATATTTTTGTACTTGAGTTTTTTCTTACCTGACGACTACAGTTTTAACTAACGACAAATTAACATAATAAACAGAATTCCATAATAAAAAGAGATTGGTGAAGTGATTCGTCTTTTATAAAGGATGGAACGCTGTGTTCTGTAGGACAACGTAAGACACATTGGCTGTTCTGCTATGATCTTGTTTTGCTTTCTTTGTTGTATCTTTTGAAATACTTGGATCTTCTTGAAAGAATCTTAGGCCGGTCTCACACCAACAGATGTAAATTGCGGATTCTGTAATCACCGTCTGCACGTATAATATGCGGGCATTGACATGCATTGACTTTCGCTGTTTCGCTCACGCTTGCGGATAGGAATTGCGGATTCTGCAAGTGGAAGGAAAATCGCAGCATGCTCTATTTTACCATAGATTCTGCATGTATGGGCTCTACTGGTCTCAATGGATGTGTTCAATCCCCAATGCATGCGCAATTACATTGTATATGGACGCGGATTCGTACGCAAGTTGCTATGAGACCAGATTACAAATAGTATAAAGAAAGTAGGAATTTGTGGGTAGACAATGCAGGCTAGAGTCTGGGGAGCAACACACCATCCGGACTGCTGTCTGCAACCTCCGCTAGTTCTTCCGGGCTCTTCCTCCACAAGAATAAGGGTTTGTTTTTTTTTAAGTGGATTATACTACTCCCAAAATAAGTAGTATAAACCAGCCAAGCCGAGAGAGCAGCATCCCGTCTCGAAGGAACATCTCACTACGTCAGCACAAGGGAATAGAATCAGAATCATAGAACCATAAAGTTGGAAGGGACCTCCAGGGTCATTAGGTCCAACCCCCTGCTCACTGCAGGATTCACTAAATCATCCCAGACAGATATTTGTCCAGCCTTTGTTTGAACACTTCCATAGAAGGAGAACTCACCACCTCCTATGGTAACCTGTTCCACTCATTGATCACCCTCACTGTCAGAAAGTTTTTTCTAATATCTAATCTGTGTCTCCTCCTTTTCAGTTTCATCCCATTGCTTCTAGTCTTTCCTTGTGCAGATGAGAATAGGGCTGATCCCTCTGCACTGTGACAGCCCTTCAGATATTTGTAGACAGCTATTAATTCTCCTCTTAGCCTTCTTTTTTTGTCGCGTGAATGGTGTTTCCAGGGGGTTCGGTAGCTTTCTGATGCCATTCCCTTCTTGCGTTCGTTCTTCCGCGTGGACGATACATTGTTATTAAATGTACATCCGCATGGAAAACTACACACATACGCGACCATATGCAATTCGCTTCCGTGATCATGTGCTAGTCTTCCATTGCAGAGATCCACTTTCAGAATCCGACCCGCACGTGTGAGCCCGGCCTTCAAGGATCTTTCTCAGTATAGTGTTTTACATAAAAGTTTGCTGATGGTGCGCACTGTTTCTTATTAACACATTATCTGTGGATCTCCTCTGTAACAGCGCTTCTGTGTTTTAGATTGCAAGGAGATAATCTAGCTCAGGGAGAAGAAGTGGTGCCAAAGCAATTCTCCTCTCCCGCAAAAGCTGCTACAAATGCTGGTGGTGAGTACAGCTCTTCAACTTCTTTCAGTGACTTTTTAAAGGGAACGTGTAAGCAGAAAAATTGTTGTAAATCCATAGCCATGGCGCTATGCAGCATGTTCTATGCAAGTGACACATGGATTTGTACAAAAGAAGCCTTTTAGTTTCAACCGAAATTCTCAGTTTTAATGTGTATGCCAATGTGCCGTCTTGTGTCAGAGAAGTGGTGCCGCCATTCATCCGAGTCAGTGCGTCATCAGCCTTCTCCTCCTGCTTGTGTAGTGTACAGAAGTTGATGTGTATATGTTCTGGAAGTTTCTGGATGGTCAATGTAGTCTTGTGCTTATGTGTATTTCCACTGTCGTCTATATGTATGAATATGATGTGTATTGCACCTTTGCAGCACTGAATGGGTTACAGTCTGGGTTATGTCTGGAAAAGTCTCTATTTGTCTGTCATGTGACCTTGTTTTATATATGTGGATCCAAGGTGCATGTTGGTTGTTGTGCTGTGGTGGAAGTCAGGAGAAGAAATTAGTGAGAGTTGGAGAGTGAGTTAGGACTACAGTGGGCCGGTACTCAGACACCTTCAGTCTGGGTACAAGAAGAGATGAAAGAGGCTGAATGGATAGACTTCTAATGCTGTGAACCCCTTCTTCTTTCCCCGTGTGGAGTGGAGTATATATAGAGTGTCGCAATAACTGTGAGTTTCCCGCCGTGCAGTGTGAAGTGCAATTCTACAAAATTCCATGAGAGTGGACCGGTAGAGTGTTGGTGGAGTTGTTCAAGAGTCGGTGTCCGGAACCAAAGAACCACAGATAACTAGGCCTGTGTAAGTCACTCTGTTCTGCCCTGTTTTCCTCCCTGTCACATCACGTGTTCCTCTGCACTACTGTACTGCCGGTGGATGTAAAATGGACTGTTATTGTTGGAACTGTTACAAGTTGATTAACAGTAAACGGTTTCTCTGACCGTTCAGTGTGTCCATACTCTTATTTGTTTTTCTGAGAGATCACCATGGAGCAAGGAACAGTGGCGTCACCCGTAACAAAAAGACAAAGGTAATTCACCAGTGGGTTTCCCAATTTAAAGTAGTCTTCCCTCGCCCCTTGGTCGTGTATGGTTACCCTCCGGGTGCTAGATGGTAGAGCCACCATGACAAGTGAATTACCCCCGCTGTCTCCTAGTTTGGGGCCCGATCCTCGGACGCTGCACTTACGACCCCCTCAATCTATCTCTTGACGTCAGTGGTGGTAGAGCTGAAATACAGCACACGCGCCGTATGGCCCTCTGGCTGTGTCTTCTGGCGCAATCTCGTTGAAGTGAGGTATACAGGAAACACTGACTTCACTGGTGCACTGCACGTGCAGTGGAAGATGTGTCCAGAGGGCTGCACAGTGTGCACACGAGATTTGAGCACTACAATCGCTGACATCAAGTGACAGGTAGGCAACGAGCAGGAGGAGAAGGCCAGCTTTCTGTGATGATGCGCTAAAAGGGATGGTGGCACCACCTACAGCATTTGACTCAAGATGGAACATTTGCAAAATTTGAAAAATTTTGTTTGAAGCTAAAATGCTCCTTTGGTACAAAACTATGTAGAGCTGCATCGTTCTATGGTGACAATTTTTCAGCTGACAAGTTCCCTTGAATTGATTTATAGGAGATGAATACAGTAGGAGAAAGGACAATACAAATAAGGACTTGACAATTTTTGGGGATTTTCATCTTCGCTTTTCAAAAGCCATAACTTTTTTTTATTTTTCCGTCAGCATGGCTATATGAAGGCTTGTTCGTTGTGTGGTGACTTGTAGTTTTTATTGGCACCATTCTGGGGTACATACAATGTATAACATGTATTAATTGTTTTTGAAGGGTGAAAAAAAACACATCAATTCTGCAATTTTTGTTATTTCACTCACAATGTGATATAAATGACGTAACAACTTGTCTTCTGCGGGTCGGCACCATTATGACGATACCAACACTATATATACTTATTTTAGGTTTTTCCACTTTTTATAATAAAACTACTTTTTGAGAAAATATTTTTTTGGCATCCTGCATTCAAAGATCCATAAGTATTTTTATTTTTCCATGGACGGAGCTGGATGGGAGATTGTTCTTCAAGTGACTAGCTATAGTTTTTTGTTGCATTCGGAGATGCATATGTCTTTGATAACTTTTATTGCCTTTTTTGTGAGGTGAAATGAGCAAAAAAAAAGCATTTTGACTGTTATTTTGCTTTCTTTTTATAGTGCTTTCCATGTGAAACAACATGCTTCAATTGATTGTTCAGTTTGTTACAGATGTGGCGAATAATGTTTTTTTAAAACATTTAGCATTAATCTTAAAAAATTTTTAAAAAACATTTTCACCTTTTTACGTCCCTTTTAGGGAACTTAAATCTACAATCTTATCATTTCCTTGCCAGTACTTGCTATGGCAGACCCTGAGGCCACTGTTAGGCCATCTAGTTGCTCTGGCAACCTCCCCATTTTTATGGTAGTAGGCCTATAATGTCACATAGTAGCTCGCTTCCTCACATAACTCCATACATGATATAATCTACATTGATTGTAGCATGTGAGGGGTTAACAGCAGGGATCAGTATTCTCACTTATTCCCACCATTGCAGTGAGAGACCAGCAGTCATTTGGCTTCCACAACTTCTTTATATCACAGTATATAGCGAGTTGTAGAAAGCCGATCACTAAGAAAGCCATTAGCTTGGTCTCCAGCCAAACCCAAGATAACGATCCGTAGAGTGGGCAGACATGGCACAGGGAAATGCCCCTGGCACCTACACTGAATATGCCAATAGACTTCCATGGACTCAATGCATGCCAAAATACATCTGTTTGCATCCGGTTGTCCAAAGGCTCTCCAAGAGAAGACTACATATAGACTACATACACATATATACCCTTGATGGGGCTTTCCTTTCGGAGGCATTTCCCAGCACGTACAGAGAATGCAGCGTGAATAGAAGTGAAGACTGCTTACAAGGAAAGATACAATGTATGCTGTATTATTGTAACTCAACACAAAGCAGAACCGGAACATCAAACAAGTCCGACCCTTCATCAGTGTCTTCAAATCGTCTCTGAACCATCACCTTCTGTGATAAGACTATCAGCTCCCTCTTCCCGTGTACAAGACACTCATCTTGGATTGCTGTGGATGGACTGCAGGGAGCTCTTATCTGGCCCTTCAGTAGAGTGGCCTGGCACTGGAATAGTCCGCACTTATCAGTAGATTACTATGAATGTGGCACATGAAAGCAGACCAAGCACGACGACTGACGACCTGTTACTCAGCTTTGGGCTACCTTCACATGGGCGCGCACAATGTTGTGTTCATGAACGTGCAATTTACCTGTGGATGCAAAGCATTTTTTAGGCAAAAGCGCCTTGCATTGGTGAAATTCTGATCCTCTTGCGTGAGTTTCAAACCCGATAGAGGATTGGGAGTGTTTGCCATTGATTTTAATAGGAAACCTCGCATTGCACGGCATGCAAGAGCCATGTGATACATTACATAATAACTTGTGTAGTGCAGAGTGTTAAGGCAGCAGTATGCAGTCCTAAGCTCTCGCTCATGACCTCAAGGTTGCAGGTTCAGGTAGCAGGCTCAGGGTTGACTCAGCTTTCCATCCTTCTAAGGTTGGTAAAATGACTACCCAGCTTGCTGGGGGTTAATAAATAAAAATTACCTCAAAGTGTTGCCGGATAAATTGGCTTTATACAAATAGCAAGTCCCTTTCCCCCCTATATGTCCATCCAGTTCAGCCTGTTAACCCCCAATGTTGATCCAGAGGAAGGCAAAAAATCCCTAAAGGGGTAAAAGCCAATGTTCCTCATTTAGCGGAAAAAAATCCAATCTGGCAATCGGAATAATCCCTGGATCACGACCCTTCTGAAGTTATTAATGATTATAACATATAATATTGTAGCGCTCAAGGAAGACATCCAAGCCCCTCTTGTACTCTTTTAGCGAGTTCACTATGTCCTCAGGCAGAGAGTTCCACTGTTTCACTGCTCTTACAGTAAAGAACCCCCTTCTATGTCGGTGTAGAAACCTTCTTTAGAGGGCGCCCCCTTGTTACCTCATGAGCGATTCTGTTCCATGGAACATGAAGAGATTGGACATGCCTTTATTTTATTTCCTGCAACGCACAAATCCCGCGTGAGTTTCATGGCCATAAGAAAGCGGCCTTATTAATCTCATTCTTTGCATTCAAAAATTCAGCAATACGAAGGAATATTTATGAGCTCCCAAAATTGAGGACATTTTTCCGTTTTGCTACAGTACATCCGTTGCATGGATTACAGAAGCAACATACTAAAATATAGAGTATTCTACAGCGCATAAAAAGATCCCCTTTGTTGTCTCCTTGATCTGTTTATGGGGGTTCGGACGGTGTGGTGGTCTTAGTTGCACAGTCACTTCTAAAAGTGAATGTCCATTTTATCTGCAAAAACAATTTTTTCCACACTAAAGGCAGCTGTCTGATGTCCATCTTATATACTGTTTCCCTAAAAATAAGACACTGTCTTATATTAACTTTTGCCCCAAAAGAGGCACAGTGTCTTATCTTCATGGGGTCTCTTAATACTTACCTTGGTGGCACTGTCCCGACCCCTATTGCTGCTCTCTAGGTGCTCCGGCAGGCTTCTACGTGTCCTCAGGGAATGGCTGAGGACACGTGGAATTTGTGATCGTGATCTTCATCCTTCTAGTGACCGATTCAAAAGCACATCTGGGATTTAGGGAGTTCTTGATCTTGGAACCCCCCAAAATGTCATTACCTTTCTTTGTATGCCATATTTTTGGGGGATATGTGTCATCTACATTACCTCTGGAGCGCTGGAACTTTTCCCTTCTTTTTAAATTTTGTTTGTTTGCCGTATGCAAATGGACATACCTTGCAGGCAGAAAAAGTACAGTAAAATACACTCTATGCACACGGGAAAAACATGGTTCAGTCTGCAAATACCCATACACTCTTGTGAAGGGGGCCCTAAGTCTGCTACTATGCCTTGCTTTATTATTTGGTTAGTATCTGAACAGATTCTAGATACGAAGACTGGATACAATTTTAACCCTTTCCAATCCAATTTGTATTCTGGTTTTCCTAGGGGGCTTACTCTTTTTCTGCTGTTATACAACGGCGCTATATGCTGGCTAAAGCCAGTACTGCATGAGGTGACATGTTGGATAGGCTCCGAAAGCAGAGAGGCTGGCAATATACAGTAAGAGAACCCTGACAGACGTCTTCCAACATCGGAGCTGTACAGCCTTAAATCATAATGTCTTCAGAGGTCAGACAGTGGATTGGAAAGGGTTAAATCCCTTCACACCAGAGAACGGCTCTTGGACTCACTCTATATTCCCAAATAGTTCCACCCTTTTTGACTAAAATGGTATACATAGGAGCGAGCATCACTGGGACAAGCTGCCGAGCATTGTATGCCAGCAACTATTCAGAGAGAGGAGGAGGGAGCTGTATAGTATTGAGTGGGCATAGTTAAGTTGCAAAGCCTTTCAAAGAGGAAAGGGGAGAGGGAGCTGAGCTTGTGTGCATTCTTGAGAGAGACCAGCTGATCAGTGCTAGGTATGTCCCAGAGCCAGAAACTTGAATGTACAAGAGCCTCCAGATGCAGCATGAGGCTTTCTAAATGCATGAGAAGAAAAACTCAATGTTCAAAAAGTAGTAGGATATGTGTATATTGATTTTTCATGCACAAATTTTCCAGAGCATTTAAAAAAGACATTTCAAGTTAGGGTGTGTTCACACGAAGCTGATTTGCGACAGATTTTTCACAGCTGAAAAAATTCTACACCAAATTCTACACATAATGGTGAAGATTTTGACAGATTCTGCTGCAGATTTGCTACAGATTTTTTCTACTGCAGAAAATCCACAGCAAATCCACCGCATTCAACGCATTATTTATACTTTTTTTTCAGTAGGCTTCAGTACTAACATGTGTCACTCTATGCCTGTACAATGACAAACCTTACAGTCTTTGATTTGAAGAAATTAGGAAATACTCCCATTGTATACCTGTGATGGGAGGAGAAACAAAGCGTAAACAAAGTCTTTGATTGAAAGTTTGTATAAAGTGTTTTGTTTGCTCATTCCCCAGCATTTCTACATGTGCTTCATTTGACTCATATCTAGCAGCCACTGCCTGATTCCTCCAAGGACAAACTTCAAAGAACGTTTCAGTATTTGACTGGTTTCGATTTGCACAGATATTGACGGCCAGTCAGAGACAAGATGTAGCATGTCTGTGTGGAGATTATTCTGCATAAGCCTCTGTGTGAAAAGTATTCAGGGATTTTTTTGACACTTGTGTTTGACGTTGGCATATAATAGCTTATTATACCATTATTATTGACACCTCAAGTCAAACACTCAGAAATTTGTACTGTGTACATTTTTATTTTCAGAAGTGTTTTTATTCTTGCACTTTTAATTTATCAATATTTCTAGTATACCTCCGTTTTTAACAAATTTTCTAAAACATATCAGGTTTTCCTTACCCACCCAGTTGTTGCTGTTTGCAGCATTTTATGTTTTAAATTTCTGATTTTCAGGTGGTCTTCCCCAGTTTTCTGCTGTCCTGCTGTGTACAATCCACTTTCAGGCAGAAAGGGAGTGTCACAAACATAGGATTCTGCCAGTAGTTCACTGTCCTGTACTTCCTTTCTCGCACTTCCCATGCAGCATTGCTCTGTCTCTGGTTCAATCATTCAGCATTCATATACTGTGCACTGCATTTGCATATACTGCAAACCCTGTAATATGTTGTATACAATATTGGGAAAGTTTGAACTTCAAATTGGAAAATTGTTTGTAAGAGCTATATTTAATAGACCGAAACTAAGTTTTATTTAAAATTTCAATTTTAATTACTAATATAGTGACTAGAGATGAGCGAGCGTACTCGGAAAAGCACTACTCGCTCGAGTAATTTGCTTTATCCGAGTATCGCTGTGCTCGTCCCTGAAGATTCGGGTGCCGGCACGGAGCGGGGAGCTGCAGGGGAGAGCGGGGAGGAACGGAGGGGAGATCTTTCTCTCCCTCTCTTCCGCCCGCTCTCCCCTGCTCCCCGCTGCGACTCACCTGTCAGCCGCAGCGGCACCCGAATCTTCAGGGATGAGCACAGCGATACTCGGATAAAGCAAATTACTCGAGCGAGTAGTGCTTTTCCGAGTACGCTCGCTCATCTCTAATAGTGACCATTATCACTCTTTAGTTAGGGCTTATGCATGTGGCCATATTAAGAGTCTATTCAACCAGTGAGTTGTAAAGACTGATAATATTGCATCCAAAGAAGGTTTATGGTTCCACTGTACCTTTGAAGTTTCCTGACGCCATACAGAATTATGCCATCAGATGCTGGATTAAGGAGGAATGATCCCCTCAGAGTATTGCTTTAAATATCTTTATAGTATTGTCTTGTATTGAGGTACCATAAGAATGGCCATATAACTCCTCAGATATGCAAATAAGTTCCCCTTCCAGGAAGAAGGAAAACGGTCTCTTTTGTGTCACCTATTGGAGGGAAGCTAAGTATCAATAGGTTTATTTTACCCTATGCCAACTTGGCCCTCTCCACAAAGAGAAACTGTCTCTCCCAGACCCACAACAAAGGCTTCTTCTCCAGGTGACCAGTACCTTGCCCTGGACTGAGAAGGGGTATGAACCCTGAAACAGCCTCTCTGAAGAAGGGTGTCCTTTCCTTATGGAGAAGACTCTGGTTTGGCTAATATTCGTAGTCATGCTGCAAGCTCTGTTAATGGGTTGGACACTGATTTATGGGGTAGCTATCATCCAATATGTGACATTACAGAGATAGATTTCCTTCTTCCTTGAATGAGAACGTATTTACATACACTTTTTCCAGGGAGTATTGTGTGTGTGTGTGTATATATATATATATATATATATATATATATATATATATATAGCATATTTATATGGCTATGTCCACACAGATTTGCTGCGAAGTGTCCATAGCAAACATTCTGTAGAATATTTACAGAGGGAGGTCTGCCATTTGGTGCAGAATTCATCCACTTATTTGAAGAGGTGGAATCTGCAGGGATTCCAGGATCCACTCCACAGGCCAATTTCCGCAGATTTGTTCTGCACGTATGGACAAGATTTTTAAAAATTCATCCACTTTGCTGCTACTGTAAAAGCTGTAAATTTTCCATGGGAAGAGACCACCTTGGCAAAGCCACCTTGTGGGAACATGGCCTAAGACAACTTCATGATCGAGCAAAACCCGGCTTGTTACATATCTAGAGCCCCATAAAGAAGCACTATGGACATGAGTTGCAAACTCAGATTACCCCCTGCCATATAAGATCGTGCTGCATGAAACTATGGATCCACCCAGAGGTGTAACTTGAAGCTGCTGGGCCTCAGTGCAAAATCTGGAACTGGGCCCCCAACTATAAAGCTACATTGATAGTATTGGTTTGCAATATGAGGAAGAGAGACTTTATGGGTCCCTTAGGGCTCCTGGACCCAGGTGCGACCGCACCCTCTGCACACCCTATACGTACGCCAGTGATTCCAGTATACCATTAATAATAATAAAGGTTTAGTTTAGGGAGGTTTAGTTTCACATAAAAGAATGCTAAGACTTCATGGGATTTAGTCATACTCCCCAGGGCTCCTCAAACAGACTGCTCCCCAGGGCCCCTCACATGGACTACTGCTCAGCACCCTTCACATAAATTGCTCCTACGGTCCCTCACATAGACTGCTCCTCGGGGCCCCTCACATAAAGTGCTGCCCAGGGCCCCTCTCTTGCACTGCTTCTCAGGGCCCCTCATTACCTTCCACCTCAACATACAGCAGTCAGCTCCACTTTTCACAGGTCCTTTTCCTCCTTTCCCCACTGTTCTATTGTGCTGTACTAAACCGGATCTTGTTCCATGTGTCTATGATGTCACAGAATGTCCTCCAGCAGTTTGTCCAACTGGAGTTTTACTGCGATTCCCGTAAAATCACGGCCAAAAATGCTGTTATTTTGCTCAAATTGCAGCATAGAATAGTGTTGCAGTCCTTGTCTGAGTTGGGCCCCCTTCCCCTCTGGGCCCCTGTACAGCTGAACCGGCTGCACAAGCTATATATCCACCCCTGGTATGGTCTATAGGACTCCCTACACCAATATGGCTATATAGAGCTGCAGGCAAAATCTGGTAACAGCTCAAACTTCCAATTATGCAATTAGAGGCCGATTGTGAAAGTCAAACGTCTCTTTAATTAATTATTGCCCAGCATAAAGAATGCCTTTCGGGGTGAAAACCCATTCCTCAGCTTAGCTGGGAGGCTCACTGCTTCTGTAGAGGGTAAAACATAATACAGTGCTGCCTTTTTTGAGAAGTGCATCACTACATAACTACACTGCCATCTATCACATATCAGAAAAGGGAGCACTGTATAATGTTTTACCCTCTAAAGAACCAGTGTGCCCCCAACTAAACTGGTTTTTCACCCTAAAATGCGCTCTTTATGTAGGGCAATATTTAATAAAAGAGAAGTTGGGCTTTCACCATCCGCCTCTGATGGCACTAATTGCATAATTGGAAGTTACCAGCTTTTATTTGCACCTCTCTATAGCCTATACAGATGCTCTCCCCTAGCGGATGTGGCACGCATTTTGGATTGGCAGCACTTCCTTGTTTTTTTCCACCATTATATTCCATTTGGCCATTGAGGCCTTATACACCCAACCCAGATGTACCTGCGTACACTTTTTTTCCCTTGCATTCTGTCTACACAAACTTGGCACTTTCCACAAGGCGAAACAGTATCCCTATTGCTCTTTAGTACACAGTTGTAGGCTCATGAATTTTGGCCATGTAGTCACTAGAAAAATCTATAATGCTTGGACAGATCGGCAGCAAAAGAAGACCCGGCGCCAAAAAACACGATGGCAGATACTGGCAAAGCTGATACTGGCATGGATATCACACAACCAAAAGAAGCAGTGCAAAACCCAAAAACATGGAGGGAGCTCGCTTCTAGGGTCTCCGAGGGTTGTGAACGACTAAATGGCTATCTACACTTCATCTACTTGACTCTACGGTGCTCATGAGCGCCTACTCTAGACTATTCTTGTAACGTCTTCCATTGTAGTCAGGTATGGTCTGTATAGAATGTAGATGCATTAGTACATGCATGTCTTGCCCCAAGCGTTGGGGTATATTGTCATTTTAATGGACAAATACCATCATTTTTTCCAATCATCAACTTCAATTCCAGGTCGGTAAACAGTGATTAAATTACAGGCGTGTTTAGATCCGTGTTATGTAATTAGGCCGTGTAGTGATTACACATATAAATGGGATACATAGAACATTTACTTGGAGATTGTTTATACTCCTCACTTGTGAAAGATGACGGTTGATAGGCTGTCATTAAAAGTGAAGGTCGCACTTCTGCTACTTTAAATATCCTGCAGGCATCAATTATTATATCACAATATTTGGGCTTAACCGCTGGTAATTCTTGGCGCTATAGCCTTTTTGTTTTCATCATGATCAAATAAGATAGGCGGCTTCAATCCATTAAGACATCACTCATCAAAATATTCTCCGTGGCAGGCAAGATATAAAACATATTACCCATGTAATTCAAAACCAGCTCTTAAAACCTATTTATATACTCTTGGCATGAAAGCCAGAGGTTTACATATTTCAAGAGATTAATTATTCCAAAGTAATTACATGAACATGAAGCTATTCCATTTTTTTTGTCTCCTTGGAACAGATTTATTGCCTGGAGCAGAAACATTAATGGAGGATGATGAAGAATTTGAAAGTGCATCTCAAGTGATGGGACCTGTGAGTAAACAACATTGCCATTGACAAGTAAATAGTGGTGTTGAGAATGTAGACGATGAAAGAGGGTAAGGGGGACTTGCGCCAACTTATTCTGCAGCGCTTTAGGGTAATTTATTACCCCACCCCACCCACCCAGAAAGCTGGGTACTCATTATATCGATCTTGGAAGGATGGAAGGCTGAGTCAACCTTGAGCCGGCTGCCTGCACCTTGCCGGGATTGAACCTGCAACCTTCAGGTCGTGAGCGAGAGCTTAGGACTGCATACTCTGCGCCACTTGAGGCTAATTGCTGATTATAATGCTGCTAATGGCTATACAATAAAACTGTAAAATGTTGCCAAATTATATGTATAAGTTTATGGTGATATGTTTTTAAGGAGTTGGAGAAAACTGCAGTGATTCTGCTCAAGTACAAGAGATTATACACTAAATTGTCACTTTATTAAGGTGCCTACTAGAGATGAGCGAACACCAAAATGTTCGGGTGTTCGTTATTCGGAACGAACTTCCCGCGATGCTCGAGGGTTCGTTTCGAACAACGAACCCCATTGAAGTCAATGGGCGACCAGAGCATTTTTGTATTTCGCCGATGCTCGCTAAGGTTTTCATGTGTGAAAATCTGGGCAATTCAACAAAGTGATGGGAATGACACAGAAACGGATAGGGCAGGCGAGGGGCTACATGTTGGGCTGCATCTCAAGTTCACAGGTCCCACTATTAAGCCACAATACCGGCAAGAGTGGCCCCCCCCCTCCCAACAACTTTTGCTTCTGAAAAGCCCTCATTAGCATGGCATACCTTTGCTAAGCACCACACTACCTCCAACAAAGCACAATCACTGCCTGCATGACACTCCACTGCCACTTCTCCTGGGTTACATGCTGCCCAACCGCCCCCCCTCCCCCCCACAGCGCACACCAAAGTGTCCCTGGGCAGCCTTCAGCTGCCCTCATGCCACACCACCCTCATGTCTATTTAGAATTGCGTCTGCCATGACGAGGGACCGCAGGCACACACTGCAGAGGTTGGCACGGCTAGGCAGCGACCCTCTTTAAAAGTGGCGGAGCGATAGCCCACAATGCTGTACAGAAGCAATGAGAAATAGAATCCTGTGCCACCGCCATCAGGAACTGCACACGTGGGCATAGCAATGGGGAACCTATGTGCCACACACTATTCATTCTGTCAAGGTGTCTGCATGCCCCAGTCAGACCGGGCTTTTTAATTCATAGACACAGGCAGGTACAACTCCCTATTGTGAAGTCCCTGTCGACCCACAGCATGGGTGGCTCCCTGGAACCCACCGGCGGTACACAGAAATATCCCATTGCATTGCCCAACACAGCTGAGGTAGTAATGTCGTGCTTAATGCAGGTGGGCTTCGGCCCACACTGCATGCCCCAGTCTGACTGGGGTTCTTTATAAGTGTACAGATGTAGTAAAAACTCCGTGTGCACCTACAGCATGGGTGGGTGCCAGGAAGCCACCGGCGGTACATAGAAATATCCCATTGCATTGCCCAACACAGCTGAGGTAGTAATGTTGTGCTTAACCCTTTCCAATCCAATTTGTATATGGTTTTCCTAGGGGGCTTACTCTTTTTCTGCCGTTATACAACGGCGCTATATGCTGGCTAAAGCCAGTACTGCATGAGCTGACACGTAGGATAGGCTCCGACAGCAGAGAGGCTGGCAATATACAGTAAGAGAACCCCGACGGTCGTCTACCAACAACGGAGCTGTACAGCCTTAAACCCTAATGTCTTCACAGGTCACACAGTGGACTGGAAAGGGTTAATGCAGGTGGGTTTCGGCCCACACTGCATGCCCCAGTCAGACTGGGTTTCTTTATAAGTGGAAACAGATGCATTTATAATTCCCTGTGGACCCACAGCATGGGTGGGTGCCAGGAAGCCACCGGCGGTACATAGAAATATCCCATTGCATTGCCCAACACAGCTGAGGTAGTAATGTCGTGCGTAATACAGGTGGGCTTCGGCCCACACTGCATGCCCCAGTCTGACCGGGGTTCTTTACAAGTGGACACATGTATTAAAAACTCCGTGTGCACCTACCGCATGGGTGGCTCCCTGGAACCCACCGGCGGTACATAAAAATATCCCATTGCAGTGCCCAGCACAGCTGAGGTAACGTCAGCTGTAATGCAGGTGGGCTAAAAATTAATTTGATTACACTGTAGGCGAGGGCCCACAAAAATTGCTGTATCAACAGTACTAATGTACATCCCAAAAATTGGCCATGGCCAGCCAAGAGGGCAGGTGAAACCCATTAACCGCTTTGGTTAATGTGGCTTAAGTGGTAACTAGGCCTGGAGGCAGCCCAGTGTAACGAAAAATTGGTTCAAGTTAAAGTTCCAACGCTTTTAAGCGCATTGAAACTTATAAAAATTGTTCAGAAAAATTATTTGAGTGAGCCTTGTGGCCCTAAGAAAAATTGCCCGTTCAGCGTGATTACGTGAGGTTTCAGGAGGAGGAGCAGGAGGAGGAGGAGGAATATTAGACACAGATTGATGAAGCAGAAATGTCCCCGTTTTGGATGGTGAGAGAGAACGTAGCTTCCATCCGCGGGTGCAGCCTACGTATTGCTTACGTATCGCTGCTGTCCGCTGGTGGAGAACAGAAGTCTGGGGAAATCCAGCCTTTGTTCATCTTGATGAGTGTTAGCCTGTCGGCACTGTCGGTTGACAAGCGGCTACGCTTATCTGTGATGATTCCCCCAGCCGCACTAAACACCCTCTCCGACAAGACGCTAGCCGCAGGACAAGCAAGCACCTCCAGGGCATACAGCGCTAGTTCAGGCCACGTGTCCAGCTTCGACACCCAGTAGTTGTAGGGGGCAGAGGCGTCACCAAGGATGGTCGTGCGATCCGCTACGTACTCCCTCACCATCCTTTTACAGTGCTCCTGCCGACTCAGCCGTGACTGGGGAGCGGTGACACAGTCTTGGTGGGGAGCCATAAAGCTGGCCAGGCCCTTAAAGACTGTTGCACTGCCTGGGATGTACATGCTGCTCGATCTCCGCACCTCCCCTGCTACCTGGCCCTCGGTACTGCGCCTTCTGCCACTAGCGTTGTCGGCTGGGAATTTTACCATCAGCTTGTCCGCAAGGGTCCTGTGGTATAGCAACACTCTCGAACCCCTTTCCTCTTCGGGAATCAGAGTGGGCAGGTTCTCCTTATACCGTGGATCGAGCAGTATGTACACCCAGTAATCCGTCGTGGCCAGAATGCGTGCAACGCGAGGGTCACGAGAAAGGCATCCTAACATGAAGTCAGCCATGTGTGCCAGGGTACCTGTACGCAACACATGGCTGTCTTCACTAGGAAGATCACTTTCAGGATCCTCCTCCTCCTCCTCCTCCTCAGGCCATACACGCTGAAAGGATGACAGGCAATCAGCCGGTGTACCGTCAGCAGCGGCCCAAGCTGTCTCTTCCCCCTCCTCCTCATCCTCCTCATGCTCCTCCTCCTGTACGCGCTGAGAAATAGACAGGAGGGTGCCCTGACTATCCAGCGACATACTGTCTTCCCCCGGCTCTGTTTCCGAGTGCAAAGCGTCTGCCTTTATGCTTTGCAGGGAATTTCTCAAGATGCATAGCAGAGGAATGGTGACGCTAATGATTGTAGCATCGCCGCTCACCACCTGGGTAGACTCCTCAAAGTGCCTACCCACTAGCGATATTTTTTATTGCGATGCGAGAGTAATGATTATTAAATAGAGAAGAGCGAACATACTCGTCCGAGCTTGATACTCGTTCGAGTATTAGCTTGTTCGAGATGCTCGTTACTCGAGACGAGCACCACGCGATGTTCGAGTTACTTTCACTTTCATCTCTGAGACGTTAGCGCGCTTTTCTGGCCAATAGAAAGACAGGGAAGGCATTACAACTTCCCCCTGCGACGTTCAAGCCCTATACCACCCCCCTGCAGTGAGTGGCTGGCAAGATCAGGTGTCACCCGAGTATATAAATCGGCCCCTCCTGTGGCTCCCCATAGATGCGCTCGGACATAGTTCAGGGAAAGTGCTGCTGATGCCGGAGCTGCTATAGGGAGAGCGTTAGGAGTTATTTTAGGCTTCAAGAACCCCAACGGTCCTTCTTAGGGCCACATCTGACCGTGTGCAGTACTGTTAAGGCTGCTTTTTGCAGTGTTGCACATTTTTTTTTTTTTTCTATATCGGCCGTGCAGAGCATTGCGTTCTGCAGTAATTTTACATTGTCCAGGGCCAGTAGTGGTGAGGCAGGGACAGAAGACATATTTAGTGTATATAGGCAGTGGCCTTTCCAAAAACACTTGGGGAAAAAAATCTATTTGGGCTGCCTGTGACTGTCCTCAGTGTACAGGGTCTCTGCTGGGGGTAGTTGTCCTAATTCATACGCAGCCAGCTAAGTGTTACAGCAGGCTTGCGCAAAATTCTTTCCTGCCTCTGTGTTGCCTGTTACATCACCGCTGTATTCCTGTCCACAGTGAAACAGTCTGCAGTAATTTTACATTGTCCAGGGCCAGTAGTGGTGAGGCAGGGACAGAAGACATATTTAGTGTATATAGGCAGTGGCCTTTCCAAAAACACTTGGGGAAAAAAATCTATTTGGGCTGCCTGTGACTGTCCTCAGTGTACAGGGTCTCTGCTGGGGGTAGTTGTCCTAATTCATACGCAGCCAGCTAAGTGTTACAGCAGGCTTGCGCAAAATTCTTTCCTGCCTCTGTGTTGCCTGTTACATCACCGCTGTATTCCTGTCCACAGTGAAACAGTCTGCAGTAATTTTACATTGTCCAGGGCCAGTAGTGGTGAGGCAGGGACAGAAGACATATTTAGTGTATATAGGCAGTGGGCCTTTCCAAAAACATTTGGGAAAACAAATCCATTTGGGCTGCCTGTGACCGTCCTCTGTGTACTGGGTCTCTGCTGGGGGTAGTTGTCCTAATTCATACGCAGCCAGCTAAGTGTTACAGCAGGCTTGCGCAAAATTCTTTCCTGCCTCTGCTGTGCGTTCCGTAAGCGAAGTCAGCCTCCAACTACAGGCCAATAAGCGGCACATTTAATTACAGCGTTCTGTTTCTGCACTACTGGTAATACACCATGCTGAGGGGTAGGGGTAGGTCTAGAGGACGTGGATGCAGGCGAGGACACGAAGGCCCAAGTCAGGGTGTGGGCACAGGCTGAGCTCCTGATCCAGGTGTATCGCAGCCGACTGTTGCGGGATTAGGAGAGAGGCACGTTTCTGGCGTCCCCACATTCATCTCACAATTAATGGGTCCACGCGGTAGACCTTTATTAGAAAATGAGCAGTGTGAGCAGATCCTGTTGTGGATGGCAGAAAGTGCATCCAGCAATCTATCGACCACCCAGAGTTCTGCGCCGTCCACTGCTGCAACTCTGAATCCTCTGGCTGCTGCACCTCCTTCCTCCCAACCTCCTCACTCCATTACAATGACACATTCTGAGGAGTAGGCAGACTCCCAGGAACTGTTCCCAGGCCCCTGCCCAGAATGGCCAGCAATGGTTCCTCTCCCACCGGAGGAGTTTGTCGTGACCGATGCCCAACCTTTGGAAAGTTCCCGGGGTCCGGGGGATGAGGCTGGGGACTTCCGGCAACTGTCTCAAGAGCTTTCAGTGGGTGAGGAGGACGATGATGATGAGACACAGTTGTCAATCACTCAGGTAGTAGTAATTAGAGTAAGTCCGAGGGAGGAGCGCACAGAGGATTCGGAGGAAGAGCAGCAGGAAGATGAGGTGACTGACCCCACCTGGTTTGCTACGCCTACTGAGGACAGGTCTTCAGAGGGGGAGGCAAGTGCAGCAGCAGGGCAGGTTGGAAGAGGCAGTGCGGTGGCCAGGGGTAGAGGCAGGGCCAGACCGAATAATCCACCAACTGTTTCCCAAAGCGCCCCCTTGCGCCATGCCACCCTGCAGAGGCCGAGGTGCTCAAAGGTCTGGCAGTTTTCCACTGAGAGTGCAGACGACCGACGAACAGTGGTGTGCAACCTTTGTCGCGCCAAGATCAGCCGGGGGGCCACCACCACCAGCCTCACCACCACCAGCATGCGCAGACATATGATGGCCAAGCACCCCACAAGGTGGGACGAAGGCCGTTCACCGCCTCCGGTTTGCACCGCTGCCTCTCCCCCTGTGCCCCAACCTGCCACTGAGGTCCAACTCCCCTCTCAGGACACAGGCACTAGCGTCTCCTGGCCTGCACCCACACCCTCACCTCCGCTGTGCTCGGCCCCATCCACCAATGTCTCTCACCGCACCGTCCAGCCGTCGCTAGCGCAAGTGTTGGAGCGCAAGCGCAAGTACGCCGCCACGCACCCGCACTCTCAAGCGTTAAACGTCCACATATCGAAATTTATCAGCCTGGAGATGCTGCCGTATAGGGTTGTGGAAACGGAGGCTTTCAAAGGTATGATGGCGGCGGTGGCCCCGCGCTACTCAGTTCCCAGTCGCCACTACTTTTCCCGATGTGCCGTCCCAGCCCTGCATGACCACGTCTCCCGCAACATTGTACGCGCCCTTACCAACGCGTTTACTGCCAAGGTCCACTTAACAATGGACACGTGGACAAGCACAGGCGGGCAGGGCCACTATATCTCCCTGACGGCACATTGGGTGAATTTAGTGGAGGCTGGGACAGAGTCAGAGCCTGGGACCGCTCACGTCCTACCCACCCCCAGAATTGTGGGCCCCAGCTCGGTGGTGGTATCTGCGGCGGTGTATGCTTCCTCCACTAAACCACCCTCCTCCTCCTCCTGCTACGCAACCTCTGTCTCACAATCAAGATGTTTCAGCAGCAGCACGTCGCCAGCAGTCGGTGTCACGCGGCGTGGCAGCATAGCGGTGGGCAAGTGTCAGCAGGCCGTGCTGAAACTACTCAGCTTAGGAGAGAAGAGGCACAAGACCCACGAACTGCTGCAGGGTCTGACAGAGCAAACTGATTGCTGGCTTGCGCCGCTGAGCCTCCAACCGGGCATGGTCGTGTGTGACAACGGCCGTAACCTGGTGGCGGCTCTGCAGCTCGGCAGCCTCACGCACGTGCCATGCCTGGCCCACGTCTTTAATTTGGTGGTTCAGCGCTTTCTGAAAAGCTACCCACGCTTTTCAGACCTCTTCGGAAAGGTGCGCCGGCTCTGCGCACATTTCCGCAAGTCCCACACGGACGCTGCCACCCTGCGCACCCTGCAACATCGGTTTCATCTGCCAGTGCACCGACTGCTGTGCGACGTGCCCACACGGTGGAACTCTACGCTCCACATGTTGGCCAGGCTCTATGAGCAGCATAGAGCTATAGTGGAATACCAACTCCAACATGGGCGGCGCAGTGGGAGTCAGCTTCCTCAATTCTTTACAGAAGAGTGGGCCTGGTTGGCAGACATCTGCCAGGTCCTTGGAAACTTTGAGGAGTCTACCCAGATGGTGAGCGGCGATGCTGCAATCATTAGCGTCACCATTCCTCTGCTATGCCTCTTGAGAAGTTCCCTGCAAAGCATAAAGGCAGACACTTTGCGCTCGGAAACAGAGGCGGGGGAAGACAGTATGTCGCTGGATAGTCAGAGCACCCTCCTGTCTATATCTCAGCGCGGTGAGGAGGAGGAGGAAGATGAGGAGGAGGGGGAAGACACAGCTTGGCCCACTGGTGAGGGTACACATGCTGCTGGCCTGTCATCCTTTCAGCGTGTATGGCCTGAGGTGGAGGAGGAGGAGGAGGATCCTGAAAGTGATCTTCCTAGTGAGGACAGCCATGTGTTGCGTACAGGTACCCTGGCACACATGGCTGACTTCATGTTAGGATGCCTTTCTCGTGACCCTCGCGTTACACGCATTCTGGCCACTACGGATTACTGGGTGTACACACTGCTCGACCCACGGTATAAGGAGAACCTTTCCACTCTCATACCCGAAGAGCAAAGGGGTTCGAGAGTGATGCTATACCACAGGACCCTGGCGGACAAGCTGATGGTAAAATTCCCATCCGACAGCGCTAGTGGCCGAAGGCGCAGTTCCGAGGGCCAGGTAGCAGGGGAAGCGCGGAGATCAGGCAGCATGTACAGCGCAGGCAGGGCAACACTCTCTAAGGCCTTTGACAGCTTTATGGCTCCCCAGCAAGACTGTGTCACCGCTCCCCAGTCAAGGCTGAGTTGGCGGGAGCACTGTAAAAGGATGGTGAGGGAGTACGTAGCCGATCGCACGACCGTCCTCCCTGACGCCTCTGCCCCCTACAACTACTGGGTGTTGAAGCTGGACACGTGGCCTGAACTCGCGCTGTATGCCCAGGAGGTGCTTGCTTGTCCTGCGGCTAGCGTCTTGTCAGAGAGGGTGTTTAGTGCGGCTGGGGGAATCATCACGGATAAGCGTACCCGCCTGTCAACCAACAGTGCCGACAGGCTTACACTCATCAAGATGAACAAAGCCTGGATTTCCCCAGACTTCTCTTCTCCACCAGCGGACAGCAGCGATACCTAAACAATACGTAGGCTGCACCCGCGGATGGAAGCATTGTTCTCTATCACCATCAAAAACGTGGACTTTTTAGCTTCATCAATCTGTGTATAATATTCATCCTCCTCCTCCTGCTCCTCCTCCTGAAACCTCACGTAATCACGCCGAACGGGCAATTTTTCTTAGGCCCACAAGGCTCAGTCATATAATTTTTGTAAACAATTTTTATACGTTTCAATGCTCATTAAAGCGTTGAAACTTTCACCGAAACCAATTTTTATTTTAACTGGGCTGCCTCCAGGCCTAGTTACAAATTAAGCCACATTAACCAAAGCGATTAATGGGTTTCACCTGCCCTCTTGGTTGGGCATGGGCAATTTTTCTGACGTACATTAGTACTGTTGGTACACCAATTTTTGGGGGCCCTCGCCTACAGTGTAATCCAATTAATTTTTTGCCCACCTGCATTAAAGCTGACGTTACATCAGCTGTGCTGGGCACTGCAATGAGATATATTTATGTACCGCCGTGGGTCCACAGGAAGTTGTAACTGCATGTGTCTACTTCTAAAGAACCCCAGTCTGACTGGGGCATGCAGTGTGGGCCGAAGCCCACCTGCATTAAACATGACATTACCTCAGCTGTGATGGGCAATGCAATGGGATATATTTATGTACCGCCGGTGGCTTCCTGGCACCCACCCATGCTGTGGGTCCACAGGGAGTTATAACTGCATGTGTCCACTTCTAAAGAACCCCAGTGTGACTGGGGCATGCAGTGTGGGCCGAAGCCCACCTGCATTTAATCGGACGTTACCTCAGCTGTGATGGGCACTGCAATGGGATACATTTATGTACAGCCGGTGGGTTCCAGGGAGCCACCCATGCTGTGGGTGCACACAGAATTCCCATTGCGGAGTTGTACCTGCCTGTGACTATTTATAAAAAACCGCGGTCTGACTGGGGCATGCAGACACCTTGACAGAATGAATAGTGTGTGGCACATAGGTTCCCCATTGCTATGCCCACGTG
Source organism: Eleutherodactylus coqui (assembly GCF_035609145.1). NCBI lineage: Eukaryota > Metazoa > Chordata > Amphibia > Anura > Eleutherodactylidae > Eleutherodactylus > Eleutherodactylus coqui. Next base: position 139,263,677 of record NC_089845.1, on the reverse strand, counting down.
TGCAGCTCCTGATGGCGGTGGCACAGGATTATATTTCTCATTGCCTCTGTACAGCATTGTGGGCTATCGCCCCGCCCTTTTTAAAGAGGGTCGCTGCCTAGCTGTGTTAACCCTCTGCAGTGTGTGCCTGCGGTTCCTCCTCATGGCAAACGCACTTATAAATAGACATGAGGGTGGTGTGGCATGAGTGCAGCTGAAGGCTGCGCAGGGACACTTTGGTGTGCGCTGTGGACACTGGGTCGTGCGGGGGGGTTGGGCAGCATGTAACCCAGGAGAAGTGGCAGCGGAGTGTCATGCAGGCAGTGATTGTGCTTTGTTGGAGGTAGTGTGGTGCTTAGCTAAGGTATGCATTGCTAATGAGGGCTTTTCAGAAGTAAAAGTTGTTGGGAGGGGGGGGGGCACTCTTGCCGCTATTGTGGCTTAATAGTAGGACCTGGGAACTTGAGATGCAGCCCAACATGTAGCCCCTCGCCTGCCCTATCCGTTGCTGTGTCGTTCCCATCACTTTCTTGAATTGCCCAGATTTTCACAAATGAAAACCTTAGCGAGCATCGGCGATATACAAAAATGCTCGGGTCACCAATTGACTTCAATGGGGTTCGTCACTCGAAACGAACCCTCGAGCATCGCGATAATTTCGTCCCGAGTAACGAGCACCCGAGTATTTTGGTGCTCGCTCATCTCTATTATTAAACCAATGATTTTCAATGGTTTCATACTGATTTGCGCTTTTTTTTTCTTTAAGTCTTGAAGCGCAGAGAAAAAAATCTGCGCTATCTCTGTGTTTTCAATGTGGCCGGCAGAAGCAGCGTCAGCCCCATTGACAACATAGAAAGTACATCGCGGACTTCTGCCACAGCTGTAACGGCAGTGACAGCTATGGCAGAGGATGCCTTCATCTGAGGGGAACTGCGGGGATGAAGGAATCCTCTGCCACAGCTGTCTTCTATGTTCTGGAGGCCAGGAATTTAAAAATCCCCGCCCTCAGAGAGCACTCAGCCAATCACTTGTATAGGAGAGCGTATGCACAGGACTTCAAGAAGAGTCAGATTTCTGTGCGCCATGCGATTTTCAGAGGAGGACACCATGGGAATCAGAGAGCAGGTGAGTATTAAAAATATATCGCCTGCCTCCCTGTCACGTCCCCTAAGAGCTCCATAACTTAAGACTCATTTACATGCAAAGATAATCTTTCAAATGATTGAAAGATTGAAAGTTCTAGCAATAATTTTACACAAAGTACTAATGGGCACTAATGCCCATTAGCACTTTATTAGCTTCATTTTTCATGTAAATGAGCCTCCAGGAGCTGTTTGCAAATCCCAGCATGTGGTCGGGACTTTGCACTTAGCTGCATTGTCTTCACAAGGGCTGCTGCAGGCTGTCAGCTGAATACAATGGAAGCAGCTGCTCCAGTGGAGAACACAGGGTGCTCTCCCTGTTATCTCTCTCCGGTTGAACGATGGATTTTATGCTCAACTAAAAATCATTGTTCAGCCGAAGAGTGAAAAATGGAAGCGTTTACATGCAACGATTAGGGCTTAAAACCCATAGTTTGAATGAATTTTGAGCAATAATCATTACATGTAAGTGGGGCTTAGGTTTATGGTGCTATAGGCAGCTAACCGATTCCCTTTAAACCACTGATACATGCCTTCAAAGATAAAAAAACAAAAAACATTCCATATGTTATTCCGTAATTTAGAGATCCTAATTCTTACCTGATGACATTTTTATGCATGTCTATGGTTACCTTAAAGGGATTGTCTTCTTTGGAAATACTTTTTGCAACTAGGGTCTCTGACAATCAATTGATCACAGGGTGTCCCTCAGCTGTTATCTGTGGGACAATGCAGCAGTATTTGTTAAGTTTCTCTAGAGAAATAAAGCAATACACAGTGCCTTTTGAACTTTATAGGCACTCCATCAATGGATATGCTGGGTTCTCGAACCAGGATATGCTGGGTCCTTGAAAAAGAGAGTTCTCTTTGTAGCCGCTTTCTTCTCAACAGTTCTGAACAGGAGAGCACCCACTATTTATAGACTATGGTATTTGAATTTTTTAACTAAGTCATCCCTTTAAGATGCTCTTTCCTAAGTGGGGCGGTACTCCATAAATGTAGAGTCTAACAATCTTCAGCCCCATCTGCACATATATTGAATGGCTGAATAATATTTATATATGAAGGCAAATTCACTTTTTTCGTGGTTATATATCAAGTGAAGTAATAAAAGTGATCAATATCAAAGTCCCTCTTGAACTTGCCAGACAACTGACATACAATTATCTCCTTGTAATTGTTGGCATCCAGGTCCTTTAAGTGTCTGATATCTTTTGATGTCTGTGAAAGAAATCTGAGCTCCTGTACCATTTGATGACAAGTGACCCTGTATAATGTGCTAATCATATGGCACATGGGGCCTACACTATGTAATTGGCGTTTACTTTGGATGGACACATTTGTCTGGCTTTGGACATGCATTGTACATAGAGAAGACACCCGATTGTGGGAACGACCACTTATAAATAGTTCAGCGGGGTGAACAGGTTAATGTCAGAATAGGAATTGGTGATTAGATCTGTTGGGATTTTCTCATGGCACCTCGTGACTTTCAACAACTTACTTTACTTCTTTTGTGCCTCCCGCAATTAAACATTGTACTAGAACCAACATAAGCTAGTGGAACATCCACCGCCTTGATGATATTGTTGTACGTCATCACAGCTTAATTCTGTAAAGCTGCTTCCACACGAGCGACGTGATATCACAGCGATATTGCATCTGTGTTCTGTGTGAAATCCCTGTATTTTCTCATGGCAATATCACAGTTTTTCATCACTACAAAGTTGTGCAACTTTGATGCGTTTTTTTTGCCAAAATTTTCCGGGGAAAGGCTTGAAATATAAGCCCTACCTTGAAAATAAGCACTGTCGGCATAAAAAAATGAAAACATCACCTAAGAGGTGCTGTCAGCTCCCCATGCGTCTTCCCTGATGCTTGGGTAGACTTGCTTGAAGTTCTCCGGCAAAGCTTCCTGGTTCGCAGATTCCAAATCCACACTTCCAGGAAGCGCTGGCTGTGATTGGCTGAGCAGCCGCACTCGAGAACCAATCACAGCCAGAGCTTCCTAGAAGTGGTGAATTATTGAATGGTTTTGATTGGTTCATTGAGCACTGGCTGTGATTGACTGAGCCATGGTGCTTGAGAACCAATCAGAGGCCTCCTTTCTTCTAGACGTAGCGGATGCCCTCTCATTACCGTCGCAGTCCTGGGTGTAAACAGATCATGGGAGAGCCATGTGGCTCTAGCCTTACTGTACCCGCCATTTTGCTGCCGCTCAGTGGGGGGCACACACACATTGGCGGTGGGGGACTTTGGGGAGGGATTCCCTTATGTGTTTCATCTGACCTCACTGTTTGGAATGGTGACGGGAGATGAAACTTTTTACTTTTGGAACTTTTTGTACACTGTGCACAAGATCGCTATTATCAGGTCAAGAGGTGGCGACATCCAAAGGCGTCCTTTGGACAGTGATTTCATATAGACTATATGTTCAAGAGAAGAGCACATGCCTCTTTTCTTAAGTATGGCATAAAGTATCAATGGCCAAATGTCCATTGACTGGACGAGGAAAGCAATTGGACGAAATGTCCTGAAACCACTACATGCTCACTTTTCTGTACTCCAAATTAGTGGGCTAACTTATCCCTTAACGTAAAGCCTCATGTACTTACATCAATGCAAATCTAAGAAGGGTATGGCAGATGGAATGCACAACTGCAAAATTAAAAATATACTAGTCCTTAAGGTCAAATAAGCTTTTATCATTCAGGGCTTCTTTGGCCACAGAATCTTTATTTTTGATTATTTTGAGCAAATTAGGCTTTTACTTGAAAATTGTTGTGTATATTACAGCTGTGATCCATATACATATAGAAATAAAAATGTGTTTGTATAGTAGTTTGTTTGTTCTTCATAGGCTCCTACATGTGTCGATGAATACATATACCCTTCATGGTCCAATGTAAAGGAATTGTACCAAAATACAAGCCATTCCTTAACTTTGTTGATCAGTGGGGGTATTACTGCTGAGAACCCTAGCGATCTCAAGGTCCTGTGTCCCCTGTACTGCACCCCACCAGAGTGGGGAGGAGACTCAATGGAGGGCTGGAAAATCTGGCATGTCTGGCATGCTAGTACTCTAGCTAGTGCCAGCACACCATTCATTCTAATGTCACTGTGGGGGGGGGGGGGGAGTTACTCCTGCAGTGACAGGCAGATTGGGTTCACTCTGAGACCAGCAGTGATTAGCAAGTTATCTCCTATACTATGGAGAGGGCATAGCTTGTAATCTTGGTACGACCCCTTTAAAACAGTAAAGGGGCTGTTCAACTGTCTATTGCTCATAGCAACCAATCAGATCTTTGGTAAAGTAAGATGCTTTGCGATTCTGCATGCTGTATAATTTTGACGTGTGTTGGATTCAGAAGGCCTCTGAAACAAAACAGAAAACTATCAGACATATCCAGTCAAATGCAAAGAGAGTAAAATTACTGCAAGTGAATGAGACAAGTGAACGTGACCAATGACTTAAGAATGAGAAGGAATGAATCAGGACATCAAGGTCAACAGAGACCTAGGAATAGCATAAGGCCTGAATCCAAAAAGAGAGCGAAAGAGCCAGGACATCAAGGGCTGCAGAGACCTCAGAATAGCATGTGGCATGAATCCAAAAAGCGGGTGAAAGACACAGGACATCAGAGGCTGATTAAAAAAAATAATGAAATATTACAGAATATGAAGTGTTAAAATATAATATATATATAAATGTTTTTTCTTTACCTCTCAAAATCAGCCAAAGACAAAAATAAGTATTTCTAAGTAAAAAAATAGCATTAGAAACCATTTATATAGATAAGTGTATGCATCGGGTATATAAGCTGGTGTTATAATAAAGAAGAAATTCTGCCTTGTTATATTAGTCATGGGAAATACTGGCACTTGATTTGCATAGTAAAGAACTGAATTCTAACTCTGTAATGGTTTCTACATTAAAAACTGACTTTGAAGTGACTCCGGGATGACATTTCATCTTGTGTTGCTTTTGCCGTCTGTAGGTTAAGATATAATGCTGCTAGCTGACATAATGAAATGTGACATTTTAATCTCAGGAATGTAGATGCATTAGGTGTGACATACGAGACCATTTAAGTGTCAGAACCCAAGCATGGGAATACAGGAAGTAAGTCTGTTAGATTTAAAACTTTTTTTTTCAAATTATGTAGGTGTTTTATGTTCGAATAATGTATGCAAAAAAATATATATACATATATACTCATTGTCAAAAAAAATCAATCACCTCGAAGATTTGAATGAAGCTTTCGCTGTGTGATTGTAATGTTGATATAAGTAAGTGATTAAAATATTAGAGGGAAAGGATAATTTGTTGAGGAAAACTGAACACTTCAAGGGAGACTCTAGTACCCTGTTGTACCGCCTCTAGCTTGGACTCAAGATGTGATATGGGTGGGCATGGAGGCTCTAGTACCCTGCTGTATACTTGCTTGGATACAAGATGTGATGCAGGTGGACATGGAGGCTCTAGTACCCTGCTTGGATACAAGATGTGATGCAGGTGGACATGGAGGCTCTAGTACCCTGCTTGGATACAAGATGTGATGCAGGTGGACATGGAGGTAGACATGAAGATGTCTCTTGCTTGGATACAAGATGTGATGCAGGTGGACATGAAGATGTCTCTTGCTTGGATACTAGATGTGATGCAGGTGGACATGGAGGCTCTAGTACCCTGTTGTACCGCCTCTAGCTTGGATACAAGATGTGATATGGGCCGGCATGGAGGCTCTAGTACCCAGTTGTACCACCTCTAACTTGGATACAAGATGTGATATGGGTGAGCATGGAGGCTCTCGTACCCTTTTGGAGCACCTCTAGCTTGGATACAAAATGTGATATTGGCGGGCATGGAGGCTCTGGTACCCTGTTGTACCGCCTCTAGCTTTGATACAAGATGTGATATGGGCGGGCATGTAGGCTCTTATACCCTGTTGTACCACCTATAGCTGGAATACAAGATGTGATATGCGCGGGCTTGGAACCTTTAGTACCCTGCTGGTCTGTCTCTAGCTTGGATGCAAGATGTGATATGGGCGGGCATCGAGGCATGCAGATTCTGTATGGTATCCTGCGGCATATCAGTCCGCTTTTATTATAACTGAGCCTCTAGATCATGCAAACTCACAGGCTGTTGAAGTTGGTATCCCAGATGGTCCCATACATGTTCTACTGGCGATAAATCTTCGGCAGGACAGTTATAGAGGAATTCCTGTGACACTCTTGCTGTTTGCAGCTGAGCATTATCCTGCTGGAAAATGCCTCATGGAAGCTGCCTTGAGAGGAACACATGTGGCTGCAGGATATCCTGGACATATCACTGAGCTGTCATTGTCCCTTCTACCACTACTAGGGATGACCGACTGTCGTATGTGATGGTTCCCCAGATCATCACACCCACAATGGGTTAGTGTGCTGCTCCACAGCAAAGACAGGATTAAGGTGCTCACACCTAGGTTTTCAAACACAAACACGGCCATTGTGAGTGTCAAAACTAAGCCTGAATTTCCACTCTGCAGTGTCCAGTTTCATCATTCACAACACCACTCTAAACAGAGGTGATGGTTGGTGTGTGTCAAAGGCAGTATATGTAATAGGTGCCATGAGATGAAAAGTCCTTCAGCCAAATGCTTCTGACAGGCACAGGGACCTGTAATGATAGTGCAACCTGTCTCTATATGGCAGACAATGAAACCGTTGGAGCTGCTCGTACTTGTCAGATGATCAAACAATCGTCTCTACTGGTGGACTGTCAATGGTGTCCTGAGCCTGGTCAACTTATGTGCCCTCACACATCCACTGGTTCCAATACCTTCTAACAGTCTGGTCAGAATGGCCCCGGTGGCGGACAATTCATCAATATGACCATCCAGCTTCTCCCATCTCAATAATGCGCCGTTCTCAGATTCTATTAGCTGGGCGAAATCTCTTCTCTACATCGTAGAGGAGTCTAGTGGTCAGCAAGTTCTACACAAGCGGAAAAAGAGGTCACTACACACAAGGAGCCTCCGAGAGCCTTTTATCCTAGAAGTGCACCTAAAATCCTAGAAGAGCTGACTGGCTCTTCGCTACGTCCCCGCCTCCAGAAAGCGCTGCCTCTGATTGGCTGAGCGCAGGGACCAATCACAGGCAGCGCTCAGCCATTGAATAACAGCTGAGCCCTGCCTGTGATTGGCTGAGAGCAAGGACCAATCACAGGAAGCACTCAGCCATTCATTGAATTCAGCCATTTAATCCCCGGCCACCAGAAGACAGAAGGATACTGTCGGGGACAGAGAAAAGAGCTGGTTAGTGCTTCTAGGTGAGTTACCTTTTTTTTTCTTCTTCTTTTACAGCTAGAGATTAATTTCAGAGAAGGGCTTATTTAAAGCCCTTCTCTGAAAATCCCTGCAGGGCTTGCCATCATTCCATTGCTTTCAATGTGGCTGCAGAAGCGCCGGCCCCATTGAAAGCAATGGGAGAACACCGCGCTTATGTTCCACAGCTGTGACAGCTGTAGCAGGGGATTTCTTCATCCCTGTAGAGAGTCGCCTTGTCACTGAACAAGCTGTGGCAGAGGATCGCGATCTTCTCTGTATGTTCGCAGTGGGGTCGGTGCTGCTGCTGGCCCCACTGACTACAAGGTGAAACCCCAGGATGTGACAGCATCCAGAGGTTTCACATCCAAGGAATCCCCTGCTGCAGCTGTCACAGCCACAGCACGGCATAGCTATGGCACCGCACTTTATGTGCGAATTTTGCCATTCTGTCAACGCACACAAGTGTGACTTTTACAACGCGCTGGCTGTATCGGGAGCTTCGACCACGCACATTTTTGACCCATGCGTTTTGCTTTTTTTTTCATGCAACTAAATGCATTCAAAAAACGGTTGTCTGACTGAGCCCTCATACACTGTCACCACATGGTCATGTGAAGGAGCCTTAAGAGCTGAGAGCTATCTTTTACTCCTAGTAGACGTCCCTAGTTTCAAGTACTTTCCCCTCCACTCTGAAAGTCCATGGTTTGTTATGGCAAGAAAGTTCTGCAGCCTATATGCAAGATCAGGATTGTTATGACCCGGCTAGGAAACCTGCTTAAGAAATGAGTTGGAGATGAAGCTCTAGGGTCCCGGTGACAGTAATAGTAAAATCATTAACAGACAGGCCCCCCTTCCCCATCTATTGTACATTGTATCATTTGTATCACCAGTATCTTCTTATATAGCTGAGGGTCCTTTGGGCGCTCTCAGGGACCAGAGTCCAATTGGACTGGTACTGCTGAGCCCTCATAGCAACAGCCCTGAAATGACTAGCTCTTATCTTTGCTTGTGCGTGTATATTGACTCATTTTGGGTATATATCCTATTTTTTATGTTTTCACCTAGTGACAAACAATAAAGCATTTTGAAATTGATAAAATAAGAAAAATTAGTATCAGGATGACTTTGTAGAGTTTACTGTACTTTATTCTTCATCCGCCTTAGTGCCCCACTTATACAATGTAATGTTCTCTGCTAGCGTTTTCTGTTGGACGTCTAATAATTCGGTCCTAAGTTCTCAAAGTCTAATAGAAAATGATGGGCTTCCCATGGTCATTGTTTCCTTGATAAGATGGTTAAGTTACAGTCCGATAAAGCTGGCAGCACCTCACAGCAAAGCAGCTGCACGAGCAGGTGGCCATCAGATGACTTTTATGTCGGCCCAAGATATCATATGTTACCTTAATATGTCAGGAAGTTACTGTTGCATGCTCTTACACTATATAAATGACCTTACTATTTAATTAATCTGCAGTTCCTTTAATGAAGAAACACTTGTAGCTATTGAGGAGGCTCTCACAATTATTTCCATCTCTATTATAATTACTGTCAAGTAATTATGGATGCTAAGTGGCTCCAGAGAGATACAGAGTATAATATTAATGCAATGTTAATTACACCATGCATTAAAGGAGTGTTGTATGCTTTGGACAATCCCTTTTTGTTAGAAGGCAAAAAAAACCACAAGAGTTAAAAACAGGACAACGTTCTAACAGAATAATTCAATATCCGGAGATAGCAGACAAAAAAGAAGGGAATCACCTGGTTTGACTGAAATGCCCGATGATGGCAACCCACCACAGCAAGTGGTCCTGGATAGCCTTGAACTAACAATCAGGTTCCTGATTGGGCACCAGCATGGGATATTGCTTGGTGTACTCTCTGAAGATCCTGAATGGCCTTATATTGGTCATATTGCTAGGGCAGAAAAAAGAAAAAATGTATATATCCAAGCGCTTAAGGGTGTAGGAGGAAACTGAAGTGAAGGAGAGGATTAGAATCCAAACTTACTCCATGGAGGGGGTGAAACTCGCTCAACTCTCCAACTTCTAAGATGGTTCATCAGAAATCAATATCCATTTGTTCAAAGTAGAAGCTGCAAGTGCCAGTCAGAAAAACCCAAATGTATTTCATAAAGTAGGTACAGAGACAAGTGCAATGTGTTTCAGTACAAGGCTTGTGCCATCCCCAGTTACCCTGCTAACAAAAATCATGGCTCGAAGATAAGTAGTTCCCATGACGTTCTAGTTCCAGAACCCCAGGAATCAGATGTAATCTGTGCCCGTATCCATTGGCAAGTCTTCATTTCCCTTACTTCCACATGGGGAAATTAGGCATTATACAGTTCATACTGTAATCCCATTGAAAGCCGTGCGCTTTCTATGTATTACATGGACATATCGAGTGCTCCAATGAAAGGTGCTCTTTGTAGGTGCTCTCTACACTGGCCAATAGATGAGGACAGTGAAAGTGGGGGGCTGGAGCTGGGATCCGCAGGAGCTTTAGGGGAGGCCCCTCATGACTAAGGTGGTTAGGAGACAGAGTAGAGTAAAGGGTTAATAGCTGGTGAGAGAGGTGGAGTGACTTTAGGTGTGGTTGGGGAGGAGTATGTAAATTAGGGGGCAGGATTGTTATCCTTGTTATAAGGGGGGATAGCAGGGGACAGAGCACCCACCCTCCCTTATGTTATGTTTGATATCATGAGCAGTGGAAGGATGTGGGGTTCTTGCATGGGGAAGTGCTTGGCAACAAGCTTATGTCATGGCAGCAATGGCAGGTGGGGGGTCCTTGGAGTCGGATTTATATTAGTTTGGGGGGTGGGGAGTCTGATGGGTATGGCCTCACCGTTAGTACTCCCTCCTTTTATGTTATTTTGGTTGGTGTCTGGTGCTGTGTGACACGGCCTATGGGGGGAATCCCTCCAGGCTGTCATAGTATGTTGTTAGCCATCTAAGGTGCTAGTGGTGCCCCTGAGCCTTTTAGGACAGTTGGAGGCGAGGTTCGGTTTTAAGAAGTTATTTTAAGCACCAGATTTTGTGGCTCCAAGGACCCCTCCCCCCCCCCCCTCGTATTTTTCATTCTGAAATAATTATGTCTATATATTTGTAGTATGTTAAATAAAATGTTTGCTGTCGCCAATTTATCCAAAGAATCGAGTTTGTTTTTATTGATTTTGACAAGGAAGTCAGTATGGCTATAGCGGCTGGTGACTCTAACCTGCCCGGGTCATGAGCGCCTATTCACACAGGCTACAGACAGATTGAACAGCACAATTCTAGCCAACAGTAATCAACCAGTGAGTGAGTAGTAAATGCGTTCTCCCCAAAACTAATAAAAACAGAAGTTATCATATCATTATACTTGTATAGCGCCAACTTATTCCTCGGAGCTTTCAGGTAATTTATTTATCAAGCTCGGTACTCTTTTTTTCTGACCTCGGAAGGATGAAAGGCTGAGTCAACCTTTAGCCGGCTAACCGAACCATGCGGGGATTGAACCACAAGTATTAATGATCACAATAATTAGTCATATTCCATGAGAACTGTTGAAAAATTATTACCAAACTAGAGAGAAATATTGACCAGCTCACCTCCATCTAGTGCTTGAGAGAACTGCACCCAGATATCCAGCACCTCATGGCATGAGGAAGGACCGTATAATAACAGTCATGCAGTTTTTTTACATGGAGTTCAGAACCCAGGACGGATCTTGCGCTAGAGAGGGGTGCTTTCACACCAGAGTGGTATACGTTCAGTGAATGGAGGTGGAGCAAGCTGGTTATCTCTTCTGGACGCTCACCTCCATTCTCTGTGAAGAGGCAGTAGTTCATAGACGAACGACTGCCTGTTTACCCTGAGTGAGAAGTCAGTCATTAATCACTTGTAGTTTCAGTGAGCTGCAATACAGCAACTACCCTGTTTCCCTGAAAATAAGTCATACCCTGAAAATAAGATATAGCATGATTTTCCAGAATTTTTGATGATGCAAAATGATTTTTCAGGCTTTTTGAGGATGCTTGAAATATAAGCCCTACTCCAAAATTAAGCCATGCTAACAGTTAATTTAAAAAAAGTCAATTTAAATAGTGTCCAGGCTGCTATACATGTAAAAAAGTTAAACCTTTTCGAACAAAAATTAATATAAGACACTGTCTTATTTTCAGGGAAACACGGTAGCAACTATTAAGCAATTTCTCCCCTGCCAGGCCCCACTTTTAAACGGGATGACTATCGGTGAAAATTACTCCTTTAAACGATATTTTGGCCGATAGTCGGCATGTGTAAAAGTACCATGAGCCATTCAGGCCATGTATTAGTCAAACACAATGCGTCAGTTTTGTCTGGAGTCTTCCTTTTAAACAAGTTTGTGCAAGATTAGAAAAATATGGCGAACTTTTTCCAAGAACAGTGCCACCTCTGTCTACAGGTTTCTGGCATTGCAGCTCAGCTGTACCAAAGGGAATGAAGCTGCAATGCCAAAAACAACCTCTGGACAGGTGTGGCACTGTTTTTGGAGAACAGCAGCCAGATTTTCCAAATCCTGGACAATCCTTTTAGAAAAACTGTTGCAGAATAAAACCTTTTCATACTGTAGTTTCTGATCATATACAAACTACTATATTGTACTTGAGCCACTTCCCATTCCAGCCTTGGACGCTTTATGGCTTAGCAATGATACAGGCAGAGTAGTTGTGTCCATACGAGCACCTGTAAGAGGGTGACTGTGATCAACCGCTCTGATGTAATGTAGGGACAGACACCAATTACATCATAGTATCCATTTTCCATCTTCTGTTGCGCTGTGAGTGCCCCCTCTGCCGCCAATAACAGTTGGGTTTATTAGGGATGCTTTTGGAAGGTGCCACCCGGTGCTGTGAGTGCCACCGACCAGACTTGAATTTCCCTGTGGGAATTTTGGAAGGTGGCACCCGCTGCACAACGACTACACCAGTGATGCCAACAACTGTACTGTAGATGGTAGGAGGGAAGCGAGGAGAATTCACCCACTGCACGCTTCGCTGTTACCAGCATGGCATTCAGTCAATTTCCCCTAGAGCTGGTGGGGGTGAGAGCTGCGATCACCTGCCGGGCGAGAGCACACGGTCAGGACTGCAGATGGTAGGGTGTAAGCAGGGAGAACTCAGGTGCTGCAAGCACCGCGGTAACCAGCTCCATGGCACGACAGCCGATCAATGTCCCCTGGAGCCGTAGGGATCCAATCAGGCACTGGGAGCATCACCTGGCTGTCAAGCAGCCTAACTGTTGTCTCCACCCACCACTTCCGGTGGCGTCAAGATACAACAATACCTATAAAATATACATTCTTGTTTTATCTACACTACTATATTGTATAGGTTGATTCTATCCGTGCACCTCCAGCACTACCGAGAAAGGGGCTTATTAGAGATGAGCGAACGTGTTCTTCCGAGCTTGATATTCGTGCGAATATTAGGGTGTTCGGTATGTTCGTTATCCGTAACGAACACCATGCGGTGTCCGGGTTACTTAAACTTTCTTCCCTGAGACGTTAGCGCTTTTTTTTGGCCAATATAAAGACAGGGAAGGCATTACAACTTCCCCCTGCAACGTTTAAGCCCTATACCACCCCCCTGCTGTGAGTGGCTGGGGAGATAAGGTGTCCGCCTGATATGAAAGTCTGCCCCTCCCGCGGTTCGCTATGGATGCATTCTATATGCGCTCAATGGGGCCAGCGGCAGCAGCGCTGACCCCATTGAGAACATATAGAAGACAAATCCTTCTTCTCTGGCACAGCTGTAACAGCTGTAGCAGAGAAGAACGATGTTTGCCCATTGAATTCAATGGAGCGGCAATACAGCATGTTCCACTGAATGCAATGGGCTGCCGGCGATCGCAGGATGAATGGTCGGAAAGGGGTTAAATATATAACCCCTTTCCTGCAATTCATCCAGAAATGTGTTACACTAAAAATATATACCGGCGTATAAGGCGACGGGGCGTATAAGACGACCCCCCAACTGTCACCTTATACGCCGGTAATACAGTGGAGCAAAGAATAAAAATCATTACTTACGTTTTTAGATGATCTGCGGCGCTCCTGCAGGCTGTCACTCCCTCCTGGTCCACGGCAGAGTATTGCTTTCTCCACGAAAGACTTTAAATCCCTGCCTCCAGAAGCACACGTGCCTTCAGCCAATCACAGCCAATGACAATGATGTCATTGAATGGCTGTGATTGGCTGTGTTTCTGGAGGCGGGGATTTCAAGGCTTTCATAGAGAAAGCTTGTCTGCCGTGGATTAGGAGGGAGTGACAGCCTGCAGGAGCGCCGCAGATCATCTAAAAACGTAAGTAATGCTTTTTATTCTTTGCTCCACTGTATTGCCGGCGTATAAGGTGACAGTTGGGGGGTCGTCTTATACGCCCGGTCGCCTTATACGCCGGTATATATTTTTAGTGTAACACATTTCTGGATGAATTGCAGGAAAGGGGTTATATATTTAACCCCTTTCCGACCATTCATCCTGCGATCGCCGGCAGCCCATTGCATTCAGTGGAACCTGCTGTATTGCCGCTCCATTGAATTCAATGGGCAAACATCGTTCTTCTCTGCTACAGCTGTTACAGCTGTGCCAGAGGAGGACGATCTTTATGCTGACAGTGGGGGGGGGGGCACTCTTGCCGCTATTGTGGCTTAATAGTGGGACCTGTGAACTTGAGATGCAGCCCACCATGTAGCCCCTCGCCTGCCCTATCCGTTTCTGTGTCATTCCCATCACTTTCTTGAATTGCCCAGATTTTCACACATGAAAACCTTAGCGAGCATCGGCGAAATACAAAAATGCTCTGGTCGCCCATTGACTTCAATGGGGTTCGTTGTTCGAAACGAACCCTCGAGCATCGCGGGAAGTTCGTTCCGAATAACGAACACCCGAACATTTTGGTGTTCGCTCATCTCTAGGGCTTATACCTTGAAACATGTCTTGTTGCTATTTTTTTTATCAATAAATAGGGATTCAGGCTATATCCTGTCTCAGAATTCTGTTCACATCTGGAAGGTTGCAGCTTACACCAGTGTTTTCAGCTTTCCTTAACCGAGTCACATCATGCCACATCAGTTTGCAGCACCTCTTGAATCATCAGGAGAACCATCATACAGCTCTACTGTGCCTTGCCGGGATACTCAGTGCAGTATAGAGATGAGTCAGGAACACTATCCTTTCTCCTTAGTGTTCCTGACCCACGTCACAGGCCTCTCGCTAGCCAAGCCGAAAACCTACTGCACACTGATGAGGGGCAAACACCCCGAAACAGCTGTCTAGAAATTGAAAGCCAAGGCAGAATCCATACACAATCATTGTTACAAGGCTTGTATAAAGAGTCTAACATTGACCTGCAGGAATGCTGCCTTCCAATAGGTGGCGCTGCAGAGGTATTCTTCCATCTCCCTTATTTGCCTATAGGGGTGATATACACCATAGTTTTCTGCCTTTGCACCGACTCCTTCTCTTTAGAACTGTGCCTTAATGTCTAATCTTAATGAACATAGAGGTCCCCAGCACACAGTGAGGTACTGAGCTTCTTGACTGTTCAGACGCCATTATCTTTGTGTCTTCCTCTTCACTGATCTTGTTTATGAAGGATTTTAGTAAAATTCCTTATTTAAATGAAGCTTATAAAGCTGAGCTGTGAAGTATCTTTAAATCTTATGCTTTATTGTAATTACATGCTGTAGCAGGTTGGGATGAGGGTTGGATTTACAAGAAAATGTGTGATTTCCATTTGATGTCACCATACAGATGGGTATTTATGAGCTTCTCCTTCATTACCAGTTTATAGTATGGATGTTCCACATTACAGATATGATGTCTTCGTAGGCACATGAGATGACTTGTAGCAGTGTTCTTGATTATTTACTATAAACATCCCATTAGCATCTGTGTTTGTGAAAATGAGCACATTCTAGCTGTGAGAAAGGCTGTAGAGTAAGTAGGGTTTTATATCTCGCATATCCATGGCTCAAAGCATATAATGAAGTTATTATATCTTTACACGATCCTTTAATGTCTCAGGACTCGGGAAAAAACAGGAATTAAATCATTTTCTTAATGCTTGTTGGAAATTGTTGACCATTTAATCTTTAGATCAGGAGCCCCAAACTCACTTTCATCGAGGACCACATCAGCATTATGGTTGACTTCATAGGGCTGTTCATAAGGGTTCCATGGGATCGTGTAAATACGTAGTGAGGGATTCTTCACATGGGCGGGATTTTATCCCGTTATGCGGCCATGATAATCACGGACGCAGAATGGAACGAAACAAAACCATTGATTTCAATGGTTTCGTTTTCATTAGCGGTATTCTCGCCTGTTAATAGTATGGGCAAGAAAATATAGGACTTGTATTAACCCTTTCCAATCCACTGTCTGACGTCTAAAGACATTCTGATTGAAGGCTGTACAGCTCTGACGTTGGAAGACATCCGGCAGGGTATTCTTACTGTAGATTACTGGCCGCTCTGTTGTCGGGGGGGCCTCTCCAGCTTGTCACATACCGCAATACGGGCTCTAGCCAGCTGATGGCACCATTGTATAATGGCAGAAAGAGAAAGACCCCGTAGGAAACCCTGAATTCAAAATTGGGTTGCAAAGGGTTAAATACGTGCAGGAAAGATAGGGCAGGGCCTATCTTCCTGCATTTTTTTTCACACTGGCGCACTATAGCGTAGAGTTTAAATGGCCCAAGTAGAAGTTGAAAGAAAACCTTGTTCATGCACAACTACGCTCCATAGCAGCGAGCGTAGTTGCTCATACAGCCATCTGTTTTTGCCCTGATCATGCATGATACAAGAATATTCACTGCATACTTACGTATGAATGCCGGAGAAATCTATGGGACTTTTTGTGCCCGTGAAAAAACCAGTAAATATGCATGCAAAAAGAAACAGGATAAGGTCAAAATACACAGCGAATACACACAGTTTCAGTCTGAAAAGGCTGTCTATTTCATGGACCGAAATTGTATACACCTATTTGAGTCCTTAAAGTGGTTGTCTCGAGGCAACAGTGATTTTTTTTTTTTGCCCAGTCCCCCTTCTTAAGCATACATTACTATGCACCAGTGTAAATGGCTTTTAAAGCAGGTTTCTACTCACAGTTCTTGTGTTTCATCAACTTATAAAACGTTTCCCAAAGATGGCCGCCGGTTATTTTCCCAAGGATGCACTGCGGTTTTCTCCCGTGGTGCACCGCGGGTCTTCTCCCATGGTGCACCATGGGCTCTGCGCGTTCCATTGCCGATTCCAGCCTCCTGATTGGCTGGAATCGGCACACGTGACGGGGGCGGAGCTATGCGATGATGCGTAGAAGGGGCGGAGCCAAAACGCCGCTTGTGCCCGGACCGACCAGAAGGGAGAAGACCCTTCTGCGCAAGTGCGTCTAAAAAAGCAAGCAGACAGCGAAATTAGACGGAGCCATGGAGACGAAGACGCTAGCAACGGAGCAGGTAAGTGAATAACTTCTGTATGGCTCATATTTAATGCACGATGTACATTACAAAGTTCATTAATATGGCCATACAGAAGTGTATAACCCCACTTGCTTTCGCGAGACAACCCCTTTAACCCCTTAATGACACAGCCTATTTTGGCGTTGAGGACCAAGCGATTTTTTGGTATTTTTCCATCTCCATTTTTCAAAAGCCATAACTTTTTTATTTTTCCGTGGACGCGGCCGTGTAAGGGCTTGTTTTTTGCGTGGCGATCTGTAGTTTTTATCGGTGCCACTTTTGGGTATATAGACAATATCGTAAATTTTTTTTAATTTTTTTTTAATGATAACAGGGAGAGAAAACGCATCAATTCTGCCATAGATTTTTTTTTTTTTTTTACAGCGTTAATCATGCAGCATAAATGACACACTAAAATTTTTCTGCGGGTCGGTACGGTAACAACGATACCAAAATTGTTATATTTTTTTTAGGTTTTTACACTTTTTTGCAATAAAACCCCCTTTTTTTGGAAATCTTTTTTTTTTCTCTATAGCTGCATTCAAAGTCCTGTAACTTTTTTATTTTTCTATGTACGGAGCTCTATGAGGGCTTATTTTTTGCGAGACGAGCTGTAGTTTTTATTGGTACCATTTTGGGAAATGTACGGCTTTTTTGATCACTTTTATTGCATTTTTTGTGAGGCAAAATGCTAAAAATTAGCATTTTGCCTCTGTTTTTTAGCGGTTTTTTTTACGCTTTTTGTCGTACAAAATAAAAAGCGTGTTCAACTTTTTGTACACGTCGTTACGGACGCGTCAATACCCTATATGTGGGGTTTTAGTTTTTTTTCCCTTTTTTTATGCTAATATTAGAAAAAGCATAAAAAAGGGGTTTTTTACATTTTTTTTTTTACATTTTTATTTTTTTTACACTTTTCTTTTCTTTTTTTTAATACTATTTGAGTCCCTCTGAGGGACTTACATCACTGTGCCTATGATCGCTGTCATAAGGCATGGCAGAGCTACTGCTCTGCCATGCCTTATCGCTTATACAGCGATAATAGGCACAGGCAATACAGGACGCCAGTGTCTGGCGTCCTGTTGCCATGGTGACAGGCCGGGCTCTCGCGATAACATCGCGAGTTCCGGCCGGAGACACACAGGGATCGCGATCCCTCTGTGAACTCTTTCCCTGCCGCGATCTACTTAGATCGCGGCAGGGAAGGGGTTAACAGCGGCGGGCGCATCTCCGATGCCCCCCCGCTGTTGGAGCGGGACGCCGGCTGTGACTGACAGCCGGCTCCCGCTGCGGGATAGCGCGGGATCACATGTGATCCCGTGCTATCTCCAGGACGTACCAGGTACGTCATGTTGCGGGAAGTACCAGGCTGCCATGACGTACCAGGTACGTCCAGGAGCGGGAAGGGGTTAACATGGCAGTGGAGCTCTATGCACTGTGATGGGGTTTCTCCCCTTCCACCTCTTCAGCACTGAACGTCCTACCTTGGAGGGTGGCTGGGGGGACTGGGTAGGGCTGTCAGAGCAGTATGGAGGCGAGCTCAGAATCCAAGATGGCACCTGCTCATAGTCTTGACACCACCCACTCTGCCAAGTGCTGGTTGCGTCTTCCAGGGAAATTGGAGAGCTGGTCCTTCTGTGTCCGGACCTCGTCACGGGCCACATAAAATTACGTGGTGGGGCTTACATTTGCTGTACGCTTTAAATGTTTCCCTTCTATAAATTTTAGCGGAATCACTTATAGGAAGACTCTGGGCAAAATTTTAAAATTATAAAGAGGTGAGGGCCCTTTAAGGATGTGCCCTTTTGTTCATTTTACGTTTGTACTCCCCACTTTCAAAAAATCATAACTCTTTTTTGGTTTTCCATCGATTTAGCTGTCTCAGGACTTGATTTTTGTAAAACAAGTTGTATTTAAATGGCATTACCTAACATATAATATGCTGAAAAATGTTTACAAATGTTATAAGTGAAATGGAAGAAAAACAACCACAATTTCGCCATCTTTGGGGGTGGTCTTATTTTTATGGTGCACACTTTGCAGTAAAAATGATACAATAACTTCATTCTGTGTGTCAGTATGATTACGATTAGACATGAGCGAGTATACTCGGTAAAGGCAATTGCTCGAGCGAGCATTGCCTTTATCGAGTACCTGCCCACTCGAGATGAAACGTTCAGCTGCCGGCAGCAGGCAGGAGAGAGAGCGGAACGGAGGGGAGATCTCTCTCCCCCCCCCCCCCCCCCCCTGCTCCCTCCTGCTGACAGCCGCTACTCACCGCTCCCCCGCGCCGGCACCCAAACGTTTCATCTCGAGCGGGCAGGTACTAGATAAAGGCAATGCTCGCTCGAGCAATTGCCTTTACCGAGTATACTCGCTCATCTCTAATTACGATGATAACAATTTTTTATTTATTTATTTATTTTGCTCTACTACTTTGAAAAAAGAAAATCTTTTGACCGCCATAACTTTTAAGCTTTCCCTCGAAGGGGTTGTATGAGGGCCCATTTTTTTCTGAGATGACCTGTGGTTTCTGTTGGTGGCATTTTAGAATACATACAGTTTTTAATAATTTTTTTCTTGGAGACAGTGTGACCGAAAACGTGCAATTCTGGTGTTGTGTTTTGTTTTTTTTCCGCCGACATTCACTGTGCGGGAAATAATGCATTTTGATAGATCTGGCTTTTATGGATGTAGGAATAACAAATATATTTGTGGGGATTTGTTTTATTACATATAAGGGTAAAGGAGGTTAAGCTTTTAATATTTATTTTTTGCAATAATAAAAAAAACCTTTCTTTTCATTTTTTTTACTTCTTTTTAGTCCTCTAAGAGGGCCTTGAACTTGCGATCGTTTGTTCGCTTATATCATATATTACAATATTTCGGCATTGCAGTATATGTTATTTCTACAGGTATTCTATTAATATAGGCCACAGGCATGTCTTAATAGGCAGAAATAGATAGCAGCCCCTTGGGGGCCATGACAACCGACCCACACCTTACGTTCCAATTAATAAGAAGGGGGGCTGTTCGTGACCACTAAACCCCGATCAGAGCATTTAAAAGGTTAGTAGCTGCAGTTGGTATGAAAACTGACCACGCCGTTGAAGGCAGGTGACAGCTGTCAAAGAGAGCTCACACCAGCCATGTATGGAGCGGGCTCACATTCTAGGGTCTCAAGTACATGGCCAAGCCCTGTGTATGGAGCCTGAATGACAGTGCAAGGAGCCTGTGCAGCTTCTTAGTACAGGGCTATACAGCTAGTGATTAGTTCCCATCCTCTTTACAAAAAGTCTGCTCCAATGGAAATGCCTGATCCATATCATTCCCATCCAGCCCTCCATGGTACCAATGGAGAAACCAATGGAGAAACAATGCATTCCTACCAAATACTGTATTTATAAGGGTTATTTGACATTCAATATTCATGGCACGTTCATAGAATACGTCTTATAGGTAAAATACCCATATTTGAATCTTTTGGAAGAACTGGTGCGGCAGGAGATAAAGAGGACAACCAATTGTTAACTGTTGTTTCTATTGTTAATGGCCAAGTGGTTTTAGGCTAACCGGCCACTTCAGACCTACGCTGATTGTGTGATTCTCGGAAACTTGGATCCAATCAGAGATCTAAACAAAAGGCACAAGAATTTCTTGATGAACGTCCGGAAAAAAAAGTTTCTGACAAAAGTTCCAGGAGGATTCGTACAAAGTATCGGTCCTAGTTTTTAAGAAATGTAGACACCGATCTTCAACTCTTTACTACCAAGCTTATTTTGTCTCAAATGTCGAAATTGATTAATCGCCAAATTTGTAATTGGAGCCCCATATTATCACGATGATGGGAATACATTTTCAAATGCTTCACATTTCGCTCAATCATTGAAGCCGGGCAGTAAAATGAATAGAGACATAAAGTAATCATTCCAATTGCTGACACATGGCTGACCTTACACGTTGGCATATTTCGAGTAACCAGATTAATAAATTGACCCGACACTGTTTAAATGAGGCCCTGTGATTGGGTACATTTTAACGTGGAACATGCCAGTTATAAAATGGAAAGAAACATGAAGCGGCAGGTGTTCATTTGAATCTTAATGCCTATCAAAACTTTAAATAAACTTTGAACGTTGAGATTTAAGTGTAGAAATGAATAAAGCAGTGTTGGCATTTGTCACAGTTCATTAAAGACTCCGCTAAAGGAAACGGCAGTATTTAGATAAGCACAATATTTTTGTAAGCTGACCTGGAACTTAATGCCGGTATTGTAATTTTATGACTTTTGAAACATGATCTTTTTTTTGGAAATAAATCAAGTTTCTTCTCAGGTGACCTCACTGAAGGTGGAAATACCGGTGACACTCACAATTGGCTCAGAGTATAGCTTATGAACATAATTAAAAAAATATGAATTGTAATATCATAATTATGTTTTTGGAGTCATTTTTAAATTATGTATGAAGTAAAGGCATTGAAGGTACAATAAGGCTATATAGTCTATGGGTGCCCTATTATGACTTCATATTAAACAGAGATTGAATTCAGTCTTGTGTATAAGGGCTGTTTCTCATGCGGTTTTATGTTCTCTCGTCTGCGCTGTAAATTCACATGAATGGCCGATTTTACGCGATCACGGACAGAGATAATTAGCATTTTCTCGTCCTTTCACGCGACAGTGGGCAACGTTTTTTGCGAAAACATATATTGCACCCCTGCAATCCCTCGCTCGGCATAAATCCTCGGGATGCTTTCTAATGCCTAAACAGAGGCACCTTTTAAGCTTTTCGCAGCGTTGGTCGTTGCTTAAATGCCTCCTCGTCCCTTTTTTCCCCCAGCTCCCATAGGAATCTATGGGAGCCGTCGCTGTATATCGGTCAAAAGATAGAACCAGAACGATCTTTTTAGCCTACGTATAATAGCAGGCACGGATTTCAGTTCCATTTTTTACAGTGTGACGTTCTTACACACCGTATATTCGCCCTTGTGAATGAATGCATTAGAAACCAAGACCTCAGATGGTCGTGTATATCGGTCTGGCGTAAAAGCACGGTCGATATATGCTCATGTGAATAAAGCCTAAGGGTCCTTTTACATGGGACAGTTGGCCCAGTGATAATTGCGCAGTGAATGGAGGTGGAGTTGGCCACAGATTGCTCCGGCCGCCCGCCTCTCCTCACAGTAAACAGGCAGTCATCCGTAGATGAAGGACTTCCTGTTTACAGCGGTTGATCGTCGCGTGATTTTTATGCCTGTGGGAACTAAAGATAAGCGAATGAACTATTATTCATCATTCAGTCTCTGGCAACGCTTACGCTAAACGATTATATTCAGATTCCCGCGATCTGAACGGTAATTGTTCCATGTAAAAGGGCTCTAAGATATAGATTTCATTCAGGAGGCCTGCAATGTCTGATAATAAAAGGAAGCAGCCTTTATACTGGTATCTCTCTCGGGTCCTTGTGGCCACTGTCATCTTGGCAACTGCTCAGCTTCCTCCAGTGGTCCATATGTATGTGTATGGCCTTGCACAGAGCCAGTGCTCACTCCATAGTTTATCCTGCCCCATCATGTTATCCTGGCCTGAGCAACCAGTTCCTAAGTTTCCATTTATGTTTATCCCATTTGTGATTCTTTGCTATAGTAGGATTTATATTGTACTGTGTATTGCTTTTTGCCCTTACCCATATCTGTGCACCTATTCCGATTCCGCACCTGTTTAGCATCTGAAAGCAATTAGCGGTTGTTATCAGACACTACAGCAGGAAAGTGACTTGAGAATTCCCAGCACTAATGTCCATCAGCCCCTGAAGGCTATTTTAACCTTTTCTTGTATTATCATGTAAGTGATTGTCATGGCCAAAGGTCACTTTTCGCCAATCTGACGTACATATATATAATGGTGATCGTAGAAGCTCAAAAGCTGTTCCGATGCGTTCACCTGAGTGGTGATTGGCTGCTGGGCATTCACTGGAATGGACAGCTTCAAAGAAACCTCTGATTCTAGCGCTTTAACCTTTTAGAGGCAATGGTTAATAGCAACTGCAACACATAAGGGGTCCCCTCTGTCTCATGATTGATACTCCGTACTTGTAGGAAGAAATGGAGCAAGGTGCTACCTGTCCACTAACGCCAACCATATACATGGAGCGTAGAGTGTAGGTGCGATGCGGGAAACAAATCACAGCATGTCCTATCTTTGGGTGTGCCGTCACATTGCCCATTGTTTTCAATGGCGCCTGCAGCAGCATCGCACCGCGTGCTAGGTGCACACAGTGTGCTGCAACGTGATACGAGGTTTCCCCGCCTGCTGAAAGAACTTCAGAGCAGTTCAGGAGGACCAAGCGGCAAGACGCGCTTGAGCCCCGGCAGCGGCAGAGACGTGAGTATATATATTTTTTACACATTCTAGGGATGATTTTCAGGGAAGGGCTTATAGTTAAAGCCCTTCCCCGAAAATCACTGCAGGGTTTGCCGGCAGCCCATTGCTTTCAATGTGACCACAAGGTGAAACCTCTGGATGTGACAGCATCCAGGGGTTTCACATCCAAAGAATCCTGATGCCGCTGTTAGTTGTGTTTTGCAATTCGCTATCCTATTTTTTACCAGTGCAAATTTTTTGCGCAGGTAAAAAACGGACATTTGACTGCTGCCACTGAAAAGCTTTGTTTCTAATAGATGTGGATCGCAAATGCAAAAAACATGTGCAACACAAAATGCTCATGTGACTGAGCCCTCATGGAGTATGATTTGGCATATCTCCTAAACCAAGCCCCTCTGTACTCCGCCTGATAACATGCTCCCTGTCCAACTGACTGCAACCCCTGCTAGCCGCAGTCAACCGCCCCCTGCAGTCATACCGATTCAGCCACCACACGGCTTAAGTCTGACCATCCCTCACTCTCCACCTCGCCATACCTTGCACATCTCCAGCCCCTTTACCTTCTGTATCACCCCATTACTTGTAGTATGTAAGCTCGTTGGAGCAGGACCCTCATCCTTACTGTTTCCTTCAGTCGATTACTACATGTAACCATGGTTTTTGTATCTTTATTTTTGTATCTGTTCTCCCCTGTTTTTTAAGCGTTGTGGAATATGTTGCTATATAAATAACGATTATTATTAACTGAACATCACTTACAATCCATGAACGGGTAGATATCCACATGATTTCTGGTCAAATATGCCTGGAATATCTAACATAACCAGGGATAGCGGCTGGAACAGGCTGGCCACCGAAGCTCCTAAGTTCTCAGTGAACCTATTCCAGCCACTGTTGATCTCATAGGTGAAGGACATTACAGTTTGTGTATTTTTGGCAGAAAATGAAATACTAGAAATGTTCTCAGTAAGAGAAACCAAGTAATCTTGTAGATATGATACCTTTTAATGGCTAACAAAAAGATATGATGTTACAGCAAGCTTTCAAAGCATCTTAGGGTTCTTCCTCGTTTCTTCCTGACGCCTGAGGAAGAGCCCTAAGGAGGTATTTTTGTTATCTTCAAGATTACTTGGTTTCTCTTACTGAGAACACTCCTATTTTGCTCTACTGGCTAACACGGTGCCAAACCTTTTTGAAATACTAGAGTCACAGGAAATTCAGGGACCATTAAATCAGCTTGATTATCACTCAAAACCCCCATCTCCCTTCGATATAACATTTGTTTGTACTCCTGGGTGGGGTCATTTATCAATTTATCATAAATGGATGTATCATGTATAGAGTTGAGCGAGCATGCTCGTCCGAGCTTGATGCTCGTTCGAATATTAGCATACTCGATGGTGCTCGCTACTCGAGCGAGTACCACGCCGTGTTCGACCCCTCCCTGTATTACCGCTTCCTGCTGTGACGTGCCAGCGTGCGCACGTCCATAATAGTATGTGAGAGAGAGAGAGAAAAAAAGCTCAGCACCCGGCGGGTCCATTGCAAAAATGCTCGGGTCTCCCATTGACTTCAATGGGGTTCGTTACTCGAATAGAGCTCTTGAATATTACGAAAAGCTTGACTCGAATAACGAGCACCTGTGCATTTTGGTACTCGCTCATCTCTAATCATGTAGCAATAATTCATTCTGCAGTATACTATCATTACATTGTAACTCCCTAATCGCTTTATTTTAATCCCTGCTAAGATTATATTTACAAACAGATACATTTTGCAAAATAATAAAATCAGGCACCAATATGTCCTGAAAAGTATCAAAAATTTCTGTTCTGGACCGCAGCCGATGAAAATACAGATTTCTTTTGTAAACCGTGGATTTCTGTATCTCACGGCTCTGCAGCGCAGGCCGAACACTTCAGATCTTGTAAATCACATTGAACCATTTTGTTCTAAAAAAAAAAGTTAATTGCATTTCCAACAGCCGTGTCTGAGGTTTCCTCAATATTTGATCCATTCTCTCGCTCTAAAAAATGTTTTTTTAGCATTAATGAGCGAACAAATTAATTTATTTATGTCAAGAAGAGTTTCAAACAAATTAAAATGTCTCATCGTGGAAGATGGAAGTCCTTTTGACAAAACCTGCACCTGGTCCTCCATCCAAATGCAGGCAGACAAATGAACCACTCTTTTTTTTTCCCTCCTGCTTTGTGGATAGCGGGCCTACTGCGGTGTTTAACCCCTACACTCCTGCTGCGTTTTTTGAATGATGTTTATGCCAGCCTTTCGTCTAGTCACCTGGTATTGCTGTAATCATACTAGCCCATAAAAAAAGGTAATATCTTACTCATTCTGCATGGTGAATGATGTAAATGTGGATCTGCATGTGGATTTTGGCCACAGAATTCACTAACTGCATTGCAATGATTGAATTGCTGCTGTGAAAATCTGCACCATTTCCACTACAAATAGAAGACTTAAAATGCCATCCATGCTCCTCTGGGGTTCTGGCCTTTTACGTCTCCTCACTCACTGCTCACCCTAAGGAGAAAATATAGCATTCCTGACCCCCCATCACAGGCCTCTCACTAGCTAAGCCAGAAATCTACTGCACGCTGATCAGGGGGCAAACAACCCGAAACAGCTGTCTGTGCATGGATTCTGTCTTGGTTTTCAATTCCCAGTCATTGTTGCAAGGCTTGTATAAAGAGTCTAACATTGATTTGAAGGAATGCGGCTTTCCAGTAGGTGGCGCTGCAGAGGTATTGTCCCATCTCCCTTATTTGCATATTACCCCAGAGGTGCATGAATGGCCTTTTAAGTCTCCTCACTCACTGCTCATCCTATGGAGAAAATATAGCATTTCTGACCCCTCCCCCCCCCCCCCCTCCGCCCAGGCCTCTCACTAGCTAAGCCAGAAATTTACTGTACACTGATCAGGGGGCAAACAACCCGAAACAGCTGTCTGTGTATGGGTTCTGCCTTTGCTTTCAATTCCCAGTCATTGTTGCAAGTATTGTATTAAGAGTCTAACATTGATTTGAAGGAATGCTGCTTTCCAGTAGGTGGCGCTGCAGAGGTATTGTTCCATCTCCCTTATTTGCATATTACCCAGAGGAGCATGAATGGCCATTTAAGTCTCCTCACTCCCTGCTCTACCTAAGGAGAAAAGATATTATTTCTAACCCAAAAGAAATAGATCATGGTGCGAATTTCAAAATCTGCAACATGACACTCTTAGGGTGCCTACCCACTAGCGATATTTTGCTTGCGATGCGTGAGCGATGATTATGAAACAAATGATTTTCAATGGTTCCATTCTTATTTGTGATTTTTATTTTTAAGTCTCGCAGCGTAGAGAAAGAAAAACTGCAATATCGCTCATTGTTTTAAATGGGGTCGGTGGCAGCATCGCCAGCCCCATTGAAAGCATACTTTTTGCAGACTTCTGCCACAGCTTCTGCCATTGGCTGAGCGCTGTGACCAATCACAGGCAGTGCTCAGCTGTCATTCAATGGCTAAGCGCTGCCTGTGATTGGCTGAGCACTCAGCCAATGAGACCAGCGCTTTCTGGGGGCGTGGATTTTTCAATCCTTTGCCTCCAGAACACAGAAGAAGACTGCCGTTCCGAAGAGAAGAGCCAGACGGCTCTTTTAGGTGAGTATAATTTTATTTTATTTTTTTTAACTTTTTTTTTTACAGCTAGGGAGGATTTTTCAGGGAGGGGCTTATATTTCAAGCACTTCCCGGAAAATCATCGCTGCGGTGGTTGCATGCAATCCACTGCTTTTAAAGAGTCCACAGCAGTGCCGACCCCATTGAAAGCAATGGCAAAAGAGTGGACCCGCAGCATATAAGGATGCAATAAATTGTTGTTTTATTCTCCCATCACCGCAAAAATAACAGCTTTCTATGGAGTCGAAGGTTTAAGGCTCCCTGACTGGCAATTACATATGGTGGCCTGACCCAGAGTAGGATGGAACATTAATGCTGTTGATGCAATTTGTATGCCCCATTGAAAGCAATGGGATAGCATCAAAGACTTCTGCCATGGCTGTGGCAGAGGATTCCTTCATCACTGTGGTCCCTGCGGGAATGAAGGAGTCCTCTACCATAGCTGTCACAGCTGTGGCAGAAGTCCGCAATGTACTCCCTATGTTTTCAATAGGGCTGGTGCTGCTGTCTCAGGCCCCATTGAAAACAATGAGCAATATCGCAACATTTTCTCTGTGCTGCCAGGCACTCGCATTGCTAGAAAAAATATTGCCAGTGGGTAGGCGCCCTTTCGCTGCAGATTTTTTGCATTGTAGGTGAACAAGGGTGCCATTAAACATATCAGCATTGTAGGGTACATTCAATGGGACTATTGAAAAATACAAATCACCCCACAAAAATAACTCTTAGTTTGCTGCGTTTATGGAAAAATAAAAGAGTTATTATTTTTTTTAAAAATGGGGGGGGGGGGGGGAGAAATTGATAATTAAAAAAAAAGTGACCTTAAGGGGCCAAAGTGGGCAGGTTTGGGGGTGGTGGAAACAACTCCATGTGTCTGCTGGACTTGCCTTTTGTTAGTCTTTTCTCCTCTTTATATTGATTTTGTTCTTTCTGTTTACAATGTCTTCATATTTTGATTTATACAACCAAGCTATGAAATGTGGTTATAAAACAAAATGGAACTGAAAGAAACTCACTTTCCACTGAGTGCATGTAATAGTTGTCTAGAGGGTTGTATATGCTGTATCTTCAAATTGGTGGTTTGGATGAAGCACAAAGCATATTGAAATGGCGCTCAAAAGAAATAGAAAATAAAAGCTTCATCTGCACTCCAGCTGTACTAATACATTCTTCTAATATGGAATCAAACGGGGTTGTAAATTCCTGGACTTTCTCCTTTATGATTGGCACCCTTTACAGACAATTGGCTGGCACCCTTTATAGAAATGTGTTTTTTTTCTCTTTTTTTTTTCCGAAATGTAGGCAAGTAGCTCATTAAATCTCAGCGCCAATTAAGAAGTTACAGTCCTATACGTTACATGTAGATTGCTTTCACCAGCAGTCTCACTTCTTCACACCACCAGTGTTGTTCAAAGTCTTTCCCGTCATTTCGAGGAGTCTCTGTTAGTGTTTTAATGCATGTGAAGTGCTTTGGTTGTACCGCTTTTATTAGCTGCTTGTCATCTTTACTGGCTTGAATCTCGGAGATCGCAACTTCAGAGCGTGTTTTGGCAGCTGCATTTTACTTGCAATACACTTTATTTTTCTTTCAACAGAAAATAGAATAAACAATTCGCAATGAAAAATGAGTGGAGGAGATTATTGTTGTAAGTGGTTTGAAGGAAAACTTTGAGAGATAGTATACCCTCATTTAAGATGGCTGTCGACTAGAGATGAGCGAGTATACTCACTAAGGCACATTACTCGAGCGAGTAGTGCCCGCTCGTCTCTAAAGATTCGGGGACCGGCGCGGGTGACAGGTGAGTTGCGGGGAGGAGCGGGCGGGAGAGAGAGAGATCTCCCCTCCGTTCCTCCCCGCTCTCCCCCGCCGCTCCTCGTCCCCCGCTGGCCCCTGAATCTTTAGAGACGAGCAGGGAGATACTCGGCTAAGGCACTACTCGCTCATCTCAACTGTTGACCTTATAAAGGTTCTGTGTCACAATTGTGTTACAAGCCTTTGCCAGGGGTTTTATCAAGGTTACGATCACTTATGATGGTGAAGATAGTACAGCAAGCAATGCTATTCTTCCTATCAATTAAGGAAAGTTCGATAGGACCCATTGTAAATCAATGAGACCCGTTGGGAAGGGGATTTGTTGTTTGTATAGCGCCAACTTATTCCGCAACCCTTTCAGGCAATTTATTTATTACCCCCCAGCAAGCTGGGTACTCATTTTACTGACCTCAGAAGGATTGAAGGCTGAGTCAATTTTGAGCCTCGCAACCTTCGGGTTGTGAGCGAGAGCTTAGGACTGCATACTGCTGCCTTAACATTCTGTGCCACACTGGATTCATAGTACAATGTGACAATTATTAAAGCTAATACATATTCTTAGGTCTCCATGTGTTGGTTAAAGGGGTTTTTCAGCATCCAATTACTTTTCTCCTTAGGGAGAGCATCTAAACATTGAGTGACTGAGGAGACTTATAAGGCTATTCATGCTCCTCCGGGTAATATGGCAATAAGGGATCGCTAACCTTCTAGGTGCTCTCCCTAAGCAGAAAACCTAGCGTTCGTGACCCACATCACAGGCCTCTCTCTAGCCAAGCCAGAAACCTACTGCACACTGATGAGGGGCAAACACCCCAAATCAGCTGTCTGTGTATGGATTCTGACTTGGCTTTCAATTCCCAATCATTGTTACAAGGCTTGTATAAAGAGTCTAACATTGACTTGCAGAAATACTGCCTTCTAATAGGTGGTGCTGCAGAGGTATTGCTCCAATTACTTTTCAAAAACTCCCCACGTAATATTAGGCATTCCTTCAGCTGTTCGGATACCTCGGGACCACTTCCCGTTGCATGCCCCACCACTCTTTCTGTTTACAGCCAAAACTGCTTCTGGTTCCGCCGATTTTTCTTCCCCATCTTCCCTTGGCTTTGACGCCAGTGCAAGTAGCCACTTCTCCCCTCCTCCGCACAATCAACTTATTCCCATTCCGCTTCATTCAGCTTACATTGCTGACGTCAGCAGCACATGGACAGGACCGGATGGTAGCAAAGGACCCGACATAGAGAGAAGCAAAGAAACTTGGTGGGGAGGCATCATGTGACAAGACAGCAAATACACGATACTTCAACAAAGTTGTAAGTGGCCCCGAATACCACTGTGAACAGGTAATAGCTTTTGAGTTGAGATCACCAAGACATGGAGAAAGGGGGCTGATAAAAAAAGGTATAGCTAAAGCGCTAGTGATAGTGGAGATGCACCAAACCTGTGTTCGAGGGCAAATATATGATAGAAGGAGCTCATGCAGCTGCTACAGAGCCAGTGAGATAGGGAAACGGACACAACAAATTGTAACAGTACCAACACGTTCAGTAGTTGCTCCATTTCGGGAGAGACAGAGGCTATTTTTTTACGTGAGCTGAAAAGATAGAACTAGCAACTAGTGAGAGAATATCGCACCTCACCCTGTTGGTGGACACATCTACACAGAATGACTGACACTTGCATTCTCTCTCTCGAACAATTATTCATCTGGCAGTCATTCTCAGGGTGGATTCAGACGACCGTATATCGGCTCGGTTTTCACGCCGAGCCGATATACGGTGTCCTCATCTGCAGGGGGGGGGGATGGAGAAGCCAGGAGCAGGAACTGAGCTCCCGCCCCCTCTCTGCCTCCTCTCCACCCTTTCTCCGCCCCTCTGCACTATTTGCAATGAAAGGAGGCGTGACGGGGCGGGGATAAGTTCCAAGAATTAGCCCCGCCCCTGTCCCGTCTCTCCTCATTGCGAATAATGCAGAGGGGCGGAGAGGAGGCAGAGAGGGGGCGGGAGCTCAGAGCACTGCTCCTGGCTCTTCCAGGCTCCTCCCCCTGCAGAGAGAGACAACGTATATCGGCCGGGCAGAAAAACCCAGCCGATATACAGTCGTCTGAATCCAGCCTCAGAGAGAGAAACCACTAAAAAGTCACTCTGCGGTGCTCTACAAGGGTTCAATGTGCTCGGGGCTCGCTCACATCTGAGTTCGGGCTTTCTGTCTGTCTGTCTGTGCCATTCTTAGAGCAGAAAAACGGAATTAAAGCTGAAAGAAATGTTTCCGTGTTTTTCGAGTTTTCGCAAAGACTTTCAGTTCGCTTCCACTCCATTATGTTTCTGTTGTCTTTTTACGGAACAGATGGAGCAGTCTGCAGCGCTATTCGTTTATTTAAAAAAAACTAAAATATAACAAAAGCAAACTAAAAGTTTTCAATTTTTGTTGAAAACCCATTGAAAACAATGGGGGGGGGGGGGGGGGACGGAAACATTTATTACTATTTTAATTCTTTTTGTATTTTCCAAAAACAGAACAGACTAAAAGCCCTAATGTGGATGCGAATGAGCCCTTGTTTGCTTAGAATTCAGCTTCTTAATAGACTGCAGTGAAAAGCAAAGGCCTTTAAGGCCTCATGTCTACGGAGAAACTATATTTAGCAAATCCGCACGTGATAAAAAAACGCAAATCCGCATCCCATAGGAAAGCACTGACCATCCGCAGTTAATTAAATAGCCGTGGATGGTATTTTAAGTGACTTGCGGATTTCACGCACGGGGAAAAAAAACGTGACATTTTAGTGCGGATCACGCATGCGGGAGCTCATAGAGCTCATATCTCAATTGATCTCCCGCATGAAATAAAAAAGACAATTATAGTGCATCCGCAGCAGAAATCTGCGCAGGCCTAATTTTCTCTATGGACATGAGGCATTAAGCCAGATGACCTTTAAGCAATACGCGTTGAATAGAACCCATTGATTTCAATGGGTTGTTCACATAAGCGTATTTTTCGTGCGCTTTTCATTTGCGCCTTATGCAGCATGCTTTATATTTCTGTGCATTTGTACACAAAAAAAAGCACCATGTGTGGGGCAGAGTATTAAGGCAGCAGAATTGCAGTCCTAAGCTCTCGCTCACGACCTGAAGGTTGTGAGTTCAACCCCATGTGGTTCAGGTAGCCGGCTCAAGCGTGACTCAGCCTTCCATGCTTCCGAGGTCGGTAAAATAAGTACCCAGCTTGGTGGTGGGGTAATAAGTAATAATTACCTGAAAGTGCTGCGGAATAAGTTGGCGCTATACAAATAACAAGACTTATTAATTTTATTTTACATATTCTACTACCGTATATACCGGCGTATAAGACGACTTTTGAACCCCGAAAAATCTGCTCTGCAGTCGGGGGTCGTCTTATGCGCCGGTAATACAAAAAAAAAAAAGTGTAAAAAAAAAAAAATTTATTACTCACCTCCCACGGCGTCCTGTCGCGCTCCGGCAGGATGTCGCTCGCTCCGGCAGGCTGTCGCTCGCTCCTCGTCCCCGCCGCAGCATAGCTTTCTGAATGCGGGGCTTGAAATCCCCGCTTCCAGAAAGCTAATACACACGCCGGCAGCCATGACAGCATTGAATGGCTGTGATTGGCTAAAGCACACGTGGCTTCAGCCAATCACACTATTCAATGACATCATTGAATGGCTGTGATTGGCTGAAGGCGCACGTGTTAGCAATCACACCCATTCAATGATGTCATTGAATAGTGTGATTGGCTGAAGCCACGTGTGCTTTAGCCAATCACAGCCATTCAATGATGTCATGGCTGCCGGCGTGTGTATTAGCTTTCTGGAAGCGGGGATTTCAAGCCCCACATTCAGAAAGCTATGCTGCAGCGGGGACGAGGAGCGAGCGACAGCCTGCCGGAGCGAGCGACATCCTGCCGGAGCGCGACAGGACGCCGGGGGAGGTGAGTAATAAAATTTTTTTTTTTTTTCTCCACTGAATACCGGCGTATAAGGTGACAGTTGGGGGGTCGTCTTATACGCCCCGTCGCCTTATACGCCGGTATATACGGTAATTAACTTAAAGGGGTTGTCTCGTGAAATCAAGTGGGGTTCAGCACTTCTGTATGGCCATATTAATGCACTTTGTAATATACATTGTGCATTAATTATGAGCCATACAGAAGTTATTCACTTACCTGCTCCGTTGCTAGCATCCCCGTCGCCATGGATCCGTCTAAATTCGCTGTCTTCTGGCGTTTTTAGATGCGCTTGCGCAGTCCGGTCTTCTCCCTGGTGAATGGGGCCGCTCGTGCCGGAGAGCTGGTCCTCGTAGCTCCGCCCCGTCACGTGTGCCGATTCCAGCCAATCAGGAGGCTGGAATTGGCAATGGACCGCACAGAGCCCACGGTGCACCATGGGAGAAGACCCGTGGTGCATCGTGGGTGAAGATCCCGGCGGCCATCTTGGTAAAGGAAGAAAGAAGTCGCCGCAGCGCGGGGATTCGGGTAAGTAATAAACTTTTTTTTTTTTTAACCCATCCCTTGGGTTTGTCTCGCGCCGAACGGGGGGCCTATTGAATAAAAAAAAACCCCGTTTCGGCGCAGGACAACCCCTTTAATTGCCCATTTCAATGATTGGGAGCGGGGTTGCATTTTTTTTTCTTCTGCGTACACAAAAAGTACAGTGAAACACGCACATGGTTATCGCTCTTGCAAACCTTCTAAAAACCCCTAGATGTGAGTCGTTCTCATGGGGGTTCAAAAAAAAGCATTGCTGATGCTCAAATATGGCGGGAACAAATGCATAAATAATAATGACGCCATCACAACGATGGATGAAAACTTTAGGAGCCGGGTAGACCACAACTAGAGGGTCCCCCCGAAAACCCATTTAACCAGGAAGGGATCTAAAGTGCAAGCAGTTCCATTAGGGATTAGAGATGAGCGAACGTGTTCTTCCGAGCTTGATATTCGTGCGAATATTAGGGTGTTCGGGATGTTCGTTATTCGTAACGAACACCATGCGGTGTTCTGGTTACTTTCACTTCCTTCCCTGAGACGTTAGTGCGCTTTTTTTGGCCAATTGAAAGACAGGGAAGGCATTACAACTTCCCCCTGTGACGTTCAAGCCCTATACCACCCCCCTGCTGTGAGTGGCTGGGAAGATCAGGTGTCACCCGAACATAAAAGTCGGCCCCTCCCGCGGTTCGGCTCAGATGCCTGGTGAGTTAGCTGAGGGACAGTGCTGTTTGTACCGGAGCTGCTGTAGGGAAAGAATTGGTAGTTAGTGTAGGCTTCAAGACCCCCCAAAGGTCCTTATTAGGGCCACTGATAGCTGTGTGTTGGCTGCTGTTAGCAGTGGCAAATTTTTTCTTCTCAAAATCGGCTCTGCAGACCGTTGCACCTGGCATTAGGGACAGAAGTGCTGCATAGGCAGGGAGAGTGTTAGGAGTGAGTGTAGCCTTCAAGAACCTCAACGGTCCTTTCTAGGGCCATATTTATCCGTGTGCAGTACTGTCCAGGCTGCTGTTAGCTGTGCTGCATTTTTTTTTGCTTCTCAAAATCGCCTCTGCAGAGCATTCCACCCTCCCTTGATACTGCAGGGAAAGAATTGTATAGGCAGGGCCACAACACAGTTATTGTTCATAGAATATACGCAGTGCTGCCTTTTGCTTGTAAAACAAGTGAAAATAATTCTATTTGTCCTGCCTCTGTCCGTCCTAAGGGCGGTGGACACGTGTCGGCTGCGTGTGCAACCTGTAAAAATCATACGCACCCAGCTACGTTTTACTCCTGGCTTCGCCATTTGCTTTCCTTAATTGGGAAAAAAAATACCTGCTCTGCCACAGTTAATAACTCTGCTACCCTCACGTTCTGTGACACATTAGCAGGAAAACAGCACAGTTATTAAACTTCTCATGTTCATAGAATATACGCAGTGCTGCCTTTTGGTGCAAAAAAACGGAAAATAATTCTATTTGTCCTGCCTCTGTCCGTCCTAACGCCGGTGGACACGTGTCGGCTGCGTCTGCAACCTGTAAAAATCATACGCACCCAGCTATGTTTTACTCCTGGCTTCGCCATTTGCTTTCCTTAATTGGGAAAAAAATACCTGCTCTGCCACAGTTAATAACTCTGCTACCCTCACGTTCTGTGACACATTAGCAGGAAAACAGCACAGTTATTAAACTTAGATTATTCATTCACTAGAGGCAGTGGGGCCTTTCGTTTTCAAAAAAGGGAAAAAATTATATTTGGCCTGCAGTCTTGCGCCAATTTATTTCCTGCCTGTGAAATCAAATCACTGGTAATACAGCATGCTGAGGGGTAGGGGTAGGCCTAGAGGACGTGGACGCGGCCGAGGACGCGGAGGGCCAAGTCAGGGTGTGGGCACAGGCCAAGCTCCTGATCCAGGTGTGTCGCAGCCGACTGCTGCGCGATTAGGAGAGAGGCACGTTTCTGGCGTCCCCACATTCATCGCCCAATTAATGGGTCCACGCGGGAGACGGTTATTAGAAAATGAGCAGTGTGAGCAGGTCCTGTCCTGGATGGCAGAAAGTGCTTCGAGCAACCTATCGTCTACCCGCAGTTCTGCGCCGTCCACTGCTGCCAATCCGAATCCTCTGTCTGCTGCTCCTCCTTCCTCCCAGCCTCCTCACTCCACTACAATAACACCTGCTCAGGAGCGGGAACACTCCCAGGAACTGTTCTCGGGCCCCTGCTTAGATTGGGCAGCAGCGGTTCCTCTCCCACCAGAGGAGTTTATCGTCACTGATGCCCAACCATTCGAAAGTTCCCGGGGTCCGGGGGAAGAGGCTGGGGACTTCCGCCAACTGTCTCAACAACTTTCTGTGGGTGAGGAGGACGATGACGATCAGACACAGTTGTCTTGCAGTGAGGTAGTAGTAAGGGCAGTAAGTCCGAGGGAGCAGCGCACAGAGGATTTGGAGGAAGAGCAGCAGGACGATGAGGTGACTGACCCCACCTGGTGTGCAACGCTTACTCAGGAGGACAGGTCTTCAGAGGGGGAGTCAAGGGCATCAGCAGGGCAGGTTGCAAGAGGCAGTGCGGTGGCCAGGGGTAGAGGCAGGGCCAGACCGAATAATCCACCAAGTGTTTCCCAAAGCGCCCCCTCGCGCCATGCCACCCTGCAGAGGCCGAGGTGCTCTAAGGTCTGGCAGTTTTTCACAGAGACGCCTGACGACCGACGAACAGTGGTGTGTAACCTTTGTCGCGCAAAGCTCAGCCGGGGAGCCAACACCAACAGCCTCACCACCACCACCATGCGCAGACATATGATGGCCAAGCACCCCACAAGGTGGGACGAAGGCCGTTCAGCGCCTCCGGTTTGCACCCCTGCCTCTCCCCCTGTGCCCCAACCTGCCACTGAGATACAACCCCCCTCTCAGGACACAGGCACTACCGTCTCCTGGCCTGCACCCACACCCTCACCTCCGCTGTCCTCGGCCCCATCCAGCAGTGTAGTTCAGCGCACCGTCCAGCCGTCGCTTGCGCAACTGTTGGAGCGCAAGCGCAAGTACGCCGCCACGCACCCGCACGCTCAAACGTTAACCGTCCGCATAGCAAAATTCATCAGCCTTGAGATGCTGCCGTATAGGGTTGTGGAAACGGAGTCCTTCAAAAGTATCATGGAGGCGGCGGCCCCGCGCTACTCAGTTCCCAGTCGCCACTACTTTTCCCGATGTGCCGTCCCAGCCCTGCACGACCACGTCTCCCGCAACATTGTACGCGCCCTCACCAACGCGGTTACTGCCACGGTCCACTTAACTACGGACACGTGGACAAGCACAGGCGGGCAGGGCCACTACATCTCCCTGACGGCACATTGGGTGAATTTAGTGGAGGCTGGGACAGAGGCAGAGCCTGGGACCGCTCACGTCCTACCCACCCCCAGAATTGCGGGCCCCAGCTCGGTGGTGGTATCTGCGGAGGTGTATGCTTCCTCCACTAAAGCACCCTCTTCCTCCTCCTCCTCCTCCTCCTCTGTCTCGCAATCAAGATGTGTTAGCAGCAGCATGTCGCCAGCAGTCGGTGTCGCGCGGTGTGGCAGCACAGCGGTGGGCAAGCGTCAGCAGGCCGTGCTGAAACTACTCAGCTTAGGCGATAAGAGGCACACGGCCCACGAACTGCTGCAGGGTCTGACACAGCAGACCGACCGCTGGCTTGCGCCGCTGAGCCTCCAACCGGGCATGGTCGTGTGTGACAACGGCCGTAACCTGGTGGCGGCTCTGCAGCTCGGCAGCCTCACGCACGTGCCATGCCTGGCCCACGTCTTTAATTTGGTGGTTCAGCGCTTTCTGAAAAGCTACCCACGCTTGTCAGACCTGCTCGTAAAGGCGCGCCGGCTCTGTGCACATTTTCGCAAGTCCCACACGGACGCTGCCACCCTGCGCACCCTGCAACATCACTTTAAGCTGCCAGTGCACCGACTGCTGTGCGACGTGCCCACACGGTGGAACTCTACGCTCCACATGTTGGCCAGGCTCTATGAACAGCGTAGAGCTATAGTCGAATACCAACTCCAACATGGGCGGCGCAGTGGGAGTCAGCCTCCTCAATTCCTTTCAGAAGAGTGGGCCTGGTTGGCAGACATCTGCCATGTCCTTGGTAATTTTGAGGAGTCTACCCAGGTGGTGAGCGGCGATGCTACAATCATTAGTGTCACCATTCCTCTGCTATGCATCTTGAGAAATTCCCTGCAAACCATAAAGGCAGCTGCTTTGCGCTCGGAAACGGGGGCGGGGGAAGACAGTATGCCGCTGGATAGTCAGGGCACCCTCCTGTCTATTTCTCAGCGCGTACAGGAGGAGGAGGAGGAGCATGAGGAGGATGAGGAGGAGGGGGAAGAGACAGCTTGGGCCGCTGCTGACGGTACACCGGCTGATTGCCTGTCATCCTTTCAGCGTGTATGGCCTGAGGAGGAGGAGGAGGAGGAGGAGGATCCTGAAAGTGATCTTCCTAGTGAAGACAGCCATGTGTTGCGTACAGGTACCCTGGCACACATGGCTGACTTCATGTTAGGATGCCTTTCTCGTGACCCTCGCGTTGCACGCATTCTGGCCACGACGGATTACTGGGTGTACACACTGCTCGATCCACGGTATAAGGAGAACCTGCCCACTCTGATTCCCGAAGAGGAAAGGGGTTCGAGAGTGTTGCTATACCACAGGACCCTTGCGGACAAGCTGATGGTAAAATTCCCAGCCGACAGCGCTAGTGGCAGAAGGCGCAGTACCGAGGGCAAGGTAGCAGGGGATGTGCGTAGATCGAGCAGCATGTACATCCCAGGCAGTGCAACAGTCTTTAAGGGCCTGGCCAGCTTTATGGCTCCCCACCAAGACTGTGTCACCGCTCCCCAGTCACGGCTGAGTCGGCGGGAGCACTGTAAAAGGATGGTGAGGGAGTACGTAGCGGATCGCACAACCATCCTTGGTGACGCCTCTGCCCCCTACAACTACTGGGTGTCGAAGCTGGACACGTGGCCTGAACTCGCGCTGTATGCCCTGGAGGTGCTTGCTTGTCCTGCGGCTAGCGTCTTGTCGGAGAGGGTGTTTAGTGCGGCTGGGGGAATCATCACAGATAAGCGTAGCCGCTTGTCAACCGACAGTGCCGACAGGCTAACACTCATCAAGATGAACAAAGGCTGGATTTCCCCAGACTTCTGTTCTCCACCAGCGGACAGCAGCGATACGTAAGCAATACGTAGGCTGCACCC
Source organism: Eleutherodactylus coqui (assembly GCF_035609145.1). NCBI lineage: Eukaryota > Metazoa > Chordata > Amphibia > Anura > Eleutherodactylidae > Eleutherodactylus > Eleutherodactylus coqui. The sequence continues at coordinate 139,225,168 of NC_089845.1, read as the reverse complement.
GCGGATGGAAGCTACGTTCTCTCTCACCATCCAAAACGGGGACATTTCTGCTTCATCAATCTGTGTCTAATATTCCTCCTCCTCCTCCTCCTGCTCCTCCTCCTGAAACCTCACGTAATCACGCTGAACGGGCAATTTTTCTTAGGGCCACAAGGCTCACTCAAATAATTTTTCTGAACAATTTTTATAAGTTTCAATGCGCTTAAAAGCATTGGAACTTTAACTTGAACCAATTTTTCGTTACACTGGGCTGCCTCCAGGCCTAGTTACCACTTAAGCCACATTAACCAAAGCGATTAATGGGTTTCACCTGCCCTCTTGGTTGGCCATGGCCAATTTTTGGGATGTACATTAGTACTGTTGATACAGCAATTTTTGTGGGCCCTCGCCTACAGTGTAATCAAATTAATTTTTAGCCCACCTGCATTACAGCTGACGTTACCTCAGCTGTGTTGGGCAATGCAATGGGATATTTTTGTGTACCGCTGGTGGGTTCAAGGGAGCCACCAATGCTGTAGGTGCACACGGAGTTTTTAACACATCTGTACACTTGTAAAGAACCCCAGTCTGACTGGGGCATGCAGTGTGGGCCGAAGCCCACCTGTATTACACACAACATTACTACCTCAGCTGTGTTGGGCAATGCAATGGGATATTTCTATGTACCGCCGGTGGCTTCCTGGCACCCACCCAGGCAGTGGGTCCACAGGGAGTTTAACCTACATGTGTCCACTTCTAAAGAACCCCAGTCTGACTGGGGCATGCAGTGTGGGCCGAAGCCCACCTGCATTATGCACGACATTACTACCTCAGCTGTGTTGGGCAATGCAATGGGATATTTCTATGTACCGCCGGTGGCTTCCTGGCACCCACCCATGCTGTCGGTCCACAGGGACTTCACAATAGGGAGTTGTACCTGCCTGTGTCTATGAATTAAAAAGCCCGGTCTAACTGGGGCATGCAGACACCTTGACAGAATGAATAGTGTGTGGCACATAGGTTCCCCATTGCTATGCCTACGTGTGCAGCTCCTGATGGCGGTGGCACAGGATTCTATTTCTCATTGCTTCTGTACAGCATTGTGGGCTATCGACCCGCCCCTTTTAAAGAGGGTCGCTGCCTAGCCGTGCCAACCCTCTGCAGTGTGTGCCTGCGGTTCCTCCTCATGGCAGACGCACTTCTAAATAGACATGAGTGTGGCGTGGCATGAGGGCAGCTGAAGGCTGTGCAGGGACACTTTGGTGTGCGCTGTGGGGGGGAGGGGGGGCGGTTGGGCAGCATGTAACCCAGGAGAAGGGGCAGCGGAGTGTCATCCAGGCAGTGATTGTGCTTTGTTGTAGCTAGTGTGGTGCTTAGCAAAGGTATGCCATGCTAATGAGGGCTTTTCAGAAGTAAAAGTTGTTGGGGGGGGGGGGCACTCTTGCCGGTATTGTGGCTTAATAGTGGGACCTGTGAACTTGAGATGCAGCCCAACATGTAGCCCCTCGCCTACCCTATCCGTTTCTGTGTCATTCCCATCACTTTGTTGAATTGCCCAGATTTTCACACATGAAAACCTTAGCGAGCATCGGCGAAATACAAAAATGCTCTGGTCGCCCATTGACTTCAATGGGGTTCGTTGTTCGAAACGAACCCTCGAGCATCGCGGGAAGTTCGTTCCGAATAACGAGCACCCGAACATTTTGGTGTTCGCTCATCTCTGTTAGGGATCCATTTAGTGAGACTTTTTAATGTATTTCTGAAAACATGTCCTCGATAAATAGTCGCTTCTAAAGATATGTGATGCACATTGGTTACAAGATGATTACAGCAGGAGGTTTGAGATTGTGAATAAAAAAATCTAAAAAATCTGATTTTTCCTATAAAACTGGTGTGCGATGATGACTTTCTGTAAGTCATTCTGATAGTTTGTGCGGCTGCCTTCACTGGTGGGATATACCGTAGGGTATCCTGCAATGTTCTACTGCTACATAGTAATTAAGAATGGAATATTGCTAAAAACTAGGAACTCGGGCAAATTCTCTTCACGTAGGAACCAATTTTGCAGCCGAAGCCTTTAGCAGTAGATAACTGTAAGAAAGTATATCTAAATACATTTCACTTCCCAACCTGAGCCGTAAGTAATTTCACTGGCAAAGTGTTTGGAATTAATTTTTACAGTCCAGGGAAGTAGTCTCTCTTGCATTCTCTAGGTGATTATGTTATGGTCACTGCTCTGTGGATTTTACGGGTAATTTTGTGTGGTGGGCAGGATGGTGTGAGACATTCTGTGTTGATGTTGTTGCTCTGAGGCCTCATTCAGACGAGCGTTCTTTTTGCACACAAACAGATCACGTCTATTAGAACCAATGGTTTCCTATTAGAGATGAGCGAGCACGCTCGGATAAGGCAGTTACTCGAGCGAGCATCGCTCTTCTCGAGTAACTGCATTCTCGTCTGAGCAGGTTCGATGGGGCAGCGGGGGGGAGAGAGAGTGATCTCTCTCACTCTCCCCCCACTCCCACCCCCCGCCCCCCGAGCCTGCTCAGACGAGAATGCAGTTACTCGAGAAGAGCGATGCTCGCTCATCTCTATTTCCTATTAAAGTGTTCACATGATTTTAGGATGCGCAGAACTCTCGCTCCTGCAAAAGATAGGACATGCTTGGCTATGATGCCCGCATCTAAGGTCCATGCTGCGAGAAAAGATAGGACCTGACCTATCGTTGGTGCACGTTGCGCAGGAGTTCCCATTGACTCCTATGGGTGCTGGATTAAACAGGCAGCACGCACCACGGATCGTGTGAGCGAGCAAATTATGCACGAATGCAGATCGCGCCTTGAGCTTCGTTCACGCGATTGTTCCACACACAAGCGGTGATCTTTTTGCGTGCCTATTTGCTTGTCTGAACGAGGCCTGATGGTATTACTATTCTACCTACACTACTGTAGAATATCTGCAGGGTGGCGCCACTGTGTAGGCAGCTTGTGTCCTTAGTGTAGAGAAAGTCATCTGGGAACATTAAGACTGAAGCAATTCAATAGCATCACAAGGTGCAGCGGCCATAAGAACACCGTATTGGCATTACAGTTAGGTTTGATTTCGGAGGGATGGGGCTTACATCTGAAGAATGTGTTTCATTGTGTTCTTTCCTGCTTCCATGACTGAGGCTACTCAGTGGAAGATAGCCATTATCCCGTATTCATTATCATGGCTCCAAAAAGTAGTAATTTAGCCTTCCCTGCTCTATAGCCTAGGCTCTCATCCTGTAGTACGTGTATCCTAGGGCATATATGCTATCTCTTTAGAGGATACTTGTAATGTTCTCATGCTGTGCAGTTAATGACATATATCTCTCTATATATGATATACACACAATACATTATCCTACCAAAATTAATTGTACACCTGAGCACGAATCACACGTAGTACTTTACATATCTTAATATTTAGTAGGGCCTCCTTTGGCCCTAATGACATTGGATACCCTCCATGGTATACTTTCTACTAATGTCTAATACACATCAGCTGGCATCTCCACTCATTCATCTTGCAAACATCTGGCAAGTTCTCTCAAAGAAGATGGACATTGTTCATATTTCCTGACCCGGCATTCCATTTCATCCCAATGATGTTCAGGTCAGGACTCTGTGCAGCCAGTCCAATCATGGAACCTCCATATCCTCAAACCAACTCAAAACAGCATTGGATTTGTGACAAGGCACGTTGTCTTGTTGGAAGTATTGCTGACCATTTCCAGAGTATTGTCACATTGGCAGGAGTACATTATTGTCTAGAATCTCTGGGTACACCTTAGTGTTCATGGTTCTTGTCACCACAACCAACGGGCTGAGACCATGCCAGGTAAAATATCCCCAGACTATAACACAACCTCCACCATTCTTAACTGTTGGCAACAGGGCTGTAACTAAAGGCTCAGGGGCCTGGGTGTAAAAGTTTAGCTGGGCCTCCCCTCCTCCCCCATCTGCACCCATACCCATACCTAAACCATGCAAATTCACAAACATGATCAACACACTCAGGCAAAAGGCATTCTCCACACCCAGGAACATCTATCTGATGTGAAGATGGAATAGTGTGTTTCATGACTCCATAAAACATTCTTCCATTGCTTAACTATCCAATGACGACACTCCTTGCACCATTGTACAAAGCCTGATACATTGCGCCTCATGATGGCCGACTGGTGTGCAGAGGCAGAACCCAATATCCAATACTTGGCACCTCTAATCCCAAACTATGGCTAACACATCCAAGGCTCTGCATCTCATGCAGCATGGTTTAAACACTTAACATGCTAATATGACATCCATTCTACTCCTGGGGCGTCCAAATACTTTTGGTAGCACAGTGTATGTATATGTATGTGTATAGATAAAAAGGTTAACCTTAAAAAGTTTTTTTCATGTGTGGCTTTTCCCACAAATTCAGTTCTGCATGTGGAAACCTTGTGCATTGCTTTGTGAAGATGGTTGCTAGTACGGACAGTGCAAAGCTAAGAAGGGAATGTGAGTTCAAAGCCAGATTGGAGAGAATCCAATAAGTGTGGGAGTTGAAAAAGTTACTTATACTGCAGAAAACGTTCAAAATGAAATTTAAGAAATAGCAAAAATGTCCGAGGCCATTTATAATTTATAGCGTAATTCTGACTATAAAGTTAAGTTTAGGGTAATCCAATCTGACAGTTTATAAATGTCGAAAGCACTAAAGTTCAGGCATAATATATAAAATAGATACAAATGACATTTACCTTAATAATAAATTGATTGCAGGTTTGATGTTTCCCCTGTTGTAGCTAATTTGACGATAGTCATGCGTTCACTACAGTGGTGGGTCAATAATTTACATCCAAAGTTGTAGGGACGGGAGCGCCACTCATCCTCTCCAGCTATTAAATAAGCTGGTAGCACTTTTCATTCTCAGTCTTCCTCTTCAGCCCAATGCTGAATGGTTGCTGGCATACCCCTCTCTGGATACTAATAATTCCGGACATCCAGCTGTTCCAGATAGAAGCATTGTGTGCTGCATTGGAAATCTGTGCCTAGATGAGGCTTTCCCCGGCAAAGCCAGACTAGCAGTAATTGGCTAAATTTTAAAGAGGTTGTCTTAGTCACTCTCTTTCTTGATGTCCTGTTTGGTTATATGAATGTAATACAAAGGGGTATCTGCTTAAGGCCGGCCTCACACGACCGGATTTGGATTGCGGAATCCGCAATTGCCACCTGCATGAATGACCCGCACCCATTAACAAGAATAGAGCATGGGGATGTCCGCTCACATGAGTAGACAGCAATTCCGATTTCCGCTTGCGAAAATAAAATCGCAGCATGCTCTATTTTTTTTGGCGCGGCTTTCATTGAAGTCAAAGGAGGCCGTCCAAATTGCGGCTCTTCCGCAATCAACATTGCAGAAAGGTTGCGGATTCCGTGTCATCGCTAGGTGGGCTGAGGGCTCCAGCATGTGGAATCCGACCGGTTCGTGTGAGACCAGCCTAAGGCTGCCGTCATAAGATAAGATGTTTCTCCTTCTGGAAGAACAAGCACATCCATTTAATACATGGCCAGACTATTTATTTCTGCTCTGCAACCTTGTTGCAGGAGACATAAAGCACAAGTGATAAGAGTCGGTTGAACAGGATCCCAGTCAATAGATCCTTGCGATCACTCATCATCTTGGAGTCTTCAGAAGAGAGATTGCCCAGTGTGAATAATGCCTTTGATTCTATCTCTAAGGCCTCATGCCCATGGCCAAGTCGAAATATCGCAGTGGAATCAGAGCCGGTGCCCACCAGAGACCCTATACTCACCTGTCTGATCTGCCGCGAGTGTCTTGGCAGGCGAGCTGGCATGCATGCGCAGTGCAGTGCAGAACACGCCGGTGCTGGGCTGTCTGATCCGCCGCGAGTGTCTTGGCAGGCGAGCTGGCATGCATGCGCAGTGCAGTGCAGAACACGCCGGTGCTGGGCTGTCTGATCCGCTGCGAGTGTCTTGGCAGGCGTGCTGGCACACATGCGCAGTGCAGTGCAAGACACGTCAGTGCTGGGCTGCGACGTGATTTCCTGCTATACTTCCGCAGTGTTCGCACAAGCATGAACAATTGGCGGTGACATCACTCGCTCATGTGCTCGTTTCTGTGTGCGCATGTGTACGTTTTACTGTACTTATTGCAAATTGTGCGCCTTTGTGCATACAGAAAAACACGCAACCGTGCTCCCATTCATTGAAATGGGCAATTAAGTTAATTTGTTCAATATGTGCTCATTTCATGCACAAATGCGCTAAAGAATATGGCATGCTGTGTATTTTTTTGCACAAACGAAATGTGCATATGTGAAGGAACCCATTGAAATAAACCGCTTCTATTCCCTGCATAGTGCGAGTGCGAAAGGCGGCTCAAATACGTTCCTGTGACGCCGGCCTTAACCAAGAAACGATACAAAACAGATAACTTAGGCTGAATGAAACTATAGTTTTGCTTATATCATTTTCAGCGAGGCGTGAAGGCTTCTCATTACTGAGTCACCGAGGCGGATGCAGTTTGCAGAAAGGCAGTTCTGAATTTTGTAATTTAATTCTTATGTAAAGACAATAAAATCTGAAAGAACAGAAACGTCGTAACAAATTGATTCACAAATTGACTTCTTGGTTTGAACAATCTGTCCAGGCGTATCCGCCAATAATAAATTCCCTCGCTATGTAATTGGCCTTCAGAGTTTAAGCACCACAGGATTCTAGATGTTTCAGTGCAGATCAGGTAGAATATTCTTGAGGCTGGATTCACACGGACGTATATCTTCTGAGTTGTCACGCCCGGCCGATATACGCTGCCCCTCTTATGCATTGGTTTATAATGCATCAGTGCACATGGGTGTATTTCCATGGCATAAAAGTGCCCGGCCGGCCAAGATAGTGCATTTCGGCTGGGAGCTTTTACGCCACTGGTGGCTGCATAGACTCCTGTGGGAGCCTATGACAGCTGCCAGAGAAGGGAGGTGGGAAGGAGTTTAGCAGCGTGACTGCTAAACTCCCACTACCTTCCCTACCCCTCTCTGCCCCTTGCTGACTGTTTGCAGAGCTAAGCACTGCCCCTGTCCTGCCCCATCTTCCATTGCTGACTGTGACAAGGGGCGGGAGCTTAGCACACTAGCTCCCGCCTCCTCCCCTTGCCGAGAGACTGCAGGCGGGAGGGAAGGGGGAGACACAGTTTAGCAGAGCTAAGCTGTCTCTCCCTGCCCAACAGCACTGTGGCCTCGGCGTATATGCGCCGGGCAAAACCAGTCTGAACGGGCACACAAATGTTAGATTTGTGCACCTGTTCACGCATTTTCACATCGCCGGTGGATGAACGGAAAAACACATACACCCGTGTGAATCCAGCCTTAGGACAGCAAGTGCTGACTCGCATATCAGCTCTGTGGTGTGCCACTGTGCAACCTGCTTTCCATAGCCTCCTATGGGAGCCGTGGAAGCACACAGCCCGCACCACGGATGTGTGCCTGGGCTGCTTCACGGAGCTAGAGGCAGCCCGTTCACGCAATCTTTTTTCAGCATGTCAGCAGTGTTGTTTACACATTGCTTAGCAGCACATAAACAACGCTCATCTGACCGCGGCTTTATGATGAAAGAGTGTGCAAAATAGCAATCAAACCAGAAGTTAAGGATCTTTTACATGGGACGACAGTCGGCTAAATGACTGCACAAGTGGGAAAGTCGTCAGTGCTTATGCAGAGCATTGAGACAGTTCACCGCTGGATCGGTGGGTTCTCGTTGGCTTCTCGCTCAGCACTTCACATAGAAGCGGGGAGCATTTACAAGGAACGAGGAGTCAGCGATCCAGCGATAGTGAACAATTCTTTTGCCTTCACATTAACGATTACCGCTCACATTCGCTCGTTTGAATGAATTTTGAGTGATAATCGTTACATGTAAATTAGTGTAGAAGGCAAAGTTCCCACTGTGAATATTTTACACCCATAGAGTAGAAGAAGAATACTGGTAATGTCTGGATATAGAAACGTCAAAAAGTTCAATGAATATACAAATTGTTTTGGAATTTATATTGAGTGAACTTCATCCATCTACAATGCAAACCCTTCATAGAACCAGACGTGATTATTGGGAAGTAGATGATGGAACGCATGAAACGATAAATTTAGGAATTGTCACATTTTTTTCTCAAAAGATCTGGTATGTAAAAGGGAAACTAATGAAGATGCGGTATTAAAGATGCCAAAGACATTCACAAGTATAGAACACGCCTGGACAAATGTCTGTCACCTCCAAAGGTTAGGAGCAAATGTTGACACGCTTAGGAACCCAATTAGTGAAGGCATCTTTTATTATTTACTAAATTATTCTCGAAAGTTTTGGCATGTTCAAAGAATTGTGGACAATTTTAGATATCGTAGTGCTTGACGGGGTACAAAGTAGGGCAACTAAATTAATACATGGAATGGGAGGACTGGAATCCCCAGAGAGGCTATCAAAATTGGGATTATTCACCCTAGAAAAAAGATGTCTAAGGGGCGACCAAATAACCATGTATAAGTACATGAGGGGACAATACAAGGGTCTCTTCCATGGTCTGTTTATACGCAGGACCGCGACGGTAACAAGAGGACATCCGCTACGGCTAGAAAAAAGCAGGTTTCATCAACAACATAGAAGGTGGTTCTTTACTATAAGAGCAGTGAGACTGTGGAACTCTCTGCCTGAGGACGTGGTGATGGCAATATCCATAGATAAGTTTAAGAGGCTTTAAGAGTTTAGGAGCCTCATGTGGTGCAGAGTGCAAGCTCTCACATATGACCTGAAGTTTGCAAGTTCAATCCCCGCATGATTCAGGTAGCCGGCTCAAGGTGGACTCAGCTTTCCATCCTTTCGAGGTCAGTAAAATGAGAACCCAGCTCGGTGGGGGGTAATAAATAATAATTACCTGAAAGCACTGCGGAATAAGTTGGCGCTATACAAATAACAAGATTTATTTTTAGAGGGGACTAGACGCCTTTCTTGAGCACTGATATTATAGAATATAGACATTAGGTGACCAGTGTGGTTGTTGATCCGGATCTTGGAGTCAGATAGGAACTTTCAAACGTTGATCTAGGGATAATTCTGACTGCCATTATGGAGTCGGGAAGGAATTTTTTCCCCCCAAAATGTTGTAAATTGGCTTCTGCCTTCTTGGGGGGGGGGGGGGTGCCTTCCTCTGGATCAACAAGGAGGGGGTGGAAACAGGCTGAATTAGATGGACATTGTCTCCCTCAGCCTAACATACTATGTTAAATAAAGACTGTTTGCAAAGTTACCTTTTTATTGTGGATGCCTTGGTACAGTAAAATAAATTGGTCATATTTGGGAAGGTAGACTTGATTTAGTTAGGAATCACCTTGTTTGCTCTACTTGTCACCCATAATATTCTCAAAAGTCTTCAACAAAGCACAGTTCAAAAAATGTTCTACTTTCTCTATTGCATATTTACTGCACATTCTGAGACCAAGTACTGAGTCGTGTTCATTGTGGGTTGACTTTACTACACGAGTGCAGATGTGAGAATTAGCCATGAAGGTATACTATGGACACTAATGACTACTACTGGGAAGTAACCACTTTGGAGGAAAAGCTTTTGCATTCCTTTTATCCCTTGCCCAGTATTATGACTTAGTCACCACACATCTGCAATGTTCTCAGCGTCTTTGTGTCCTCCTGGAGAACGGCGGCTCCCATGAGAATGTTCTACAGGAAGATTGTACCGCATCATATGTTTCAGCCACTACATGTCCAGACTTTAGAGAGAGTACAATTATACGGCTTGAAGATAAATACACAAACTATCATTACATTTCCTCCACGCTTCCAGTGGCTCCATCACCAAAGCCTTCTGAGAAAGCCTTATATTAAGCAATTTAGAAAAAACATGGTGATGCATGTCTAAATGCCTCAAAAATGCAGGATTCTCCACAATAAAAGAAAACTTCAATAACACACCAAAGTAGTGTATTGTACTAACCAGCAAAAATGTGAGCAATCCCGTAATTAATGGTGTGATTGCTAATAACTTTATTGCACATTGCATATTACTGAAATAAAATCTTCTATATATATTGTAGAGGTGCACAACACAGAAGGGCCTGTAGAGGGCTGCAAACAGGACTTCTGCTGCTAGGGTTAACACCAAGGGGTGGAGCAAGAACCAGATAAAAGCCAGTTCCTGCCAAAAGCAAGAGAGAGAGGACCAGTGCAGCAGAGCTGAGGTGCTGCAGGCTGGTGGTCTAGCAGAGGCCAGAGTCTGACAGGGGCGACAATCCTGGACTCACACCCAAGTGGAGTGCATACGGACTGTGTATATTGATGTTGGATGATATTGCTGTGTTTTGTGATTGCGGTGATGACAAATAAAGGCTGGCAGGAGCCAGATAAAGAAATCCTCATCTCCTAAGCAGTTTCTACACGTGTGGTGCGCCATTTTCATGTGCAAGAGGTCGGCGATCGGCAGGCAAGTGCACCCCACTTGCTACAATATATATACCTGCACATGGGTGGTCGGACTCCACATGCGGGATTATTCCTGCAGCAGAGTTCGACCTGGGGCCGTCCGGCGATGGCAGCTTACCTCTCTGCCGTCTTCTCCTGTGCTGCGAATGTGCCGGCCAGCACACATGCACAGTACGGGGCATTACTATTGCAATGATGTGGCTGCCGCGACTATTCCATAATGATAACTGCAGAATTGCCGTGGAACAGACGGCTTTCATTGCCTTCAATGGAAGTCTGTCGTGCGCAGCCCGCACAAAATCACAGCATGCTGTGACTTCTCCCCCGTGAGCGGAAAAATTGCAATTGATTACCGCTTGTGGGCAGGAAATCACGTTTTCTCATAGCATGCTATGGGCTGGATTTGCTGCAGAATCTGAAGGCGAATCCAGCTCCAGATTTCACAGTGCAAATCCATCTGTGTGCAGGAAGCCTATGTTTTATATATAGATAGATAGAGATAGATATCTATAGATATACAGTAGATATATAGATATCTATATATATGTCTATGTTATATATTTGGAGCCCTATTAACTATTAGGTAAATGACTCAGAATATTATGTTATAACTTGAGAGACTTTATTATTTCATATCTGTGCTACGATCAGCTTTAGAAATGACAGAATGCCCCCTTCAGTCCTCTGTAGACACATCATTATAGCAATCCATGTCTGCAACAGTCTGCCCTCTACTGGTGAGTCTGCTAGGCAAATATGGAACATTTAGAATGGCTGGCCACCCTGCAAGTTGTTATTGGAAAGGAACAAAGTGAACTTTATTTCAGTATTCTTTCAAGTGGCTCCAAGGTGAAGCTGTCATCTCACCCGGCGCTCTGTTATATGAATAATAAGCAATGAAACTAAACGGCAGTCAACACAATGACCACTCTGATTTACAACATCTGATATTCTCACAGAACTTTCTATAAAATATGAAATATTACACAGGCTTTAACCCAACTGAAATCTAGCTTCAAATATCCTTCCACCTCAATACCGCTAAATCACTTATTCTACACTTTGTCTTCTTGAGTTGAATTGGATTTCCCTAAGTGAAATGGTTTCCACAATGTGCATTGGCTCAGGGGTCATTTGCTCGGCTTTAAAAAAGGCATATTATAGCATTCAGCAATCTTACATGCAAAGACCAAAGCACCCATGTGATTATTACATAGGCAGGACAGAGTCATATCCTCTAAAATTAAAGGGCCATTCCAGCTTCTATACCAGAATTCTGGCATTTAACATGTTGCAAATTTTGGCACACGCCCCACTTGTAACAGAATTTGAAACTTTTCTTATTTTTTATGCTGCCCTCAACACTTTCTTGGGAAAGAAACATGGCTTGTTGGGAGGCTGCGTGGCCGCCTCAGACCAACCGATTTGTATAAATTTTCCACCAAAAACTGGTGTAAATTATACCAGATACCTACACCAGTAATATATATGAATGGACATCCATGTAACACATGAACAAGTCAGGTCTGGCCAAGCCATTGCTTGTTCGTCGCTGCCCTCTCCGGCTCATATGACTTATGAAGAAGTGTTTTTAGATGACAAATAAAGAGATATTCCTATCTATAGCCTATATAAACAGAAGAAAAGCTACACAAAAATGGAAAGGCACATTCTCATAAAAGACAAACTTCAATAAGCTTTATTAAGGACACGAAGTTAAAAACACTTTAAAACAAGAAAAATACATGTATCACTAATATATCTAAGTGTCCAAATAACACCCAAACCAATAAATAAGTTCAATCCAGATGGTCATATAAAAAATATAATAGCCCACCGCATCCTGGTATAAAGTACATAGATACGAAAGGAATCAATGAATTGTACGCTGCCCGGGGATTAGATAATAGTCTTTCAGAAAAGTTTCAAAATTAAAGTAGAGAGTAACAATTCTGAACCACAAGACTACAATATCAAAATATTCATAGCAAGGTGTTATTAACAAAATACAACCATCACAAAGTAGCTGCTATGAGGAAACTTCATCAGGGACTGTGACTAAGATGAAAGTACCAGCCCATATGGTGGCTAGGATTACCGAACCAGCCAAACAGGCTGTTCTACACTGTTTCCATACCTCCCATAGAAATTATTAGGAGTTATAGAGTGGCACAGCACTCTATAACTCTATAGCTGGAACAGCACTCTATAACTCTATAGCTGGAACAGCACTCTATAACTGGCACAGCACTCTATAACTCTATAGCTGGAACAGCACTCTATAACTCTATAGCTGGAACAACACTCTATAACTCTATAGCTGGAAAAACACTCTATAACTGGCACAGCACTCTATAACTCTATAGCTGGCACAGCACTCTATAACTCTATAGCTGGAACAGCACTCTATAACTCTATAGCTGGAACAACACTCTATAACTGGCACAGCACTCTATAACTCTATAGCTGGAACAGCACTCTATAACTCTATAGCTGGAACAACACTCTATAACTGGCACAGCACTCTATAACTCTATAGCTGGAACAGAACTCTATAGCTGGAACAACACTCTATAACTGGCACAGCACTCTATAACTCTATAGCTGACACAGCACTCTATAACTCTATAGCTGGAACAGCACTCTATAACTGGCACAGCACTCTATGCTCTATAACTGGCACAGCACTCTATAACTCTATAGCTGGCACAGCACTCTATAACTCTATAGCTGGCACAGTACTCTATAACTGGCACAGCACTCTATGCTCTGCAACTCAGAATATAAGGTAAATGTCCACAGCACAATGTTCACCCATGTAGGTTTGGACAGGTGTCATGCAAAGCCAGCTAGCAAGGTCTGGATCCAATGCAGACCAGGACTATAGTATATCCACAAATGGTGAAGATGGCAGCAGTTCGGTGCAATTAAAACACTTTTATTCCTCCCAACGAAAGACAACAACAACGTTTCGACTTGAATAAGAGTTATTCAAGTCGAAACGTTGTTGTTGTCTTTCGTTGGGAGGAATAAAAGTGTTTTAATTGCACCGAACTGCTGCCATCTTCACCATTTGTGGATATACTATGCACTATAACTGGCAGAGCACTCTATAACTGGCACAGCACTCTATGCTCTATAACTGGCACAGCACTCTATAACTGGCACAGCACTCTATGCTCTATAACTGGCACAGCGCTCTAAAACTCTATAGCTGGCACAGCACTCTATGCTCTATAACTGGCACAGCACTCTATGCTCTATAGCTGGCACAGCACTCTATAACTGGCACAGCACTCTATGCTTTATAACTGGCACAGCACTCTATGCTTTATAACTGGCACAGCACTCTATAACCCTATAGCTGGCACAGCACTCTATAATTCAGCAAGATCCACTTTTTCCATAACTTTCGGAACTTGGTGAGCCACACTGTTTCTGTTACTCCTATTCATTACTATAAGAGTTATGGGAACAGGAAGAATAGGTAGTTTGGCTGTTTCCATCACCCTACCACCAGTAGTGGCAGCATATGGGCTGGTACTGCCTTCTCAGACGTGTTTTGGCTAAGATGGGAATACCCTTTAATACTTAAGCAGGAAACGCTTTTTTTTGTGTTGCCTCCCATGTTTGCAAATATATTTTGTCCATTTTAAAACCAAATCAAAGCCCTTCTAAATAAAGGATTTTCCGGATCCCACTCTGCATTGATTGAGATCATCTGACATGGATGTTGTGTAACTTATTCCTGGCTTTTAATGTGTGATAAATCTACAATGAAGCTGGATGGAAGAGTTATTATTGATGCTTTACAGAGTTAACATCCTATTCCTGAAAGTGCGCAGGACACCAGACACTTCTAATAGGAAACAACTTGTTTCCAAAAATCTCAGTGTGCAAGGAACATATAATTATTGCTTTCCTATTTCCATTTTCAACTTGTTTGTAAAAGTACATTCTCTCACTTTTTGAACTTCTTTAGCGTCAACCAGTCTGGGACTTGGATGTCTTGTCTGCCAGAAGTGGGGGCTCGCCGAACCAAAAACTCTTGAAAGAAGCTTTAACCGCAAAGGAACTGCAGAGCATGGAAAAGCATCTAGCTGGTATGTGCTGAAAACTGCTCTTTACTGTGTGTTAGGTGGGTGAGAGCGTTCACCCCTCTGAAACTGAAGTGAGATCAGTAACAAATCTCGCTGCATTCTATCAAGGAACTGTTATAGATACTTTATATCAGTCGTCCTATCTGTAAATCTTAGAACTGGATTCAGAATACATTTTGCTGATGATGAACAGTTCATTATAAAATTACCTGCATGTTTCAAACTTTTGCTGTATTTTAAATGGTCACCAAAATGCTCTCTGTCTTTGGTGCTATCAAACTACTAACGATGACCTGTCCGTCCGTGCGTGAGTGAGTTTGTGAGTGGCTTACTTGCTCCGTCCCTGATAACATGACGGGGACATCATCACAGGTCCTTTATCGCCAGTGAGGGAGTTACATGTTCTGCCCCTGATCACATAATGGTGACATCATCACAGGACCTGGATGCTCACAACTGCTGTTCGGCTAGGTGTTTGTTAGTATTCCATAGCAACTGAGGCCACAGAGGGTTTGTAGGATGCAGGACCTGTGATGATGTCACTGTCATATGTAAGGGGCGGAACATGTAAATCCCTCACTGGTGATGAAGGGCCTCTGATGATGTCACTGTCATGTGATCAGGGGCAGAGCATGTAAGTCATTTACTCGGGATGAGCGTCACCATCATGTGATCAAGAGCAGAGCGTGATGTTGACGTCATCACAGGTCCTTCACCTTCAGTGCTGTACTGTTTCTGATCCCTGTTTAATGGGATGAACAATTTATGTAGCAGTGCTGTGTGTGTGACATGCATGTAGGAGAGATGTGTGTGTGGGACATCCAGGTAGCAGAGCTGTGTGTGTAGGACGTGTATGTAGCAGAGCTGTGTGTGTGGGACACCCAGGTAGCAGAGCTGTGGGTGTGGGAAGCGCATGTAGCAGAGCTGTGTGTTTGGGATGTCCAGCTAGCAGTGCTGTGTGTGTGACATGCATGTAGGAGAGCTGTGTGTGTGGGACATGCATGTAGCAGAGCTGTGTGTGTGGGAAGTGCATGTAGCAGAGCTTTGTATGTGGGACCTGCATGCAGCAGATCTGTGTGTGTGAGACGTGCATGTAGCAGAGCTGTGTGTGTGGGACGTGCATGTAGCAGAGCCGTGTGTGTGGGACACATATGTAGCAGAGCTGTGTGGCGAATTGTGCCACCAGAAACACTGGTACTATAATTTCCTAATAATCACTAGTCTTTATAGAATCATACAATGAATATGTTCGGCTTTATGTGACTCTGATTTTCTTCCAGTTACTCACACCACTGCTGTCCTGAATGTATCTGAAAAAGATGTTTGCTGATGGATATTTGTTAGGGCATCAGTCCTTGTCCAGCCTCTCAGGATACTGGATTCAGCAGCTTAATACAATATTGGAAAGGACAAAAATGCAAGAATGTTATCATGGGGCAGGGTCCCTCAAGCGAGATGTGGTCCTCACGAGGGTGAGACCAAACAAGAATGACAAACGCAGCTGGATACTTAGACTTTAACCCTTAGTTTATGACATGGGTACATGGTACTTAGCGCTGCATGATGTAAACTTATGTCTTTTGTTTAAAGTGTCACCGTGGTGGTCCTTGCGGCGACATTATAGTGATGGCTGCTAATATTGTTAGAAATCAATCACAACTTGCCGCTGGGGGATCAATCACAGCAGTATTGCCCCAGCGGTTGCTGTGATTAGTCAGTCAGTGCCCAATTCAAATGAGTCTGAACCCCCTACACCCCCAAGAAGGCATCCAAGGACTGCCACTTTAGAGGACCCTGATTCATCTGATGCTCAGTGTATAACCCCAGAAAATTTTAGACCTCAGATGCCTGACTTTACTGGGAACTCAGGGATAAAATTTCATACAATAAGGCTCAAAGGGAGAACTTTTTAAAGATTTTTTTAAGATAATTTTATTGCCCATGTTGTTACCCAAAATAATTTTTATGCCCAGAATCCCATACTATCGTGTAGCTCATCCATGCGTTCATATTCAAGTATGCTATTGTTATTTCAATATGGGACACCAGTATGGCGATGTAGTGTTGGATCCGTCTTTTTCTATATAATACATAAATACAACCCATAGTGCTTCACTTTACTGGTGAAAGGAGGTTGCAGTCTGCATCCATCTATGTTTGCCACCATGCCAGTACATGGTATGCATGTGCCAATAAGCCATCCTGTGTGCATGCGTGAGCCAAAAACAAATTCCTGGCTCGCAATCACAATAGTTATCAGACAGGAGTAAGTGAGAGCACAAGAGCTTGCAGAGTTAGAGACAGCTTCACTGGTAGCACATGAATAAAGCCACCAGCGTAGCTCTCCAACAGCAGGAAAATACATAAAAAACTAAAATCATAGACCATTTAGCAACAAATAATCTTGCTAAAAAGTGTGGGCATCTTATAGTCCAAACTCAGGACCCCCTGACCGTTAGCTTCCTGATCGGGAAGATCGGTACAGTTCTCTCTCACACTGCCGACACTGATCTGTGAGATCAGGAGAGGATCACAGAGGACTGGTAAATTCGACACCAAAATCTGCACCGCTAAATTGTGGAATTGAAAATGGCAGAAATCTACCTACAATTCTGCACCAAAATCTATATTTAACCATGCGGATTTTGGTGAAGATTTCAGCAGCGTTAAATTCTGCTTTGTCCTGGTGGAATAGTGTTTTCCAGTTTGCCATGTCATGACCACGGCGTACGAAAAGCGCATGAACGGACGCACAAAATTGCCATTTGTGTACCCGTTCAGGCAGCCCGGCGTATATACGCCGAGCTCGGATTGCTGTCAGGTGGGAGGAAACCGTCTTGCTCTGCTAAACTGCCTCCCCTCTTTCCGCCCCATCGCTGGCTCTCGGCAAGGGGAGGAGACGGAACGGGGTGAGAGCTAGTGTGCTAAGCTTCCGCCCTCTCTCTGCTCCCTGTCGGCAGCCAGCAAAGGAATGGGTCAAGAGTTTAGCAACTACTTCCCGCCCTATCTCGCCCCCTCCCATTGCAAACAGCTGGAGGGGAGGAGAGAGGAGGAGAGAAGGGGGAAAGGGTGTTTAGCAATCACGCTGCTAAACTCCCCCCCACCTCCCTTCTCCGGCTGCTGTCATTGGCTCCCATAGGAGTCTATAGCAGCAGCTGTATTCCAGCCAGGAAAGATTCTTGTAGGACCAGCTTTCCTGCTCAGCATAAAAGTGCCTGGCCAAAATGCCCTATTTTGGTTGGGCACTTTTACGTGGCGGAAAAATCGCCTGTCTGAACTGATGCATTGAAATCCAGATTGTGGCGTATATCGGCCGGCCGTGAAAACGGCGTCCGATATACGCTCATGTGAATAAAGCCATAGACATATTCCAGTCATTTATGCGAATTGCAATAGTGTACTTAGATGCTTTATATTTTTGAGTTCCATTTTCATGCTCCATTACGACTATAATAGGGTCCATTTGGGTCCGTGTGGCTGTCCGGCATTTTCTGCGATGAAGTAGTGTTTTATTAACTGTATCTAGGGCTTAATTTTGGAGTAGGGCTTATAGTTCAAGCATCCTCAAAAATATTAAAACAATCGTGCTAGGGCTTATTTTCTGCTAGGTCTTATTTTCAGTGAAGCGGGGGATTAGGTGCTCTATTTAACCTTCATTGCTTCCAAATAACATTGAATTTAGGTTTGAATGTGCTGATGCTCATGTTATATGCAATGTATATGTTGCTAATGGAAAGCATGCCTACATTCTATCCAGAAGATAGAGTAGCATCAATTTTATTTTTAAAGTGGCACATAGTTGAATAGGAAATATGCAGAATTTAAAATACTACATTCATTATCACGCATCAATTTCACCTTTTTAATTCCTGAATGATTGTGCTCAGGGGTAAAGCTAAACAGTTTGTAGGTTCCATCAATGGGTTTTGCTTTTCATGGGTTACAGCCTTAAATCATCCTTCTCTCTAGGCAGAACACTATGTATTGTACTCGCTTCCATTTGACTTGACTGCCTGCTAATGCATTCTATGTAGTGTTGTGCCCTAGAGAACCACACTACAAGAAATGAGAGCGCAGGAAGACTTGGGAGCTTAGCGACAGCACATTGTTTTTTATGTCAGCGGCTGAGCATTTCTCAACTGTGTAACAATATTATTTAAGACATATGCATCGTTTTAAGAAAGAATTCCCGTTGAGACAGCAGTTTCTAGTATGGGCTTTTAGTGTATATCATCTTGGAAGAACTATAGAAAATATGAAGTTCTCTGTAGTCCAAGTTCTATACAAGTTAACACCTTTTGGCAGCGATATATGTACATATTCTAACTAACGAGTCCGTGCTCAGGAAGATTAGTCAGTGAAATTAGAAATACTATTTATAATGCAATGGTGTCAGCTATTGCGAATACACAAAAGACTCAGGGCAAACCAATGTGGAGGACCTTTCATTGCAATGTACTGAATCTTATATTTCGGCTGCTTCTTTATAGCACCTCTATCAACTAACACCCTGGGAGTCCCAGTATTGGCTGCCTCCAGTTATGTCGTTTCCCTGAAGACTGCATGCTGTGTGACTATGATAGTGGCTATAAATCACTGCCTTTTCTGCTTATCTAGGAAACTTATAATTAGAGTTGAGCGAACATCCTCTGCCGAGCTTGATGCTCGTTCCAGTATTACCGTACTCGATGGTGCTCGTTACGAGAGAGAGAGAGAGAGAGAGAACCACAAAAAAAAAAAAAAAGCTCGGCACCCGGCGTCCCACATACAAAAATGCTCGAGTCTCCAATTGTAGCCAGTGGGGTTTGTTACTCGTGTAGAGCTCTCGAATTTTACGAAAGGCTCGACTCGAATAACGCGGACCCGAGCATTTGGGTGCTCGCTCATCTCTACTTATAATCAGGCTGCTTGCATAGCACCTCTATTAACTCACACTCTTGTATCATACCCTTTCAGCTTGCCTAGCTGACATACACTTAGTTGCTCTATGGACATACTCCAGATCTAGTTCAGTCACCTACTCCTTTTTTTTTAAAGTGCCTTTGTCCTTTTTTGAACACATATACGTTAATAAAGTTGAAAATTTATTATTTTCTGTTTGGGAGGGTATGACAATTAGGCTATTCTCTTGCCTCTGGCAATTTTCTTTGTAAAAGGTACTTTCATTGTCTCATTCTCTCTGGTTGCGCAGCTCGGCACTCTTCTTTGCTAATACATATTGAAGGATGCATCATGATTTCACATGACTCAAGTTTAGAAGTTCTTAATTGAAGATTTTGCCACTTTGTTAAACTGTCGTTGTGGAACCTCAACAGATGATTGAACAAAACTGTACATTTTACGATGTAGGCTTGTGTGTGTGGTTTAGAGAGGTAGCTTTGCGCTGCTTGTGTATATATAGAGAACTAGTAATTATTAGGAAATTATACTACCAGTTTTTTTTTGGTGGCACAATGCGCCGCACAGCTCTGCTACAGGCACAATGATCCACACAGCTCTGCTACATGCACATCACATACAGCTCTGTTACATATATTCTTCATACAACAGGGATCAAAAGCAGCACAGCAGAGTCCTGCTCACACTGATCACCCCCTGGTCATATGACCCCAGACTGCTCCCACACAGGTGTCTGATCACATGACAGTGACATCATCACAGGTGCTGCAAGCATATGGCTGCTGTAGGTGTTCGTTAGTATTCCATCCTCTACAAACTCCCTGCGGCCTCAGTTGCTATGGAATACTAACAAACACCTAGCCGGACAGCAGCCATGTACTTACAGGACCTGTGATGACATCACCTCCATCTGATCAGAGGCGGAGCATGTAAGTCGGGATGAAGGACCTTTGATGATGTTACGGTCATGTGATCAGGAGCGGAGCACGTAACTCACTCATGCACGCACAGGCAGGTGGTCGTTAGTATTTTGATGTGAGCTATGAAGTTTGTTGTAGACACTATGGTGATGATGAGGGAGTGTGAGGCATTGCATGCAGTTACATAATCCATACTCATGAGGGCAAAGTTATTTTGATAACAAACCACACTACGTCAGCATAAGATTAGAGATGAGCGAGCACCAAAATGCTCGGGTGCTCGTTACTCGGGACGAAATTATCGCGATGCTCGAGGGTTCGTTTCGAGTAACGAACCCCATTGAAGTCAATGGGCGACTCGAGCATTTTTGTATTTCGCCGATGCTCGCTAAGGTTTCCATTTGTGAAAATCTGAGCAATTCAAGAAAGTGATGGGAACGACACAGCAACGGATAGGGCAGGCGAGGGGCTACATGTTGGGCTGCATCTCAAGTTCCCAGGTCCCACTATTAAGCCACAATAGCGGCAAGAGTGGGCCCCCCCCCTCCCAACAACTTTTACTTCTGAAAAGCCCTCATTAGCAATGCATACCTTAGCTAAGCACCACACTACCTCGAACAAAGCACAATCACTGCCTGCATGACACTCCGCTGCCACTTCTCCTGGGTTACATGCTGCCGAACCCCCCCCCCCCCCCGCATGACGCAGTGTCCACAGCGCACACCAAAGTGTCCCTGCGCAGCCTTCAGCTGCACTCATGCCACACCACCCTCATGTCTATTTATAAGTGCGTCTGCCATGAGGAGGAACCGCAGGCACACACTGCAGAGGGTTGGCACGGCTAGGCAGCGACCCTCTTTAAAAGGGGCGGGGCGATAGCCCACAATGCTGTACAGAAGCAATGAGAAATCCAATCCTGTGCCACCTCCATCTGGAGCTGCACACGTGGGCATAGCAATGGGGAACCCATGTGCCACACACTATTCATTCTGTCAAGGTGTCTGCATGCCCCAGTCAGACCGGGGTTTTTTATAAATAGTCACAGGCAGGTACAACTCCGCAATGGGAATTCCGTGTGCACCCACAGCATGGGTGGCTCCCTGGAACCCACCGGCTGTACATTAATGTATCCCATTGCAGTGCCCATCACAGCTGAGGTAACGTCCGATTAAATGCAGGTGGGCTTCGGCCCACACTGCATGCCCCAACCTGACCGGGGTTTTTAATTCATAGACACAGGCAGGTACAACTCCCTATTGTGAAGTCTGTGTGGACCCACAGCATGGGTGGGTGCCAGGAAGCCACCGGCGGTACATAAATATATCCCATTGCATTGCCCATCACAGCTGAGGTAATGTCATGTTTAATGCAGGTGGGCTTCGGCCCACACTGCATGCCCCAGTCAGACTGGGGTTCTTTAGAAGTGGACACATGCAGTTACAACTCCCTGTGGACCCACAGCATGGGTGGCTCCCTGGAACCCACCGGCTGTACATAAATGTATCCCATTGCAGTGCCCATCACAGCTGAGGTAACGTCCGATTAAATGCAGGTGAGCTTCGGCCCACACTGCATGCCCCAGTCAGACTGGGGTTCTTTAGAAGTGGACACATGGAGTTACAACTCCGTGTGGACCGACAGCATGGGTGGGTGCCAGGACGCCACCGGCGGTACATAAATATATCCCATTGCATTGCCCATCACAGCTGAGGTAATGTCATGTTTAATGCAGGTGGGCTTCGGCCCACACTGCATGCCCCAGTCAGACTGGGGTTCTTTAGAAGTGGACACATGCAGTTACAACTCTCTGTGGACCCACAGCATGGGTGGCTCCCTGGAACCCACCGGCGGTACATAAATATATCCCATTGCAGTGCCCAGCACAGCTGATGTAACGTCAGCTTTAATGCAGGTGGGCAAAAAATTAATTGGATTACACTGTAGGCGAGGGCCCCAAAAAATTGGTGTACCAACAGTACTAATGTACGTCAGAAAAATTGCCCATGCCCAACCAAGAGGGCAGGTGAAACCCATTAATCGCTTTGGTTAATGTGGCTTAATTTGTAACTAGGCCTGGAGGCAGCCCAGTTAACATAAAAATTGGTTCAGGTGAAAGTTTCAACGCTTTAATGAGCATTGAAACGTATAAAAATTGTTTACAAAAATTATATGACTGAGCCTTGTGGGCCTAAGAAAAATTGCTCGTTCGGCGTGATTACGTGAGGTTTCAGGAGGAGGAGCAGGAGGAGGAGGATGAATATTATACACAGATTGATGAAGCTAAAAGGTCCCCGTTTTGGATGGTGAGAGAGAACGATGCTTCCATCCGCGGGTGCAGCCTACGTATTGCTTAGGTATCGCTGCTGTCCACTGGTGGAGAAGAGAAGTCTGAGGAAATCCAGGCTTTGTTCATCTTGATGAGTGTAGGCCTGTCGGCACTGTCGGTTGACAGGCGGGTACACTTATCTGTGATGATTCCCCCAGCCGCACTAAACACCCTCTCTGACAAGACGCTAGCCGCAGGACAAGCAAGCACCTCCAGGGCATACAGCGCGAGTTCAGGCCACGTGTCCAGCTTCGACACCCAGTAGTTGTAGGGGGCAGAGGCGTCACGGAGGACGGTCGTGCGATCGGCCACATACTCCCTCACCATCCTTTTACAGTGCTCCCGCCCACTCAGCCTTTACTGGGGAGCCAGAAAGCTGTCAAAGGCCTTAGAGAGTGTTCCCCTGCCTGTGCTGTACATGCTGCCTGATCTCTGCGCCTCCCCTGCTACCTGGCCCTCGGAACTGCGCCTTCGGCCACTAGCACTGTCGGATGGGAATTTTACCATCAGTTTGTCCGCCAGGGTCCTGTGGTATAGCATCACTCTCGAACCCCTTTCCTCTTCGGGTATGAGAGTGGAAAGGTTCTCCTTATACCATGGGTCGAGCAGTGTGTACACCCAGTAATCCGTAGTGGCCAGAATGCGCGTAACGCGAGGGTCACGAGAAAGGCATCCTAACATGAAGTCAGCCATGTGTGCCAGGGTACCTGTACGCAACACATGGCTGTCCTCACTAAGAAGATTACTTTCAGGATCCTCCTCCTCCTCAGGCCATACACGCTGAAAGGATGACAGGCAAGCAGCATAGGTACCCTCAGCAGTGGGCCAAGCTGTCTCTTCCCCCTCCTCCTCATCCTCCTCATGCTCCTCCTCCTCCTCCTCCTCCTCCTCAACGCGCTGAGATATAGACAGGAGGGTGCTCTGACTATGCAGCGACATACTGTCTTCCCCCGCCTCTGTTTCCGAGCGCAAAGCGTCTGCCTTTATGCTTTGCAGGGAACTTCTCAAGAGGCATAGCAGAGGAATGGTGACGCTAATGATTGCAGCATCGCCGCTCACCATTTGGGTAGACTCCTTAAAGTTTCCAAGGACCTGGCAGATGTCTGCCAACCAGGCCCACTCTTCTGTAAAGAATTGAGGAGGCTGACTCCCACTGCGCCGCCCATGTTGGAGTTGGTATTCCACTATAGCTCTACGCTGCTCATAGAGCCTGGCCAACATGTGGAGCGTAGAGTTCCACCGTGTGGGTACGTCGCACAGCAGTCAGTGCACTGGCAGATGAAACCGATGTTGCAGGGTGCGCAGGGTGGCAGCGTCCGTGTGGGACTTGCGGAAATGTGCGCAGAGCCGGCGCACCTTTCCGAGCAGGTCTGACAAGCGTGGGTAGCTTTTCAGAAAGCGCTGAACCACCAAATTAAAGATGTGGGCCAGGCATGGCACGTGCGTGAGGCTGCCGAGCTGCCGAGCCGCCACCAGGTTACGGCCGTTGTCACACACGACCATGCCCGGTTGGAGGCTCAGCGGCGCAAGCCAGCGGTCGGTCTGCTCTGTCAGACCCTGCAGCAGTTCTTGGGCCGTGTGCCTCTTCTCTCCTAAGCTGAGTAGTTTCAGCACGGCCTGCTGATGCTGGCCCACCGCTGTGCTGCCGTGCCGTGCGACACCGACTGCTGGCGACGTGCTGCTGCTGACACATCTTGATTGCGAGACAGAGGTTGCGTAGGAGGAGGAGGGTGGTTTAGTGGAGGAAGCATACACCGCCGCAGATACCACCACCGAGCTGGGGCCCGCAATTCTGGGGGTGGGTAGGACGTGAGCGGTCCCAGGCTCTGACTCTGTCCCAGCCTCCACTAAATTCACCCAATGTGCCGTCAGGGAGATATAGTGGCCCTGCCCGC
Organism: Eleutherodactylus coqui; assembly: GCF_035609145.1. NCBI lineage: Eukaryota > Metazoa > Chordata > Amphibia > Anura > Eleutherodactylidae > Eleutherodactylus > Eleutherodactylus coqui. The sequence goes on along the minus strand of NC_089845.1, from coordinate 139,200,535 downwards.
CTGTGCTTGTCCACGTGTCCGTTGTTAAGTAGACCTTGGCAGTAACCACGTTGGTGAAGGAGCGTACAATGTTGCGGGAGACGTGGTCGTGCAGGGCTGGGACGGCACATCGGGAAAAGTAGTGGCGACTGGGAACTGAGTAGCGCGGGGCCGCCGCCGCCATCATACCTTTGAAAGCCTCCGTTTCCACAACCCTATACGGCAGCATCTCCAGGCTGATAAAATTGGCTATGTGCACGTTTAGCGCTTGAGCGTGCGGGTGCGTGGCGGCGTACTTGCGCTTGCGCTCCAACACTTGCGCTAGCGATGGCTGGACAGTGCGCTGAGAGACATTGGTGGATGGGGCCGAGCACAGCGGAGGTGAGGGTGTGGGTGCAGGCCAGGAGACGGTCGTGCCTGTGTCCTGAGGGGGGGGTTGGATCTCAGTGGCAGGTTGGGGCACAGGGGGAGAGGCAGCGGTGCAAACCGGAGGCGGTGAACGGCCTTCGTCCCACCTTGTGGGGTGCTTGGCCATCATATGTCTGCGCATGCTGGTGATGGTGAGGCTGGTGGTGGTGGCTCCCGGGCTGATCTTGGCGCGACAGAGGTTGCACACCACTGTTCATCAGTCGTCTGCACTCTCAGTGAAAAACTGCCAGACCTTTGAGCACCTCGGCCTCTGCAGGGTGGCATGGCGCGAGGGGGCGCTTTGGGAAACAGTTGGTGGATTATTCGGTCTGGCCCTACCTCTACCCCTGGCCACCGCACTGCCTCTTCCACCTGCCCTGCTGCTGCACTTGCCGCCCCCTCTGAAGACCTGTCCTCAGTAGGCGTAGCAAACCAGGTGGGGTCAGTCACCTCATCGTCCTGCTGCTCTTCCTCCGAATCCTCTGTGCGCTCCTCCCTCGGACTTACTCCAATTACTACTACCTGAGTGATAGACAACTGTGTCTCATCGTCATCGTCCTCCTCACCCACTGAAAGCTCTTGAGACAGTTGCCGGAAGTCCCCAGCCTCATTCCCCGAACCCCGGGAACTTTCCCAAGGTTGGGCATCGGTCACGACAAACTCCTCCGGTGGGAGAGGAACCATTGCTGGCCATTCTGGGCAGGGGCCCGAGAACAGTTCCTGGGAGTCTGCCTGCTCCTCAGAATGTGTCATTGTAATGGAGTGAGGAGGCTGGGAGGAAGGAGGAGCAGCAGCCAGAGGATTCAGAGTTGCAGCAGTGGACGGCGCAGAATTCTGGGTGGTCGATAGATTGCTGGATGCACTTTCTGCCATCCATGACAGGACCTGCTCACACTGCTCATTTTCTAATAAAGGTCTACTGCGTGGACCCATTAATTGTGAGATGAATGTGGGGACGCCAGAAACGTGCCTCTCTCCTAATCCCGCAGCAGTCGGCTGCGATACACCTGGATCAGGAGCTCGGCCTGTGCCCACACCCTGACTTGGGCCTCCGCGTCCTCGCCCACGTCCACGTCCTCTAGGCCTACCCCTACCCCTCAGCATGCTGTATTACCAGTAGTGCAGAAACAGAACTCTGTAATTAAATGTGCCGCTTATTGGCCTGTGGTTGGAGACTGACTTCCCTTACGGAACGCACAGCAGAGCCAGGAAACAATTTTGCACACGCCTGTAGTGAGACGTAGGTGCGTATGACTGAGCTAGTGGAATTCACAGCGCAGAAGCAGTCAAGTGGCCAATGGCCAATAGTAGGCCTTAAGTATTTTGCTTCTATTTTTTTTAAATGCTCAGCTGATACAGCAGACAGATACTGTAGGCAGCGTATAATATTATGTATACTGTTTCCCTCTGGCGGGATGACAGCGCTGATGTAACGGAGACAGCAGATCCAGGACACAATTTTGCGCAAGCCTGCTATAATGCTTAGCTGCGTATTAATTAGGACTACTCCCCCCAGCAGATAGATACTGTAGGCAGCGTATAATATTATGTATCCTTTTTCCCTCTAGCGGGATGACGGCGATCATGTAACAGAGACAGCAGATCCAGGAAACAATTTTGCTCAAGCCTGCTGTAACGCTTAGCTGCGTATTAATTAGGACTACTACCCCCAGCAGATAGATACTGTAGGCAGCGTATAATATTATGTATACTCTTTCCCTCTGGCAGGATGACGGCCATCATGTAACAGAGACAGCAGATCCAGGAAACAATTTTGCGCAAGCCTCCTGTAACGCTTAGCTGCGTATTAATTACGACTACTACCCCCAGCAGATAGATACTGTAGGCAGCGTATAATATTATGTATACTGTTTCCCTCTGGCGGGATGACGGCGATCATGTAACAGAGACAGCAGATCCAGGAAAGAATTTTGCGCAAGCCTGCTGTAACGCTTAGCTGCGTATTAATTAGGACTACTACCCCCAGCAGATAGATACTGTAGGCAGCGTATAATATTATGTATACTCTTTCCCTCTGGCAGGATGTCGGCGCTGATGTAACAGAGACAGCAGATCCAGGAAACAATTTTGCGCAAGCCTGCTGTAACGCTTAGCTGCGTAATAATTAGGACTACTACCCCCAGCAGATAGATACTGTAGGCAGCGTATAATATTATGTATACTGTTTCCCTCTGGCGGGATGACGGCGATCATGTAACAGAGACAGCAGATCCAGGAAACAATTTTGCGCAAGCCTGCTGTAACGCTTAGCTGTGTATTAATTAGGACTACTACCCCCAGCAGATAGATACTGTAGGCAGCGTATAATATTATGTATACTCTTTCCCTCTGGCAGGATGTCGGCGCTAATGTAACAGAGACAGCAGATCCAGGAAACAATTTTGCGCAAGCCTGCTCTAACGCTTAGCTGCGTAATAATTAGGACTACTACCCCCAGCAGATAGATACTGTAGGCAGCGTATAATATTATGTATACTGTTTCCCTCTGGCGGGATGACGGCGATCATGTAACAGAGACAGCAGATCCAGGAAACAATTTTGCGCAAGCCTGCTGTAACGCTTAGCTGCGTATTAATTAGGACTACTTCCCCCAGCAGACACGCAGTAAACTGAAGACGGTCACAGGCAGCCCACATATATAGTATTTTTCCCCAATTTTTGGGAAAAAAGCCCACTGCCTATATAGCCTGAATATCTCTTTCCCTGCCTCACCAGTACTGGCCCTATACTCTGTACAATGACTGCAGACTGCGGATCAATGCTCTGCACGGCCGATATACAAAAAAAAAAAATTGTGCAACACTGTTAAAAGCAGCCTCAACAGTACTGCACACGGTCAGATGTGGCCCTAAGAAGGACCGTTGGGGTTCTTGAAGCCTAAAATAACTCCTATCGCTCTCCCTATAGCAGCTCCGGCACCAGCAGCACTTTCCCTGATCTCTGTCAAAACGCATCTGTGGCGAGCCGCGGGAGGGGCCGATTTAGTTGGGTGACACCTGATCTCGCCAGCCACTCACTGCAGGGGGGTGGTATAGGGCTTGAACGTCGCAGGGGGAAGTTGTAATGCCTTCCCTGTCTTTCTATTGGCCAGAAAAGCGCGCTAACGTCTCAGAGATGAAAGTGAAAGTAACTCGAACATCGCGTGGTACTCGCCTCTAGTAACGAGCATCTCGAACACGCTAATACTCGAACGAGTATCAAGCTCGGACGAGTACGTTCGCTCATCTCTACATAAGATGTATGTATATTAGATGTTCTGTATACTCTAATATATGTTCTAATGTCAACTTACAAATCCAATAGAAAGTTTTCTTTCTTATTACACTCTCGCACACTAGTGTATTTCGCTCTGTGTGCTGTTCATGTAAATTTACCGACTGCACATGGACCCATTATAGCCTATAAGGCTCTGCACAATGCCGTTTTTTCACATGAACTCATCACATGTCCTATTCTTGTCTTTATCATGGATTTGAATTAGGACAAGCAAATGTATGTCAATGCGTAGGCCATCCGTGAATTAGACAGCACACAGACAGGTGTCTGTGTGGTATCAGGTATGATCAGGCACTACTCAGACACACGGCAAGTGTGTCAGAGGCCTCTGTAATATTTTGTTATGAAATATACTTAATGGTATATTATTAACCAGTGCTGATCGCAATAAAACAGGTATATGCCTGGAATAGCTTAAATTGTTGGATTTCCATATGGTACGATAGTTGGCATCTTGATGATCACAGAACACCATTTCTAAATAATTATTGATTTTGCAAAGGGTGAAATCGCTAAAACAGACAAGAAAAAGCAAAGTAACATAGTATGTTAGGCTGAAAAAGACATATGGTCCTCCAATTCTGCCTATTACCCGCCCCCCCCACCCCCCCAATGTTGATCCAAAGGAAGGCAAAAAACCCCAAGAAGGCAGAAGCCAATTTTCCTAATTTAAGGCAAAATAATCCTTGGATCAACAACCCTTCTGAAGTAATTAGTGTCTATAACATGTAATATTGCTACACTCAAAAAAGGCGTCCAGCCCCTCTTAGAATTCGCCATCATCATGTCATCAGACAGAGAGTTCCATAGTCTCACTGCTTCCACAGTAAAGAACCCCTTTCTATGTTGGTGTAGAAACCTTCTTTCCTCTAGATGTAGAGGATGCCCCCTTGTTACAGTCACAGTCCTGGGTATAAATAGATGATTGGAGAGATATCTGTATTGTCCCCTGATATAGTTATACATAGTTATTAGGTCACCCTCAGCCAAAACCTTTTTCTAAACTAAATAACCCCAATTTTGATAGACTTTCTGGGTATTGTAGTCCACCGATTCCATTCATTACTTAAGTTGCCCGCCTTTGTACCTACTCAAGCTCTGATATGTCCTTCTTGAGTACATATGTCCAAAACTGTACACAATATTTAATGTGGGGACTGACCACTGTAAAGAGAAAGAACAATTTTCCTGTTTTGCCCAGTGATTTCCCATTTAGTGTGTAATGGTGACATGTATTTTCCCTGGCAATGTGCAGAAACTTTCATTTATCAGTGTTAAACCTCATTTGCCACTCTTCTGCCCCAACTTATCCAGATCCATTTGCAACCATATTCTGACTTCTCGTGTGTTAATTTCTTTACATAATTTTGTATTATCTTCAATTATTGCTATTTTACTGTGTAATCCTTCTACCAGGTCATTCACACATATAATAATAACAACCCTTGGCTTTCTATCATTGAGTCAGTTACTTACCCACTTACACACATTCTTGCCCAGACCAAGCAATCTCTTATTTCATATACCAACCTTTTATGTGGCACAGTATCAAATGCTTTGGAAAAGTCCACATACACAACAACCAATGACTCTCCTCGGTCCAGTCTAGAATTTACCTTCTTATAGAAGCAGATCAGATTGGTTTGACAAAAGTGACTCCCCTGCCCTTGTGAGCCCATGTTGATATGGAGTTATACATCTGGAGGTGTATGCCATGGGAACCCGCAATTTGTCTTTTTTAATTTCCTTATGATGGCTCTGCATCTCTTCCTGGGATTAACTGGTGATATTTAGTGGAGAGTTTACTTTATTACTCTGCGTCTCATCTGAAATTTCATTATCCTCTGTGAATACACTGGAGAAAAAACTATTTAATAGATTTGCTTTCTCCTCATCAGCCTCTGCAATGTTTCCTACATTTACTAAAGGACCAACACTTTCAGTATTCATCTTTTTTACTGTGTCTATAATGAAGAACAGTTTAGGGTTAGTTTTACTTTCTTGAACAATGAGTCTCTGTCTCCACCTTTGCTGCTTCTATCTGCTTGTTACATCATTTTTTTCTTTCCTTATACGTTTTTAGTGCTTCTTCGCTTCCTTTTTGATTTAGTAGTATAAGCACTTTCTTTTTGTTGCTTATTCCTTCTTTGCTTCTTTATTGAGCCACATATATATGCGAGGGATATTAAATATTGGGGTCTCTTTGGGTAGAAATACAAGGAGTAAAAAAAACATAATAAAATCCTCATAGGGGTTTTCTACCGACCCCAATTATAACAGCCATTGAAAAGTCTATTACTGAGGCAAACATATGAAGTGACAAATCACAATGAGATAATTGTTATGGGGTTTTTCGCTATCTGGATATAAACTGGGAAGCTGAAACCTTTGGATCCCCAAAAGGTAACGAGTTTCTGTCAATAACTAAAGATAATTAACTTGAACAGCATCCAACTAGAGGGACAGATATTTTGAATGTAATGTTAGCCAACAGACCTGATAGAATAATAGGGGTGTAGGTAGGGGGGACTTGGGAAATAGTGACCACAATATAATAAAGTTCTACTTGTCTTTCAAAATAGAGTTTTATCAGGGAGCTTTGAAAGTACTAAACCTTTGGAAGGCAAAGTACGATGAGCTTAGAGATGCCCTTAACTTCATTGACTGGGACAATGTCTTCAGAAATAAGAGTAGAGACAATATATAGGAAATGTTTAAAACACATCTAAATGAGCTCTAAATGAGCATGTTCGCTCATCTCTAATCCTCTCCATTTGTAGGGTGCATAATTGGTGTAGGCTGTGGATGAAGCTTGTGAAGGGTTCCAGTTATTTTAGGCAAGCTCAATTTAAATAACATAGGAATATGTATTCACATGTTATAAGTGGAATTGATCTAAGAAGAAATAGAGTTCTGGGCTTCTCAACTATCTTTTTTAATTTCCCTTTTTGTTCCTTTGTGTGCAAAGAGATGAAAATAGATCTTAAATTGACGGGAAACTTTGAGCTACAATGAGGTGCTTCTACTCTTGCATCTGCCAGGATATGCCCCATATAGTTTATTCTTTATTGACCCACTTAATTATTTAAAAAAAAATCTTATAGGGCTTTCCTGAGACCTCCCATACTGACACAATAGTCATAGCTATTGTACATGCCCATCCTTGTTGCCAGCCTAACTACCTTTTTCATACTTTGTAGCATTCATTTTATCTTGTAAGGTTTGGCCTGAAAATAGGAGCAGAAATAAAGCAAATTCTGAAGGGTTCACAAACTTTCAAAAATCATTGTATGTATAATTAAAGGACTTATCCATTTTTTCTGTTGCTGTTTTTCATTTACCGTATAAAGTCCCTTGAAAATTGATCCATTGGAAAGATGAATTGTAAAATAAGTAAAATTAGTACGATAGGGTTTTTTTAGTGCCCAGCAATATACCATGCAATAGAACCAAAAAATTGTTACATTTCTGAACATGAATAAAGGATTGTTTCGCAAATAGTCTTATTTATCCGGTTATATAATACTGCCACAATGTATAACAATTTACTGTTAAATACGACCTTTTTTCAAATTCCTAAATAATGTAATTTACGTCTAATGGTTTGGCAACATGTATCTTGTGTATATTTTTGAATTCGGTAATTGGATTGTTGGCTTCTATTCAAACACTGCCTTCTTTAATATCATATGATGTCAATTAGGTTATTGAGTAGTTTTATAGACTAAATTGGTGCATTTGGTATTTTTTTTAGAGACAATACCACCAGAAAGTTCTTGTTTAACCAGACCTCAGAGGTTTGTGGTACAGACAACAAAGGCATGCTCTGTGGGAAGTACAAAGCTTAAAAAGTGACAGAAAAGGAAATCGAAATAAAAATAGTACTTTCCGACAATTTTCGCTGCTTCTAAAAACAAGTTATTTTCCTTTTGATGTTGCAGATATTGAAAAAGACTTGGCATTAATGGCTGAAGCAAGTATGTCACGGAGCCCAGCAAACCAACAAGGAGGTGGCACAGTTGGAAATGACCATCCAGGAAGTTACCATGCTTCAAATGTGCAAAATACAAAACCACAAGTGCCAAACGAATCAACAAAAAACTTACAGCTCCAACTTCAAGGGAACAAGTCACCTCCTCTAAGTAACAGCAGAACTCATGGTTCAAATCCAACAAATAGTAGACCACAAACTCCAAATTCACAGTCAAGTAGACTTCAAACACCTGTGACTCCATTGGCCAGACCAGTAACTCCTAACAGCATGTTGAACCGACCCCTTGTTCCAAGTAATCAGGGAAACAAAGAAGGAATTTCTCCTGGACATAGGAGTAGATCTGTAACTATTAAAAGTCAAGTTGGGTGGACTTCTAGTACAATGTCCGGTGTTCCTGTTCAGGTGCCTGCAGACACATCAGGAAATTCTTCTCATCGAAACAGTGTTGCAGAGGTACAGCTTTACAACTTCTTCTACGTTGAAAAAAAAATCATTTTGATGTATGCATGTCTCTTTTTTTGATTTCCATGAACTGGAAGCACCTGCTGGGTGAAATGTATGAACCAAACACATTAAGAATAGAACCATATTGTATTTGCTGTTCCATTTTAAATACTTTGTCAAATTGGTGGAAGCCCTCTAAAAGTACCCCAAGGTCAATACTTACAGTAAACGTAAAAAAAGAGAAATCAGATTTCACTTGAGATTCAAATCGCCAACCCAACATCTTAGCATTCAGTTCCTCTTTTTAAGTTTAAAGGGGTTGTCGAGTTGTAAATTATCGATGGCCTACTTTTACTTAACACCTCTGACCCCCATTATTCATCTGTTTCCTGGGTCATTGCACAAGCAGACAGCACAGTTCCCAAAGCAGTGGCTAGGTTTGGTATTGCAGTGAGAATGGAGCTTCATGTAGAAATGAACTCTGTGCGCAAGTGCATTGGTCCAGCAATAGGCTGATCAACGTGGGGTCCCATGAGTTGGGCCCTCGCTGATTTACTGTTGATAGGCTATCCATTAGGATAAGCCAGCATTCGTTTACATTTGGACAACCTCTTTAAGGAGAAAGGTAAGAAGGAGAGCCTTCAAGGTGACTACCCACTAGCGTTTGCGAATTTGCTACGTTTTTTTTTTATTTCCAAGTGTCTATGGGACTTTCTAGTGTTAAAAACACATTGCGGCAAATTACCGCGGAATCACGATTTTGCGCGATTCGATTTTAACATTGACAAGTCCCATAGACCCCTGGAGAAAAGAAAAACGCTGCGAATTCCGCAGTGAAAAAGAACTGTAGTGGGTAGTCACCCTCAGTGTTACATACCCAAGTATTTTAGTATTCGCAGAGCAGGTCTGCAGTAGTTATGAATATGCAGCACTGACACTTTGGCCCTGAAGATGGAGGTTCCTTTTGCTGCTCTCTGATAGTTGCAGAAATAAATCAATCTACACCAACTTGGGCATAGTGATGCAATGACTCTGTTGACTGAAACAACATGACTTGCTAATTTAAAATCAGTACTCAATAGTAAAATTAATTCTTTGCTACACGTTTCATTATTTTTTTTTGTCGAACATTCATTTTTTATTAGGTTTAGATAGCATATTAAAAGTAAGAAAATCTTCTCTGCACTATAAGGGTGGGGTCACACGAGCGTGTTTTTGTGCGTGCATACGCACGCACAAAAACAGGCTTGTATTTGCAACATTGCATTCCCTATGGTGTGTTCACATGTCCGTACTTTGCAGGTGCGTGCCTGCAAAGATAGGACATGCTTGCACCATTGGGAATGCACGCATTGTTGTCAATGGAGCCGCGGCTGCTGCTGGCAGCTCCACTGAAAGCAATCACAGCCAATCACAATTAGAGCTACCAGCAGGCAGGGATTTCAAATCAGCAAGCCTCCATGCAGAGGCCTAGGTGTTCAAGGGTGTGGATGTTTTTTAGTGAAAGTGCGGCCGACCGACGAACAGTGGTGTGCAACCCATGTCGCATCAAGATCAGCCAGGGAGCCGCCACTACTAGCCTCACCACCACCAGCATGCGCAGGCATATGATGGCCAAGCATCCCACAAGGAGCGCCTCCCGGCCTGCACCCACACCCTCGCCCCCATGGTTCTCCACTCCATCAAGCAATGTCTCTCAGCGCAGCGTTTAGCTGTCGCTAACACAAGCGTAGGAACGAAAGCGCAAATACGCTGCCACCCACCCACATGCACAAGCTTTAAACGTGCACACTGCCAAATTAATCAGCATGGAGATGCTGCTGTAGACGCTTGTGGAAACTCAGGCTTTCAAAAACATGATGGCGGCGGCGGTCCCGCGCTACTCGGTCCCCAGTCGCCAATACTTTTGCTGGTGTGCCGTCCCCGCCCAACAGCAGCACGTCTCCCGCAACATAAATCGTGCCCTCGCCAATGCGGTAGCTGGGAAGGTCCACTTAACCGCAGACACGTGGACAAGTACTGGCAGGCAGGGCCACTATATCTCCCTGACAGCGCATTGGGTGAATTTGGTGGAGGCTGGGATCAAGTCAGAGCCTGGGACCGCTCACGTCCTACCCACACCCAGAATAGAGGGTCTGATTGCAGGGTCTCACAGAGCAGACCAACCTCTGGCTTTCGCCGCTGAGCCTCCAACCGGGCATGGTCGTGTGTGACAACGGCCGCAACCTGGTGGCGGCTCTGCAGCTCGACAACCTCACACACGTGCCATGCCTGGCCCACATCTTTAATCTGGTGGTTCAGCAGTTTCTAAAAAACTACTCCTACTTGTCTTACCTGCTCGGCAAGGTGTGCCGTGTCTGTGCACATTTCCGCAAGTCCACCACAGACACTGCCACCCTGAGGACCCTGCAACGTCGGTTTCAGTTGCCAGATTACCGACTGCTGTGCGACGTACCCACACGCTGGAATTCTATGCTGCACATGTTGGCCAGGCTGTACGAGCAGTGTAGAGCAATAGTGGAATACCAGCTGCAACATGGGCGGCAGAGTGGTAGTCAGCCTCTGCAATTCTTTACTGAGTAGTGGGCATGGATGGCAGATATCGGCCAGGTCCTCGGAAACTTTGAGGAGTCTACCCAGATGGTGAGCGGCAATGCGGCAATCATTAGCGTTACCATCCCGCTGCTTTGCCTGCTGAGAAGTTCGCTGCTAAGCATAAAGGCCGATGCTTTGCAGTTGGAACAGGAGATGGGGGATTACAGTATGTCGCTTGATAGCCAGACCACCCTCATGTCTATATCTCAGTGCGTTTTGGAGGAGGACGAGGTGGAGGGGGAGGAGGAGGGGAAGAGACAGCTGGCCACACTGCAGAGGGTACCCATGCTGCTTGTCTCTCATCTGTTCGGCATGTATGGGCTGAAGAGGAGGAGGAGGAAGAGGATCCTGAAAGTCTTCCTAGTGAGGACAGCGATGTGTTGCGTACTGGCACCCTGGCACACATGGCTGACTTCATATTAGACTGCCTTTCCCGTGACCCTCGCGTTAGACGCATTCAGGCCAACACAGATTACTGTATATACACCCTTCTCGACCCACGGTATAAGGAGAACCTTTTCACTCATTCCCGAAGAGGAAAGCGGTACGAGAGTGATGCAATACCACAGGGCCCTGGTGGAAAAAGTTATGCTAAAGTTCCCATCTGAGAACGCTAGTGGCAGAAGATGCAGTTCAGAGGGCCAACTAGCAGGGGAGGCACGGGGATCAGGCAGCATGTCCATCGCAGGCAGGGAAACACTCTTCAAGGCCTTTGCCAGCTTTATGGCTCCCCAGCAAGGCTGTGTCACCACTCCCCAGTCAATGCTGAGTTGGAGGGACCACTGTAAAAAGATGATGAGGGAGTACGTAGCTGATCATACCACTGTCCTCCGTGATGCCTCTGCTCCATACAACCATTGAGTGTCAAAGTTGGACACGTGGCACGAACTTGCGCTGTACGCCCTGGAGGTGCTGGCCTGCCCTGCCGCTAGCGTCTTGTCAGAGAGGGTGTTTAGTGCAGCTGGGGAAGTCATCACAGATAAGCGTTCCCACCTGTCAACTGCCAGCGCCGACATTCATACCCTCATAAAAATGAACAAAGGCTGGTTTTCCCCAGACTTCTCTTCTCCACCGGTGGAAAGCAGCGGATCCTAAAGAATCTTTTTGCTGCAACAGGAGAAAAATGCATCCTCTATCACTCCAAAAAAGGGGAGAATTAGCTTTGTGTATCCCTCTCGGATATTATTACTCTTCCTCCTCCTAAAACAGCATGTCATCACGCTGAACTGCCAATTTCTATGTGGCCCAAAATGCTCTGTTTAAAACTTTTAAAAGTTTTATCAGTCTTTAAAGTTTTAAAAGTTCAACTTAAACCAATTTTTGCGGAGGGATGCCTCCAGGCTCCGTTAAAAATTAACCAATAATGAGCTGTATCTTCAAAAAATGTTTGTGGGTTTCACCTGCCCTCGCGGTTGGCCAATTTTTCAGGGGTACACTTGTACTCTTGGTACACCAATTTTTAAGGCGATTGCCAATACTGTTAGCAAACTAATCTTTCCACGCTTCGCCTATACCCTTGGTAAACAACTTTTTACAGGTGTTCGCCTATACTCTTGGTACACCAATGTTACTGGGGTTCGCCTATACTATTGCTACAGAAATGTTACAGGGGTCTGTCTATACTTTTGCTACAGAAATGTTACTGGGGTCTGCCTATACTTTTGCTACAGAAATGTCAGTGGGGTCCGCCTATACTCTTGCTACAGAAATGTTACAGGGGTCTGCCTATGCTGTAGGTGCACAAAGACTTCTTATTGCGGTGTTTTACCTATCTGGCACAAATACACTGACTGACTAGGGCCGAAATGTGGGCCGAGGTCCTTGGCGGGGTGAAACTCTGCCATGTTTGGGCACTCTGATTTCTTCCTGTGTAATACCATCTTTGTGCACCGACAGCATAGGCGAGCCCAAGGAAATCAAAGACTTCCCATTGCGGTGTTGAGCTATCTGACACCTACACAGAATGAATTGTGTGGGGAAACATGGATTTCCCATTGCTATGTAACTTGCGGCACCTTGGGTCACACAAGATGGAGGCTGGGACCGAGCCTGATCCTGGGCCCGCTCACGTGCTTCCCACGCAGAATATTGCTGCATTGTGGAGATGTGTGGAAGTGCTGGCACCTGAGTTCCCTTTATGCCCACGTTTGCGGCTCCTGACTATTTTGCGACCGAAGTGGCACGGGATTGGAATGATGATTGTACGTCAATTTATCATCATTTCTCAACAGCATTGTGGGCTATCGCCCACACTTTCAAAGAGGGTCGCTGCCTGACTCTGCCAACCCTCTGCAGTGTGTGTCTCCGGTTGCTCTTCATCCATTACGCACCTATAAATAGACATGAGGGTGGTGTGGCTATCAAGTGAGCGTGTGGCATGAGGGCAGCTAAACACTGCGCAGGGAAAATTTGGGGTGCGCTGTGGACGAAGGGTTGTGCGAGGGGTTGGACAGCAATGCCAGCATGAAACCCAGAAGAAGAGGCAGCGGTGTCACCCGCAGGCAGTGATTGTGCTTGGTTGCAGGTAGTGTGGTGCTTAGCTAAGATGTGCCAGCGTATGTGCCTTGCTAATGAGGGTTTGTCCGAAGTAAATTGTTAGGGGGGTGACGCCAGACTCTTGCCCCTATTTTGGCTTCATAGTGGCACCTGGAAGCCTCAGATACAGCCATGCATGCTGCCCCTGCCCTTCCCTATCCGTTTCTGTGGTGTTTCCATGACTTTCTGATGTTTTCTGGTGTTTTACAAGTCATCAGCTACAAAAATGCTCGAGTCGCCCGTTGACTTCAACGGGGTTCATTACTCGAATCGAGCTCTCGAGCATTGCGAAAAGTTCGACTCAAGCAATGAGCACCCGAGCATTTCGGTGCTCGCTCATCTCTAGTGTTTACGCGTGTTTTCGCTCATACCTAGGTGCGCACGTATGTACGCACAAAAACACACTCGTGTGAATGCACCCTTATATTGTACGAAAATATATATACAAAACAAAAATTGTTATCTAACAAATGCTGTACCCTGATACCCAAATAAAAAATAATAAGACTAACATTTAGAAATTCTAAAACAAAGTGTGACCCTTAAATTATTCGACTGTCGTTACAGAGAAGGTAGGAAAAAGCTTGTATAGGGAGTACACGCTATCTGGAGAGTAATAACTAACCTCACTGGCCAAGAATTTTGGTAAGGAAAATATAGCCAATATTCCAAACTATAACAAATTGAGAAAGTTTGTTAAAGAGATATTCCCATCTTGGCTTTTCATGGTTCAGATGAGAAAATGCAGCCCTTTGTTTCTGACCACCTGTTGAAAACAGCACAGTGGTGTTTGCATAGCTATTATTGAAGTGAATGAGAGCTATTGAAACAGCATATCACAGAACGCTATGCTGTTTCCTTAACTTCCCGACATTGTAGCACTCTATGCTACGCCGATTCCGTAGATCTCATTCACTTCAATAAGAGCTACAGAAATAGTGCTGGGCTGAAGTGCCCAACTGTTTTTGTACTTACCGGCTGGCGGGTAACTATAGCAGCGGGTTCCGATCTCAGCGATGAAAAGCCGAGATGGGAATACCCCATTAAGTAACCTATTCAGATAAGCAACTAGCATTCATACTGTTAATGATTTCTATTAATAAAGAGGGTCTAGGATCTCTCCAATACTGAGCAATTTTAATCTAGAAGCTGGAATCACATGAATGATAATGGTTTTATGCTCATGCAGAAAGGTATCCAAATCAATTGGTAACAAGCAATGTAGGGGGATTGAGAGCCTCTTATAACCACTGTAGTAGGGCAGTGTCAGACTGGCCTGCAGAGGATGCTAGATAGGCAGTCTGCTACCTAGAGAAAGGAAAAGTAAAGGTTAACACCTCATGGGTGTACATGGGTGTAGCAGGAAGTGTCTACAAAAGAGCCAGTTCCTGCCAGAAACAGAAAGACGTTGGCTAAGAGAGCCAGAGAGGCAGTGGCTTAGAGAGTCAGTGAAGCAGTGAAGGGAGCAGCATCAGGGACTTGTACCCTGAGGTCCGATGCGGACCAATTGGGTCTGTCACCCTGTCTGATGGAGGAAGACGCCCTCCAGATGCCCCCAGGGGTTAGTGACAGGACCCTGTGGGTTGTGAACCCTAAAGCTATATGGACTGTTTATGATTTGTGATGTGCTGTGAATAATGGCTGGCAGGAGCCAGATTTAAAGAAATTTCAGACTGCTGGAGCATATTTTTATGTGAGGTGCACCACTTCCTAATCGTGTGGATGGCGATCCAGAGGCGAGTGAACCCCATCTTGTCACACCACATATTTGGGATAACAGATTTCCAAAGGTTAGACATTGCTTTACATTTCTACCAAATATGCTTCATATCTACTATTGTATAATTGCAGTGCCAACATTTGGAATTTGAGTTCAGGGACATTTTGGCAATTCTATGAGAAGTAAAATGCTATCTAGAAAAAAAAAATCTAGAAATGTGTGGATGGTTCTCACATTTAGAAATTTTGGGAATTCTAGTAAAGCATTCTAACCATTGGTTTGGAGGAAATAGAATCCCCTCATTCCTTTCCTGTTTTTGTATTACACGCTGCAAGCTTGAATAACCCCCAGGAAAAACATGGATTAATCTTGACTAGCAACCCCAGCGCATAAAATAAGGCTCTGCAAAAAACAATGTTAATGCTAAACAATGGCTGTTCTTCTGTTCTAAGTATTCTATGTCATAGAGCAGATACAGTAAAAAAAAGACATGGAAATTAGACAGAAGATTAAAGCACAATGACCCTTTAAACTTTGGGGCTGCTCTCCAACTAGGAGATGTCAACACTGATATGATTCATTTTGCACTGACACACACAGCTTCAGGCTACAGGGGTTTTTTCATTTGTCCATACATAGGGAATGTTGACCGCACTGACATTTCAACACAGTTGAATAACTGCACGCCTCATATTGAAAATGATTGTATTGCTAAAACATTTCCACCTGGACAATCCTTTGAGTGAAATGTTTGTAGCATATATACCGGATGACTTATTGCATATGACAAATCTGATGTTACGTCCAAGTTGGACGGAAATTACCTTCTCTGGGTCAGATGCAATTTATTGTCTTAAAAGGACAGATACATATAGTATTCTAATGCCAATATTTCTATAATAAAACCAAAAAAGGGGAAGATGGGGAAACCTGACCCTAACATACTAATGCGAGAAGACCCTACCCAAAAGTGGAGCACTCATCCTGATGAGGGCGATCCCATGTCAGGAACCAGACTCCCCATAGTAAGAAACAGGGATAATGGAAGTAATAATGTATAACAATACATGAAGTGTTAGATGCTACTCAAGAGGGGTGTCGTCTCTCCTTAAGGAGAGCACCCAAAAAGGGTGCAGAGACACCTAGGGGGTGAGTGGGTCAGGCAGGGGATCGTCTCTCCCCAAAGACAGCACCCAGAAGGGGTGTGAAGACACCTAAGAGGCGGGTGAGGAGATTTATAAGGCCATGCATGCTCCTCTAGGTAATTTATGCAAATAAAGAAGATGAACTTCCTTATTTGCAGATGTTACTCAGGCACACTATGAACAAGATGGTACACCAGTGCAAAAATAGCAACATGTCAGGAGAAAGATGTACTGTAACTGCATCCCACATTCACTGAAACCAAATATGCTTATCTGACAATGGAACAGGATGGAGTCGCTGACTAGAATGAAATGGTGCTGATTGGCTGGCTAGGAAACATGCTTGCCAGGCAACCAATCCATTGGAGTGATCATGTCAGTGTCCAATGCTGAAATGACATTGAGCATATGCTGGTGTGTGGATCACATGGACCGCCTCTGACTGTGACGTCACCCCAATGCTGATCCAACACGGCCAGCGAGCTGTGACATCTGGTAAATCTGGTAGCTGTTTCAAATTGCAGCTAAAGCATACAACCCTTTAACATCTTGCCAAAAAAATCTTGCTGTAACTTTGGCTAATTGTATTAGTTAAATACTACAGCTGGAGGTTACATAGAATAATGATGCTGAAAAAATCAGGTAACGATTACAGAATGTTTTATTATATACAGTGAGGGTGCTATTTCATGAGCGCAACTAATAATTTATAGCTAATCGCAGGGCTGAACCTGGACTTGCAAGCTCAGCCCGACAATTATCTGCAAACTGCAAGCACCGTGGCGTCCACTAATGTTCATGCAATAGAACTCTAAGGCCTTAGTCAGACGGGCGTTTTTTTGCGCGATTTGCGGATCGCATGACGGATGCGCATCCGCAAATCGCGTGACCGGTGCGCGCAAGTCGCCCGCAAATCGCCCGAAAATCTGCTCCTAGCCGCGTTTCATTAGAAACGGGCCGGAGCTGTCCAGCGCATTGCATTCAATGGAGATGGCAATAGAGCCGTCTCCATTTAAAGCAATGCGCTGCGGGCGAGCCCGGGATGAATTGTCGGTAAGGGCTTAAATATATAAGCCCTTCCCTGCAATCCATCCTAAAATGTGTTAAAATAAAAAAAAATTGTATACTCACCTTCTGCCGGGAGCCGGAGCTCCGCGCGGCCGTCCTGCAGTGGGTGTGAAGGGGGTGTGAGTCAGACCTGCCCCCTGATTGGCTCAGCGCTGAGCCAATCAGAGGCATGCCTCACTCACACCCATTCATGAATTCATGAATGGATGTGAGTCAGACCTGCCCCTGATTGGCTCAGCGCTGAGAGGCAGCAGTCACTCACCCATTCATGAATTCATGAATGGGTGTGTGAGTGTTTTCAGCCTCTGATTGGTCAGGGCTGTGACCAATCAGAGGCAGATCATTCAGCAGGCGGGGATTTTAAAGCCCCACCGGCTGAATAGTGCCGAGAAGCAGTTCAGGAGAACTGACAGCGGCCGCGGCTGGACTCCGGCTGCAGCGGAAAGGTGAGTATACAATTTTTTTTTATTTCAACACATTTTAGGATCAATTGCAGGGAAGGGCTTATATATTTAACCCCTTCCCGACAATTCACCCCGCGCACGCCGGCAGCCCATTGCTTTCAATGGAGCGGCTGTATTGCTGCTCCATTGAATTCAATGGGCAAACATCGTTCTTCTCTGCCACAGCTGTTACAGCTGTGGCAGAGAAGAATGATTTGTCTTCTATATGTTCTCAATGGGGTCGGCGCTGCTGCCGCCGGCCCCATTGAGCACATATAGAGAAGAGAACAAGAATCGCAGATCGCAGATAGGTGCGATCTGCGATTTTTTGTTCTATAATTTATCGGACGAGCGCATAAAAAGCGCTCATGTGTCCGATACCATTGCAAAGCAATGGTTTTATAAAATCGCCGGACGCATGCGCATGCGCAAATCGCGGCTAAAAACGCCCGTCTGACTAAGGCCTAAAAGAGTATATAGAAGGGTAACAATAAGTGTTTAATCTACATTGCAAAGACATTAATAAAATATTGCATGTTTAATAAACTACCGTGTTTCCCTGAAAATAAGACATTGTCTTATATAATTTTTTGCAGTGTCTTATTTTAGGCGGTGTCTAATAATACTCACCTACTGCCAACGTTTCAGTCCTCGCGCTGGTCTCCGTCGCTGCTGCAGGCTGCCGCTTCTTCATTCTAGGCGACAGAGCAGTTTTTCCTGGAGGCGGGGCTTGAATACCCCGCCTCAAGGAAGCTAATGCTCTGATTGGTTAATCGAGGGAGGTATCAGCCAATGAGAGCCAGCGCTGGATTAACCAATCACAGCCATTCAATGACATCATTGAATGGCTGTGATTAGTTAATCCTGCACTGGCTTTCATTGGCTGACGCAGTGCTGGATTAACCAATCAGAGCATTAGCTTCCAGGAGGCAGGGTATTCAAGCCCCGCTTTCAGGAAGAACTGCTCTATCGGCTTGAAGGAGAACGCGGTAGGACGCGGCAGCCTGTAGCAGCGATGGAGACCAGCACGAGGATCGGAACACCGGCGGTAGGAGAGTATTATTTTGTTTTTAATAACATGTAGCCTAGCTAGGCCTTATTTTCAAGGGGTGGCTTATATTTCAAGCCTCCCCCGAACATTGTGGTAGGTCCTATTATTGGGGTAGGTCTTACTATTGGAGAAACACTATATTGCCCTGAAAGATGGTGTCAATGTAGCATAGATGAGGTAGGCAATTGTTTAGTGACTGTCAGAAGATACAAGCTTTATTAAAAGTTGGTACATTCATAACTACAATAGGGCTAAATGGAAATTAATTAATAAAAATTATAGTCGCTGTAGTTTTGTATTGATTGAAATGAGAAGTCAATAAAGTTTAGTATTGCAATGGAGAATAATTTCTAAGCATGTCTAATTTGAAACTCTTGCCCACTGCAAAATTTGACAGGGCCCCTGTCTAGCTCTTAAAATCTTTTTAAGTTTTAAGCTCCATTGGGCTCCAGGTCCCACCATATCTCTAGTATTCATTGTGGCTGCTGTTTATTTCTTACAGCCGACACCCTGCGGCAACAGCTCCGAGGAGCTGTTGGGCAGCGGCATTTAAATTCCCTGAATGATTTTCAGGGGTCCCGTACAGCCCCCCGCGATGAGATCACAGGGAGCGATGCAGGTGTCATGGCAAGCGGCGCCTTCTGAAAGCCCCCAGGGCTGTCATGGCAGAAGGCCTATCAAGCCATGCCCGTGGGGTCGCTTGATAGAATGCCTGCCCAATAGCAGTACATCAGACTGCAGGAGTGATCAAAGCATCGCACGTTGTTGTCCCCTCTGGGTTAGTAAATAGTTTTACTAACTATCCAAAAAAAAGGAATACATTAAAAAAATTTAAACTTTTTACCATTTCAAATAAAAGAATCTAAATAATAAAATAAAAAAACATATTTGTTATCGTTGTATCCGTAAAAGTTTGATCCATATAAGTAATGCATTATTTACCCCGCATGATGAATGCTGTCAAAGAAAAAAAGTAAAGAGCTCCAGAAATGTGCTTTTTTGGTCACCCTATCTCCAAAAAAAAAAAAAGTAATAAAAAGCGATCAAAAAGTCGTATGCATTCCGATATAGTACCAAAGCAAACCACAGGATGTCCCGCGGAACATTAGCCCTTGTACAACCATATTAATGGAAAATTTAAAAAGCTATTGCACGCAGAAGATGGCGGCAGAAAATAATTTTAGAAAATCAAATGTCTTTGAAAAAAAATATGAGCAGTACAGCAAAATAAACGTGTATCGTAGTAATCATACTGACCCATAGAAAAAAGTTATCATGTCATTTATGTTGAAGTTTGTGGGCCGTAGAAACAAGACGCACCGAAAGATGGCGGAAATTCATTTTTTTTCCATTTCTCTCCACTTAGAATTTTTTTTAGAGTTTTTCAGTACATTATATGGTACATTAAATAGTAGCATTGAAAAATACAACTTGTCCCACAAAAACAAGTCCTCATACAGCGACGTCGATGGAGAAATAAAGGAGTTACAACTTTTAAAAAGGGGGGAGGAAAAAGCAAAAATGGGAAATTGAAGGAAAGGTGTTACAGAAGCACTCAATTTTTTTATGCCTTGGAGACATCCATTACAATATCTCTAACCTGTAAGGTGAATAATCCAGTTCCCTATCTTCTCCATTGTAGACCTTGTAATCTGCACTTTTCTTCCAGCCTTCAGGTGACATAAACAACACTCTGACAACACTCTGTGTCCTGCAGTTAATGGGTCAGATGTATGACAGTTGCTGAAATAAAACTGTCTTTCATGCTCATAGCAACTAGTTACAGCGCAGCTTTCATTTTCTCCTGCAGTTGAAATGAAAGCTGCACTGTGATTGGTTGCTATAGATAAGAAAAACAGTTTTTAATTTCAGCAATCCTCATAATTTTGCCTCATTAATTGCAGGACACAAAGTGTTGTCAGAGTGCTGCTCATGTGACCTAGGGCCTGAAGAAAAGTGCAGAACACTCAGCCTGAAGGGGAGGAGCCACAGAATGAGGTTCTTCTTTTCAACAAAGGTCACTGATGTCGTTATGGATTTCACCAAAATAAAAAATGGGGCTCTTCTTTGAAAGAAAATAAAACATTATCTTGGGGTAGATAACTAAAAGTTTCCTTTGTCTCCTTAGTTACTGACCTGTCGATGAACCAGAATTCATGGAGAAGCCACAGTCTGTGAACCATATATAGGTTGTCATACTGTGTTACTTATTCCATGCTTGGAATACAAATTATCTTTATGACCATCAAACAACAGATTGCATTCAGCTACAGGAAGTAGAAACATTTTATATTTATAATTTAATTTGCATAAAAATGCAGATATCATGTTAGCTTGGGGTTGGAAATGTGGAATTCCTGGATCAACTCCTCCGCGCCTTCCAGCTGAGATAAAATAAATGTAATTCTTTTTTAAAGCATGTGCCAAGATCGCATTTAAAGATTAGGTAGAACACACACAAACAAATGTTCCAAGGCCCTAGAACATGCAAATTGTCATCTGTGAGATGTTACCTGGCTCCTGTCCTATCACACCTCCAAAGTACAACCGTTGGTTGATTGCCACAAGGAAGTCTCCTGTGATATGTACCTGGGGAACTCTTTCTAGCAGCCTCAATGCGCTGCGCTCTTTCCCTTGTTTGTTTTCTTTTTTTTAATTTCCATAAAACAAAAATGTCATGTACTGTAAAATTTTAAAAATCTAGGATTTTGAAATTAGCCTAAGGCCTCCTTCACATTGGTGACACGGCATCACAGCAATATTGCATCGCTGGTATGTGTGATATTGCTGCGTCTTCTTGTGGCAATACCATGAGTTTGTAGCACTATAAAGTTGCATGTGGTGCTATAAAGTCATGCAACATTGTAGCACCACATGTGAGGAGTTTCATGTCTTCTGGCTGCGGATCGAAAAATCCCCACCTCCTGTGATTGGCTAAGCATCAGCCAATCGGAGACAGCGCTTCCAGGAGGCGGGGATTTTTCATTCCCCAACCAGAAGGAGAATAGTGTCGGGGACCCGGGGAGAAGATGCCGCTGGGGTGACAGCGCTTCTAAAGTGATGCATACTTTTCAAAAATTTTTTCCTGTAGCCAGGGTTTAGAGTAGGGCTTTGACAGTAGGATTTCGTGCGATGCAATAAAACAGAGAGGAAGGCTCCATAGGAAAACATGGGCTACAAAACCTCACGAGCCGCGGGCACATCACGGAACCCACAAGGTTTTTGTGTCGGGTTGTCGCATACTACAAAACATTGCATGTGTGAATTAACCCATGGGAAAGCATGGGCTTCACATACATGCAATTTGTAGCAACACAACAAAATTGCGAGACTCTGTTGCCGTGTGAAACAGGGTCCTTCTATGGGCTCCATAGCTAAATGCTGCCCCTATGGAGGCATTGCGAGAGTGAGAGTGCAGCAGTTCTATACGCATCCCTGCACTCAGATTCCCGGACATGTGCAGTGCATACTCAGCCCATTGGCTGTGTATGCATAAAACGGCGCAGCAAACCTATGCCGTTTTACGCATACGCCTGTGGAAATAAGCTCTAAGGGAGAGATCCTGGATCCTAGTAAGACCAGGGAATATGATTATGTTTGCCAATAAACTAGATAGCTGATTTTCAAAACCACTCTACTGTAGCCCGTAACATTGCTAAGTAACACAGTAAGGCTCCCAAGAAGCCAACTTGGCAATCCTGATAGATGCCTGGTTTTGATAATGGCCAAAATTTGAATGTTAGTTGCCAAGATTGATTTGTTATAGAATTTTGGAGTATAATATTACATATCCAATACATGTTCACCTTCTGTTTTACTTGTCTTAGATTCATTTGAAGATTGACATTACTATCTACACCTAAAAAGTAGCATAGCCCTGTTAGCACTTCTCAGATTTTTTCTTTCTTTGACAGGAGGAATCTTATGAACAACTTCAAGGTTCTCGTCAACCATGGATTCTTCCAAGTGACACAGACAGTGAAGGTGTGGAGACAGAAAAGGAAAAACGTAAGCCTTCCTATAATTGTATGCATGTATGAAAACCCATCTTTCATACTTAAATTGGAAATACCAAGACCCATTCTCTAGTCAACATCTTCAATAAGGGCATGCTTTAGAGACATTTCAGGCCATCAGACAATAGCATATGACATACATTTATAGATCAACAAGTTTAACCAGTTATATTGGGACTTTTTTGCACAGATGTTGGACAATCGGGAATAACTGAACATTGGATGTAAGACTAATGGAAATTTACTATAGGTAGGTGTAAGACTAATGGGACTTTAATTCCATGGGGAATAGGACAGAGACACTATAGTGTTCTTGAAGTATAGACATGAAAAATGGGTCGAAAGACTATACTGTTACTACTTTTTGCCTTGTGGTGGACAAGAAGGATATTTTTTTTTCTGTAAAGAAAAATATTCACAACCACACACAATGTATCCTTAATATGACCAGCCTTCATTCATATGTGGTTCCCCTTTTCCTTGGAGTTTAGAAGCATTTAATGGCAAGAATAGTGTAGTCAGTCTGCAGTAATATTCTTGCTGTTAAACATACCAGAAACATGCCATTAGATCTATGAGATATTAGTAAGGTAAACCCTTATATGATTTTGTTTTTATACCGTATGTACTATGCTGACAAAAATTTTGGGACACCCACCAGTCTTGTGTTGTCAGGCGAAGGGGATATGCAAATCTGATGTGTGAGCATTGGGTATAAAGGAGAGTATTACACAGGCATGTCCCAGTACAGAATCCACCAGAATATCATGAAGTGTAGAGTTGACAGGCTTCCAACGGGGTATGGTGGTGGGATGTCACCTGAGCAACCAATCAGTATGGGCAATTACATGATTCTTGGACCTTCCAAAGTCTACCGTTGGCAATGTTATTCGTAAATGGAGAACATAAGGTGTGTATGCAGTGTAACCACATTCAGGAAAACCTTGTAAGCTGACAGAATGTGGACAACAATGCCTTGTACAAGCTGTGAAGGCATCACGCTCATTGTCTGCCAAAACACTACTTTAAGAGGTCTCACAGGCTAATGGAACATCCATTAGAATCAGAACCATTTGTAGGGAACAGCATGCAAAGGGTTACCATGGACTCTGCACACAAGCCCAACATCGCAGCAGTGAACGCACAGAAGAGCTTATCATGGTGCTTGGAGCATCGTTCTTTGACTGTTAATTAGTGTAAGCAAGTGTTGTTGGATAGCTGAATCACAGTACACCATCTTCATATCACATGACTGCACCTGGGTGTAGCAATTGCCTGAAGAGCACTTTCTAATATGGTGTATGGGGTGTTTCTGCTGGGAAGGAATAGGGCCATTCGTTATAGTGAAGTCCACCCTCAATGCCAATGGTATAGAGACATTCTGGACAATGTTGCACTATCTACCATGTGGCAATTCTTTGCTACAGCTCTGTGTCCCTACCAATATTACCAAGCACCATGTCATGCAGCATGCAATCTTGAGACTTGGTTTGAGATGCAGACCATCTGCAAACTTCATTGTCCAGCCTAGATTTCAGATCTCAATCCCATCAAGCATCTTCGGGACAAACTAAAACACCATATCCATGCATACCAAACAGGCCAACATCCCCTGCATCACTCTCTGAAACTCTTCTTGAAGAATGGAGGTATATCCCTCTACACATCTATCTGACTTTGATGGAAAGCATGCCCAGGAGGGTTTCTTCAGTCATTGAGGCTAATGGCGGCCCAACACTGTTGAAAAATGTGAACAAATTCAAATTTCATTACCTCCTATGTGTGTCCCATTACTTTTGTCAATGTACTGTACATTAACTGAACTGATGGATGCACTTCGCAATATATTTCTTAAAATTTTGGCAGGAGTGTGCTAAAAAAGACAGTTTAATTAGCAGAATACTCTACATAGCCAACTTAAAATAAGATATTTTAATACTTTGCATGCCCTTTGGCTTTTAATATTACTTTCACCCTGTTCGGCACTCCTGTAATTGATTTTATGATCAAGTCCTTTCATTTCGGACCAGACCTTCAGTAGTCTCTCAAAGAAATGTAACTTTGTTGGTTATAAGCCCTTCTGCATTCATTTGGTTTTAAGGCTGCTACAGACGTTCTCTTTTGGGTTCATGTCGGGCTATTGCCTGGCCATAGAAGGACCTCGAGTCCAGATTTGTTAAACATATTCATCAGACTTTTTTGCCAACGAGCTCCATACTGCATAAAAATGCGGTTCCCGTCCAGAAAACACTCATTAAGCTGATTGCACAGGCGATTCTCAATCACGTTCCGATACTGGAGTTGATCCATCATTCTTTTTACTGTGTGCAGATGACTTGGACCTCTTACCGAGATAACACTCCAGATCATGAGTTTGTCCAGAAGTTTAACTTTTTGGGCAATCCAGTCCTCTAAGAATTATCCTGCCTTCCTCCTTAGTAGTGATTGTCCATCGTTTCAATCTTAGACACATCAGAGAAGAACACTTTTTCCCAGTCTTCGTTTAGCTGTCTTTGTGGAGTCAAAAGCAGCTTCTTGCTGCATCGACAAGCTTGGTACCCCGCGTCACACAGACTCCTCCTCACAGTCCTACAGCTTAACTTGGCACCACTTTATTCCATTTGCAGCTTCAGATATTTGGAGCATGCCTTCCCATTTTTCACAATTTTAAAAGTAATCAGTCTTTCCTAGGGTTGGTGATTCATTTTTTTCTACAGCGCCCCTACCTGTTCGATGACAAGTTCTGACCCTAACTCAGTAGCTGTTTTTTTAGCTGGGACACCACCAACTGAGTTGCAAATATCTAGCTATTTCAGAATGGGTCATTGAAGTATTTTGAAGCAACACTTCAATTTTACCCCATTTGCAAGGTGAAATATTACACTTACTGCCCATTTTTCCAAAAGCTTAAACAATGTTGTACAGTAGATTAGCAGACAAGCCACAATGCGAAAAATCTAATTTTGTGCACGCTCAGTTGCTTTTTACTGCCAAGATTCCATTGCCAATCTATTACTGTTTGTATGTACTATTACTAGACAGCTGTGGCACCCATAAAAGTCCAACCAATAACACACTTTAAAACAAATGTACAGCTAAAACAGAGTGGGCCTCATTTATCAAAACTGTCTATTATAAAACTGTCTTTAATGTTCATAGCAACCAATCAGGTTAGCTTTAGCTTTCATTTCTAAAATTGCTCTGGTAAAATAAAATCTGTGCTGTGATTGGTTGCTCTGGGCAGCACACAGTTTTGATAAATAAAGGCCACTTTATGACAATACAGATATTAAAATTATGCTATTGATTTGGCCAGCATTGTGTGTGCGATATTTTTTTCTTTAATTTTGCTTTATGAATAAAATAAGTTTAAGTTTATATATATATATATATGTAAATGAGATTTCCAATCTGATTCCTTAATATCATGAATAGTTTCCAACCAGTTGAAGAATTTGCCAGGGCCAAAATGCGTGTTAAGAACTCCATTTTGATTACACTATGCTTAGCTTCCCATGCTCCTTCCCAGATACTGTAATTACCAAACTGTCAATGGACACTGCAAAGTGGACTTATCTGTATTCAGTATCTGTAGCTTGTACAAGAGCTTATTGATCTCTGGCACTGAATTTAGTTCAGGTCGAGAACATTCAGCTAGTTAAGGACTAGAGATGAGCGAGCGTACTTGTCCGAGCTTGATACTCGTTCGAGTATTAGCGTGTTCGAGATGCTCGTTACTAGAGACGAGTACCACGCGATGTTCGAGTTACTTTCACTTTCATCTCTGAGACGTTAGTGCGCTTTTCTGGCCAATTGAAAGACAGGGAAGGCATTACAACTTCCCCCTGCGACGTTCAAGCCCTATACCACCCCCCTGCAGTGAGTGGCTGGGGAGATCAGGTGTCACCCGAGTATATAAATCGGCCCCTCCCGCGGCTCGCCACAGATGCATTCTGACAGAGATCAGGGAAAGTGCTGCTGATGCTGGAGCTGCTATAGGGAGAGCGTTAGGAGTTATTTTAGGCTTCAAGAACCCCAACGGTCCTTCTTAGGGCCACATCTGACCGTGTGCAGTAGTGTGGAGGCTGCTTTTAGCAGTGTTGCACAATTTTTTTTTTTTTTTGTATATCGGCCGTGCAGACCATTGCGTCCTCAGTCTGCAGTCATTGTACAGAGTATAGGGGCAGTACTGGTGAGGCAGGGAAAGAGGGAAAGGTGAAAGAGATATACTGACTATATAGGCAGTGGGCTTTTTCAAAAAAATTGGGGAAAAATACTATCTTTGGGCTGCCTGTGACAGTCTTCAGTGTACTGCATGTCTGCTGGGGGTGGTAGGCCTAATTAATACGCAGCTAAGCGTTATAGCAGGTATGCGCAAAATTGTTTCCTGGCTCTGCTGTGCCCGTTACATCACCGCCGTTATAGCGCCAGAGGGAAAGAGTATACAATATATACGCTGCATACAGAATCTGTCTGGTGTTTCAGCTCACCATTTAAACAAATTGAAGCAAAATACTTAAGGCGTACCACTGCCCTTTGGCGACTTGACTGCTTCTGCGCTGTGAATTCCAGTAGCTCAGTCCTACGCACCTACGTCTCACTACAGGCGTGCGCAAAATTGTTTCCTGGCTCTGCTGTCTCCGTTACATCACCGCCGTGATAGCGCCAGAGGGAAACAGTATACATAATATACGCTGCATACAGTATCTGCTGCTGTTTCAGCTCACCATTTAAAAAAAGGGAAGCCAAATACTTAAGGCCTACCACTGCCCTTTGGTGACTTGACTGCTTCTGCGCTGTGAATTCCACTAGCTCAGTCATACACACCTACGTCTCACTACAGGCGTGCGCAAAATTGTTTCCTGGCTCTGCTGTGCGTTCCGTAAGCGAAGTTAGCCTCCAACCACAGGCCAATAAGCGGCACATTTAATTACAGCGTTCTGTTTCTGCTCTACTCGTAATACACCATGCTGAGGGGTGGGGGTAGGCCTAGAGAATGTGGACGTGGGCGAGGACGCGGAGGCCCAAGTCAGGGTGTGGGCACAGGCCGAGCTCCTGATCCAGGTGTATCGCAGCCGACTGCTGCGGGATTAGGAGAGAGGCAAGTTTCAGGGGTCCCCAGATTCATCTCACAATTAATGGGTCCACGCGGTAGACCTTTATTAGTGTGAGCAGGTCCTGTTGTGGATGGCAGATAGTGCATCCAGCAATCTATCGACCACCCAGAGTTCTGCGCCGTCCACTGCTGCAACTCTGAATCCTCTGGCTGCTGCTCCTCCTTCCTCCCAGCCTCCTCACTCCATGAAAATGACACATTCTGAGGAGCAGGCAGACTCCCAGGAACTGTTCTCGGGCCCCTGCCCAGAATGGGCAGCAATGGTTCCTCTCCTACCGGAGGAGTTTGTCGTGACCGATGCCCAACCTTTGGAAAGTTCCCGGGGTCCGGGGGATGAGGCTGGGGACTTCCGGCAACTGTCTCAAGAGCTTTCAGTGGGTGAGGAGGACGATGACGATGAGACACAGTTGTCTATCAGTGAGGTAGTAGTAAGGGCAGTAAGTCCGAGGGAGGAGCGCACAGAGGATTCGGGGGAAGAGCAGCTGGACGATGAGGTGACTGACCCCACCTGGTTTGCTAAGCCTACTGAGGACAGGTCTTCAGAGGGGGAGGCAAGTGCAGCAGCAGGGCAGGTTGGAAGAGGCTGTGCGGTGGCCAGGGGTAGAGGCAGGGCCAGACCGAATAATCCACCAACTGTTTCCCAAAGCGCCCCCTCGCGCCATGCCACCCTGCAGAGGCCGAGGTGCTCAAAGGTCTGGCAGTTTTTCACTGAGAGTGCAGACGACCGACGAACTGTGGTCTGCAAGGTTTGTCGCGCCAAGATCAGCCGGGGAGCCACCACCACCAGCCTCACCACCACCAGCATGCGCAGGCATATAATGGCCAAACACCACACAAGGTGGGACGAAGGCCGTTCACCGCCTCCGGTTTGCACCACTGCCTCTCCCCCTGTGCCCCAACCTGCCACTGAGATCCAACCCCCCTCTCAGGACACAGGCACAACTGTCTCCCGCCCTGCACCCACACGCTCACCTCCGCTGTCCTCGGACCCATCCAGCAATGCCTCTCAGCGCAGCGTCCAGCCGTCGCTAGCGCAACTGTTTGAGCGCAAGCGCAAGTACGCCGCCACGCACCCGCACGCTCAAGCGTTAAACGTGCACATAGCCAAATTGATCAGCCTGGAGATGCTGCTGTATAGGCTTGTGGAAACGGAGGCTTTCAAAAACATGATGGCGGCGGCGGCCCCGCGCTACTCGGTTCCCAGTCGCCACTACTTTTCCCGATGTGCCGTCCCAGCCCTGCACGACCCCCAGAATTGCGGGCCCCAGCTCGGTGCTGGTATCTGCGGCGGTGTATGCTTCCTCCACTAAACCACCCTCCTCCTCCTCCTACGCAACCTCTGTCTCGCAATCAAGATGTGTCAGCAGCACGTTGCCACCAGTCGGTGTCGCGCGGGGTGGCAGCACAGCGGTGGGCAAGCGTCAGCAGGCCGTGCTGAAACTACTCAGCTTAGGAGAGAAGAGGCACACGGCCCACAAACTGCTGCAGGGTCTGACCGAGCAGACCGACCGCTGGCTTTCGCCGCTCAGCCTCCAACCGGGCATGGTCGTGTGTGACAACAGCCGTAACCTGGTGGCGGCTCTGCAGCTCGGCAGCCTCACGCACGTGCCATGCCTGGCCCACGTCTTTAATTTGGTGGTTCAGCGCTTTCTGAAAAGCTACCCACGTTTGTCAGACCTGCTCGGAAAGGTGCGCCGGCTCAGCGCACATTTCCGCAAGTCCAAGACGGACGCTGCCACCCTGCGGACCCTGCAACATCGGTTTAATCTGCCAGTGCACCGACTGCTGTGCGACGTGCCCACACGGTGGAACTCTACGCTCCACATGTTGGCCAGGCTCTATGAGCAGCGTAGAGCTATAGTGGAATACCAACTCCAACATGGGTGGCGTAGTGGGAGTCAGCCTCCACAATTCTTTACAGAAGAGTGGGCCTGGTTGGCAGACATCTGCCAGGTCCTTGGAAACTTTGAGGAGTCTACCCAGATGGTGAGCGGCGATGCTGCAATCATTAGCGTCACCATTCCTCTGCTATGCGTCTTGAGAAGTTCCCTGCAAAGCATATAGGCAGACGCTTTGCGCTCGGAAACGGAGGCGGGGGAAGACAGTATGTCGCTGGATAGTCAGAGCACCCTCATGTCTATATCTCAGCGCGTTGAGGAGGAGGGGGAGGAGCATGAGGAGGAGGGGGAAGAGACAGCTTGGCCCACTGCTGAGGGTACCCATGCTGCTTGCCTGTCATCCTTTCAGCGTGTATGGCCTGAGGAGGAGGAGTAGGAGGAGGATCCTGAAAGTGATCTTCCTAGTGAGGACAGCCATGTGTTGCGTACAGGTACCCTGGCACACATGGCGGACTTCATGTTAGGATGCCTTTCTCGTGACCCTTGCGTTACACGCATTCTGGCCACTACAGATTACTGGCTGTACACACTGCTCGACCCACGGTATAAGGAGAACCTTTCCACTCTCATACCCGAAGAGGAAAGGGGTTCGAGAGTGATGCTATACCACAGGACCCTGGCGGACAAACTGATGGTAAAATTCCCATCCGACAGCGCTAGTGGCAGAAGGCGCAGTTCCGAGGGCCAGGAAGCAGGGGAGGCGCGGAGATCAGGCAATATGTACAGCACAGGCAGGGGAACACTCTCCAAGGCCTTTGCCAGCTTTATGGCTCCCCAGCAAGACTGTGTCACTGCTCCCCAGTCAAGGCTGAGTCGGCGGGAGCACTGTAAAAGGATGGTGAGGGAGTACGTAGCCGATCGCACGACCGTCCTCCGTGACGCCTCTGCCACCTACAACTACTGGGTGTCGAAGCTGGACACGTGGCCTGAACTCGCGCTGTATGCCCTGTAGGTGCTTGCTTGTCCTGCGGCTAGCGTCTTGTCAGAGAGGGTGTTTAGTGCGGCTGGGGGAATCATCACGGATAAGTGTACCCGCCTGTCAACTGACAGTGCCGACAGGCTTACACTCATCAAGATGAACAAAGCCTGGATTTCCCCAGACTTCTCTTCTCCACCAGCGGACAGCAGCGATACCTAAACAATATGTAGGCTGCACCCGTGGATGGAAGCATCGTTCTCTATCACCATCCAAAACGGGGACCTTTTAGCTTCATCAATCTGTGTATTATATTCATCCTCCTCCTCCTGCTCCTCCTCCTGAAACCTCACGTAATCACGCCGAACGGGCAATTTTTCTTAGGCCCACAAGGCTCAGTCATATTACTTTAGTAAACAATGTTTATACGTTTCAATTCTCATTAAAGCGTTGAAATTTGCACCTGAACCAATTTTTATTTTAACTGGGCTGCCTCCAGGCCTAGTTACAAATTAAGCCACAGTAACCAAAGCGATTAATGGGTTTCACCTGCCCTCTTGGTTGGGCATGGGCAATTTTTCTGAGGTACATTAGTACTGTTGGTACACCAATTTTTTTGGGCCCTCGCCTACAGTGTAATCCTAGTAATTTTTATGGGCTTCGCCTGCACTCATGGTACAGCAAGGTGTGTGGGGTTGGCCTACACTTTTGCTACATAAACATAAATGTAACTGGGGCCTTGTCTATACTGCAACTACTGAAATGTGAAAGAGACTGTTATCTCCCTAAACTGCTGCAACGGGAATGTTACTGTGGCCTGTCTTGACTGCTACTACTGCTGAAATGGAACTAATACTGTGCTCCCCCTATACTGCTGCTTCAGAATTGTTACTGGGGCCTGTCTGGACTGCTAATACTACTGAAATGGAACTAATACTGTGCTCCCCCTATAATGCTGCTAGTGATGTTACTGGAGCCTGTCCCTAATGCTACCGCTGAAATGTTACTAATTCTGGGCTCTACCTATACCGCTGCTAATGCTATGTCACTGGGGTGTGGAAACGGAGGCTTCCCAAAGACATGATGGTGGCGAGGCCATTTCACACCAACGGGGTTACTGTTAAGGTGCATATAACCACGGACACGTGGAGAGGACACGTAGTGCCTCAAAAACATCCCCCTCCTTCTCCAACAATGAAAACATTCTTGGAAAATACCTTTGCATTGGTCCTTCTGGTGGCAGTCCAAGAATTTCACCTTTACCGACTCAACAAGAGAGCCCCCCCACCATCCCCCCGCCACGGCCCACTTAATCCTGGCCACATTCCGAAAACCAACTAAATAAAATCGCGCTACTAGGTCCGCAGTCGCCACCACATTCCCACCAACGCGGTTACTGTTAAGGTACATATTACCAGTCTGACTGGGGCATGCACTGTGGGCCGAAGCACACCTATGTTGTATGTGACGTTAGCTCTGCTGAGCAGGGCACTGCAATGGGATACATTTATGTACCGCCGATGGGTTCCAGGGAGCCACCCATGCTGTGGGTCCACAGGGACTTCACATTAGGGAGTTGTACCTGCCAGTGTCTATGTATTAAAAACCTCGGTCTGACTGGGGCATGCAGTGTGGGCCGAAGACCACCTGCATTTAATCGGATGTTACCTCAGCTGTGATGGGCAATGCAATGGGATATATTTATGTACCGCCGGTGGCTTCCTGGGACCCACCCATGCTGTCGGTCCACACGGAGTTGTAACTGCATGTGTCCACTTCTAAAGAACCCCAGTCTGACTGGGGCATGCAGTGTGGGCCGAAGCCCACCTGCATTTAATCAGGCGTTACCTCAGCTGTGATGGGCAATGCAATGGGATATATTTATGTACCGCCGGTGGGTTCCAGGGAGCCACCCATGCTGTGGGTGCACACGGAATTCCCATTGCGGAGTTGTACCTGCCTGTGACTATTTATAAAAAACCCCAGTCTGACTGGGGCATGCAGACACCTTGACAGAATGAATAGTGTGTGGCTCATGGGTTCCCCATTGCTATGCCCACGTGTGCAGCTCCTGATGGAGGTGGCACAGGATTGGATTTCTCATTGCTTCTGTACAGCATTGTGGGCTATCGCCGCGCCCCTTTTAAAGAGGGTCGCTGCCTGGCCGTGCCAACCCTCTGCAGTGTGTGCCTGCGGTTCCTCCTCATGGCAGATGCACTTATAAATAGACATGAGGGTGGTGTGGCTATGAGGCCAGTGTGTGGCATGAGTGCAGCTGAAGGCTGCGCAGGGACACGTTGGTGTGCGCTGTGGACACTGGGTCGTGCGGGGGGGTTGGGCAGCATGTTACCCAGGAGAAGTGGCAGCGGAGTGTCATGCAGGCAGTGATTGTGCTTTGTTGGAGGTAGTGTGGTGCTTAGCTAAGGTATGCCTTGCTAATGAGGGTTTTTCAGAAGTAAAAATTGTTGGGAGGGGGGGGGCACTCTTGCCGCTATTGTGGCTTAATAGTGGGACCTGGGAACTTGAGATGCAGCCCAACATGTAGCCCCTCGCCTGCCCTATCCGTTTCTGTGTCGTTCCCATCACTTTCTTGAATTGCCCAGATTTTCACAAATGAAAACCTTAGCGAGCATCGGCGATATACAAGCATGCTCGGGTCGCCCATTGACTTCAATGAGGTTCGTTACTCGAAACGAACCCTCGAGCATCGCGAAAAGTTCATCTCGAGTAATGAGCACCCGAGCATTTTGGTGCTCGCTCATCTCTATTAAGGACAAGAAGGTATAACAAACAGACAAAAAAACAAACACACAATTGTGGTGCCATCCTTTAATTGTGAAGACCAAAAGCCGGAAAAAACAAAAAAAGAAAGGTATATAAAGGCACTCCAAGATTAAAATAAAATCTCATTTTATTAAATTTCTTTAAAGGTAATTAATGTTAGGATATCCTGATACAGACGTCACCACGATTACACTGTAATGCACAATGATATGCATATAGTAATCATAATCCAAGAATAGGAAAGTGCAAAATACCCGGATACATAACTCATATCTATATATATAATGGCGAAATCCCTCATTGACTGATTGACTGACTCGCCACTAATTCTCTTAACTTCCCGATGTAGTACAAACGTTAAATTGGCATGACCGTTCTATAGGTCCTTAATAGGGAAAAAAACAACTTGATTATTCAATACTAAGTGCAAAAGTAAGTTACCCCCTATGTAACATACCAGGTCTAATTCTCTAACTTTCCGGTGTCGTACCAACTTGAAATGTGGTACAACCATTCTATGGGTCCTAAATAGGAAAAGTAAAGGGATCACAACTTGGTTATTCAAAAGTAAGGGACCCTCCTATGTAATGTAACTAATAACACACATCTGTACTGCACAAATGTGAAATTTGGTACGACTATTCTTAAGGTCATAAATAGGAAAAGTAAAGGGGTCGCAACTTTAATATTCAATTCAAAGCATGAACAACTGTGCAAAAATCCACAATACATAACATTGTTCTTTTCACACTGAGGAGAATCTACCTCACCTCCCTGTGTATGTACTAAGGAAAATCTAACTGACCTCTATGTGTATATAAAAAATCAATTCAATTCTCCCCAAGCATGGAAGGCGACCAAGAGATCAATTGATCTAAATGTCCCCAGGTTCCATAAAACACATGTATGTGGCATGTATCCATGTATGGCAGTGCATTCATAGGGTGTAAGGCTGTGCCACTAATATAATACACTACAAAGTGAAACAGAATTTAAAGGAACATTCTTGTAGCTAAATGTTTTTTTGATGGGTGAAAACTGATGGATCAGTGGAGGTCCAATCTCTGGGACTCCCACCGATACAGAGAACATGTGGGTCCCATTTGCCCCACTTCCATTCAATGGAGGACTGCAGCCCATACCCAATCCAACCTGAGCAAAGTCATGTTTAGTGGAGCATACACCGCGCATGCATGGTGTTGCTATTCCTGTCAGCCCCATTGAAATGAATGGAGTGCCACTGGTACCACTTGCTTAGGTTGATTCAAGTAGGAACTGTGGTTGTCCAGTGAACAGAAGTGGGGCAAACTGGACCTCTGTGTCCTCCAGATCAGTTGCATTCCCAGCTATCAGATTCCATCAGTTTTCACCCATCCAGTTGATAAAAGCTTACATACACAATTAGTTACCTGAATATCCCTTTTGGGCGTTATATGACTTGCAGAGAAAATCTGTCATCTGTA
The DNA here is from genome assembly GCF_035609145.1 of Eleutherodactylus coqui. Lineage (NCBI taxonomy): Eukaryota > Metazoa > Chordata > Amphibia > Anura > Eleutherodactylidae > Eleutherodactylus > Eleutherodactylus coqui. The sequence goes on along the minus strand of NC_089845.1, from coordinate 139,165,663 downwards.
TACAGCCAAAAGAAAAAAAAGCCTAGTACTCAAATTTTGTTTTTTCTGGTGATAAAGCTTCTTCCTGTCCCCTCCAGTCTTTGTTTACAAGTGAGAAACGAGAACCATGATGCCAGGAGTACTTGATGTGACCATTGTGGTCACTGGTTGACTGCTGTCCAGAGACCGGCAGGGAACCATCAGAGCGGCAGCGTTAAATCACCGGGGAAAACCAGAGGCGAATTCTGGTTCTTCTGTGTGTTGTACAAAAATGGCACCAGTTTTCTTTTCCTTTCTACAAAGTCTTATAAGCCCTTTAAAGACAGAGTACAAAATTAATATTTCTGGAATTCTATATCACATGGTACAGAATCCAACAAAATCTTAGCATTCTCCACTGGACTCACTGGACTGTACGAAAAGGAAAGTATTTTTCCCTAAAAGTTTTGTTTCCAGAGAGTACAATGGAATCCGTACCGGCAGAGTCATACGTTCTCCATGTACCACCGTGCAGGCCCTATGCACAAAGTTTTACTGTTTTTGTAAGACCTTACTTTTTGTATAAATCTTCCTTTGCCCTCATGTAGGTGAGAACAAAAACTCTCGTCATGAAGCAGTACTGCAGGGAATCCTAGGCATGTGGGGAATATTTCTGATCATCTTTTGTACTGAGTTATTAGATGGGAACATCATTCAATACTGTTGCAGGTGGCATGTAAATACAGGGAATTACTACACATCAAATATAATTATTTAGTAATCGGATCCACCTGGATTGTGGCCGGAGCAATAGTTCAAAGATGCCCAGTCAGCGTTTGTCATGCTTATGCAACATTTTGCTGATCACTATGTCACCTGGCATGCATTATAGTCTCGTATTTGGAGTTCCCGGACAACACTCTTTTTGTGATCTTGTATTCTGGGAGCCGGGCCGGCGCAATTTATGAGTTCACAAAAAAAATAAACATTAACCAACACCTGTTTTCTGAGTCAGCGTGCCATAGATTTCTGTGGACTTCATAATGTTGCCATTCAATCATAACAGCGAAATCTAACCCTGCAGCTGGAAAAATGTCATCATCCTATAAACTGTATATTTTACATAAGTGCAATAATGGGATTGCTTAGAAAGCTAACAAGATCCACCTCGCATGGTTTAACCTCAGCATCCTATATCATCAATCTGTTCTGGTAAAATGCTGCAGGAATTGCCCAGTCACGAAGATGTCTCAGAAGAAGTCACGAAGATGTCTCTGAGACATGCTTTGCAATGGAAAAAGCTATGATATATTTTTTTTATTGTTCCTAAAGTGATGGAACTTCTCCCTTTATGACAGCCATTTACAGAATATAAATAACGGCTTTCTCATTTCCAACAATTCTATGACGCTCATTCAAATTCTACAAAGCCCTCTTAGAAGCAACTGTTCAGTCCAAAGACTAGAAAGTTTTCTATATGTCCCGTGGGTTATATAAAACACTGGTTGTGGCTTAAATATAGGGGAATACTCGTCTCGTTCCTGTATCTTAGTTTCTACTTTTCCAGCTCTACTCATTGTTATTTATGTCACTGGTAATTATTAGGAAATTATAGTACCAGTGTTTCTGGTGGCGCAGTTCACGACACAGCTCTGCAACATACACGTCCCACGCACACACTGCTCTGCTACATGCACGTCACACGCCAGACTGAGTACTGCTGTATCCATAGCAACTGAAGCTGTAGGGGTTTGTGGGAGGATGTAGTCCACCCATAATCCCATATTCAGCTCAGAGACCATGTGACTGATCATATGATGGTGACCTCATCACAGGTCCTGTCAGCACACGAGCTATGTATGTGTAAATTTGTGAGGTGTCCTTTATTGGAGTCTTCACACAGGTGTGCAGCTGTCTCACAACCAGCTACAAACTGCTCACACACATACAGTTGTACCATTTGTGTTTTTTATTGAGCACATCAAGTAAACCTCCACAGTAAAAGGAGTATAAATAAATAAACCCTTGAATTTAATAACATGTACATTTTCCTTCAGCAGCAATCACCTCCACCAAATGTATCCTGTAGCTGAAAATAACATTTTCACAAAGTTGAGGAGAAATACTTGTCCCAGTCTTCCCTGCGTATGAATTTCAATTCTTCCATACTTCTGGGATGCCTTCCGTGCATAGCCATTTCAGGTCATGCTACAGCATTTCCATAGGGTTAAAATCGGGACTTAGGGCGAGCACCCACTGGCGTTTTTTTACCTGCGTTTTGCGTTTTGCGTTTTTCCTGCACAGGCATAGAGATAACATGTGTTCCTGTCCACTGGCGGTTTTTTTGCGTTGCGTTTGCGTTTTTAACATAGGAACTGTCAGTTGCATATGTGTCCTTATTTTTCTCCTAATGCACCCATGAATGTCAATGGAAATTAACGGAAAAGCCGCGAAAACAGCGCGAAAAACGCGCGAAAAACGCGAGGAAAAATCGCGGAAAACGCAGCGAAAACGCTGCGTTTTTTCCCCGCGGCAAACGCAAACGCCAGTGGGGGGCGCCCTTAGACTTGACCATTCCAAAACACAAATTTTCTTCTTTTTCAACCATACTTAAGTTAATTTACGTGTGTGCTTTGGCTCATTGTCTTGTTGCATCACCCAACGTCTCTTTAGGCTGTTGAGATCATGGATAGCTGCCCCTACTTAGTCCCATTAAATGTTTAATGCGCATTGGAATTCATTGTTCCCGCAATGATCACAAGGTGCCCAGGCCCTGGAGCAGCAAAGCATCTGAAAACCTTGATGCCCCCTACACCAATTGTCACAGCTGTGATTTGCTTTTGCTTTTGGTGTTCAGTTTTCTTTTTCTTCCAAACACAACATTGTGCATTTGCGCTAAAAATGTCCCCGTTTGTCTCACCTGTTCATAGCATATTTTCCCTTCTGAAGTTGTGCAATATCCACATGGTTTTGGGCAAACTTGAGATGCATTGCAGTGTTTTTTTAACAGCAATGGCTTTTTTGTGTTGTCTTTACATGAACACTATTCTTGTACAGTATTTTTCTAATAGTGAACCCAAACAAGAGGTTATTGCAGTTTGAAGATTCATCTATAGGACACTTGCCGTTATTTTGGGGTTCTTTCTCACTTCTTTCCTGATTGTGCGCTTGCATTGATCTTAACAGAATGCCCACTCCTAGGGAGCCCTGTATTTTTCTTAGTTTCTAAATAATTTGTCCAACTGTGGATTGATGCACACCCTGATTTCTAGCAATTGTTTTGTAGCCTTTTCCAGCCCCATACATCTCTAACAGATCTTTTGAAGTCTTACGAAAATTGTTTGCATTGAGGCATGATTTCCACTGATTCGTTTTTCTTAAGAAGAACAGATTTGCTAGTAACCAGGCTTTGTGTGCTATTATTTAATGGGCAAAGCACCTATAAAACCAATCCATACCACCATCTCATCTCTTTAATTGAAACATCCTTTGCCAATTATCTCTTGGAGAATTCATTATTAGAGATGTTCACTTATTCAGCTTAATCAAAGACATGAACGGTACAACTGTTTGTGCATTATCAATTTAGTTAGATTGTATTTGTCCACAATTGTGACATATATAATAGTCAGACTACATTTTATTAGTAATCAATGCAGAAATCCAGGTAATTCCAAGTGGCTCATTAATTTTTTCTTGTAACCCTGTAGTCCATGTTTTGATGGACAGAAATTAAGAATTACAATGTGAAAAGTATATGGGTGAGGGATGCTAATTCACTTTTTGGCCTTCATAGTGAAAACTTATGTTGCATGTTGGTATTAGTAATGGAAATCACAAATCACCGAGATGTCAGTGAATGGTAAGGTGATAATTATAGAAGCTCCAGCATTCTTGATTTTGTTAAGAACATCAGTAAGACTCATTGTGAATTTCCTAATAGTTTTCCACTCATTAATAATCTTTGCAGCCGAACAGTCCCATAGATGAATAGATGGTATGACATTTCTGTGCAGGAGTATTCTGGGTCAAGTGATCTGACAGTGGGTTCTATACAAACAGTTTAACTTAATGACAACACAGTGGAAGAGAATGCAATTTACATGACAGCACCTACAGTCACTTTTCTGGCACTCAAAGCATGATAATGTCTAATTATGGAGACAGAAATAAATCCACAAGGCAGTTCCACTTTACTTTGAGACCAATATTATGGTTTAGAGAGCTGCATAAAATATTAATTACCGTATTTTCTGGAATATAAGACGACGGGGCTATAAGACGACCCCCGACTTTTTGTCTTATTTGCCGGGAATACAGTGTGAAAGAAAAAAATGAATACTCACCTCCGGCAGTACTGCTGCAGGCTCTCGCTCCCCCGTGCACGCAGTGACAATGACGTCATGAATGACTGTGATTGGATAATGCCAGACTAAGTTAGCCAATCAGAGCATTAGCTTTCTGAAGGCGGGACATTCAAGCCCCGCTTGCAGAAAGCAATGCTCTGCTGGCGTGCACGGGGGAAGAGACAGCCTGCAGCAGCGCCGCAGGAGGTAAGTATTCTTTTTTTTTTCGGACACTGTATACCCGGCGTATAACACGACCCCCGACTGCAGAGCAGATTTTTCGGGGTTAAAAGGTTGTCTTATACGCCGGAAAATACGGTATTTTAGATACAACTTCACATTGAAAGTTAAATCAACTCAGGAAGCTTCTGAAATTTCTGCACAGTAGTTAAATAGTAGAGATGAGCGAGCATACTCGTCCGAGTTTGATGCTCGTTCGAGTATTGGGGTGCGCGAGATGCTCGTTACTCGAGACGAGCACCACGCGGTACTCGTCTCGATTAAACGAGCACTGACCATTGAATTCAATGGAGCCGGCAATACAGCCGGCTCCATTGAAAGCAATGGGCTGCCGGCGAGCGCGGGATGAATTTTCGGGAAGGGCTTAAAAATATAAGCCCTTACCTGAAAATCATTCTAAAATGTGTAAAAATAAAAAAAAATGTATACTCACCTTTCCGCTGCAGCCGGAGTTCATCCGCGGCCGCCGGCTGAACGGGTGTGAGTGAGAGCTGCCTCTGATTGGTGAGGCTGTGACCAATCAGAGGCAGCTCATTCAGCAGGCGGGGATTTTAAAGCCCCGGCTGCTGAATACTACTCTGAGCAGTTCAGGAGAACTGCTGGCTGCCGCGGCTGAACTCCGTCTGCCGGGACCAGGTGAGTATGTATATATTTTTGTTTTTACACATTTCTGGATGAATTTCAGAGAAGGGCTTATATTTTTAAGCCCTTCCAGAAAATTCATCCCGCGCTCGCCGGCAGCCCATTGCTTTCAATGGAGCCGGCTGTATTGCCGGCTCCATTGAATTCAATGGGCTAACATCATTCTTCTCTGCCACAGCTGTTACAGCTGTGGCAGAGGAGAACGATCTTTATGCTGACAGTGGGGGGGGGGGGGGTCTCACTCTTGCCACTATTGTGGCTTAATAGTGAGACCTTGGAGCCCGAAATGCAGCCCTGTATGTTGCTCCCCGTCTGTCCTATCCATTTCTGTGTTTTTTACATGACTTTGGTGATTTGCTAAGATTTTCACAAATGAAAATCTTAGCGGAGCACCAGTCATATACAAAAATGCTCGAGTCGCCCATTGACTTCAATGGGGTTCGTTACTCGAAACGAACCCTCGAGCATGACTGAAAGTTCGACTCGAGTAACGAGCACCCGAGCATTTTGGTGCTCGCTCATCTCTATTAAATAGATAACAAATTAAACATGCCACGAGTACTGGGCTGTCAACAAAAATAGGGGCTCAGACATGAAGAATTTATTGACATTTGAGTGTGTATATATCGTGAGTCCTATCCCATTGCCATTGAGTATTAAGAACATGTAAAGGACACCCTTTTCCAAAGTTACTTCAGTGCTATTACTGGATGGGACAGTTGGCCAGTGGTCATGAAATGAGGAGGGAAAACAGCACCGGGACCTTCTGTCCTTGTTCTCAGTACCATAAGCAGGTTTCTTTCATCAATTTACTGATACTGACATAGATGAAGAATGCATTAACCCCAGAACAATTTAGGACATGCTCTGATCATTTTGCAGAAAAAGGACATTATAGTTTTGGATGAATAGAACTTGTTAAACTTTAAATGGCTGCAATTCCCTTATTATTGACAGGCTTTTGGTGGCATTTTAAAGTGAAGATTAAAATGGCCCCAAAAGCTTGTCAGCAGCCCTTATAGAACCAAAGATGCATCCATTTGAAGTGAGTTTGGGAATACTGAATTTACAGCTGTGATTTCAGACAGTGTGTGTTGAGAAGAAATGGAAGAGGAATGTAGACCAGTGGAAATAGAGAAGTTCTGTAGTCTTCCTTTCTCTCCCTGTCCCAGATTACATGAATTTTTGTTCATGTTATTACCCCTCCATCAATCAGAGAGCACATTTCCTTTCTGATTGTCACATATGGGGTTTTCCCAAGAAAAGGAGTAAAATATGAGGAATCAGATGCTGCTGTAATTGCTGACCATGGCATTGAATTGCTTTTGCAAATTTTTTTTTTTAATTTCCCCTTACACAAGGCTTTAAATATTGAAAAAAAAGAGCAAAAACGTACTACACATAATTGGTATTGCCACATCCATAACAACTATACCAGAACAATAAAACAGTACATTATTTATCCTACAGACTTATTCTTGAAGCACACTTTGACCCCACTGTGTGACCTTTGGTGGATGCTTTTGGTGTCATTAGATTTGTGACATCCTCACCTCTGCTGTAAAATTATAACATTTGAGGCCATGTCAAAGTTTCTATGTTAAGTCTAGCGGCAGAAGGGAGAGTCAAGCGCTGTTTAGCGTCGTTCATATCACGTACTTACCAGTTTGACTGTTGCCATGTCCCTGAAACGCAGAAGACCAGCAAACAGTTCAAGCTAAATCCTCGTTCCAATAGTTCTTAAAACATTTACAAACATTTTCCAAAGATTTTATGTTCACATAGCGAACATTGGGTCCGTTTAGTTATGTTTATAAAATTAGCAGTTTACTGATTTTCCTTTGCAAAAACAGAAATAAAAAATAATTAAAAAGTTGAATATGCTTCAAAATGGTACCAATACAAACTACAAGTTGCCCCACAAAGAACGAGCCCCTAAACAGTCTACAGGAGCGGCGCAGATCGTCTGAAGAAGTGAGTAATGCTTTTTATTCTTTGCTTCACTGTATTGCCGGCGTATAAGGTGACAGTTGGGGGGTCGTCTTATACGTCCCGTCGCCTTATACGCCGGTATATATTTTTAGTGTATCACATTTCTGGATGAATTGCAGGGAAGGGGTTATATATTTAACCCCTTCCCGACCATTCATCCTGCGATCGCCGGCAGCCCATTGCATTCAGTGGAACCTGCTGTATTGCTGGTTCCATTGAATTCAATGGGCAAACATCGTTCTTCTCTGCTACAGCTGTTACAGCTGTGGCAGAAAAGAAGGATTTGTCTTCTATATGTTCTCAATGGGGTCGGCGCTGCTGCCGCCGGCCCCACTGAGCGCATATAGAGACGATTTATGGCCTTTAGAAGGACCGTTGGGGTTCTTGAAGCCTACAATACACCTAACACTCTCCCTATAGCAGCTCCAACACGATACCACTTTCCCTGAACTAATGTCAGAATACATCCGTAGCGAGCCGCGGGAAGGGCAGATTTCAATACTCGGGTGACACCTTATCTCCCCAGCCACTCACAGCAGGGGGGTGGTATAGGGCTTAAACGTTGCAGGGGGAAGTTGTAATGCCTTCCCTGTCTTTCAATTGGCCAGAAAAGCGCGCTAACGTCTCACAGAGGAAAGTGAAAGTAATCCGAACACCGCGTGGTGCTCGTTAAGAGTAACGAGCATCCCAAACACCCTAATATTCGCACGAATATCAAGCTCGGACGAGTACGTTCGCTCATCTCTAGTCATATGCTGTTAGTCAGAGACATAACTTGAAGCTTCTGGGCCCCAATGCAAAACCTGTAACATGGCCCCCAACTATAATGCTTTATTCATTGTACTGGGCTCCCTATATGGAGAAGAGAAGACTTGTGGGCCCCCTAAGGCTCGTGGGCCCGGGTGCAACCGCATCCTCTGTATCCCCTATAATTACACCCCTGCTGTTAGTGATTGTGAGCAACTTCAATATTAGACACTGATGAAACCCATATATAATACCAGAGAGGATGGAGTGCCAGAACTGGAAAAGAGAAATGTATAAATCCCCATTTGATGCTGTATTTTTAAAAATCCTTTCTTGTCCTGAACTTCCATTTAGCAATTTTATTCTATAATGAAACATTCCGGACAATTTTCGAGATTTTTGCTTGTTGTCAGCAAATAGAAAAATTGTTTCCATCCCTGAGGCTAAAAACATTTTGCAACATGAGTGCATCCTACAGGCCTACTAATGTACAGGTGGATTGTTCTAGAAAACACAGTCAGCACTTCCAACAAATAAATTAAACCTGCCAATGCACGTTAGTGAATCCTGCATTGAGTAGGGGGTCGGAGCAGGTGACCCTAGAGGTCCCTTCCAATTCTATCATTCTATGATTCTATGGCTACAACATGCACTTCAGCACTCTTACACATTTATTTCACAGTTAAATTAGTTAGTTGTTTTATCTAGTAACCACATGTAAATGAAAGGTTCTTAGAGAATATTTTGATCAAAACATGGGGGCTGATCCACCACAACCCAGCAACCATTGCTTTCAGATGGGTGTATGAGTGCTGAAGCACGTATTTCTGATTTTACTGTATTGTCACAGCCATGGTTTACATGCATGTATGCATTTTATTTATTTTTTGAAAGTGACGACTTTGTTTTTTGTTGCCTTTGCATTTGTGAAGGAGTAACTACTTCCGCTTTTGTCGTGCATTTCATTCACCCTTGTGTCCCAAATCTTTTTATTAGACTGTATAACCAGACATCCTACTTTCCTGAATCCATTTGGAGGCTTAGGCCCAAAGAGAGCTATCTGTTAGAACTAGGAACCTGTCCAAAGGTAATGTTCATCTCTAAATGGTGGATGGGCCTACATGTTTTGATCAAAATATGTACTAAGAACCTTACATGTGCTTAGTATATATAACAGTTAGTATATATAACAGTTATGCAATTTTATTCAGAAATTAAATGGGTATGAGTGCTGAAGTGCTTGTTTCTATTACAGTTGGATTATTCGTACATGTACACTACTTCCATCAGCATTCACATTGCAATTTTTACACGTGTCATAGTGTCTGTCAGTAATCTCAGGGCTGGACTGTTTCTTTTTGATTACTTAACAGTAGATGTCTTATTCTGGCTAGAGCGCCAGAACAACTTTCATTTGTGTAATGGCAATGTTAAAATTGCAGTACAGGGCGCTCTATTTTACTGTACTATGACAGTAAATTTAAATTAGATATGACACCTTTCCTGCTATCACAAATGTGCTTTGTGGATAGAATAGTTTCTACCTTCTACACTATGGAAAATATATTTTGCGAACACATACAATAATGTTATTAAATTGAACTCTGCGCCTTGCCCTCTAGCCTATGCTGCTCATGCATAAGGCATAATAGGAGACCTGATGCTTTAGGGTATTTTTCCTTGTATCTAAGCAAGTTGTGTGGCTTCAGTTGGTTTCCTCATATCATTCACCGTCTCCTTTTAAAAATGTCTTTAAGTGAATGTCCAGTTGCATTTTGAGAAATTAAAACAATTCCTTGAATAATTTTCTTTAATATATGCAAAAATATTTTTCTTTGCATCATTACAAAATATCTGATCGGGGTGGAATGTTTTTCTTATTCCTGCAGAGTAGCTCTTCCAAAAATGTATCCTATTTCATCATAACAAAGATTTAAGTTTCAAACTTATCCTAAAGGAAATTCACAAAACAAATCAGATTAAAATCCTAATGCCTTGCCAAGGAAGTCTTTTAATGAGGTGTTAGAAAAATATACCATAATGTCATGTTCTATGTCACTGCCGATTAAGGAATGGCTGATATTTGTGTCAAGTTTTTTTCTACCAATTTATTTTACACATTAGAGAAGAATGTTATCTGGAAAGGACCAAGAGAGAACTCTACAGGAACAACAATTAGCAGTGTAAATGTCTATCAATAGAGATAGAGAGATATGAGAGATATGAGAGAGATAGATATGATGAAAGTAAGTAGGAAAAAAAGACCTGCGCTTCTTAGGGAAAATCTCCTCTGGTACCAAATAATAGATACAACCTCCGTTTATTTCGTACGACGCGTTTCGTCCTTAGGACTTTATCAAGTACATACATATTAAACAACAACAACACTTTACATAGTATAGGCATTTACTAGAGATGAGCGAGCACCAAAATGCTCGGGTGCTCGATACTCGAGACGAAGTTTTCGCAATGCTCGAGGGTTTGTTTCGAGTAACGAACCCCATTGAAGTCAATGGGCGACCCGAGCATTTTTGTATATTGCCGATGCTCGCTAAGGTTTTCGTTTGTAAAAATCTGGGCAATTCAAGAAAGTGATGGGAACGACACACAGCAACAGATAGGGCAGGTGAGGGGCTACATGTTGGGCTGCATCTCAAGTTCACAGGTCCCACTATTAAGCCACAATAGCGGCAAGAGTGCCCCTCCCTCCCAACAACTTTTACTTCTGAAAAGCCCTCATTAGCAATGGATACCTTAGCTAAGCACCACACTACCTCCAACAAAGCACAATCACTGCCTGCATGACACTCCGCTGCCACTTCTCCTGGGTAACATGCTGCCCACCCCCCCCCCACGACCCAGTGTCCACAGCGCACACCAAACTGTCCCTGCCCAGCCTTCAGCTGCCCTCATGCCACGCCACCCTCATGTCTATTTATAAGTGCGTCTGCCATGATGAGGAACCGCAGGCACACACTGCAGAGGGTTGGCACGGCTCCAAACTCCTTCCCGCATAAGGGGAAGCGTCTAGCGTGATGACGTCATCGTGCTGCGTACCCGAGCGTAACGTCTGACGCGGGATGCAGAGCGGACGTCAGAGGGCGCCGGAGACACGGAGGCAGCCATGGATCCCCATCAGGAAAGGTAAATACCTATACTATATAAAGTGCTGTTGTTGTTTAATATGTATGTACTTGATAAAGTCCTAAGGACGAAACGCGTCATACGAAATAAACGGAGGTTGTATCTATTATTTGGTACCAGAGGATATTTTCCCTAAGGAGCGCAGGTCTTTTTTTCCTACTTACTTTCATTGTTTATACACGGATCCCTGCAAGGATATGTTTGATAGTATCTGCTGGCTCTCCTAGTCTCTAGCCTGACAGGATAAGGAGGAACTCTGGAGGAGGATTGATTAATCAATCATTGTTTTCAAAGCTCACGTGGATATGGGGTGTTAGTGGGTCCCTAATGAGGGTCCCATTAAACACCGGGTAAGTTTACTCTTACTTATTCAGCCAAAGAGGCTATTTTTATTAAATTCTCTCTGCGAGCGCTGTCCTTACATAGTTTTTTGTTAGAGATAGATATGAGTTAGTTACATAGATAGATAGATAGATAGATAGATAGATAGATAGATAGATAGATATAGATATGAGATAGATATAGATATGAGATAGATAGATATGAAATAGATAGATAGATAGATAGATAGATAGATAGATAGATAGATAGATAGATAGATAGATAGATAGATATGAGATAGATAGATATGAGATAGATAGATATGAGATAGATAGATAGATAGATATGAGATAGATAGATGGATGGATATATAGATAGATATGAGATAGATAGATAGATAGATAGATAGATAGATAGATAGATAGATAGATAGATATGAGATAGATAGATATGAGATAGATAGATATGGGATAGATAGATAGATAGATAGATAGATAGATAGATAGATAGATAGATAGATAGATAGATAAATAGATATGAGATAGATAGATAGATAGATAGATATGAGACAGATAGATAGATAGATATGAGACAGATAGATAGATAGATAGATAGATAGATAGATAGATAGATAGATAGATATGAGATAGATAGATAGATAGATACATAGATAGATATAGGATAGATAGATGGATACATAGATAGATAGATAGATGGATAGATAGATATGAGATAGATAGATGGATAGATAGATATGAGATAGATAGATAGAGATAGATAGATAGATATGAGATAGATAGAGATAGATAGATGGATAGATAGATATGAGATAAATAGATATGAGATACAGTAGATAGATGGATGGATATATAGATAGATAGATGGATAGATAGATATGAGATAGTTAGATGGTTGGATATATAGATAGATGGATAGATATGAGATAGATGGATAGATAGATAGATAGACAGATGTGAGATAGATTAGATAGATAGATATGAGATGGGTAGATATGGGATGGGTAGATATGGTATAGGTAGATATGGGATAAATATGAGATATATATAGATATGAGATAGATAGATAGGTAGGTAGATATAGGATAAATATGAGAGATAGATACACAAAGTGAACCCTTCATCATTTGTAAAGATAGGAAACTTTTTGTAATACCACCTGGACAAAACGTGTAGAAAAATGTGTTTGTCGAAAACAAGGACACTTTGGATTTTAAATCATATTTGGGACAGTTCTACCTAACATAGTAACATAGTATGTAAGGCCAAATGAAGACAATGTCCATCTAGTTCAGCCTGTTTATCCTCCTATGTTGTTGATCCAGAGGAAGACAAAAACAAGAGGCAGGAGCCAATTAGCTCTTTTGGGGGAAAATTCCTTCCCGACTCCCTAATGGCAATCAGACTGTTCCCTGGATCAACCCCTCATAGTTCCTACCTGCCTGTACACCCGGATTAACAATTAACCTAAGATTTATAACCTATAATATCCTTCCCCTCCAGAAAGACATCAAGTCCCCTTTTAAACTCCTCTATGGATTTTGCCATCACCACATCCTTATCTGTTCTGTTTAAACCTGATCTGTTGAAACTGTCTGTATAAAATAAAGGCTTTGGCCTAATTACTTGCGGTATGGTGTGTCGAAGCGATTTGAAGAGGGACACATGGATATTTGAAGCATTATATCAGAAATAGTTGAAAAATGGTGAGAAACTGTAAGCTGTCTAATAAAGGCACTTAAATTCAGGACAATTTGGAAGCCATTCAGAGAGGTTGGATGCTAGACACTCTGATAGAATATGGGCTTCATTCTATTTCAAAATATAATTGAGACAAATTGAATGGTTTCACTAGATTGACGGTTTTTCTTTGCTGGAGTTATCAAAGCACTTGAGCTTTCTGATCCTGTCCCCTCTACATCCTCTTCGTCCATTTTTTCTTTTCATGGAAAAAGTTTTTACTCTAAGAAAATATTACGAGATGGCTTGATTTTGGCGGTTGGTCAATTATGGAAGTAGAACTAAAATGAACTGGTGTCTGTGGTACAGACTACCAGGGTATGGTTTGTTGTAGGGGTTGTCCTGGCTTTTGACAGTGTATACAGAGCAGGAAGCATATAGCTCTGTACACATTGTAGTGGCCAGCGCTGGTAATGCAGACACAGCGCGCATTGATTTCCACAATGTGTATACAGCTGTCTACTTCCTGTTTCAGGCACACTGTCAGTAGCTTTACAACAGCTAATTGGCTATCTGTAGAGTGTGTGAGAAGTCCGGCCAGGTTAGAAAGAGAAATATGTTGTGTAGTAGTCTCTGGTTGCTGGAATATTGGTGGGCAATAGCATCATACATTTGGTTGTTGCTTCTCTTGGTACTGCAGCTCACTTTAAAGGGACTGAGCTGCTGTGGGATGCAGTACTAGGTACATCCAGAATGAAATGTATAGTTCTGTGCCTAGGTAACTAATTAAGGGGATACAACACTTACTAGAACTAGAGATGAGCGAGTATACTCGCTAAAGGCAATTGCTCGAGTGAGCATTGCCTTTAGCGAGTATCTTTCCCGCTCGAGACAGAAGGTTCGGGTGCCGGCGCGGGGGAGCGGTGAGTAGCGGCTGTCAGCAGGAGGGAGCAGGGGGGAGAGAGGGAGAGAGAGATCTCCCCTCCATTCCGCCCCACTCTCCCCAACAGCTCCGTGCCCGCTGCCGACACCCGAGCCTTCCGTCTCGAGCGGGGGAGATACTCGCTAAAGGCAATGCTCGCTCATTTTTAACTAGAACACTTTGGCCCCTTAATTAGGCTGTTTGGTAAATGCACTGGGAGTTGTACCCCCACAATCAGATAGGTTAACAATATTACAATCTTAAGAATTCATCTATAGGATCAATTTAATAAAGAAACCATCATCCCACACATAACCATAACATTGTTCAAAGCTGTCTATACTACTAACAAAAACACATGCTTCAGCACTCATACTCATTTGATATCTGAATAAAATTGCACAACTGTTATTTATACTAACTACACAAAAAAAATGCAAGGTTCTTTGTGCACATTTTGATCAAAACATGTAGCCCCATCCGCCATGTCCAGGCTAACCTTATTGGATGGGTTCCTAACTCTTAAAGACACCTCTCTTTGGGCCAAAAGCCTCCAAATGAATGAGAAAGCAGGATACCTGTCAATGTACACTCGATGGAGCACCTGGAACAGATGGGTGATTGGAGTGCATGACAAAAGAGCAGAGTTTCTATAACCATATTTGTTTCAGCCATGGCTAATGTGCACCTGGAAGTTCTGACTTTGCTTTCTGTCGCTTGTCTATAATAGTAGTTTTAATTAATCTGTTCTTCTGCAAAAAAACATGCATTGCAAATTTTGCAACTGATTGCAAATTCATATAAACATGAAAATGACTAATTATTGCCCAAAGTCAGACCTTATAGCGAGTCCAAAGGTAGTCCCTAGAGCCGCATACCACAGCTTGAGAGATGCTCGCTGCTTCTGCCAGAACTAGGTTTTTACAAGTAATATTGCATGATGCGTCTTTCCTGTTGTAGAACTCTCCAAATCACTGTCTTATTTTCCCTTTATGTAAGAAGAATGACTCCGTGCTTGGCTCTTCTGGAGCTCCTTTATGGGAAAGGAAAACCTACTAAGTAAACATGTCATTTGTTTCAGATACGTAATGTTCCCCCTCAGTTGTGGTTAGGAATCCTGGAGGACCGTCTTTCCCACACACTTTTCACATGGAAGTGGTTACAGCTACCGTGCTTAATATTCTTTAATTTCACAGCAAAGTGTGAAGCACTGAGAGTGTTTTCATATGTTAATCCCATTACGGACACTTTGCGTATTTTCTGAAATATGAAAAACACTATCAAAATAATAGAAATGGTTCCTGTTTTTCTAATAGGATGTATCCACTAATCCAGTGCACAGAAAGCATTTGTACAGGTGGAGCAGAGGCCTTTTAATTATTTCTTTTGGCTGCTTTGTTGGTCAATGAAGTAAAGGAGTTGTCCGTGTTGCAAATCCTTTTTTTAAAGCAGTGGCAATACAGAGGAAATTAAAAGGGTCGAATGAAATTAGTAACATATGGCTGCTTCCTTCAGAAACATAGCCCTGTCTGGTATTGCAGTTCAGTCTCATTCACTTGAATAGAGCAGAGCTGCAATACCAAGCACAGCCTAAGAACAAGAGTGGCGCTGTTTGTGGAAGCAGGTAGCCAAGTCCTTATAATCTCATTAAATCCTTTAAGGATTTACATTGTTTCAACTGAAATCACGTTGCGGTCAGCGCAGTACATGGACATGCTGAGTCCTCAAGAGCAAGGGACACCTTATTGCAGCTACTATCTGCTTTGCCACAAATATGAGGATCCTGAACAGGTACCCCTCAATTAACTCAGAAATCCCAAGATGGTATTGTGCTGTTTTCTAAACCATACAACCCTGCCATGTATGACCTTTGCCAGCACATGACATGGGTGCGAATGCAAGGGGTTAATCTATTTCTTTGACTCAGGTTGCAAATTATATATAATCTGCACCCCAACACTGTCCATACACACTCAGATGCATGATGACAGAACTTCTGGTAAACAGGCCATAAGTACCAAATATACTCACACGCTGTACTACAGCAGTCAAAGAGTTAAATGTATTGACGCTATATGTTCAGAACAACAAGGACTAAGCTTTTTAGAGTTTTATTCATAAAATTGTAGAGTTGGAAGGAATCTCCAAGGCTATCGGGTCCAATGCAGGTTTCACAAATGTCTGTACAGCCTCTGTTTGAACACTGCCATTGAAGGAGAACTCACCACCTCCTGTGGTAACCTGTTCCACTCATTGATCACCCTCACTGTTAGAAAGTTTTTTCTAATATCAAATCCTTGTCTCCTCCCTTTCAGTTTCATCCCATTGCTTCTGGTCTTTCCTTGTACAAATGAGAATAGAGCTGATCCCTCTGCATTGTGACAGCCCTTCAGATATTTGTAGACCGCTACTAAGGCTCCTGTCAGCCTTCTCTTCTGCAAGCTAAACATTCTTAGATCCTTTAACCGTTCCTCATAGGACATGATTTGCAGACCGCTCACCATCTTGGTAACTCTTCTCTGAACTTGATCCAGTTTGTCTAGGTTTTTTTTTTAAAGTGGGGTGACCAGAACTGGACACAGTATTCCAGATGAGGTCTGACTAAGGAAGAGTAGAGGGGGATAATGACCTCACGTGATCTAGACTCTATGCTTCTCTTAATACATCCGAGAATTGTGTTTGCCATTTTTGCTGTTGCATCACACTGTTCACTCATGTTCAGTCTATGATCTATTAGTATACCCAAGTCTTTTTCACATGGGTTGATGCTTAGCCCAATTCCTCCCACTCTGTTTTGCTTCAATTTTTCTTACCCAGATTTAGCACTCTGTCATGGCCCACTGTTCAAGCTTGTCTAGATCTTTTTGAATCCACCCTTTCTCTCTTTTTATTGTTAGCTGTCCTCCTACCGTTGTGTCGTTGGCGAATTTGATCAGATTTCCCTAATCTAAATCATTTATAAAAATGTTGAACAGCACTGGGCCTAGGACAGAGCCTTGTGGTACCCCACTTGAGACATTCTTCCAATTGGATGTGCAGCCATTTATGACCACTCTTCGAGTACGATCACTCAGCCAGTTGTGAATTTACCTAACAGTTGCCTTGTCAATCCCATATTTAGTCATTTTTTAATAAAGATGGTATGAGATACTTTGTTAACTGCTTTGATATAGTCAAGATATACTATATCCACCGCATTTCCCTGATCAACCTAGTCAGTGATTCTGTCAAAGAAGGAAATTAGATTAGTCGATCATGATTTGTTTGTAAAGGCCCATTTAAGCACAACGATTACTGCTCAACATTCGCTCAAAAGCCATCTTTTGAGCAATAATCGTTGTGTCTAAACGGGCGGCCATTGTGCACTGTTTGTGGGCCTGATAGGCACTGATGGGCACTTGCCTGGGGACCCCACAAACATAGGGGCCCCATACTAATCTATGTATGTTAACTTTTCACTGCACCTTGTTTAATCATATATAATAATGTTGTGTGGCAGGATACAAACTAGGCTTCAATCTATGCCATGTGTGAAGACTTTAAGTTTGTCACTTTTTTCACTTTCAAATTACCTATAATTCCTTTTGTAAATTACCCATAATTTCTATAATAAAAAGAGAGATTTCTTGCCGAATGGATGTGTGGATCATTTTGTGAAGCGTAGTGCATCATCTCGGTACTTTCTAGTGTAACGTAGCCTGGCACTATGAACAAAGAGAAGCCTACAGTGCAAGAGGAAAATGGACCCCAGAGACTTAAGCCCCATTTACATGGGATGAATATCGAGCAAACATGCCCGACACTTGTCCTTGTATGTACTCACTCCCTTGCTGTCACACAGGAGCGAGGATCGCTGGCTCTCTGACAGGGGGGCCAGAAAGGAGGTGTGGCGGCTTGAGGAGATTTCACCCCTTGCTCTCCCCTTCCCCTCTCCATTCACTTAACAAAGCAGCCATTCAGTACTGAACGGCTGCTGTTTACACTGAACGATTATTGTTCAGCTCATCGTCCATCGTTTAGGCTGCATAAATGATGGATGATGAGCTGAACACTGATCCTTCAGTGTAAAAACAGCTGCTGTTCAGTACTGAATGGCTGCTTTGTTAAGTGAATGGAGAGGGGCGGGGGAGAGCAAAGAGTGAAATCTCCTACAGCCGCCCCACTGCAAGCCAACCATACTCGCTCCTGTGCAGCAGCCTGGGAGTGAGTACACACAGGGATGAGTGTCAGACATCATTTGCCCAACTTTCATCCCATGTAAATAGGGCTTTAGACTTCCGATTCTCCGGTCTAGATCGCCGGTTACTAACTTGCTCGTCCCGTGCTGTAGAACCCCAGTACACTGCTTTGCATGGGGGCCCATAATACTGCTAAGATGCCACTGTTCCCAGATGAACACTTTAGATAGACTGAACTTTTGACAATAGTTTTGTTCTCTACTGTAAAGAATGTAACCTTATTTGTTCTTTTTTAGGTTTGTGATGCCACAAGACAAACCGCGAACCAATGAACATATACTAGGAGAGAAGACAATTTTTCCAGTGTCTTTGCTTGCAATAAATTGCAAGAATGAATATTTTTTTAGCGTGATTAATAATAGAATTAATGTCTTAATCATAATTGAAACTAACTTTCTTAATCAATAATCTGCAGTTACGGTTAGCTTTTCTTATACTGCAATTGCCCACAATGACGCACCTTCCCAGTTTGTTACCTTAGACATGAATTTTTCAATGTTTTCTTGTAAGAATAATCACACTCATGTATGTCTTCTTGGAAACTTTCACTCCTGGAGGTGTTTGCTGTGCTGTATATTGTATATGCATACAGATGTTTTTGGAGGGGAAGGGGATTTCTTGGAAAGTTTTTGAAGAAAACATAGACATACAAAAAATGTACATTGCATGTTGCACTTAACTTGTACCACTTAATCAATAGGTATTAGGCCTTAACGGAGCAATTGAAAGATTTCTTGTACAGAAGCTCATCTGTTGCATTGTTTGTTCATTTATATGATTGTGAATGGTGTAACACATTTTAAATTTAAACTTTGATATATTTATTGCCTTTTTGATTGCCTGCCAATGCTAGGTTTACAGCATATTTGGCCACATGGTTAGCAGTATTTGCATGGAAATGATAGATGGCAAAAAAAGAGATACATATATTTACTGTATGATACTCATTGGGAAGACTTGTGCCATAAGAGAGTCCCTTTCGCATGCATTTGGCAAGTTTACCACGGGATAAGCTGCTACACTTTTCAGAACAAAAGAGAATTTGCTCATTATTCTGTGCTGATTGATTTATTAACCCCTTTCTGACACCCATACAGCTATATACATTCTAAGTGCACATGCCCCATATAGTTAGGATGTATATAGACGCCCATAGTATATGCTGTGCATGCAGCAGGCTTGGGAGGCAAGCCCTCTCCATGCAACAGGTAACAGCCATCTTTGATAGCCAACACCCGCCTGCAAGATTGGAGATAACTCAGATCAAGACCGTTAACAATTTAAATGCAGATGTAAATTCTGGGTTCAGCATTTAAATGTCCTGAAGCCCCCTCCCCCCCCCCCCTCTTCCTTCCCATTGTGATAAGATCACAGTGTTGTGTTCCAGGTGTCATGGCAGCATGCGGCCTTCTGAATGCCCCCAGGGCTGCTATGATTGTTTGCCTATTAAAATGTGCCTGTAGCACATCCTAAATAGGCAACCTGTTAAAATACTGTATAATGCAATACCTTAGTACTGCATTATACTATATAGGCAATTGCAAACTTTAGTTCCCTATGGACATAGTGGTCATGGGCTTCCTTCTGCGCAGTGGTCCTGGGTTTTCTTCTGCATAGTGGACCTGGGCTTTCTGCATTTAGCAATCATCAAACCCTTCTCTCTTAAGTAGCATCATGCTTGAGTCATCACTTTAAAGCCAGGGTTAGAGGTTAATGATTGCTTATTGCACAAAGCAAGGCAGTGAACCGCCCATCAGACCACTCCAGCATGATTTACGTATGGCGGTCAGTGGTTTAAAAAGTGGGTTTCAGGCCGCTGAGGCAGGCTGAGCAGCAGGGAAGTAGGTATAGCATGTCTTCCATATCAGTGCCTCCTCCATGCTACTGGTTAAGAAGCTCCAGAAAAGCTGACAGATGTCCTTTAAATCTATTGTATTCAATATGCACAGAAAATTAAGCTCCAGCTGCAATAAATCATAAGAAATTATTAAGCACAGAATCTTGGACCTTTAACAGCATTGTGTTAAAAGGTGGAAGGTCATCTTACGTTTTCATTTGTTGTAGCTGTTCCTACATACAGTAATAGAATCACTTTTATACAGCGGTAGAGTTAAAAGTTGGAAAGCTAAGAGTTCCTTTATGCCGCTGTTCTCACCCTTGTAGACGGAGAGGCCCAGCAGTGGATCCTTGCCTCAATCTGTCAGTGGAATGGATTAAGCATCTTTACTAGTCCTAAGACTTCAGAGAGATCTTAATGATTCCTAATGTTAAGCACTCATTTGTGTATATTGTGGAAGAGTTAATAATGCAGTGCTGAAGATTGCTGCCTCTTTTGCAGTATGCATGCTTATCAATGTAATATGTATGCTTTGCACCCAACGGTCCATCAATGTAGAATTAGTTTTGCTGATAAACATGTCATACAAAGTATGTAACAACATCAACCAAAAATGATGAACGTAAAGAATTAAGTTGCTTCAAATGCACAACTTGCCTGTTAAAGGAATGTGGCTGATATCCCATAAGGGCAAAGTATTTTAGCTTCCATTAACTTGCACTAGACTAGATTGAAGCGATGTATTTGTTTTGCTTTAGTGGTTGAGAGCAAATATTTCAAGCCTGTTATTGTATGCAAATGAAAGTCATGTTACTCAATTTCCTACTGTTGTCTCTACTGGAGTCATCTTTGATAATTACGCTAAACAGCTATTCAAAAGATTCAAATGAACCTAGTCCTTTAGTATATTGACTTAAGACCCGTTTAGACACAACTATTATTGCTCAAATAATGGCTTTTGAGTGATAATTATCATGTCTAAAGGTGCCTATCTTTCAGTTTTCTGCTTAACAATGGTTTTCAGTTCTGCTTGAAAACCATCATTCAGCAGAACAGCTGATAAGCAGGACCACACATTGTGTTCTGCCGAGGGAGAGCTGATTACAGCTGCTAACATTGTACCAGCTGTTCTCAGCTGTCAGCCAGAACAGCTTATAAGCAGGACTGCAAGCTGTGTCTGCTGTCCATGGTGCTGAATTCACCAGGAGGAGCTAGAGATTACATTGTTTTCTCTTAGCAGTTTATGGCTGAACAATAGAGCTAATTACACAGCTCAGACCTCCTGCTGAGTTCTGCAATAGCTTGCAGAAGCTCATTTGCATGCAAATTAAGCTTATAAAGTACTAATAGCAATTAGTGCCTATTAGTACTTTATGCAAAACGATCACTGATCTTCCAATCTTTTGAAAGATTATCTGTGTGTTTAAATGGGCCTTTACATTTCTCTTCATGTTGGGTAACATTGTAATATAAAAGTGAATACTAGCTATAGTATGTCAGATTATAATGGAGGGGCAGCAGGTTGGCTCAGTGGTTAGCACTGTTCACTTACATGGCTGGGATCAAGAAAATGCAACCATCTACACTTAGTTTGTTTTTTTTCTCCCATGTTTGTGCAGGTTCCCTCCAGGTTTTCTGGTTTCCAGCCACACTCAAAAAGCATACTAATAGGTCAATTTAGATTGTGAGCCTCCATTGGGAGAGGACCCAATATAAGTGATGGTAATTTGAGTACAGCGCTGCAGAATACATATGTGCCATATAAAAGAAAAAAATAATTGTGAATTCAAGTCTCAAGGTCCTTTGACACAGGCTGATGATCGGACATGATGATCATTTACGAAAACATTAATTTCCCTGATTAGAGATGAACAGACTTTTTAATAGTTCAGTTTAGTTGGTTCGCTGAATTTCGTCAAAATCTTTGATTCAAATTAGTTCAAACTGGAAATTCATAGGGGGGTGGTTCCTCTTAAGTGTAGCTCACTGGTTGGCACGGTTGCTTTGCAGTGCTGGCATCATAGATTCAAATTTGACCAAGGACAACATCTACATGGAATTGCAAAACTCCATCACTGCAAGGCAACAGTGCTAACCGCTAAGCCACCGTGCTTCTTCCTTCTCTGAAGGAAAAGAAGGAGAAGAACAAGAAGAAGAAACATTAAGAGAACGTTCACTCCGTGCAAATGTTGTCCTTGGTCAAATTTAAAATTGGAATCCCAGTCCTGCAAGGCAACAGTGCTAACCACTGAGCTAGATCCTTAAAGAGCCTCCTCCTCTTCATTACTCCTTCCTCCTCATAGAAAGTGTTAATTACTTGCTTTAGAGGATTTTTCACATGAACGTCTGGTTAGCAGAAACTAACCATCTGAGGAGTGGGTTCTTGCCAAATCAAATTTTAGCAAGGCTTGACCCAAATTTGCGTTCTACACGTTCAGCTCATCTGTACCCCTGATTATTGGCCTGTCTAAATATGTCCGCAGTCAGCTGATACTCATTCATTGGCTGATTGGATGTTTTATCTAAGCATAAGAATGTTTGCTGGCAGCATGGTCCCCCGCTTGCATGTAAACGGGGCATTTAGAAGGCAGATGGGAGAACTCTATGAAATTGTGTATGTCTCCGATGGAACAAGGAAGTTTCTGTTTTAGAAATATGCAGATTTTTTTCACATTTAGTAATTCATGCCATTTGATTAACTATATCTTGTACATTCTGCATATTTGACAGACCCTGCTTCATAGGATTTTAGGATAGTAACTGGTGTATCGGCTCGTTGAATATATTTAAGTAATCATACATTTTATGTCGCATTAGGCTGGGCTACATGGAGACCTTTCCACGTTATGAAAAGTCTCTATGTAGCCCCAGCCTTAAAGGGATTTTGTCACCAGTTTCATGAAGTTTGACTTGGAACTGAGCTACGGGCCACAGTGTGTATAGGAAGAGAATTGTCACCCTGGATGCTTCGGGCGGGGAGAGGCTAGAGCAGCCCACCTCCATGACTTGGAGCTCGAAGTCAAACTTCATGAAACTGACCGGATTCCGTTAATGGCACTTATGTAATTGAATAAAATTATAAAATCATTCCGGTCAATTCTACATTTGTTGTAAATCCTCACAAAAATACATATGTGTGCAATGACTGAAACTTTTGACGAATTTTCATTGACTAAAACGGAATTTTTAACTATTTAAATGCTTTAATTGTTCCAAAAATCTTGTCTTCTTCCTGTATACAACAGCCCTCGATTTGTTGGAAATGAGATACTGTAAGGTTCTACCACTTGGTTTTGTATATTTGTTATGTATCCAAAATTGAATATGAAAACCTTTTTAATGAAAATATACAGTATATAGCCAAATATTATGTGCAATAATGTAAAAAGAGCTGTGTTTTGCAAAATGGTGGAGTATGCTTGAGTAGTTTATAGACAAATTAACTCCTTTTGCTCCTAAAATCTTTTACATTTCATATGTCTAACCTATGAGTTAGGTTCCCTTAACGCTAGGGTCTTGGTCTCTGTTTATAATGGAACCATGACGGCTATGCTGGATCTTCAGATAGATACCAGTGTGTCCTGATAGACCCATTGGCTTCAATGGGGTATTTGGGGGTTTTGGTATTATTGATGGCTAGAATTGCGCTGCAGACTGCTCTGTTCTGCCCAATAGACCCCATTTACACTAATATCAACAGAGCCTTACACAGATTTTGATATATGCCTTAATTACATGTTACCTTTCTGTGTTTGTGCTTTTTCTTTTATAGGGGTTTTCTGGGATGGGTGGGGATCCCGAGCAGTGAACCACCACTGATCCGGTATTGATAACCTATCCTAAGGATAGGTCATCAATATTAGAGCCCCAGATAACCCCTTGAGGGTGCCTACCCATTACGGTATTTTTTTCGCTATAAATTTGCAGCGTTTTTTTTTCCCCAAATGTCAATGGGACTTGCTAATGTTAAAATCGCTAAATTGCGTCTTTGTGCGTTGCGATTTTAACATTAGCAAGTCCCATTGACACTTGAAAGAAAAAACCCGCTGTGAATTTGCAGCAAAAAAAAAAAGGTAATGGGTAGGCACCTTGAATTCAAGTTTGAAAAGAATATTTGGACTTAAATATTTTCTTGCATGACATTTGGCATTTACCACTAACTGACTCACAGTGTAAATAGAAAATACATTAATACCGTTGATCGAGAAGGATATTTTAAATTGTGACGAACAAGATTTCAAAATGAAGCCCTGAATTGTATTTTAATGGCATTTTTTAAATGAAGCCTTGTTACCGAATGTAGAAATCAATGTGCAATACTGTACATTGTAAGCCTTGATATAAAAAATACACAATAGGAATTGTATGGGAAATACTTATCCTTGCAGCATTCTGATTTATAAGAAATTTAGTGACTTTGTACTCAAGTATTACATTTAAAGAATTTTTGTGTGCACTTGTATTGTGAAGCATGATTTGTGCTTACTACGTTTTTCAACCAATGAATGCTTTTTTCATATATTGATTTGATTAAATGAATGTGCTTGATATGGTTACCACATTAAAAAAAACATTTTATAAAAAATATTGAGAAGAATTGGTTTTGGTTATTTTTGAATACTGTGATTTAATTAAAGAAATGTGCAGAAAATATTTAAAAAATGCAGTTGATATTTTTTCAGCTTTGGGATGTTTTTAGTAGCACAACCAAATTAAGAAATTAACAGATACATTATGCTTCCAAAAATATTTTGTTAAGCGCTTCCAAATCCTGCCATGTGTCAACCTGATTTCCTTGCAGTTACACGGTATTATCACAACTACTTTGTCAGAAAGCAGGTCGGCTGTATATCTATTGATACAACAGGTTTTGAACATATTATACCAGTATGTTCTAGAGATGAGCGAGCACGCTCGTTTAAGGCTGATGCTCAATCGAGCATCGGTCTTGTCGAGTAACTGATTACTTGACAGAGCACCATGGGAGGGGGGGGGGGGGGGGGCAGCAGCCTTAAATGAACGTGCTTGCTCATCTCTACCGTGCTTCCTCGAAAATAAGACAGTGTCTTATATTAATTTTTGTTCAGAAAGTTTTTAACTTTTTTTTACATGCATAGCTGCCTGGACACTATTTAAATTGACTTTTTTAATTAACTGTTAGCAGGGCTTAATTTTGGAGTAGGGCTTATATTTCAAGCATCCTCAAAAAGCCTGAAAAATCATTTTGCATCCTCAAAAATTCTGGAAAATCATGCTATGTCTTATTTTCAGGGTATGTCTTATTTTCAGGGAAACGGGGTAGTATGTTTCTTTTGCCTTATGAGATTTTTAAAATATTCCAGTGCCAGAAGGCTTCTTTAAATTTTTTTTAATTATGTCGATCAAAATCAGTAATGGATGAAATAAAGATTGTACAACATACTTGATAAAGTGCACATTTTGCATGTCATTGATATACACCCAAAACCTGTGTATTTTATCCACAAAAACGTACTAAGTCTTCATATGTTTAAAAAGTTTATAACAAAGTTTAGAAAGTGATCTTCTTGGAATTTTTGTTTCTAACATTCCAAACAGATTATTTAATCTACCACATACAAGTAAAGTAAGAAGTAGTTTTTGTGTATTGAGTTTGAACAACTCTCAAGTACACTTCAAAAAGTGTTTTTTACTATTTTACCCATTATTTTCAAAAGCTGTGCACTTTTCTAACCACATTTATTGCCCCAATGATTTGAAAACAAATTAACCAACTTTGCAAAAATCCTATGTGGACCTCTAAGTCTCTATGGTTACAGACCAAAATCAAACCCTGTGAGCCTGATCCTGAAGTCATGTATAGTAGTCTCTCAAGTTACGGACCTCAGCTTATAATATTTTCAGCATACAGGGGTCTTTTCTGGGCCATTGTAACTTGAAACCAAATACAACATACAATGAATGTCAATTGTGCCAATGGGATAACTAACAAAAGTACAAATCACTTCATTTACCTAAAATTATGTTTTTGTGCTGAAAAATCCCTCTAAACTGCTGCCCACTAGGAATCTCACTTTCTTCTAATTTTCTGTCCACAGCTTTTTGTCAAGTGATGTCTATCTCTAGTAATAGAGAAAAAGAGACAGATTATATAAAGCGGAGAAGGTGCTGTCCCATGCTGCCTATAGAAAACGATGGAAAAGTAAGGGGAAGGAGGAATCTGCTGCAGGAGGGAGAGTGATTCAAGCTGATGTGGTTGCTGCTAATTGTAACTGAATTACTGTGTTACAGCTACTGAAATCACATCTCCATTGCTCAGTACCTCTGTCCTCCACGATTTTGTTATTTCTGTGCTAAAGAGAGTTAAAGAGCAGAATCTGCTGTTTTTCTGTATGCAGTGTATAGAAGACTTCATAGCAGCTAGTCTACACCCAGCAGATCAGAGAGAACTGAAAATTAGAAATGCAGCCTGCAAGTGGGGAATACTGATGACCAATGTCACATACAAGTCATGCAATGGCCAGAAAAAGTGTATACAGATAGTAGCTTATTCTGAAAACTCACCTGAATTTGCAGATACGCTTTAACATAGTATATCACCGTGAGAACTGAACACCCACCTGCAGTGGCACCAGATTAAATGGAGTGGTGGCCAAGCAAGCGCAGGCACCTCTCTGTACATTTAAATGGACCTGATGAAAATAGTTAAGTACAACTGCAGATACAGAACCGCCACTCCATGCAATCTCCTCCTCACTGCATGGGTGCAGTACGTCCATAATAAAGAGGAGTGGAGACACAGGATGCCGTCCTTGGTATCGTTGGCGATTTCAGCAGAAAGATCCGTACCAATTAAAGTTTTATCATCTACTCTATGAATAGTTAAGTGGTTTCTGCTACAACCCCTTACATAATATTAACCATATTAGATGGAAATAGTGGTTATTAGAAGGCATTAATATAAAGTATAAACTTATTCTTGAAAGTTATGTTAAGAATGACAACATTTTTAGTTTACAAGTATTTAAAAAACTTTTAAAGGGGTTGTCTCGCGCCGAAACGGGTTTTTTTTTCCATAGGCCCCCCGTTCGGCGCAGGACAACCCCAAGGGATGTGTTAAAAAAAAATAAATTTATTACTTACCCGAATCCCCGCTCTGCGACGTCTTCCTTCTTCCTTCACCAAGATGGCCACCGGGATGTTCACCAACGATGCACCGTGGGTCTTCTCCCATGGTGCACCGTGGGCTCTGTGCGGTCCATTGCCGATTCCAGCCTCGTGATTGGCTGGAATCGGCACACGTGACGGGGCGGAGGTACGATGACCAGCTCTCCGGCACGAGCGGCCCCATTCACCAGGAAGAAGACCGCACAGCGCAAGCGCGTCTAAAAAAGCAAGAAGACATCAGAATTAGATGGATCCATGGCGACGGGGACGCCAGCAACGGAGCAGGTAAGTGAATAACTTCTGTATGGCTCATATTTAATGCACGATGTACATTACAAAGTGCATTAATATGGCCATACAGAAGTGTATAACCCCACTTGCTGCAGCGAGACAACCCCTTTAAGTTTC
This sequence comes from Eleutherodactylus coqui, assembly GCF_035609145.1. NCBI lineage: Eukaryota > Metazoa > Chordata > Amphibia > Anura > Eleutherodactylidae > Eleutherodactylus > Eleutherodactylus coqui. Next base: position 139,138,025 of record NC_089845.1, on the reverse strand, counting down.
CCATTTTTAATGTGAAAGTCAGACCTATTAAAATATCACACTATTTATCTCACTGTTAAAGACCGCAGATTGCCCCGGATAAAAATAATCCCTCAACAGCCTCTAACACTATATTTTTTCTTTAAAAAGATTGTTTTTTAGGCTACTATAAAAAAATGAAAACTTTATGAATTTGGCATCTCCATAATTATGCTAACCCTTATAATAATGTTATTTTCATTGCAAATAAAAATGTCCCAAATGTTTTTTTCGTCATTTCACTCCATTTATGAGAAAATATCTCGCAGAAATTTTAAAATACATTATACAATTAAAATACAAAAATTAAAACACAATTTTCAATATACTTGGTTATTACAAATGATCCTACCAATGTGAAACACTCATAACTTACGTTTAATGACACTCCGATACACAAATTTGGTATGAATGGAGTAGAGACTCCAAAAAGCCCAACAAGGACAGTCTTACTATTAGACAGTTTTGCTAATTGAGGGCCACAGGGGTTTATTTTGCTGTAGTCATCACTAGGGATATTTGAGACATATTGGCTGCCAGCGGAGAGCATTTTTTACCCATGATTTTCACATCTGTCAATCTGTTATTAGTAGAGATGAGTGAACAAGAAGCCTTGAAATCCCCGCCTCCAGAAACACAGCCAATCACAGCCATTCAATGACATCATTGTCATTGGCTGTGATTGGCTGAAGGCACGTGTCTTTCTGGAGGCAGGGATTTAAAGCCTTTCATAGAGAAAGCTTGTCTGCCGTGGATTAGGAGGGAGTGACAGCCTGCAGGAGCGCCGCAGATCATCTAAAAACGTAAGTAATGATTTTTATTCTTTGCTCCACTGTATTACCGGCGTATAAGGTGACAGTTGGGGGGTCGTCTTATACGCCCCGTCGCCTTATACGCCGGTATATATTTTTTAGTGTAACACATTTCTGGATGAATTGCAGGAAAGGGGTTATATATTTAACCCCTTTCCGACCATTCATCCTGCGATCGCCGGCAGCCCATTGCATTCAGTGGAACATGCTGTATTGCCGCTCCATTGAATTCAATGGGCAAACATCGTTCTTCTCTGCCACAGCTGTTACAGCTGTGCCAGAGAAGAAGGATTTGTCTTCTATATGTTCTCAATGGGGTCAGCGCTGCTGCCGCTGGCCCCATTGAGCGCATATAGAATGCATCCATAGCGAACCGCGGGAGGGGCAGACTTTTATATCAGGCGGACACCTTATCTCCCCAGCCACTCACAGCAGGGGGGTGGTATAGGGCTTAAACGTTGCAGGGGGAAGTTGTAATGCCTTCCCTGTCTTTATATTGGCCAAAAAAAAGCGCTAACGTCTCAGGGAAGAAAGTTAAAGTAACCCGGACACCGCATGGTGTTCGTTACGGATAACGAACATACCGAACACCCTAATATTCGCACGAATATCAAGCTCGGAAGAACACGTTCGCTCATCTCTAGTTATTAGTGTTCAATGTCCTCTTTGAACAAAGTTTGGTGAAGATCCACCCAGTGGGTGCAGAATTCGTAAGTGGTACTCCAATTTTAAGGCAAAAGGTTACATCTGTAAGCAAAAGCCATCCGTCCTTCTACCAGTAAGCGTGCAAACAGTGGAGCGCATCTGTGCATGTTTTACACAAAGTCCCCAGAAATCCACATTAAGAGAGCTTGTCCCACAGCCGACTGTGGAGGGTTCTGTGCAGACGTTTGTGATTCTATCCCTACTGACTGCACTTGTTACCGGCCCTGAAACTGGATGACAAAGCAAGGCGATGTTCTTTCTGTGACCGTATGCAAACTGTAATGGAAACAAATAGTTTCATGGAATCTTTATTGTTTAGTGATGAAGCCGCCCTTCCACTTTTCGGGTACAGTTAACAAACGTAATGTCAAAATATGGAGGAAAAAACCCCATATGCCCCAAGGTGAATGTGTTTTTCACCATAACCCGTAGAAAAGTGTACGGCTCCTTCCTTTTTCATGAGGAAACAATTACAGAGATTTTATACCTGGACATGCCACTGATATGGCTTCTGCCACAGCTGGAGCAGGAAATCCCAGGTTTCATCTTTCAAAATCATGGAGCACCACCCCCATTTTCACAATGAAATTAACTCAATAAGCAACTATAAGCAGATGAATTGGCCATGCAGGTTGTGATGATAGTGAACTTATTCCTTGGGCTTCGCGTTCCTTGGACCTTAAACCTTGTGATACTTTTCTCTGGGGGAGTGTTAGAGTCTACATGTCACCCTTACCACCCACCATGCATGACCTGTGAGTACACATTGTCATGGAGAGAGAGGGGGGGACCCGATCGATCCCGCCTCTATCACCAATTTGTCACAGATCAACTAATCCGAGAGCTCTCACCGCTACAACCACTTTTCAAGGCAGAGCCTTGATCAATCATTTTAGTAGGTTTGCAAGCATGGAGTCATTAGAATACAGGGAGATTTGTACCTAGCTTTCTCAGGCTTCTGCACATATGCAGAATGAAAGCTCAAATCACCCCCTGATCCAGTCTAACACTTCCAGAACTCTACAACACCCACACACACTCGCTGCCACTACCAGCTTTTGTTTCCCAGGTAAGCTGGAACCCAGACTTACGAATTAACACAATCTTCGGAGTTATGGTTTATTTTAAATATGGACAAGTTTCGACTAATAAATTGCAGATTTATTCTAAAAAATACTAGCAGTGCTAAATGTTCATATATATACAAAAATATACAAAAAAAAGATGTTAAAGTGGAGATAAGGTTTAGAGGTATACACAACATACAGTATTTAAAATAAAACAAGGAGAAAATAAAAGGAAGATACCAGATTTGGGATGTTCAGCCCAAGGTTCTGACTTTGCGGAGTCACTAAAAAACAAACGGAAAAGTCTATACGCCATAGCGCACCTCTAAAGCTCTAGCCCTGGGTCTCTCTGACCCTCTAGTTTTTAAAGTTTCCCCAGAACACCCCTGCTCCATCTCAGGTTATTCAGAAAGAAGTGGGGTAAATGCGTACGTACCTGTGAAATATCATAATTCCCCATTTCGGCCATATCTCTGCAGGAGTTCCTCCAATCAGAATATGCCTGGCATATTTCCAGTCTTGATTTTACCTACTCAACGATATCAAACATAACACAGTAATTATAACCAGGTACTCGGATACGTCATTTGGGGGTGTTCTGGGGTTCGCACCTCAATGAGTTTAGATGCGTTTTATTCAGCTGGTCTGCCCAATCCCGAAAATATAATTCATATTGGGCTAGGAGAGAACCCAGATTCTAGTTGGATACTTTTCCTTAGACTTCATTAAAAATTAAATGGTCACACAATTTCGTTTCCTCATACTTCTTTCAAACCAAATAGACAGGTGGAGACAGGAGGCAAAGAAGAAAGGAAGGGGGTTATTTACATCACAGCTCTTGTCCAAATTAAGGTCAGACCAGTTGCGTTTCTAGATGCGAATATTCAAAATGCAGGAGTGAGGAAATGGGTGAAAGGGCGAAAAACTACAAATGCAATCTAACAACACAAGGCCTGAATGGGTTAATACAGTGGATACAGAATGGAGGCTGATATTATAAGGTTTGACAAGCACAGGAAAATGGCTGCCGGCCCACCAGTCTCTATATCACATACATCACAGAAGCCTTTGCTACAGTCAATCATGATATGCTGCAACGTGTATGTCAGGACATTGACTGCAGGCTCAATGTGTGTTGAGTGACAAAGGGGACTCCCATTGAACACTTCTGATGTGGAAAACATTTTTGATGTGCAACAAAATTTTTTGAGTTTCTGTTTCTATTGATATTAAATGTATGTATCTGAGTGTCATTAAACGTCTGCTCACTTCCAGGTAGCTCTAAAAGACTTGCTCTCCCAACTAGTTTTGCCAGAACTTTGGCGTCATCAAGGGTAGAGGAGCTATAGCATAGAGCCTCATGTAGTCTATCCTGCAAAAGCTCATCTTGACTTAGTTCATCTTGCAGCATTTATCACATGGCAGGTTATGCAGGGATCTAATCACTTGCTGAATCTTCAGTACATAGCAGTGTACTGCTGCATGATGGCGTGCACCATTTGCACCAAGTGTTATAGTTGTGACCGTGATATTTGTGCATAATCAGCAAGGCAGGATGTTTCTCTTAGACAGGTTTCTTTTATTGTACTACACTCACTCACACTACATTGAGCCTCTGATCTTTATAGTTCATTGCTACTCTAATATATTTTATTACCTATCAATAAAAGTTACTTTTCAAGGAAACCCAACTGTGAGTTTCAGCCTGTGGCAAAGGGTGTGGTGGGATTGATTTACTATTGATGGCCTCTCCTGGATGACCCCTTAAACCCATTAAGGACCAGGCATGGTAAATATACGGCGCCTAGTCCTGGGCTTAAAGCACCGCCGATAGTAAAATTACTGCGACACCTTAAGCCTCCTTAACGGGTTATCAGCTGTTAGTGACAGCTAATAACCCAGAGGAGAAGGCGGGGGGGGGGGAGTTAACCCTTCCTGCCTTTCCTTCCCCGAGTACACAGCGCTCAATGAGCACTGTGTACTAGAAAGTGAAAGCAGAACTGTAGCTTTCACTATGGGAGCCGGGGGGTCATGTGACCGCCGGGGTTCCCTGCTGCAGCAGAGCTGGAGGGTCAAACTAGACATTGGTCAGCTCTGCCAGTGACTAATGTCACTACAGGGGTTGCTTTCCCCTGTAACTGGGGCTCCTATGGATGCCCCAGCTACAGTGGGAAAGTGTCAAATTAAAAAAAAAAAAGAAAGAAAGAATGTCCTCCAGAGAGTCTATATGACATCATGGGGGACATAGATAGTAAAAAACATAATTACATTAGTAAGTAAAACACAATTATTGAATAAAACAACAATATATACATAAGAAAGAAAATAACTCAAAGCCGATGCAAACAAAACCGTCACCGTATGCACCCTGTAAACCAAAACCATACATACTCTATATTAAAACGTCCTGAACAAAATGAGGAATCCGTTCCCATACTTTATTTTAGCATAAATATACTAAATAAGATAAGATAAGCTAACTTGACACAGAAAGCTTTTACAGGTACCCTAAAGTTCGGCACATTAATATTTTAAAAATTCACCCCCAAATTCACCTTCCTTTTACTGCTATGGGTAATATACGCATTCAATGGAGCTAACATTTAAAAGAGCTCACATAGACTTCATTCTACCCATCGAGAACAGATGTTGATATTTGGAGAGCAATGAACCAGGTCCGATTTATTTTAATTAGGTATAATACAACTTCAATGTATTTCTTGGCTTTGCTCATAGTCTTAAACATGAAGACTTGGGTCTCCATGGAATGAGAATTCACTGCTTAATTCTGTACCTTTTATTCAGCACATTTCAGTGAACTTTATTGTGAATGTTCTGTATGTCAGTGAACTCCTTACCGTACAAAAACAGGCCAGAATTTTTAATGGAAATTACAACAAACACAAATGTTTCTGCTGTGGGAAAAAAGACAAGATCTCTTCTCAGCATATTTAGGGTCCACTATACATCACTCACATTTATAGGCTACAAAGTATCAATTGTCTGCAATGAATAGGTGATTAATCATATAGTTAAGTCATCTCAACTTCCAAACACAGGAGTCAATATATCCACCAAATACACAAGTCTACTAGAGATGAGAGAGCATACTCGCTAAGGGCAATTGTCCTTAGCGAGTACCTGCCAGCTCAGAAGAAAAGATTCGGCTGCCGGCGGCGGGCGGGGAGCGCCGGGGGAGAGCGGGGAGGAACGGATGTGAGATCTCTCTCTCCCTCTCTCCCCCCCACTACCCCATGCTCACTGCCGCAACTCACCTGTCACCCGTGCCGGCAGCTGAACCTTTTCTTCCAAGTGGCAGGTACTCGCTAAGGGCAATGCTCGATCAAGCAATGGTCCTTAGCGAGAATGCTCGCTCATCTCTAAAGTCTACCTGTTAAATCTTTTGTTCTTCTGTACAGTCACGAGCAATCTAAGCCAGTTTATCTCTTTACCATTAGACAAGTTTACAAATAATGAAACTTTGAATGTACAGGGTGATAAAAAGTCTGGAAACAACCATGTAGAATGAAAATGGTTTGGTGATACAATTTTGCATACAAGCTGCAGGGGAAGGGGGAAATCTGTTAGGTCATGTCACTAACATGACGGCCATTTTGAATGCTGTCATGTTGGATTCAACTCATCTAGGTACGTGATATATCAAACTGGCAGGAATTTCACCAGAAAATAATGGTGTGCTTCATTTTAACATAACTTTATTTGTTCTTATGTCAAGACAGTTATTTGCCTTTACTTAAGGCAATATGAATGATGACATTATCTCAAGAAGAACATGTTGAGATCTTCCTTATGTCAGGTGATTAAAGTGCACATGTGATAGCAGCAAATTTCAATCAATGACACCCAACCAAACCTTCCACTACACAGGGTGCAGTTACCAAACTTCTTTCCAAATTCTGAGAAACAGGTTCTATCGCTGATAAACCCAAATCTGGCAGACCAAAAATTGTTACGGATAAAGCATCAGCAACTGCTGTGTTGGCCTTATTCAGCAAGAGCCCACAACGTAGTACTGGTCATTCGTCTCAGGAATGTGGGTTTAGCCGTGCCTCCATACAGAGAATTTAATAAATAGCATCCTTACAAATTACAGATGCTGCAACACCCCATGGAGGGCGACCCAATCAGTTGGATAGCATTTGCAGAATGTTTGATACAGTCATGACTGTGTTAACATGAGAACAATTAAAGTTATGTTAAAATGAAGCACACCATTGTTTTTCTGGTGAATTTCTCTGCCAGTTTGATATATCACATACCTACCTTCTCATTGGAAAAATCAGAGTTGAGTCCAAGAAGGCAGCATTCAAAATGGCCTAACCGGTTTCCCCTTCCCTCACGGCTTGTATGCAAAGTTGGATCTAGAAAACCGTTGTCATTCCATGTGGGTGTTTTCAGACTTTTTAGACACCCTGTACTTCTCCATATCTACCTAAAGCACATGGACTCATTAGGAGACTAAGGGTTGTAACTGGTTCCTCAAAGATACAAGGCTTACACAGATGAATGTTCTCATTGTCGTCTACTTGCGTTAGAAACAGACATCCAGAAATAAACTTAAGACGTGTACCTCTGGATACATCTGGAACATTTTTCCCTACTCACTGCTGCTAAAGACTGGCATAAAATCACTGATATTTAGAACATTTGGTCCTTTGTAGCAGATGTGCATGCAGTATTTATTTTGAGGGCTACTCTACTGAAAGCACAGTTTCCATCTCTACGCCCTGTCACACCCTGGACCTCTCCTATGTATATTGTACTTGCTTCCATGCAGTGCAGCCTCCTATCTGATACATACCAGACCCCATCATGATTTTTAGATTTCCTCCTCTTTTCTCTTCCTTAATGCTGTGGTAGCAGTTCCATGATCCAACAGTACAACATTACATGATTAATGAGGGCTAGTACCATCTTTGCCTGCTGGGAGGACAGTGTGATTAACATTACCATCTACATTCACCTCAATAAGATAAAGTCCATAATTATTCAGTTGCAAGTCGAAGTCCAGTATGTGAACTAAAAAAAGTAAAATGAGTAAGAAAATGTTTTATCAATTAATAAAAAACTAAAAAGTAAAAGTTTAGCCCCCTTCCCTTTTCCCATGTTTATATTAAAAAAATCTGTTATCTCTGCACCCATAAAGCCTAATCAATTAAAGTAACATTTATCACACACAGTGAGAAAAAACATACACAATGTCAGAATTGTGCTTTTTTTTGCTTACCCCAACTTCAAGCAAAAATGTAATAAAAAGCAATCAAAAAGTCAGATGTACTCCAAAATGGTACCATTAGAAACCACAGGATGTCCCACAGAAATGAACCTTCACACAACAAGGACTAGTGATGCAGTTTGCGGCTGCACAGATGCGGTTTTGCTGCTCCTGCTTAAGGTGCGAGCATGGTAAACAGCCCACAAATTATTGTGCTGTACGGCAGTGGCTCCAGGCTGTCAACCTTGGTCACGAAACCGAGTGCCAGGAATACCATCTGACAGCTAAAGATTGGTCCGCTCAACTGATTACAGCTAACCCCAAAGGATGCCATCCACCTGATAAAGCAAGACTCTGCACTATGTGTCCACTGCTTTTAAACAAGTGAGACTATTTTCTTATTGCTAACCTGCTAATAAAGTTGACCCAAAATGCAACAACTGTGTGATCCCTCCCATCAACTGCCATTCCATGGTATCTGTGACTGGGCCTACTTCTTACAAAGGGGTCCACCATGTCCCGGAGCTCTGCGAGACCAGTGGCAGAGGTGTTGGTAGCAACTGCACAGTAAGATTCCAGTTGCCCTACTGGTGAACGTCCCTGAGCCTATGCCTTACCCCAAGTATTCCAATTGCAAAAGAATTTGTACAGCAGCACACACTCCTACCACAGAGCTTTAAGTGGGAAGCAGAAACAAATTGCACGCTCCTTTGGGTCCCGACCATGGATCCTCTTCACAATAGCCACCAAATAAGTAAACAGGAGCAGCAACCCGCGGTGCATAAAAGAGTTTCACATCCTCCTATAGCAGTGCGTGGCTTTATTTTCAATCCAATTTCCACATAACATGAGTTACGTTTCGGCTGAGTCCTCAGCCTTTATCAAACTGCTTATCACTGTTCATATGGACACTTTTATATACAACCCCCACCAATAAGCTTAATTAATTAATGCCATTTAAACTCTCATCTGAGTGTAGCTACTTAGCAAGGATCCCTGGACCAATGCAGACTCCATGGTGTCAGCATGCAGTGTCTCTCAACAGCCATTGAACCCACCCTAATCCCAGCTTCCCAGGCGCGCTACTGCACATGTGCGGGATATCCCAGCATCACACAAGAGTAACTGGAGATCAAAAACCACACATAGGGCGCCAACATTTTTTCTAGGTCTGATTGCAATAACATCCATATACTAGCACACAAACACTTCTTCATCAGCTCAAACAGTCCCACTATCACTCACAATGGAAGCCAAACTCCCTTGTGGTATAACACCTACCCTGGGGAGCGGTCACCACCATCCTAGAGGTACTAAATCAAGGGGCATTTTATTATAAAATAAACCATATTGATGAATCAGAAGATTCTTAAATTTATTGGTGATATGCCAAAAGAGGTAAAGAGTTACTAGCCATATCGCCCATAATGTGGAATGGAATAACTTTTAATCGGGGGCGCTGCACAGATATCGCGACACCACACGCTGCACCACTCCATCACTAGCGTTGTCCGGAATCCTGCGAGAAAAATTAAAAATGGACGTTAAAAACGTTTACCTTAAAACACATAAAACCACAAGTGTTAAAATATACAGAGAATTGGCGTATCTACATAAGAGATAACGGCTTATAGTCCAGATTCAATTCTTGTGGCTGGAGCGTATCCAATGTGTGAATCCATCTGAGTTCCTTAATTTTTAGTTGTTTCTCCCTATCACCACCCCTCTGGTTACAAGGTACGTGGTCGATTACTCGATACCGAAGCTGGCTTACTGAATGTCCTCTCTCTACAAAGTGTTTGGCGACAGGTAATTCAATCTTCCTGGTCCTAATGGTGATCTTATAACCGTTAATTCTGTTGCGAACCTCCATGGTGGTCTTGCCCACATACAGGAGGCTGCAAGAGCACATGATGGTGTAAATTACAAAAAAGACGATGAACACGTAAATCTGTCCTTTATGTGAAGCACTTCACCTGTCAAAGGGTGAGAGAATCTATCCCCCTTAACCAGATTTGCACAGCACGAAGGATTCCTCACCTGCGACCCAAAAGAGTATTAAAGGGATGCAGGAGTGATTCCTCCCCCCACCCAGTCCTCTTATCTGTAAGCCAAATCACAAAGCAGCTATAAAGACCATCTCTTGCTCTAGAGCACATGTGTCAAACACAAGGCCCGCAGTCCGAATCTGGCCCGCTACCTTGTTCAATGTGGCCCGCGAGCATGGCTGGCTTCGCATGCCGGCGGCCGCTCACCACGGCAGTGAATACCAGCTGGGGTGCCGCGGCTCCCCTGCCGGTATTCAGTCAGCGGCGCCAATCCCAGGCGCACACTGTGACATCAGTGCGCACCTGGGATCCTCCTCCCCCCTCCCCTGGTTCCGCAAGAGCAGGGGAGGAGGCGTCCAGACGTGCCCACCCATCAGCGCCAGGAACAAAGCAGCGGAACTGCGGCACTTCCATAAGGAGGAGGTAAGTATATGGATTTCAAGGGGCGCTATCACTACTGACACTGTTACTGTGCAGGTCTCCATAGGGGTCACCATTACTGCAGAGATCTCCATGGGGGTCACCATTACTGCGGAGGTCTCCGTGGGGCTCACTATTACTGCAGAGGTCTCTGTGGGGGTCACTATTACTGCGGAGGCCTCTGTGGGGGTCACTTTTACTTCTGAGGCCTCTGTGGGGGTCAGTATTATTGCTGATGCCTCTTTGGGAGGCACTATTACTGCTGAGGCCTCTGTGGGGCTCACTATTACTGCTAAGGCCACTGTGGGGGTCACTGAGCTGTCAGTTCTCTGCGGTGAGCCTATCTGACAGATAGGCTCACTGCGGCATGCCGCGATTTAGATCCCGCGAGCAGAGAATCGCTATGATTCTCCGCTCGTGGACGCCGCAGCTGCGCTTTTCATAGCAACGCTATGAAAAGCGTTCACCGCGTTACCCACGGATGGATTACCGTGGCGGGTAACGCAATGAACAATTGCCTGTGGACAGGCAGCCATACAATTACAGTCGGCCCTTTGAAGACAACCATCAGGCTGATGTGGCCCTCCGTGAAAATGAGTTGGACACCCCTGCTCTAGAGCTTCCAGCATATCTATGCAATACATGGACAGCCCATTGATTTCAATAGGCAATGTGTAATGTCTCATTTCTTTTGTTGTGGGGATTCCGAGGAACTGCATAATTGGTGTTGGGTTTCCCTACAGATTACAGCTAATTGCTGGGCTTCCAGCTGCAGGACTGTCTTTTATCAGCATAACATCAAGACTCTTCTAACAAAAGTTCTGCAGTGGACAACTGCCTTTAATACACAGTTTAGAATATCATGTGTGCATAACTGCCTACCAAAGAGCTACCCAAGATAGTGTCCCAATATGGAAGTTGCAGGTTCTGCCTAGAACATACTTAATAGAGATGAGCGAGCACGCTCGGTTAAGGCAGTAACTGCATACTGGTCCGAGCAGATTCGGGGGGGCGACGGGGGTGAGCGGGGGGCAGCGGCGGGTAGCGCGCGCGGGGGGGGGGGGGGGGTGGGGGTGATAGAGAGATCTATTTCACTCTCCCCCCCACGGCCCCCGAATCTGTTCGGACCAGTATGCAGGAGAGTGATGCTCACTCGAGTAACTGCCTTAACCGAGTGTGCTCGCTCATCTCTAATAAATATGTTCTACGCAGAACCTGCAACTTCCATATCATAAGGACCAAGTATATAAATATCTCACATTTTAGTTACAAAATGTTTAGCAATATTTATTGATATGATTAACAAGAAATAAGACAGACGATTTGTCACAAACTTATTGAAAGATCAAACAAATTTCTACCCTAAATAGAAATCCAGACTTGAATGAAATTTTCCCCGTGTTTGCGTCATAAAACAGCCGTATATTTTCTTATAGGTCAACCTCACTGGGGTTTACCTTTTTTTTTTCTAATGTACAACATAGACTTTGTCTTTTTCCCATATCTTAATAGAGGTGTTGGAAACACAAGCCAGCAGCAACAAGTCTTAATGTTAATCCTCACATGCTATATTAATGCAGAATATTGCCAAGTCAAAGTGTTATAATTGTGGTAAAAATGTTCTGCAGCCTTAAGAAAATATAAGATACATTACATTGAAGCTTTTTTAAGTGTCTGGTGGCGATTCTTCCCTATCCCTGCTCTGCATACAGTCATTGCACTTAATGACTATCTATATTTCCAGGCAGGAAAGGTGAAGGAAACTTTTTTTTTCTTTCCCACACCTCCCTCCTTGCAGCTGCAAGACACATATTGAGATTTACAATGTGGAAGAAAGTCACCAGTCCAATTAAAGGTGCATGCTTTTTATCACTAATGTGAAAAAATGAACATGCCAAAATGTTTCATGCTGATTCACTTTTCAGCGTCTCAAGACAAGCAAAGCAATCTACATTCTCCCATGTATTAATAGCAGCGCTTTTATCATTTAGATTTCCATAAATCTTAGAAAATTGCTCCTTACAATAGACCTTTGCAGGGTTATTTTTTGTCACATACTGTTAATTAAAGTCAATTAAATTGTTGTTTTTCCTTCTGTATCACAAAAGTATCAATTATGACATGTTTTTCTAGAGCCTTAACAATAACAGGGCCAAATGAAAATTCTTAACATTATAAAAGATATACTGACAACTGCTACATCTGTCTTCTGGTCCTTACACTGACATGTCAAAAGTCATAAGACGTGAACTAATATCATGTAGGACCCCCAGTAAAGTACAGCACGTTGACATGGCATCAAATACACAAGTGAATGGACATCTGGAGGGATGTGGAGCCATGCCATCTTGACAGCCACCCATAGTTCTATGGTGTTTGTAGGTGCAGGAAGTCGGGTACGAATGGACCTCTTCATTACATCCCATAAATGCTCGATTGGGTTCATGTTGGGGAATGTGTAGGCCACACCATTCATATGAACTCTACAGAATACTCTTCAAACCAATGGCGGACAACTGGGGACTGATGGCACAGTGCATTATTCTGCTGAAATATCCCATCATTGTGGGACTACATGAAGTCCATGGGGGGCTGCAAATCATCACCAAACAACAGTGAAATGTATATCAGTGAACGGTCAACGATGTCTTTAGATGGACTAGTGAACCCAACCCATGCCATGAGAACATGGCACACACCTGTATGAAAAAACCACTAGCATGCATATTGTCTTGTTGACAACTGGGGTCCATGGCTTCATGGGGTCTGCGCCACACAAGAAACCTACAATCAACACAAAACAATTGTTACCATTTCTCATTACACCCCACTACATGTTGCCAATTCCATCTAGTAACCTCAGCAGCCTAGGTGAGGTGTTGTGTCTGGTGTTGTGGTATTAACTGAGGCTATCTGGTGGGACTTCTGCTCCCATATTCCATGGAAGCTAAAGAACACTGCAAAGACCTGCAGGAGATGCATTTTGGACTTTCAGCTTTGAATGTGGATGCTGGAGTGACTTGTCTGTTTGCACGGACAATTCTAGCCAGATGCCACTGGTCATGATCATTAAGCACTAGAGATGAGCGAGTATACTCGCTAAGGCACATTACTCGAGCGAGTAGTGCCTTAGCCGAGTATCTCCCCACTCGTCTGTAAAGATTCGGGGGCCGGCGTGGGTGACAGGTGAGTTGCTCCGTTCCTCCCCGCTCTCCCCCCGCCTCTCCCCGCCACCCACCGGCCCCCGAATCTTTAGAGACGAGCAGGGAGATACTCTGCTAAGGCACTACTCACTCGAGTAATGTGCCTTAGCGAGTACACTCGCTCATCTCTATTAAGCACCCATGGGTGGTCACTGCACTGTCCACTGTGAGAAATAATGCCTTTTATGATGTATTTTTGGTACACACGTGACACTGTGGATCAAGGAATGTTAAATACCCTCATAACTTCGGAAATGGAATGTTCCATTCATCTGGCAACCACTATCATGCCTTGTTCGAACTCCATTAATTCAAGTTGCCTTGCCATGTGTTCAACCTCACTCACAAGATAAATGCCCAGAGCTGTATAAGCTGTGAGGTGTTATAAACTGTCACCTGAAGTAATGCCATATCATAATTAGAGATGAGCGAGCACCAAAATGCTCGGGTGCTCGTTGCTCGAGTCGAACTTTCCGCGATGCTCGAGGGTTCGTTTCGAGTAACGAACCCCATTGAAGTCAATGGGCGACCTGAGCATTTTTGTATATCGCCGATGCTCGCTAAGGTTTTCATTTGTGAAAATCTGGGAAATTCCAGAAAGTGATGGGAACGACACAGCAACGGATAGGGCAGGCGAGGGGCTACATGTTGGGCTGCATCTCAAGTTCCCATGTCCCACTATTAAGCCACAATAGCGGCAAGAGTGCCCCCCCCCCCCACCCCAACAATTTTTACTTCTGAAAAACCCTCATTAGCAAGGCATACCTTAGCTAAGCACCACACTACCTCCAACAAAGCACAATCACTGCCTGCATGACACTCCGCTGCCACTTCTCCTGGGTTACATGCTGCCCAACCCCCCCGCACGACCCAGTGTCCACAGCGCACACCAAAATGTCCTTGCGCAGTCTTCAGCTGCCCTCATGCCACACGCTGGCCTCATATTTTTATAAATAGTCACAGGCAGGTACAACTCCGCAATAGGAATTCCGTGTGCACCTACAGCATGGGTGGCTCCCTGGAACCCACCGGCGGTACATAAACAAATCCCATTGCAGTGCCCAGCACAGCTGAGGTGATGTCACATTAAATGCAGGTGGGCTTCGGCCCACACTGCATGCCCCAGTCAGACTGGGGTTCTTTATAAGTAGACACATGCAGTTACAACTCCGTGTGGACTGACAGCATGGGTGGGTCCCAGGAAGCCACCCGTGGTACATAAATAATTCCCATTGCATTGCCCAGCACAGCTGAGGTAACATCAGATGAAATGCAGGTGGGCTTCGGTCCACACTGCATGCCCCAGTCTGACCGGGGTTTTTAATACATAGACACTGGCAGGTACAAATCATTAATGTGAAGTCCCTGTGGACCCACAGCATGGGTGGTTCCCTGGAACCCATCGGCGGTACATAAACAAATCCCATTGCAGTGCCCTGCTCAGCAGAGCTAACGTCACATACAATACAGGTGGGCTTCGGCCCACAGTGCATGCCCCAGTCAGACTGGTAATATGTACTTTAACAGTAACCGCGTTGGTGGGAAATGGCCTCGCCACCATCATGTCTTTGGGAAGCCTCAGTTTCCACACCACAGTGACATAGCATTAGCAGCGGTATAGTCAGAGCCCAGAATTAGTAACATTTCAGCGGTAGCATTAGGGACAGGCCCTAGTAACATATCACCAGCAGCAGTATAGGGGGAGCACAGTCTTAGTTCCATTTCAGTAGTAGTAGCAGTCAAGACAGGCCACAGTAACATTCCCGTTGCAGCAGTTTAGGGAGATAACAGTCTCTTTCATATTTCAGTAGTTGCAGTATAGACAAGGCCCCAGTTAAATTTATGTAGCAAAAGTGTAGGCCAACCCCACTCACCTTGCTGTAGCATGAGTGCAGGCGAGGCCCATAAAAATTACTAGGATTACACTGTAGGCGAGGGCCCCAAAAAATTGGTGTACCAACAGTACTAATATACCTCAGAAAAATTGGCCATGCCCAACCAAGAGGGCAGGTGAAACCCATTAATCGCTTTGGTTACTGTGGCTTAATTTGTAACTAGGCCTGGAGGCAGCCCAGTTAAAATAAAAATTGGTTCAGGTGCAAGTTTCAACGCTTTATTGAGAATTGAAACGTATAAACATTGTTTACAAAAGTCATATGACTGAGCCTTGTGGGCCTAAGAAAAATTGCCCGTTCGGCGTGATTACGTGAGGTTTCAGGAGGAGGAGCAGGAGGAAGAGGATGAATATAATACACAGATTGATGAAGCTAAAAAGGTCCCCGTTTTTTATGGTGATAGAGAACGATGCTTCCATCCGCGGGTGCAGCCTACGTATTGTTTCGGTACTGCTGCTGTCCGCTGGTGGAGAAGAGAAGTCTGGGGAAATCCAGGCTTTGTTCATCTTTATGAGTGTAAGCCTGTCGGCACTGTCGGTTGACAGGTGGGTACGCTTATCTGTGATGATTCCCCCAGCCGCACTAAACACCCTCTCTGACAAGACGCTAGCCGCAGGGCAAGCAAGCACCTCCAGGGCATACAGCGCGAGTTCAGGCCACGTGTCCAGCTTCGACACCCAGTAGTTGTAGGGAGCAGAGGCGTCACGGAGGATGGTCGTGCGATCGGCTACGTACTTCCTCACCATCCTTTTACAGTGCTCCCGCCGACTCAGCCTTGACTGGGGAGCAGTGACACAGTCTTGCTGGGGACCCATAAAGCAGTCAAAGGCCTTGGAGAGTGTTCCCCTGCCTGCTCTGTTCATGCTGCCTGATCTCTGCGCCTCCCCTGCTACCTGGCCCTCGGAACTGCGCCTTCTGCCACTAGCGCTGTCGGATGGGAATTTTACCATCAGTTTGTCCACCAGGGTCCTGTGGTATAGCATCACTCTCGAACCCCTTTCCTCTTCGGGTATGAGAGTGGAAAGGTTCTCCTTATACCGTGGGTCGAGCAGTGTGTACACCCAATAATCCGTAGTGGCCAGAATGCGTGTAACGCGAGGGTCACGAGAAAGGCATCCTAACATGAAGTCAGCCATGTGTGCCAGGGTACCTGTACGCAACACATGACTGTCCTCACTAGGAAGATCACTTTCAGGATCCTCCTCCTCCTCCTCCTCAGGCAATACATGCTGAAAGGATGACAGGCAAGCAGCATGGGTACCCTCAGCAGTGGGCCCGGCTGTCTCTTCCCCCTCCTCCTCATGCTCCTCCCCCTCCTCCTCCTCCAAAACGTGCTGAGATATAGACATGAGAGTGCTCTGACTATCCGGCGACATACTGTCTTCCCCCGCCTCCGTTTCTGAGCGCAAAGTGTCTGCCTTTATGCTTTGCAGGAAACTTCTCAAGAGGCATAGCAGAGGAATGGTGACGCTAATGATTGCAGCATCGCCGCTCACCATCTGGGTAGACTCCTCAAAGTTTCCAAGGACCTGGCAGATGTCTGCCAACCAGGCCCACTCTTCTGTGAAGAATTTAGGAGGCTGACTCCCAATACGCCGCCCATGTTGGAGTTGGTATTCCACTATAGCTCTACGCTGCTCATAGAGCCTGGCCAACATGTGGAGCGTAGAGTTCCACCGTGTGGGCACGTCGCACAGCAGTCGGTGCCCTGGCAGATTAAACCGATGTTGCAGGGTCCGCAGGGTGGCAGCATCCGTGTTAGACTTGCGGAAATGTGCGCTGACCCGGCGCACCTTTCCGAGCAGGTCTGACAAGCGTGGGTAGCTTTTCAGAAAGCGCTGAACCACCAAATTAAAGACGTGGGCCAGGCATAGCACGTGCTTGAGGCTGCCGAGCTGCAGAGCCACCACCAGGTTACGGCCGTTGTCACACACGACCATGCCTGGTTGGAGGCTCAGCGGCGAAAGCCAGCGGTCGGTCTGCTCTGTCAGACCTTGCAGCAGTTCGTGGGCCGTGTGCCTCTTATCTCCTAAGCTGAGTAGTTTCAGCACGGCCTGCTGACGCTTGCCCACCGCTGTGCTGCCACGGCGCGCGACACCGACTGCTGGCGATGTGCTGCTGCTGACACATCTTGATTGCGAGACAGAGGTTGCGTAGGAGGAGGAGGGTGGTTTAGTGGAGGAAGCATACACCGCCGCAGATACCACCACCGAGCTGGGGCCCGCAATTCTGGGGGTGGGTAGGACGTGAGCGGTCCCAGGCTCTGACTCGGTCCCAGCCTCCACTAAATTCACCCAATGTGCCGGCAGGGAGATATAGTGGCCCTGCCCACCTATGCTTGTCCACGTGTCCGTTGTTAAGTGGACCTTGGCAGTAACCGCGTTGGTGAGGGCGCGTACAATGTTGCGGGAGACATGGTCGTGCAGGGCTGGGACGGCACATCGGGAAAAGTAGTGGCGACTGGGAACCGAGTAGCGTGGGGCCACCGCCGCCATCATGTTTTTGAAAGCCTCCGTTTCCACAAGCCTTTACGGCAGCATCTCCAGGCTGATCAATTTGGCTATGTGCACGTTTAACGCTTGAGCGTGCGGGTGCGTGGCGGCGTACTTGCGCTTGTGCTCAAACAGAAGCGCTAGCGACAGCTGGGCGCTGCGCTGAGAGACATTGCTGGATGGGGCCGAGGACAGCGAAGGTGAGCGTATGTGTGCAGGCCGGGAGACGGTCATGCCTGTGTCCTGAGAGGGGGGTTGGATCTCAGTGGCAGGTTGGGGCACAGTGGGAGAGGCAGTGGTGCAAACCGGAGGCGGTGAACGGCCTTCGTCCCACCTTGTGGGTTGCTTGGCCATCATATGCCTGCGCATGCTGGTGGTGGTGAGGCTGGTGGTGGGGGCTCCCCGGCTGATCTTGGCGCGACAAACCTTGCACACCACAGTTCGTGGGTCATCTGCAGTGAAAAACTGCCACACCTTTGAGCACCTCAGCCTCTGCAGGGTGGCATGGCGCGAGGGGGCGCTTTGGGAAACAGTTGGTGGATTATTCGGTCTGGCCCTGCCTCTACCCCTGGCAACCCCACTGCCTCTTCCAACCTGTCCTGCGGCTGCAATTGCCTCCCCCTCTGAAGACCTGTCCTCAGTTGGCTTATCACACCAGGTGGGGTCAGTCACCTAATCGTCCAGCGGCTCTTCCTCCGAATCCTCTGTGCGCTCCTCCCTGGGACTTACTGCCCTTACTACTACCTCACTGATAGACAACTGTGTCTCATCGTCATCGTCCTCCTCACCAGTACTGCCCCTATACTGAGTAAAATGACTGCAGACTGAGGACGCTATGGTCTGCACGCCCGATATACAAAAAAATAAAATAAAAGTGCAACACTGCTAAAAGCAGCCTCAACGGTACTGCACATGGTCAGATATGGCCCTAAGAAGGACCGTTGGGGTTCTTGAAGACGAATATAACACCTAACACTCTCCCTATAGCAGCTACAGCAAGACAGCACTTTCCCTGATCTCTGTCACCATGCATCTGTGGCAAGCCGCGGGCGGGGAAGATTTTAATACTCGGGTGTCATCTGATCTCCCCAGCCACTCACTGCAGGGGGGTGGGATAGGGCTGGAACGTCACAGGAGGAAGTTGTAATGCCTTCCCTGTGCTTCTATTGGCTAGAAAAGCGCGCTAATTTCTCAGGGAAGGAAATGTAATGGAGTCGAGCACCGCGTGGTGCTCCCCTTGAGTAACGAGCATCTCGAACACCCTAATACTCGAACGAGTATCAAGCTCGGACGAGTACGCTCGCTCATCTCTAATCATAATCAATTTACATATTGCTCTCACATGATTTTCGGCACGTCAGTGTATGTATCATTAATTATAAATCTTTAGCAGTTTGAAATTCAGGATGGTGCACAGCTTCTAATTAATTCCTCTATATGGCATCGGAGTCATGTGGGGGTAGGTGGCCCCTATGTGTGTACATAAACATGCAGGATTTATACATGGTGAGTATATTGTCAGACCGGAGCATCTTGAGTTCAACAGAGAAAATCATTCTTCAGGCTCAGCCTTCAACTATATAGAATAGGGGGAAACTACTCTAAGATGTAATAAAATGTAATTAGAATGTTGTACTGTATAAAACACAATGGGGCAGATAGACTATTTAAAATATTACAGTTTTATGGAACAAATGGTGTTATAAAGCTGTCTTACATCCTTTGTGCTACATTTAATTTTTAGGCTTAAATTGCAGAAAACATTACACCAAAATTTGAAACAATTTTTTTGCACGACTTGGTGCAAACTAATGGATAGATTTGCCATGCAGCATGAATCATTTTGATTAATTTGGCACACTGTCTTAGTTTACATTGTCTAACTTTTTGGCTGGATTCAGACAATTTTCACGCCGAGCTGATATACGTTGTCCTCATCTGCGGGGGGAGGATGGAAGAGCCAGGAGCAGGAACTGAGCTTCCGCCCCATCTCTGCCTCCTCTCCACCCCTCTGCACTATTTGCAATGAAAGGAGGCGGGGCGGGGTAGGGCTTAATTGCGAGAATTAGCCCCACCCCCATTCTGCCTCTCCCCATTGTAAATAGTGCAGAGGGGCAGAGAGGAGGCAGAGAGGGGGCGGGAGCTCGGAGCACTGCTCCTGGCTCTTCCAGCCTCCACCGCCTGCAGAGAGATACGAGGCGTGAAAACCGAGCCGATATACATTCGTCTGAATCCAGCCTTAGACTGTATTAGTAAATGTGCCCTAATGTTTACTAATCATATAACAATTAACTGTAATTAACTGAATACATAAACTCACAGAACACTCCAGACAAACCAGAAACACTAGGGCTTATTTACTAATATTGTCTAAATGTTAGACCATGCAAACTTATGGCCAATTTATACGTAATGATCACTCAAAATGTGTTCAAACAAAAGATAATCGTGCAGTGTCAATGCCAAAAATCACTCATAATTCATTCACAAGTCATTGCAGACTTTCGGTCAGCCTAACAGCTATCACTGGACCGCTGGCTTCTCATTCCATATAAATGCTCCCGCTCAGTACTTCACGTAAATCCAGTGGTGAACTCTGTCTTTGTAAATGCTCTGCACGAGTGCTAACGACTTTAGCGGTGATGTCAGTGCTCATGCAGTCGTTTAGCCAACTGTCGTCCAGTGTAAAATTCAGTATCTCAGCTGAATGATAAATCTGTCAAATTTTAAGACTGTCTAATCTACGTTTAGTTGACTTAGTTTATGCAAAAATTGTGCTAAAATTTTGACAAAATTTTCAGCAATTTGGTATCATTTTGAGTGCAATTTAGGGTATAATATAAAGGAGGGCCCTTTTGTCAGACACAGCAAAGACAGAGTCCGAAAGTATCTATAATACGTAGTAAATGTGGCACAAAGTATGTTTGACAGATTTCTGTCACAATTTGTACCTGAAAACGATCACATTTTCAAAAGTAAATAAGCTCCATTGTGTCAGTCTTGTTAGATCATATGACTCTAGCGAACAAGATTCCTAATTTCGTAAGACTTTGGCAACATCTCTATGAGGCACTCTATATGAAAATACGCATTATTAGATGAAAGGAAGCTAAAAGTGTGCTGGGACAGCTTAGTAGAATCTTTAACCCTTTGCAATCCAATTTTGGATTCAGGATTTCCTAGGGGGGCTTTCTCTTTCTGCCATTATACAATGGTGCCATCTGCTGGCTAGAGCCAGTACTGCGGTATGGGACATGCTGGTGAGGCCACCGACAACAGAGCGGACAGTAATATACAGTAAGAATACCCTGCAGGACGTCTTCCGATATCGGAGCTGTACATCCTTCAATCAGAATGTCTTTAGACGTCAGACAGTGGATTGAAAAGGGTTAATGTCCAGTTGCCCAATTGGGATGAGCAGAAGCATATTTCAGGGCTATTTAGACTTTTTTTTTAAACACGTGTTTCACCCTATATTATACTTATAGTGTGTTAAAGTTTGTGATCACTTCTCTTTACAACCTGATATTAGTTTTCTGTCGACATACAGTACTCTCGTGAGGGTCTGTTTTTTGCAGGATAAGTTGTATTTTTTAATAATAACTTGTAGAGTATTAGAAAAATTTACAAATTAAAAAAAAAATGGGAGTGGAGTGAAAAAAATGTTTTTTTTTTACTTTTGTTTTTGAGTGGCTCACTGGGCAGTAAAATGATATATCAGCTTTCCTCTGCTGAAAAGTATGAATACAGCAATACTAAATGTTATTTTTTTTATTAATTAAGATAATTTTTTAAAAGTGAGAATAAATACAATTGCTTTGTGTTGCCAAATTCTGAGACCCATATTTTTGTTTTTGCTTCCATTGACAGAACTATGTGAGTGTTGGGTCTGTTACCTGTGTCTGCCACCCTCTTGCTATTTCTGGCAGACGCAGGCATTACTCTGCTTGTTCTGTTTGAATTTACTCTTTGTTCTGTTTTCTACCAGTAATGAAAGAGTTAACGCCCTTTCAGCGCTTAACAGCCAAGCAGCTGCTTAAATAGCAATTACTCTCTTATTTAAGTGAGCTGGGTACCCTCCTTCTTTGCCTCAGAATTGATGCGTGTTTGATGTGTGTATGCTTCGGAAGCCCAGCATATCTAGGTCACCTGTCTTAAGACTGTTCTGTCTTGTGTGCCAGTATCTGTATCTGTTTATTTTGTATGTTTTTTGCCATAAGCTTTAGCCTGTGTGCATTTGTCCATTTCTGTCCAGTTTGTGCATTGTTCCTGTTTCTGTGGTAGTCAGTCCTGTTCTGTGTACACTGTCCTGTTTCCCATCAGGAAAAGTCAGCCCCAAGGTTCAAGGGCAGGGCCGTTCTTATCAGGACACCTACCCTGCTTATAGACAGGGGTCTTCCCATCTTACTTCTTAGCTAAGGACAAGTTACCCATCTGAGTTTTCCCTACCTTGGTACCTCTGACCACTGCTGTCAGCTTCCAGCCATAGCAAGTCTGGTTTAAAAGCTAGGTTTGTTGGTTAGCACAGTGGGTTCACACCCCGAGCTCTAACAGTGAGGGCTTGCTTTTTGTGGCGCTAGCTGTAGTTTTTATTGTTATCAGTTTGGGGTAATATCACTTATTGATAATTTTTTATTGCTTTTTTTTACAGAGGTATGGTGAACTAAAAACATAAATTCTGGCAATGCATTTTTTGTGTTTCATATGGTCTTCACTATGTAGAATATATAACATCCTATTTCAATCGTTTGGACTTTTTTCTGAATTTTTCCGAAATCGGTTTATTGTTAATATTTTACATGTATATTTTTTTGTGTGAAAAAAGTTTTAATCTTTGTATTATTTTTGAAATATTTTTTTAAATCCTACAACGGGAATTATCTATGCAATTTCTAGTACAGTATACTATAATGCTTATGTATTACAGTGTATTGTGTCTGCACTGACATTCTGTTATACCCTGATGAAGTTTTAGGTGTACTGTGATAACAGGCATGGTGGCCTTCCTAGGCTCCCGGCTACTGTGATAACAGTTTGGCACTCCACTCAGTTCCCCATGTCCCACCACCTATGCACCTATTAACCTCTTAAGAAACAAGTGCGGTAAATATATAGCACTTGGTCCTGGGCTTTAATTCCAGCTGATAGCAGAAGTACAGCTTGGGATTAAGACCTCTGCTCCTGCAATCAACCAGGAGAAGGTTGGGTCCTCAGCTGTCAGACACAGCTGAGGACCCGGAGAAGAAGAAAGAAGGATTTTTTTTAACCACTTCTGCCTTTTCATCTCCAAGCTACAGAACGCTCAATAAGCTCTACTTACTGAAAGTAGAAGTATGTACAGAATAAAATAAAAATATTTAGAGTAAGAATGAGGCTTGGTGTCACAGAGGCAGGGCCCTGTTGGCTTACTGCACCCAGATCAGCTAGACCTACGGGTCTTTTCCTATACACAAACCTAGCCTCACCTCTGTGCCTCCTATGCCTATTTTCAGTTGCTTTTTATAGTATGTTTTTTTTCTGAAATGTTACAGCCTTTCATATTAAAACATACATCATATCTTCAGTGTTGACACCTGTCTTGAGTTCATGCTCAATCACAGAATGAACCAAAAATGGAAGTAAAAAACATAATAGATCAGTTTGCAAGATAGACAAGCATTAAAACACAGCCTTTATTATAAACTTAATATACTGAATTCGATAGTGTATAATCCTATAAAAGGGAGGAAAGTGAGGGAGAAGGGGCAAGGTCAGACTCTCCCTATTTTGTCTCTAGCAAAACAGCCCTCCAATTAATGTTGGGAAATCTGCCCTGACAAGGGCAAACCCAACAGGAACCTCCTATATATGTCCTGTTGCACCCTATTTTCAAGAAATATAGAAAATATCTCTTATTAATAATTCAACATCCAAATGTATATTAGTCTGATTTCTCGAAGGACGCTTCAAAGTATTAATCATTTTACCTATATAAAGCATCTCAGTGGATTATTATTTTACATAGATACCAGTGTTATGGCTGGTGGGTGTGGACGCACTGTGCCATCCTACCAGCTAGGCCGTGATCCTGAATTGGTGAGGTTAGCAGCTGATCCCAGTGGACATATGTGTTGGAGCGTGATGCTATGAGTCCATCTGATCCGTGAGCAGAAGAGGTACAAGGAATACCAAGTTTAGATAGATATGTCCTCTGATAGGCTACGGGGGATGGGGGTGTCGCCCTAAACTGCAACAGGGTCAGGGTAAAAGCCCTGCCTAGAAGCAGGGCAATCGTTCTGACAAGCACGGCCCTGTGGACTTCACCTGGGATCTGTCTATCCCTGACAGAGCACAGGAAAGGTGAACTGAAAAACTAAACGCACACATGGAGAACAATAGCCGTAAACAGAGGAGACACACCACAAAGATAACTACAATACAAGAGAGGAAGGCGCTAGACAACACGAACACAGAAGAAGTACAAGATTGAGAGCAAGAAAGCATTTGGAAATGGGAACCAAACTGGATAACTGTAGCAAAGTACACCAGCACTAAGGCAATGCAACTAAGTACCCAGCTCAGCTAAATAAGCAGCTGATGGCTGATGCTTTGCAGCTGAACTGGAACACTGCATGGATTAAGCCCTGCACTGCTGGAAAGAAATGAATTAGTGATATGCAGGGAGGCGGAAATGCTTTCAAAAAAACGTGGAGCAAGCTTGTAGGAGGTAATCTTCAACCTGACATGCATGGACGAAAGCCATACTTTGTCCCCTGGGGCAAACAGAGGTGGAGGTCAGTGCTTATGATCCGCAAACCTTTTCATCTGGGCAGTTGCTCTCTCAAGAGCTCTCTTGGTCTCCTGCCATGTTCTGGAAAAAACTTCTGCAGATGAAGCTGCTGCCAGAACTTCAGATGTGATAGAAATGGGCCGGAGAATCCTGGTATGCTCGCCATACACAATGGAAAATGGGGACCTTTTCGTTCATTTACTAATATCCTGGTTGTGGGAAAACTCCGCCCAGGACAACAGACTAAGCCGATCATCCTGATGAGCATTGGTAAAATGGCATAGATAATTAGTTAGAATCTAATTAGTACGCTCTACCTGACTATTGGTTTGAGGGTGGTAAGTGAAGTAAAAGTCCAACAAAATCCCCATGAACTTACAAAGCCCTCCAAAACTTGGAAGTGAATTGCACTCCTCTATCAGAAACAATGTGCAGTGGAAATCCATGTAGCGGGAAGATATGCTTGAAAAAGCTTTCCGCTAGTTGCCTGGCAGATGGTAATCTGGACAAAGAAAGAAAGTGGGCCATTTTAGAAAATCTGTCATCGACTACCCAGATCACTGTGTGACCTACGGCTGGAGGCAAGTCATTAATGAAGTTCATAGAGATGTTTTGCCACAAAAGCTCTGGGATGGGTAGAGGACACAGCAGGCCAGCGAATCTCTGTTTCAGGACCTTGTTCTGCATGCAAGTGGGACAAGCAGCAACAAAATCACAAATGTCCTTCACCATGCATGGCCACCAATAGCTACACACAATTAATTCAGTGGTCTTACATTGGCAAGAGTGCCAAGCAATTTTTGAAGAATGTCTCTAGGACAAAAATTGCCTCTTCCTGAATACAGCCATGAAAGTCTTCCCAGCCGGAATCTCTTTAAGGGTGAATTCAGATGAGCGTGTGTATGTGCACCCAAAACTACGCGTCTATTAGAACCATTGGTTCCCTATGGTGTGTTCACATGTCCGTGTTTTACAGGCGTGCAAAAGCGCATACCTGTAAAAGATAGGACATGCAAGCACCATGGGTCTGTGGTGCTTGTAAATATTCCCCGCGGGAAGTCCCCTTGTCACTGAACACTGTGACAGCACTGTCACAGTGTTCACTGACAAGAGGATTCCCCCCGGGGAGTAAAGAATCCCCTGCCACAGCAGTCACAGCTGTGACAGAGGATTTCTCCATACTTTCTTCCAAGCATGTCAGGTTGAAGGTTCCCTCTACAAGCTTGCTCCACAAATTTTTTGGAGCATTCATGGTGTTGAATATAATTAACCCCTTATATTTCAAGCCCTTCCCTGAAATTCACTGCAGGGGTGTCGGCATCCTATTACTTTCAATGCAGCAGCCGGAGCAGCCGCGGCCCCATTGAAAGTGATGCTGCACGGACCTGCATTCAATCGTGTTGGTGTGCGGTTTAGTGCGCACCAATGTACGCATGCGCACACGCTTGTGTGAATACACCCTAACATGGAGAGGAGCCACGCTTACCAATTTGGCTGGATCCATGATAAACTAAGGAGTTTCCCTGTAGTCATTGGAATCAAATGCTCTTGGTAAGGCATCAGCTTTAATATTCTTTTTAGCGGTGGTGAAAATACAAATTAAAATCAAATCAAGCAAAAAATAAAGACAACGGAGCCTGACGGGGATTGAGCCACTGAGCGATCTGATGGTAGGTCAAATTTTTATGGTCTGTATAAATCACAATAGGCATTGAGGCTCCCTCCAGCAAAAATTGCCAACAGTCCAGGACCATCTTGTTGGCCAATAACTCACGGTGCCCTATTGAATAGTTCCGTTCTGCCACAGAGAGAGATTTGGAAAAATTGTTGTGTCTAAATGTGGCCATCTTTCACTGTTTGACCAAAGGACGGCTTTGCAGTTCTGCTTGAAAACCGTTGTTCAGCAGAACAGCTTATAAGCAGGACCATGCGCTGTGTTCTGCCCGCGGAGAGCTGATTACAGCTGATAACATTGTTACAGCTGTCCCCCCCCATCCCCATGGCAGAACAGCTGATAAGCAGGACTGCACACTGCTTCTGCTGTCCATGGTGCAGAATTCTTCATGAGGAGCCAATGGCTGAACAATAGAGCTAATTACAGAGCTCAGATCTCCTGCTGAGTTCTGTAACAGCTCCCAGAAGCACATTTGCATGCAAATGAAGTTAATGAAGGGCTAATAGCAATTAGTGCCAATTAGTACTTTATGCAAAATGACCACTGATCTTTCAATCTTTTGAAAGATATCTGTGTGTATAAATGGGCCTTAAGCCAAAAGGCATGACTAGGTATACATAGTGCCTATCTCATGTGTTGAATGCGGTCTTCCACTCATCATCCTCATGGATGTAGACAAGGTTATATGCTCCTTGAAGGTTGAGCTTAGTGAAAAACTGTGCACCACACAAACGGTCAAATAAATCAGGGATTAAGGGTAATGGATATTTGTTCTTAATGGTAATCCTTTTCAGACCCCGATAGTCAATACAATGATAGAGTGACCGTCTTTCTTTTGGACAAAGAAGAACCTAGCCCCCAGAGGGAAAGATGATTTACTAATAAAACCTGTGGCATAGTTATCCCTGATATATCTGGCCACAGCATGAGTCTCAGTAAGCAACAAGGGATATACCCTGCCTCTAGGGGGTATGGAACCTGGCACAAGCTCAATAGGGCAGTTATATGTACGATGAGGTGGTAGACACTCTGCCTCCTTCTTGTCAAAGACATCCGCAAAGCTACATTAAGCCTCTGGCAGGCCCTGGAGATTCTGGGTTGCAGTGGGATGAGAAACTGGCTGAACTGAGGGCAAGCACTGGGTATGGCATGATGTTTCCCAATGTAACACTTCTCCGGTCCTCTAATCCATAGTAAGATTGTGCTGCTATAGCCAGGGCAGCCCTAATAGCAAAGAACCGGTCGCCCCAGGAAGGACCAACAGAGAGATTCTCTCTGAATGAAGAGCACCAATCTTCAGTTCCAGTGGTTCCTTGACTAAACAAATGGTCTCCAACAAGGTGTTTCCATCGATGGTAGTGACCAACAGGGGTGTTTCGAGGCATTAGACAGGGATGTGGTAGCGGTCCAACATGGCTTGCTGCAAGAAGTTTCCAGCCAACCCGTAGTCCAAAAAGGCCACCATTGTAATGTGGGAACCAGAAAAAGACAAATTCACGGGAAGATTTAATCTAGGAGAGGACTGATCCTTACCCAGGGAAGCCTCTCCTACTGACCCTAGGCAGAGGAGTTTCCTGGCTTGAGAGAACAGGATCGAACCAGATGACCTGATGCTCCACAGTACATGCACAAGCATTTCAAACATCTGCGCCGGTGCTCCTCCTCTGTTAGCCTGGAACAGTTCACCTGTATGGTTGGGGTCACTAGCCTGAGGAGACATAGGTGGCTCAGATAGAGATCTCTGCAACTTTGGTGCCAGACAAATCACTCTCAGCTCCTGAGTAGCATCCCCGGTCCTCTCCTGGAACCAGAGGTCAATTCTAGTAGCCATGGAGATCAAAGCGTCTAGGAAAGTTGTGACTTCGCAAACTCCCAACTTATCTTTAATGTATCTGGCCAATCCCTCCCAAAAAAACACCACCATGGCCTCGTTGTTCCAGCCTAGTTCTGAGGCCAGAATTCTAAACCTAATGGCATATTGCCTTACGATAAGATTGTCCTGCCATAAACAAAGTAGAGAGGAAGCGGCTGAAATGGTGCATCCTCGCTCGTCGAAAACCCTCTGAAATGTCTTAATAAACAAACTGAGGTTATTCACTACTGGATTGTCTTTCTCCTAGAGAGGGTTAATCCAGGCTAAGGCTTGACCGGAGAGATGCAACATCATAAGAGCAACCTTGGTACGATCCGGTGTGACTGCAGGTTGAAATGCAGGTTCTTCTTCAGGCTTAAATGAAATAGATCTGAAGAGGCATGCATATTTATACACACATACTTATGACAAGGCACAGATATGGATGTGATTAGTTTGCATTTAAAGGAATACTTCAACAGAAACACAAACATTTTTAACTATACACTGATAAGGTAGTGAAAGTTTTATGGTCCCTGAATTACTGTTGGGGCGTCACCAGGCCAGCAGTCTTATCTGTGCTATAGATGTCTCATATCTGCCATTCACGCATAAATCCTCGTGAAGAATTTAACCCTGTGTTGAAAGTTTTAAAAATTGTTATAAATTTTTATTCCCAACTTTTTATATGGCTTTGTGACTTAAAAACCGCCCTTCAGTATCATAACTCTCATATGTTCTATGGCGTGTCCATGACTAGAAAAGTACTCGCCACCGGGAATTCTATCTTTCTCTGTTTAATTATGTGGCGATGAGATTTCATCCTGTCTTTCAGTATTTTGTCCTGTTTCTCCAACATAAAGGCCCCCAACGGGACATTTACTGCATCGAATCAGGTACACAACATCAGACATGGATCTTATAGTCCTGCTGTGTGTTGGGGATCCGTATCCTGTCTGCAGTCAGTATATGTGAGCAGGTCTTGCAGCTCCTTACCTTACAAGGATAAGTTCCTTTTTGTGTGTCAGAGGACAATGCACTCCTGATTATAAAGTTCCTCAAATTTGAAGGTTGCCTGTAACATAGGAGGGGTGGATCTGGAAACATGGTTTTCAGATGGTCATCCTTGTGTAGGGTATGGTGGAGTTTCTTTGTGGTTTTCCTTAGTACCTCTAGCTGTGGATTGTAGGTCACTATCAGAGCCAGACGATTGTTTTGTTCCTTCTCTGTGTACTGGAGTAGTTGATTCCTGGGTATCCTGGTGGCTCTGGTGATTTGGTCATCAATTGAATATCATATCTACAAGATTACTTGGTTTCTCTTGCTGGGAACAATCACATTTTGCTATACTGGCTAACATGGTATCAAACCTTTTTTTTCAGAAATCCGACTGATATGCATTTGGATATTGAATTACTAATAATGGATATATATTATATTCCCTGAATATAAGGTACAGCAGGAAATATACAGGAAGTTCCTGTTGGGATTGCCCTTTTTAGAGCATGTTTCCCAAGATTAAAAAAGGAGGGCTGTTTTTGGTAGGGATCGAATAAAGAGAGTTTGACATCGCCTCTTCCCCCTCCCTTTCCTTCTTTTTATAGGATTATACATTTTAGTTATAATAAGGTTAATTTTAATGGTAGTCCCTCTTGCAAACTGTGGTTCAAGCAGCATGAACTTACTGACAGGTTCCCTTTAAGGGACCCCCGACTACTGTCAGTAAGTGTGGGAAAGGGAGGGCCTCAAAAAGCTCTGCATATGCCAATATTTGACAGAGGGCACCTCTTCCCCACCATGCATATATTTTTGACTGTGTTGAGAGGGTCCCTCAATATGTGGATAGGCAGTTGAGAAGGAGGACTTCAATCTATATGGATGATATTGAGAGCTTATGTAAGCCCTATGTTTCCTAACATATCAGTGTCTTCAAGAAGATTTACCAACTATTTTTGCACCTACCATAAAAATAATCTAGAGATAAGGATGAGGCTAATAGAAGATGTAAAACATCAATTTATTAAATATGTACATACCTTTTTGGCAGAAAATACTGGCAAACATATATAGAAGCCATAAGATGGCACAAAGATGAGAGATGTGTCTGACATGCCTAGTCGGCACCAAATATTCCACATTTGATACATTTGGAACAATAGTTGTAAATTGATGAATCCTGCATGTGTGTCAATAACCCTCTTAAAAGAATATTTACTCCTAGGGAGAGTAGCAACAGTCCTGAATTTTCTCTATTTGTAGATAATTTGTCTAACTGTGGATTGATGGCACACTCAGATCTTCAGCAATGCTTATAACACATCTTCTGAAGTCTTCATAAAAGTCTTTTCATTGAGGCATGGTTTACACTAACCAATCTTTCCTGAGAAGAACAGATTTGTCAGTAACCAGGCTCTGTGTGTCTTTATTTAATGAACAAAGCACCTGAGAAACCAACACTTTCAATCTCATGTCTTTACAGTAATTGAAACAACTTTTGCTAATTAATTTTTGGATAATTCATTGAGTGTAAAGACGCATAGTCTGGACAGGATGCAGTTTACATGCTCTCAAAAACCGCATGCAGTTTGACTACATATTCTTTTTTTGTCACCAAATTGCTGTAATTAAGATACATTTTATAACTATGTGTTTAAAGACCAAATTGATAGCACTGATGTGTAGTAAAATGTATCAATGAGCCAATCAATTATAATTTGAAGAATGTGCTTTTTGCATAAAACACAAGAAAACGCTTGAAGACAAGCGGAGAGAAACCTATGATCAAATGCTTAATCCACAGCTGATGAAGTTGATACATCAGCCGAGCTGCATCTGTATTGGGCATTAGAATTACTGTAGGTAGCAATAAAAAATTGACTTGTTGCAGTTTGCGGCCGCATCATGACCAAGCTGTGTTCTTACCCTTTCACACAAGAGCATACACGGCAAAGTCCTTTTTACGTTTTCATGTCTTCTCCTGAATGGGCATTTTTCTGCGATCACGGGC
Organism: Eleutherodactylus coqui; assembly: GCF_035609145.1. Lineage (NCBI taxonomy): Eukaryota > Metazoa > Chordata > Amphibia > Anura > Eleutherodactylidae > Eleutherodactylus > Eleutherodactylus coqui. The sequence goes on along the minus strand of NC_089845.1, from coordinate 139,106,826 downwards.
AGCGTTTTCTCGACCAATCACACGACCGCGAGTGTCGTTTTTAGCAAAAAAAATACGCCACACCCTGGAAAACCCTCGCTCTGCTAAAATCCTTGGAATTCCATCCAGTGCCTATATAGAGGCACCTGTAAGCTTTTCACAGCGTTGGACGCTGCAAAACTGCCTCGTCCTCCCTTCTTTTTCCCTGCTTCCATAAGAGTCTATGGGACCCGCCAGCGTATATTGGCCAAAAGATAGTTCCAGAACTATCTTTTTGGACACCGTATATATGCTGGATGTATTTCAGCCGCTTATGTAGAATCTTTCATCGTGCTGATGCATTTACACGATGTATAATCGCCCATGTGAACGGATGCATTGGGACCCAATGGGTAGCGTGTATACGCCTGAGCATGAAAACACGACATACATGCACTCGTGGGAATGAAGCCTGAGGCGTGTATACACCACATTTTCACGCCTGGGCACATATACGGTATCCATGTGAAGCATTAGTTTCTAATGCAGGCATTCACACGGGTGAATATACAATGTATAAATACACCGGCAGCGTGAAAAATAGAACGTATAGGCAGCCGGCGCATATAAGCTCAGTTCTGGAACTATCTTTTGGCCAACATACACTGGCAGGTCCCATAGACTCCTATGGGAGCAGGGAAAGAGAAGGGAGGGGGGGCAGCTTAGCAGCATCCAATGCTGTAAAAAGCATACAGGTGCCTCTATTTATGCACTGGAAGGTATCCTGAGGTTTTTGGCAGAGCGAGGATTTTCCGGGGTGTGGGGTATTTTTTCCCTAAAAAAGAACGCTTGCGGTCGTGTGAATGGATGAGAAACTCTGGCCGTGATTGCGTAAAAATGCCCATTCAGGCACTTCTATGCAGAGGGTGTGAAAACATAAAAACACCGTCACCCTTTATGCGCTCATGTAAAAGAGCCCTAACACAGAGGATCGCTCACTTTCAGTGTAGGAGATGGCTGCTCAAGGGGATCTAAAGGTCATCAAATTCAATGGTTCACTTGAAAGGTACAACTATTTGTGTGTTATTAGTTTAGTTAGATTGTGTTTGTCTATAATTGTGACTTAGCTAACGTGTTTTACGCAGAAATCCGAGTAATACCAAAGGGTTCACTTTGAGTTTTTGCAACTATATTATCGACTAAGGCATGTCAGGTGTTCTTCATCAATGTCTGCGGACCAATATTTATTCAGTGCATTTATCCCATTTCTAAACACTCCAAAGTAGTAAAAAAGAGGAAATACCATTTCTTGTCCTCCTGTGTCCTCTACTGCACATCTACTCACATTCTACTGGCCTGCAGACAGGCATTAGCTGTCCAGGTGCAGAAATTTAAAGGACTGCAAATTCTATCCACATTCATTTACAGTAGTTGAACTTCCTTTAAAGTTCCTCAGGGATGGCGCAGCCTTATGGTGTGACAGGTGTTTTTCCGTCCGGCTTCCTGTTGGGTCCGTTCCATTTATTGGATTATTGTTCTGTAGAGATCCTTAAACTTAGACTGAAGTTTAGAAGTGTTAATGGTAACACTGGAAATAAAGGACATGATTTTCTATCACATAATATAGAAAATTAGACCTATTTTGAAAGTTTGTGTGCTACTGGAGTTATGTGCGCTTTTCACAGTTTATTATAATAACATTGTGATGAAGTAACGGGAATCTATTAGATTTGTAGGTCCTATGTGGTACTGACTAGTGCTGAGCGACAACTTAAATATTCGGATCAGGAGTTACCCGCCCAATTTTAAAAAATAATTGTGAATCAAGATTCCTGATTCCCACTTTAATTAAAATCAATTGGAGTAAATATCGGGTTCTCTAATTTGGCCTCCTTGAACAGCAGTGGAGGCGGTGGTGGCAACAGCCCAGTGGTTAGCACTGCTGTCTTGTAGTAGTTGGGTCCCAGGAATGCCATCCTATGTGTGGCATGTTGCTAAAGGGTAGGGGGAAAATCTAAGAGGGGTGGTGTCCAACATGGCGGCCATTTTGAAAACAAGTTGATATTTTCAAATGGGAGGGGGTGCATGTGACAAATGTGTCTGGTAGACAATTTGATGAGGAATCCAAATTGGTGCTCAAATGTGATGTACCTTTATACCTGCCACAATTATTAACAATTTTTCTGGGACATGGAACAATCACTATAGGATATGCTCGATTTGCTGCTTGCTGTTTTGAATCATCAAGGCTATTCTCTTCTCCCATTCACAATGCAGACCTTAGCAGAAATGCTTGCACAGCCATCCAGAATCCACTGTTGTATGTGTGCCACAGTCTGGGTTTTCACTGCATAAACCCTGGACAGAACATCACCCAGTAGATAGAAGTCCGAGTGGGTGAGATACGCCAAGCATGGAGGCCACTCCACTGGGTCACAACACCCAATTCACTTCCCTGGAAACTGCTGATCCAAAAACTCGTGAAAAGCATGTCCATAACATGAGGGTAGGGAGCACCATTCTGCTGGAAGAACACTGAGAATCTGCCATCTTCATTACACAGGGATGGGAATACCTCCTCATGTAACAATTGCAGATACTTAGCAGTGGTAAGGTTACCACTGATGATGAATGAGCCCATTTTCTTCATACCCTACACATTGCACCACACCATGACTTTATGTATGCCAACCATCTTGGAGGGATGCAGGTTTTGTTTGTTCACTTCCTCGTTCATGTAGAAGTTTGCTTTATCACAGAACAGTTCTGCCTCTATGAAATGTAGATTACATTGCAATTGCTATGACACACATTTCACAAATTCAATGTGGCAATCAGGATCATCCCCAGTGGAGTAATGCAGCGACTGGATCTGGTACCGGTGTCATTTGTGCATAACCATTATCCACCCAATGGTGGTTCAACTCACCCCGTTCTCCCGTGACAGACTTTGGTTGCTACAATGTGGGCCATTGTTTTGCTTCATCTGTGGCAATTTTGTTACGTCCACTTTTTAGCCGGTCCAACACAGAAGCTGTTTGGTGAAGTTTGGCAAGCAAATTGCCAAATGTACCATGGCAGATGGGTGGTCTGTTAGGATGCCAACTATTGAAATTCACTGTAGTGACTCGGGTACCGCAACCCCTGGAGAGTGGTACAATCTCTGTCTCTCCTCTTGTGTTAATATCGCAGCCATATCTGTAACAAAGAGAACATAACTTTCATCCCCACTCTAAATGAGTGCAGGATCTATTGTGGATAGATTAGTCCACATTCCTCCAATACGTTCCAGAACAAATGCAAGTGAGAACGTCAGCACTCTCTTCAGGCAAACTTTATTAAGAGTCCAAAAACACCATATAATGTAGTGTTTAAAGCCAAAGAACTGAAACATCACTTTGTATGGTGTTTTTGGCCTCTACATAAAGTTTGCCTGCAGAGAGTGCTGACTTCGACACTTGCATTTGTTGAGATGCCATACGGTGGCATCCATCACTCATTGACTGCTGTTTAAAAGAAGTACAGCATGCGGTATAAACTTTTACTGAACTCTGAGGGAAGGAATAGCATACTGATCGATGCCCATGGGCCCTGGCACACTGCAGCTGTGGATAGCAAATGTTTAAAGGGAACCTGTCTCGTAGACACAGCACCAAAAACTACATTATGATGGTGATAGGGAGGCGGATGAGGTACCTTTTATACTCACCCGCTCTCTGGTTCTTGCAGCGTTCCTCTCTGAACATCACACACAGCACTGAAAATCCAACTCTTTTCAGTGCCATACGCGCGTTCTGCTATACAAGTCTATGGGAGAGTACGCACTTGGCACTGTGAAAAGAGTTGGATTTTCAGTGCCATGCGCGAGCTTCAGCAGTGGGCATCTCAGGACCCAGAGAGCAGGTGAGTATAAAGGATATCTCACGCGGCTCCCCGTCCCGTCCCTTAACAGCAGCATAACGTAGTTTATAGTGCTGTGGGGACGTGTCAGGATCCCTTTAAGGTAGAAGTGGTCATATTTAAGCTGGAATAATACAAGTTTTTGATGCAGTGTTCAACCCAACATAGGAGTAGATGCAAAAGAAAGGAGGTGAATTAGGATGCATTCACGCAGGCGAGGGCCATATTAGTCCAAGACACTTAGACCAATATTGCACTTATAAAATTGTGACTCTGGATGCGAGCATGATGCGTTTTTGCTTAAAAAACGCATTGCATCTATGTACTTGGGATTTTCACATGCCTTTTTCATGCGCATGAAAAAATCGCAAGTACTCCCAATGGTTTTCAATGGTAATAATCCGATAATCCGAGTGCGATGCGATTCTATTAAGGATCCCATTGGAAATAATGGTTGATTTCTTATGAGAAATCACCCAAAAATAGGATATGGGAGAAAAAAATTCTTCATAACCACGTTGAAATTAATGGGTTATTATTAACTCCACCCATATCACTATTGGATGGAACTCGCACGTAAAAACCACCTGTGTGAATACACCCTTAGTCTTTCCTCTGTACTTTTTACTTTTAAACTACAGTGATGCTTGAAAGTTTGTAAATCCTTCACAATTTTCAATATTTCTGCTTAGATTTGACTTAAAACTACATCAGATTTTCAAGCAAGTCTTGAAAGTAGATAAAGAGAACCAAACCAAACAAATGAGTCAAAAATATTACACTTGCTCATTTATTTATTGAAGAACATCATCCGATATCACATGTCTGGGAGCGGCTAAAGTATGTGAGCCTTTGCTTTCAGTATCCTCTTGTGCAGCAATAACTCATCTAAATGTTTCCAGTAATTGTCGATTAGTCTTGCACATCAGCTTTAAAGGAATTTTAGCCTATTCTTCCTCACAAAACAGCTTCAACTGATGGGTTTCCTCCCATAAACTGATTACTGCAGGTCCTTCCACAATATTTCTGTAGGATTAAAGTCAGAACTTTGACTTGTCTATTCCAGAACTTTACATCTCACGGAAATATATTCTGACATTTTCCTTTAGAACTGATTAGCATACTTCTGAATTCATTGTTCCATAATTATCATATGTCTGAGAGGCAAAAGTATGTGAACCTTAAGGATTAGCAGATAATTATAATCAATAACTAATAGAGATGAGCGAACGTACTCGGATAAGCACTACTCGTCCGAGTAATGTGCCTTATCCGAGTACCGCTGTGTTCGTGCTCAAAGATTCGGGACGCGCTGCGGAGCGGGGAGCTGCAGGGGAGAGCGGGGAGGAACGGAGGGGAGATCTTTCTCTCCTTCTCTCCCGGCCGCTCTGCCCCGCTCCCCGCTCCGACTCACCTGTCAGCAGCGGAGCGCCCCGAATCTTTGAGCACGAACACAGCGGTACTCGGATAAGGTACATTACTCGGACGAGTAGTGCCTATCCGAGTACGTTCGCTCATCTCTAATAACTAAGTGTAATATTTTTGACTTATTTGTTTGATGTGATTCTCTTTATCTACTTTCAGGACTTGTGTGAAAATCTTATATAGTTTTAGGTGAAATTTATGTCGAATTATGTAAATTCTGAAAAGTTCACAAACTTTCAACCACCACTGGACATGTGTGATTCCAGCAACCACTGCCCTTCCTGCACAAATGGCTCACAACAAGATTAAATTAGAGAACTACATTTTTCAAGAAAAAGTTGCTGTCATCGTCTTGGGAAAAAGTGTAACAGGTTGATGGATGTACTGAAGACACCTTTATGATACATTTAAGCTTGTGTCCTATTAATTCAACTTCATTTATCTACAGTAACTCCAAAGGATTGACATATTAAATGATTGAACCCTTCCATGAAAGGACATGAAGATCTGCAATCTGTCAGGAAATTTCCAAACCAATCTAGTTTTAATTATAGGTCTTTTATTTCTTTATATGTTACTGATACAGAGACAATATTGAGAGAGAGGAGACCACAGTGCGCTTCCTTTCGGAGCTCGGCTCTCTGATCTTACAGCATAATAAAGCCAGCTAAGCCCGAACCTACGTGGTTTAACTTTTCATTCAGCCTGTGATGATATATTAATTATAATCAAAGCATACTTCTGAAATAGGATTTAATTGTGCTTGTGATCTGGCATCCGAACAAGAACCTTTCCCTGTAATACCACTTTATTAGGGATTAGTGGAAGTTCAGAGCTGCATATTTTAGGTCATATTTAAGGGCGGAAACCATTTTCTAAAATCATTTTTGGCCTTTGTCAATTTACATATCTGGCATAGATTTACTGGCACTTTCTTCAGGTGGTTAGTGCGTTTTGCTCTCAAAAGCTGGGCGTTTAACTTTGCAGGAAACGGCTTGGCAAATTATTTTGGAAACCCAAGTTTATTGTGTATTTTTCCCTAATTCACAAGGTGTTAGTTCATTTACTGTCTAAAAGTGTGTGTGTGAGTTGGCAGCATCACCACATTATTAATATCCAGAGGAAGCCGTGTTTTACTACACTTAACGGCATTCTGGTGCATTGATGTATTTGTAGTTCAGTAGATTAGATTAGTCAATACAATTAGGACACAAAAATACAGGTCTTTCTTTTAAAAGAGGTCAGAAGTAGAAGTTGGACTGTTACCACAAACTACAAATCAGTATACCTCGAAAGACAGCAAAATGGCATTCTAAGGTGGCCAAGCAGATTAGATAAGAATAGACTGATGGTTGCACAAACAATCGCATGGTTAGCTATTGTTTTGCCTACACTCGTACCCATTGTAGTCCATATTGGCCATTACAATAGTTCGCCAAACATGTCAAATTACCGTATATATTCGAGTATAAGCCTAGTTTTTCAGCACATTTTTTGTGCTGAAAAAGCCCCCCTCGAGTCAGGGAAAGCTTTCAAAAAACCCCTCCATACTCACCCCCCAGCCGGCGGCGGTGCGGCAGGCAGCTTGAATTCTCTCTGCTGTCATACCCTGCCGTTCTCTTTGCTTGGCTCTGTCATCCCCTGCCGTCAGCGCTGTGTAAGTAAGAGCTGTGATTGGATCAAGCATTAGCCAATCATAGCCGGTGCTTGATCATCCACAGCCAATCAAGCTGCTTTAGAATTCTCCCCGCTGTCATTTCTCTGCTTGACTTTCAAATCCTCTGCCGTCAGTGCTGTGTAAACAATCGCTGGGATTGGATCGAGAGCCAGCTGTGATTGGCTGGCGCTCAATCCAATCAAAGCGCTTACTTACACAGCGCTGACAGAGCCAAGCAGAGAGGACAGCGGGGGATGACAGCGGTGTCGCACAGACACAGATGCCAGCTGGGAGGTGAGTATGGAGTGTTTTTTTTTTACCTAGTATATACTCTAGTATAGCTCGGCTTATACTCCAGTAAATAGGTTTTCCCAGTTTTTTTGGTGAAACTTATGGACTTGGCTAATACTTGAGTATATACGGTATACCTGGCAAATCTTTTTGGGAGTGTATTTTCCCCCAACTGTAGAATGAAAATGTCAAACATGGCCGAAATCTTGCTAGACGGTAATTCTGTGTAATTGATCAGCTAAAACGTTGTTCGTTGTTACATTTCACTCAATGGATGATCCTTCTGGTTGAAATTGTCCATTTTCATTAACTTTAATCCAATGAGTTTGGGAGCCTTAGCTTTCAGCACCTTAGTAGGAAATATAACTGCTATACTATGTCAGGTAGTTATTGGAAAGGTACAATGGGCACATGCTCCACCATGGCCACCCTCCTCGCCCAAGATGGTTTTAGCTACTTATTTCCCATTTCTCTTTTTCTTTGCCTAGTATTGTTTTCTTACACCTTAGAAGTTTTCAGACACCGATCACCTCTGAGCCCACCACCCAGCACTGTTTTTGAAAGCAACCATATTTTTCTAATCCCTTTAACCTCTTAAGGTCGAGGATGTTTTGGTCCAAAAGAATGAGACACTTTTTGGGGATTTTACCCATGTGGTAGTTTTACGTCTGCTATTTTTTTTTTCTTAAATTATTTTTGCCGTGTTTTCTCCGTAGCATATATACATTGTTTTTAATTTGTAGTTGTTAATTTTTAAAATTACTATATTCTAAAATAAAGTGCAAGGATGGATTCCTTATTTTGTTTCACACACTTTTATATATAACTTGTATAATCTCGGATTACAGAACACGTATGGCGACAGTTTAAGTTGACGTTGGCAGTGGTATATATATATAAATAGATAGATATTTTAATTATATTCCTTAACTTTTCAAAACTTATCTTCGTAACAATTTTTTTTACTATTTATGCTCCCCATGACATCATAAAAGACCTCCAGGGGTCATTCACATTTTTTTTTATTTCACACTTTTTCACTGTAACTGGCTCATCCATAGGAGCCCTAGTTACAGGGAAAAACATCCCCATGTACCGACAATAGTCACTGGTGATCTGTGTCTGCTAAGACCCTGCAGCTCTGTCAGAGAAGGGGAAACCTGGCGATCATGTGATTGTCTGGTTGAATAACAAAAGTAACACTTCCACTTTCTCTATTCACTACATAGTGCTCATTGAGAGCTATGTAGTCTGCAAGATAAAAGGCAGAAATGGTTAAAAACTGCTTCTCCCTTCTCCTCCGGGTCCTCAGTTGTGACTAACAACCAATGACCAAACCTGCTCCTGCTACATTGCATGAACAGGAACTTTAATCCCATGCCATATTTTTACTATCGGCTGGGTTTACAGCCCAGGTCCAAGTACTATAGATTTACAGCACTTGGTCCTTATTACCCCTGTTTCCCCGAAAATAAGACAGTGTCTTTTATTAATTTTTACTGCAATAGATTGTACTTTTTCACATGTACAGCTGCCTGGACACTATTTATATTGTCCTTTTTTATTAACTGTAAATAGGGCTCAATTTTGAAGCAGGGCTTATACTTCAAGCATCCTCAAAAATACTGAAAAAGCATTCTGCATCCTCAAAAATCCAGAAAAATCCTGCTATGTCTTATTTTCAAGGTATGTCTTATTTTCAGGGAAACAGGGTAGGTTAAACCTATTTAGCATAGCTTATGGATATTGGAAGAAACAAACCATCATGATACAATTGCTCTTTGGATAGAGTGGAAAAAGATGATTTGATTGGGTCTGAAACATAGGTAATGGGAAATGTTTTGTTCTAAGAGTTGTTTTGCACTCCGCTTCTTTTTGAAAAAAAGCCACAATTTTTGTGGAAGCTTTTTATGCAGTATTTTTAAGTCAAACTAAGAAGTGGATTCAAAAGTACTGGTAAATATAAAATTGGCTGCAGAGGTCTGAGGTGAGCTACAGTAAGTGTATCCTTATAGGATAGTCTAATGGGTAGCAAAAATTCTACAATATGCAAAAGATGAAGATGCTGCCAGCCTAGGGACACCATCTGTTGTGGTGTGCTCGACGCAATAAGGAAGTGAGTCTGGGGTTGTGTCTCTATGTCAATCTAGTCCACATGACTGCACCTTTGCCACTTTTGAATGCCTCTTTCCTTTCATTACAGAAGTTCCTTTAGGTGTGGTCTGTCAGAATTCCCTCTAAGTCTCCTGTCATTGCTCAGTGCCTTATGAGTCTTGCTTCAATACCTCCTGTGGTGTATGTACTGATTGGCCGACAGAGAGGTGTTTCACTTGCTGACCAATCAGTCACAACTGGTGTGTATTTATTCTGGCCCTGCATGGTTACTAGTTATTCTGCTGTGTGCATGCTTGCTAGTCAGATGTCTACCTGTCTGGTGGTGTTCATGCTTGGTCTGAATTCTGTCCTCCTTGAGCCACCCGTCTGATGGTGATTGGATGCCTAAGTTCTGTCTTGTTTATTCCACCCGTCCGATGGTGGCCTGATGTCTGTGTCTAGTCCTATATATTTTTTTTGTGGTCAGACTTCTGAGATATATTTACCTCCTGAGGTGTTTGGTGAAGCTGCAAACTCTTGTCAGCAAAGTACTTATTGCTATTAATACTGTGTAATACCTGAGGATAAGTCAAAAATAATCTGCACTGCACTTTTTTTTTCTTGGTTCATGTGTTTTATCTCTCTCTCTCCCTGCCTGCCACCTAAAAAATTTTCCATTGACCTGCACGCTGTGTCGGGGCAGGGAGGGGCCAAAACAGGCACGTCACAGCGGGGAGGAGCCAAAAACTGGGGCGGGTTCCTCCCCCTTTCCTAAATTTGGCAGTATAGATCACCTCAAGCAGCAGCCCTCCTATTGAGCTGTTTTAGCATGCTGGATAGCTCCCCCGAGTCCTAGCACCTTGTTCTCCTGTCCATGTTCCTAGTTCCATGTTTCCCTGTCTTGGTCCACCCTGTGTTCCTGATTAGGCTCTCTATAAAAGCCTGGTCTTGCCACTCCCTCCTTGTGTGTTATTGTGCCCTGTGCCTCTAATAAAGCGTCTCTCCCACATACTTGCTCCTCTACAACTGATCATCCATCTCATTTACCAGACCTTGGGGATACCTCCTGACAATGTTATTGATTCAACCCTTTGTACTGCACCACCATCTCATGTACCAGACCTCAGCTATACCTTCTGACTACATTATTGCTTCAACCCCTTGTACCATTTTGTGAACCAGACCCCGGCTACTCCTGGACCACGCTACCTTCCTGTAAGAGGCTACAGTATGAGATTTCAGTCCTGCACTAGACTTATGACAGAATAACATGCCACAAAATGGAGTCCATTGTAACCACATTACGGAAACAAGTGGTGGAATTACAAGAGTATTGTGCCACATATCAGGAGAAGGTTTCTACCCTAAAAGGAGGTAGATATTGTGCAGTGACAAGTACATAAGTCACACTATTCCAAAGCCAATGTTCACATGACACTACCGTCAAGATTTGATGGGGACCGCCACCAATACAGAGGGTTCCTGAACTAATGCCGCATCTTTTTCCAGATGAGACCCGCTCCATTTACTAGTGACTGAAAGAAGTTGATGTTCATTATTACCCTGCTGGAAGGTGAAGTGCTTGCTTGCACCTCACTTTATGTGGAAAATGACAGCACCCTTCTTCAAGTGTTTGATGACCCGAACCGCTGTGCAATAGCCAAAAGGAAATTGCGTAATCTCCGACAGGGTCAACGTTCAGTCGAAAAGTATACAGTAGAATTTTGCATGGAATCTCGCTGCAAAACTGAGTCAGTTCTGAAGAGAACTCTCGGAAGGGGTTAAAGATGAGCTGACCCGAGTGGAGACCCTGCATGATTTGGAAGACTTTATTCAAATAATTATCCACATAGATCAGAGGCTTAAAGAATGGCAAAAGGAAAAGTTATGGTTTTTCGGGAAAAAAAACATCCAATTCATTCAATCCACCCCCCCTAAACACTCAACCAAGGATGGACATTTCACACAAACCAATGCAGATTGATGCCATCCACAAACCCCTCTCCTTGGCAGAGAAAGAGAGGCGGCACTCTTAGAATTTATGCCTATACTGTGGGGTGTCTGATCATTATGCTATGAACAGTCCTAATAAGTTCCAGAGGACTATAACCTTCACACAGGTAAAGACCACAGTTAACCCTACCAACCCGAAAGGGCCGGGTACTACTCTGCCAGCCATCCCATCGGTTACCCAAGAAGACAAGGAGAGGCATCACCCATCCCCTCACTTTCTTATCCCTATCAAGATAACTATGGGGAGCCATAACATCTTATGCACTGCCATGTTGGATTCAGGAGCAGGAGGGAATTTCATGGACTGCCAGTATGCTCTTGACAATCATATTGCAATCCGAGCTAAAATCGAACCCGTTGACATGGAAACAGTGGGCGAGTCCCCTCTAGTTTCGGGGCCTGTCACTCAGGAGACAAGTGAACTTGATATTCATCTAATTTCTTCTTCAAAATTTCCAGGCATCCTAGGAATCCCTTGGTTCTCTACTCACAGCCTTGCCATCAACTGGGAATCAAGAACTACCACCTTGCCCTCAGAGAATTGTAAGGTGAATTGCCAATCCAAGCTGCCCTCGCCCAGTCAGGGACAAGACCCTAAGAGTGCTGCTCTAGAAAACGAGATGTTGCCACCATAATACCAGTTATCCAATGACGACTGCTGCAAAAAGAGAACCAATCAACTGCCCCCTCATCGGCTAAATGATGGCCCAACTGAGCTTCTACCTGGATCTTCTATTCCATTTACACTACCTGGATCTTCTATTCCATTTACGTGTATCTACAACCTTTTGGAACCAGAATTAAAAGACCTTCGGGACTATTTGGATGAAGATCTCCAAAAGGGTTTCATTAGGTCCTGTTCCTCCCCAGCGGGACACCCATTTTCTTTGTACTCTTCGACCATGTGTTGACTACCGGGAACCGAACAAGATCACTATTAAGAATCGCTATCCTCTACCGTTAATCTCGAAACTGCTGGACAGGCTATGGGCAGCAAAAATCTTTACTAAACTGGACCTCAGAGGAACATATAATCTGGTATAGATCTGCCCGGAATGAATGGAAAACAACATTCAGAACAAGGTATAGACACTTTTAATGTCTAGTCATGCCATTTGTTCTGTTCAATGCTCTTGCCATCTTCCAACAATTCATTAACAATGTATTTCGAGACCTACTGGATCAATTTCTGGTGGCCTACCTCAATGATATCCTCATTTTTTCTGACAACATGGAAGAACATCATAACCACATTTGGTTAGTCTTAGAGTGACTCCAAAAGAACCGCCTCTATATCAAACTAGAGAAGTGTGAATTTGAACAGACCTGGATGCAGTTTCTAGGGTGTATCATCTCTCCAAATGGTCTGAGTATGGACCCTACCAAGATTATGGCTGTTGTAAATTGCCTGTCCCCAAGAACTTAAAAGAGGTTCAACGCTTTGTTGGGTTTGCCAATTTTTACAGGAAATTCATAAAAGACTTTTCAAAAAACATCCTGCCTATCACCACTCTCACAAAGAAAACACAAGCATCTTCATGATCCCCAGAGGCACAGGATGCCTTTGAAAGATTAAAGACCCTCTTTACATAAGCAGCACCGATACTGATCCACCCAAATCCAGAATTGCTCTTTATCATGGAGGTTGACACCTCCGATTTGGCAGTGGGTGCGATCCTGTCACATTGAGTCAGAGACAAAATGCAGATACATACATGTGCCTTTTTATCTTCCACCTTATCACCTGCAAAAAGAAACGATGACATTGGGAATAAGAAATTCTAGCCATTAAGGTAGCCTTCTTTGAATGGAGGAAAGTAGCTGTTAGCAAAAAACAAAACCTTTCTGTGCTCAATGAATTGCTCGTTCTCACAAATGGTGGTCGTCAAGAATACATAGGAGTTACACTTACTCGGGAGGAGGGGGGTGTGATGACCAAAAGCCCCCCCCTCCTTGAAGTGATGTCTCCTTTCTCTCCAAATAAACGTCACGTTCCAAGTGTTAAAGCAGAATAATAACACTTTATTCCAATATACGATAAAAGCGGGCAACGCGTTTCTGTGCTCACAGGCACCTTTCTCAAGCCATTCTTTGAATGGAGACACCTTCTGAATGGAGCTCAGCAACTGGTGATTGTTCTCACAGACCACAGGAATCTAGAGTTTCCCCATACTGTCATGAGACTATGAGCGAGACAAGCACAATGGGCCTTATTATTTTCGAGATTCAACTGTATTGTCTCCTGCTGACCGGGCTCCAGGAACGGTAAGGCCGATGCACTATTGAGGATTCTAGGTGAATCACGAGAGGAGAGTGAGATGGACAGTACTATTCTGCCCCCCCCCCCCTCAAATGTTTTTGAATTGCTGATAAAGGTTAAAGAAAGGTATGAAAGCAATCCTTTCCTCAAGCATATGTAGTCATAAAAAACGCTCACCTCCTCCTAGAAGTTTTCTATTTCTATAATAGTTATAACAGTTTATTGAAGATATAAAGTATATGGTTTAAGAACTTCAAAATATCCTCCCTCATTTTTAGAGTGTGCTGGAAGGAGGAGGGCTCTCTAGTGAGCTTAATGTGTAAGGGCTATCAGCTGATTTTCGAAGAACAATGTGTGTTCAAGCAATGGTATGTCATATGTGATCAAGGCCACTGCGTCGTTGGAAACGTGCTATCTTTAAACTCTAATGCCTGCTGTTTTAAAGAATATTTTCATATGTAAGAGCCAACACTTTGTATCACTGTACTTTCCTCAAGCAACCTTCTAAAGAAGTGCATCTTTATTTCAAAAAACAGTTCTGGGTGCACAAGAATAGACTGCACATTCCCGATGTGGGTTGACTCGAGGTCCTAAAACAGTTCCATGACTCCAAACTTGCTGGCCATCCCGAAATCTCAAGGACCTTGAAGCTCCTGCTTCGCTTCTAAAGGTGGCCCAATTGCAAGGATGCTGTGAATGAATATGTCAACTCTAGAGATGAGCGAACGTACTCGGTAAGGGCGATTTTGCAATCAAGCACCGCGATTTTCGAGTACTTCACTACTCGGGGAAAAGTACTCGGGTGCGCTGTGGGTGAGCGGGGGGTTGCAGCGGGGAGTGGGGGGGAGAGGGAGAGAGAGAGAGAGGGCTCCCCCCTGTTCCCCGCTGCTACCCCCCACTCCCCTCTGCAACACCCCGCCCCACAGCGCATCCGAGTACTTTTCACCCGAGTAGTGAAGTACTCAAAAATCGCGGTGCTCGATTGCGAAATCGCCCTTACCGAGTACGTTCGCTCATCTCTAAACTCCTCTGACACATGTGCACTGAATTAAATACCCCAAGATTGTCTGCTGGGACTATTACAGCCACTTCCAGTTCCATCTAAACCATGAGGATCCATATCTATGGACTTTATTGTGGACCTCACACCATCAAAAGTGATGACCACCATTCTAATGGTGGTAGACCGGCTTACTAAGATGGCCCATTTTATCCCCACCAAAAGGATCCCAATAGCGGAGTATACTGCAAAACTGGTAATCAGAGAAGCTTTTAAACTGCATGGAATACCAGATGATGTTGTTTCTGACAGGGGAGTACAGTTCACATCAAAGTTTTGGAAGAACTTTTGCTCAACCCTGGGAATCACTGTTAATCTATCCTCAGCATTTCACCCTCAGTCCAAAAGTCAGACCGAAAGGACAAACCAAACTCTGTAACAGTATCTCTGTAGCTTCATCTCCCATCTCTAGGACGATTGGGTGGACTGCCTACCAACGGTAGAGTTCACATATAATAGTGCCAGGCATTGCTCGACCTCACAAAATCCATTTTTTGCAAACTATGGACTACATCCAGTGTCCATTCCGGGCCTCTCAGATGAGATAACTGTCCCCATGGCCAACTACAGACTGGTAACCTTACAAGAAACTCAAGAAAAATTAAAGGAAATACTGAAGGAGCCCAGGTGAGCTACAAATAAGCTGCAGATCGCCATCACAGGGCCACTCCTGCCTTTCAAAAAGGGGACAAAGTGTGGCTGTCTACCTAGAATCTGAAGAGCCAGGTCCCTTCTTCCAAGCTCAGACCAAAATATATGGGGCCATTTCCAATCACAGCAAGAGTGGGCCAAGTAGTGTTCTATCTGGGCCTGCCTAGCAATCTTAAAACCCATCCCATTTTTCATACGACTTCTGAAAATGCCTTTCCAGGAAGAGGTCAGCCACTTCCTCCACTAGTGAATGTTCAAAGGGAAGAGTAGTATGTTGTGGACAATATTTTCTACTCACAACTTCATAGAGGGGTTTGTAGTACCTGATAAGGAAGAAGGAGGATGCTTCTGTCAGAATTTGAACCTGCGACCTCCTAGCACCTTGTTCCTTGTCCTCTGTGTCCTATCCATGTTCCCAGTTCCATGTTTCCTTGTCTTAGTCCACTCTGTGTCTTGTACCTTCCCTGATTAGACTCTCTATAAAAGCCTGGCCTTGCTACTCTCTCCTTACGTGTTATTGTGCCTTGTGTCTCAAATCAAGCGTCCCTCCCACATACTTGCTCCTCTACAACTGATCATCCATCTTATGTACCAGACCTTGGCTATATCGCCTGACTACGTTATTGCTTCAACCCTTTGTACTGCACCCGCATCTTGTGAACCAGATCCCGGCTACTCCTAGACCATGCTACCTTCTTATCCCATGCTAGACTTCAGTCCCGTGCTAAACTCGTGACAATAATACTCGTATATACAGCCACTATACAACCTTGCTTTACCCCATTATGATATCAAAAGTTGCTTCAGTTTTTCAGGACTTTTATATAGAAGGTCCACCTTTATACAATTTTCTTTGAGCATCTATTGCCTTTTGGCATAAATGAGAATTTATTTTCTCATAACCAAGTTACCTGGGGTCACAGCCCAATGTTTAGCTTATACTATGTTTAACATGGTTTAGGACACATAAATAAAAGCAAAGCAATTTCAAGCAACTCAAGTAGAGGTGTACATTCCTCCATTTACCTCAGCTTCATCCTCTGTTAATACTTAGTTCTTCTTCTGCAACTACAAACATGACGAGAAATAAAAAAGAGGAGCCAGTCCTCTTAAACTAACATTGTTCTCAGCTGCGACTAATCCACCACAACAAGGAACATATAATGGTAACTCTGTTGAAACTTGTACTATATCTCAAGCCTCTCAGGTTTCTCCTACGTCTAACAGAGATGCTGTCTTCATATTCAAAGCATGAGAATACTCTACAGGGACCTACCATACCGTCCACTTCACCACAAGATACAAAAACAAACGCTGTATCGTCACACACTTCCCCCTTAGTAAATGCAAAAGAGATAATAAGCACAAGCCCGCCATCTTTTTTAACCATTAGACAACATCACACCTAAAACACTGAAAGCTATGTTTCAAGATCTTAAAGATACAATTCAGAAAGACATTAAAGAATCTGTATCATCCATTCATGCTATAGGTGACAACACTTCACATCTTGAAGTAAAGATGGAGGATTTTATGTTAGCTCACAATTAGAGATGAGCGAGCACCAAAATGCTCCGGTGCTCGTTACTCGGGACGAAATTATCGCGATGCTTGAGGGTTCGTTTCGAGTAACGAACCCCATTGAAGTCAATGGGCGATCCGAGCATTTTTGTATATCGCCGATGCTCGCTAAGGTTTTCATTTGTGAAAATCGGGGCAATTCAAGAAAGTGATGAGAACGACACAGCAATGGATAGGGCATGCGAGGGGCTACATGTTGGGCTGCATCTCAAGTTCCCAAGTCCCACTATTAAGCCACAATAGCGGCAAGAGTGGGCCCCCCCCTCCCAACAATTTTTACTTCTGAAAAGCCCTCATTAGCAAAGCATACCTTAGCTAAGCACCACACTACCTCCAACAAAGCACAATCACTGCCTGCATGACACTCCGCTGCCACTTCTTCTGGGTTACATGCTGACCACCCCCCCCCCCCCCCCCGCACGACCCAGTGTCCACAGCGCACACCAAACTGTCCCTGCCCAGCCTTCAGCTGCCCTCATGCCACGCCACCCTCATGTCTATTTATAAGTGCGTCTGCCATGAGGAGGAACCGCAGGCACACACTGCAGAGGGTTGGCACGGCTAGGCAGCGACCCTCTTTAAAAGGGGCGGGGTGATAGTCCACAATGCTGTACAGAAGCAATGAGAAATCCAATCCTGTGCCACCTCCATGTGGAGCTGCACACGTGGGCATAGCAATGGGGAACCTATGTGCCACACACTATTCATTCTGTTAAGGTGTCTGCATGCCCCAGTCAGACCGCGTTTTTTTTATAAATAGTCACAGACAGGTACAACTCCGCAATGGGAATTCCGTGTGCACCCACAGCATGGGTGGCTCCCTGGAACCCACCGGCGGTACATAAATGTATCCCATTGCATTGCCCATCACAGCTGAGGTAATGTCGTGCTTAATGCAGGTGTGCTTCGGCCCACACTGCATGCCCCAGTCAGACTGGGGTTCTTTAGAAGTGGACACATGCAGTTACAACTCCGTGTGGACCGACAGCATGGGTGGGTGCCAGGAAGCCACCGGCGGTACATAAATATATCCCATTGCAGTGCCCAACACAGCTGAGGTAATGTCATGCTTAATGCAGGTGGGCTTCGGCCCACACTGCATGCCCCAGTCAGACTGGGGTTCTTTAGAAGTGGACACATGCAGTTACAACTCCGTGTGGACCGATAGCATGGGTGGGTGCCAGGAAGCCACCGGCGGTACATAAATATATCCCATTGCAGTGCCCAACACAGCTGAGGTAATGTCGTGCTTAATGCAGGTGGGCTTCGGCCCACACTGCATGCCCCGGTCAGACTGGGGTTCTTTAGAAGTGGACACATGCAGTTACAACTCCCTGTGGACCCACGGCATGGGTGGCTCCCTGGAACCCACCGGCGGTACATAAATATATCCCATTGCAGTGCCCAACACAGCTGAGGTAATGTCGTGCTTAATGCAGGTGGTCTTCGGCCCACACTGCATGCCCCAGTCAGACTGGGGTTCTTTAGAAGTGGACACATGCAGTTACAACTCCCTGTGGACCCACGGCATGGGTGGCTCCCTGGAACCCACCGGCGGTACATAAATATATCCCATTGCAGTGCCCAACACAGCTGAGGTAATGTTGTGCTTAATGCAGGTGGGTTTCGGCCCACACTGCATGCCCCAGTCAGACTGGGGTTCTTTAGAAGTGGACACATGCAGTTACAACTCCGTGTGGACCGACAGCATGGGTGGGTGCCAGGAAGCCACCGGCGGTACATAAATATATCCCATTGCAGTGTCCAACACAGCTGATGTAACGTCAGCTGTAATGCAGGTGGGCTAAAAATTAATTTGATTACACTGTAGGCGAGGGCCCCCAAAAATTGGTGTACCAACAGTACTAATGTACCTGAGAAAAATTGGCCATGCCCAACCAAGAGGGCAGGTGAAACCCATTAATCGCTTTGGTTAATGTGGCTTAATTGGTAACTAGGCCTGGAGGCAGCCCAGTTAAAATAAAAATTGGTTCAGGTGAAAGTTTCAACGCTTTAATGAGCATTGAAACGTATAAAAATTGTTTAGAAAAATTATATGACTGAGCCTTGTGGGCCTAAGAAAAATTGCCCGTTCCGCGTGATTATGTGAGGTGTCAGGAGGAGGAGCAGGAGGAGGAGGAGGAATATTATACACAGATTGATGAAGCAAAAAGGTCCCCGTTTTTGATGGTGATAGAGAACGATGCTTCCATCCGCGGGTGCAGCCTACGTATTGCTTAGGTATCGCTGCTGTCCGCTGGTGAAGAAGAGAAGTCTGGGGAAATCCAGGCTTTGTTCATCTTGACGAGTGTAAGCCTGCCGGCACTGTCGGTTGACAGGTGGGTACGCTTATTCGTGATGATTCCCCCAGCCACACTAAACACACTCTCTGACAAGACGCTAGCCGCAGGACAAGCAAGCACCTCCAGGGCATACAGCGCGAGTTCAGGCCACGTGTCCAGCTTCGACACCCAGTAGTTGTAGGGGGCAGAGGCGTCACCAAGGACGGTCGTGCGATCGGCTACATAACTCCCTCACCATCCTTTTACAGTGCTCCCGCCAACTCAGCCTTGACTGGGGACCGGTGACACAGTCTTGCTGGGGAGCCAGAAAGCTGGCAAAGGCCTTGGAGAATGGTCCCCTGCCTGCGCTGTACATGCTGCTTGATCTCTGCACCTCCCCTGCTACCTGGCCCTCGGAACTGCGCCTTCGGCCACTAGCGCTGTCGGATGGGAAGTTTACCATCAGTTTGTCCACCAGCGCCCTGTGGTATAGCATCATTCTCGAACCCCTTTCCTCTTCGGGAATGAGAGTGGAAAGGTTCTCCTTATACCGTGGGTCCAGCAGTGTGTACACCCAGTAATCCGTAGTGGCCAGAATGCGTGTAACGCGAGGGTCACGAGAAAGGCATCCTAACATGAAGTCAGCCATGTGTGCCAGGGTACCTGTACGCAACACATGGCTGTCCTCACTAGGAAGATCACTTTCAGGATCCTCCTCCTCCTCCTCCTCTGGCCATACACGCTGAAAGGATGACAGGCAAGCAGCATGTGTACCCTCAGCACTTGGCCAAGCTGTCTCTTTCCCCTCCTCCTCATGCTCCTCCCCCTCCTCCTCCTCCTCCTCCTCTGGCCATACAGGCTGAAAGGATGACAGCCAAGCAGCATGTGTACCCTCAGCAGTGGGCCAAGCTGTCTCTTCCCCCTCCTCCTCATGCTCCTCCCCCTCCTCTTCCTCTCCTCAACGCGCTGAGATATAGACATAAGGGTGCTCTGACTATCCAGCGACATACTGTCTACCCCCGCCTCCGTTTCCGAGTGCAAAGCGTCTGCCTTTATGCTTTGCAGGGAACTTCTCAAGAGGCATAGCAGAGGAATGGTGATGCTAATGATTGCAGCATCCCCGCTCAGCATCTGGGTAGACTCCTCAAAGTTTCCAAGGACCTGGCAGATGTCTGCCAACCAGGCCCACTCTTCTGTAAATAATTGAGGAGGCTGACTCCCACTATGCCACCCATGTTGGAGTTGGTATTCCGCAATAGCTCTACGCTGCTTATAGAGCCTGGCCAACATGTGGAGCATAGAGTTCCACTGTGTGGGCACGTCACACAGCAATCGGTGCACTGGCAGATGAAACCGATGTTGCAGGGTCCGCAGGGTGGCAGCGTCCGTCTTGGAGTTGCGGAAATGTGCGCTGACCCGGCGCACCTTTCCGAGCAGGTATGACAATTGTCGGTAGCTTTTCAGAAAGCGCTGAACCACAAAATTAAAGACATGGGCCAGGCATGGCACGTGCGTGAGGCTGCCGAGCTGCAGAGCCGCCACCAGGTTACGGCCGTTGTCACACACGACCACGCCCGGTTGGAGGCTCCATGGTGCAAGCCTGTGGTCGGTCTGCTCTGTCAGACCCTGCAGCAGTTCGTGGGTTGTCTGCCTCTTCTCTCCTAAGCTGAGTAGTTTCAGCACGGCCTGCTGACGCTTGCCCACCGCTGTGCTGCCATGCCGCGCGACACCGACTGCTGGCGACGTGCTGCTGCTGACACATCTTGATTGCGAGACAGAGGTTGTGTAGGAGGAGGAGGAGGGTGGTTTAGTGGAGGAAGCATACACCGCCGCAGATACCACCACCGAGCTGGGGCCCGCAATTCGGGGGGTGGGTAGGACGTGAGTGGTCCCAGGCTCTGACTCTGTCCCAGCCTCCACTAAATTCACCCAATGTGCCGTCAGGAAGATATAGTGGCCCTGCCCGCCTGTGCTTGTCTACGTGTCTATTTTTAAGTGGACCTTGGCAGTAACCGCGTTGGTGAGGGCGCGTACAATGTTGCGGGAGACGTGGTCGTGCAGGGCTGGGACGGCACATCGGGAAAAGTAGTGGCGACTGGGAACCGAGTAGCGCGGGGCCGCCGCCATCATGCTTTTGAAAGCCTCCATTTCCACAAGCCTATACGGCTGCATCTCCAGGCTGATCAATTTGGCAGTGTGCACGTTTAACGCTTGAGCGTGCGGGTGAGTGGCGGTGTACTTGCGCTCGCGCTCAAACAGTCGCACTAGCGACGTCTGGACGCTGCGCTGAGAGACATTGCTGGATGGGGCCGAGGACAGCGGAGTTGAGGGTGTGGGTGCAGGCCAGGAGACGGTAGTGCCTGTGTCCTCAGAGGGGGGTTGGATCTCAGTGGCAGGTTGGGGCACAGGGGGAGAGGCAGCGGTGCAAACCGGAGGCGGTGAACGGCCTTCGTCCCACCTTGTGGGGTGCTTGGCCATCATATGCCTGCGCATGCTGGTGGTGGTGGCTCCCCAGCTGATCTTGGCACGACAAAGGTTGCACACCACTGTTCGTCGGTCGTCAGGCGTCTCTGTGAAAAACTGCCACACTGTTGAGCACCTTGACCTCTGCAGGGTGGCATGGCGCGAGGGGGCGCTTTGGGAAACATTTGGTGCATTATTCGGTCTGGCCCTGCCTCTACCCCTCGCAACCGCACTGGCCCGGCCTGTGCCCACACCCTGACTTGGGCCTCCGCGTCCTCGCCCGCGTCCACGTCCTATAGGCCTACCCCTACCCCTCAGCATGCTGTATTACCAGTAGTGCAGAAACAGAACGCTGTAATTAAATGTGCCGCTTATTGGCCTGTGGTTGGAGGCTGACTTCGCTTACGGAATGCCAGGAAATAATTTGGCGCAAGCCTGCTGTAACACTTAGCTGGCTGCGTATGAATTGGGAGGACTACTACACCCAGCAGAGACCCAGAACACTGAGGACAGTCACAGGCAGCCCAAATAGATTTTTTTCCCCAAATGTTTTTGCAAAGGCCCACTGCCTATATTCAATCAATATATGTCTTCTGTCCCTGCCTCACCGCTACTGGCCCTGGAGTATGTCAAATAACTGCAGACTGTTGCACTGTGGACTGCAATACAGCGGTGATTTAACAGCCAACACAGAGCCAGGAAATAATTTTGCGCAAGCCTGCTGTAACACTTAGCTGGCTGCGTATGAATTTGGAGAACTACTACACCCAGCAGAGACCCAGAACACTGAGGACAGTCACAGGCAGCCCAAATAGATTTTTTTCCCCAAATGTTTTTGCAAAGGCCCACTGCCTATATTCAATAAATATGTCTTCTGTCCCTGCCTCACAATATATGTCTTCTGTCCCTGCCTAACCACCACTTCTGTCCCTGGAGTATTACTGCAGGGTGCAATGCTCTGCACGGCCGATATACCAAAAAAAAGAAAGTGCAACACTGCAAAAAGCAGCCTCCACACTACTGCACACGGTCAGATGTGGCCCTAAGAAGGACCGTTGGGGTTCTTGAAGCCTAAAATACTCCTAACGCTCTCCCTATAGCAGCTCCACCAAGACAGCACTTTCCCTCCTCTATGTCAGAATGCATCTGTGGCGAGCCGCGGGAGGGGCCGACTTTTATACTCGGGTGACACCTGATCTCGCCAGCCACTCACTGCAGGGGGGTGGTATAGGGCTTGAACGTCGCAGGGGGAAGTTGTAATGCCTTCCCTATCTTTCTATTGGCCAGAAAAGCGCGCTAACGTCTCAGAGATGAAAGTGAAAGTAACCCGAACATCGCGTGGTACTCGCCTCTAGTAACGAGCATCTCGAACACGCTAATACTCGAACGAGTATCAAGCTCGGACGAGTACGTTCGCTCATCTCTACTCACAATACATTAGTAGATGCTAACAATGAGGCAGAAGATTACATTGCAACAATAAAACTGAAATTAGTAGACTTGGAGGACAGATCGAGGAGAAACAATATAAGACTCAGATGCTTCCCTGACATTGACAGAGCTCTAAACCATAAGAATATACCGGCAGGAGTGACTAGAGATGTACTCACTAGATTACACTTTTTTCACTTCCAAGGCACACTTCTAAAGCATCTTCACAAGCTAAATATCTTCTTGACCGTTTCCAGCAGATCTCCCTTTTCTCAGATATATTGTCTACTTTAAAAGCTATAAGGAGAGAATTTGCAAGATACACAAAAATCTTAAGAGATGAGAACATATCTTACAAATGGGATTTCCCAGTGAAATTATTGATTTTCAATAAGGCGGTAACAAGAGGTCAAGAGAGAAGATTAAAAGAGGTAGATGATCTGTTAACGAACATTAAACCTTTGGAAGACTTAAATAAAAAATAGTTTTTCTTATAAGATCTTACTAGAATTAAAAAAGGCACGCTACCAGCTATATAACCTTCTGCAAGATTAATATGAACTATATCTCCATAAATCGAAGCTCATTAACTATAGTCAGGCAATAAAGCCTCTAAACTTTTTGCCAAAAAGTCAAACTCAAAGGAGCTAAAACTCGAATCCCATTCCTTCTTGATTCTCGTAATAACCAAGTTATGAACCCTTGTGAAATAGCAGAGGAATGTGCTTGATATTATAGTGCACTTTACAATTTGAAAGATGACTCAAATATTATACATCCCAATTCACAACTTAACGATTACTTTTTAAAAGATAGCTCTCTTCCATCTCTTTCCAGTTCTCAAACCACTTTTCTCAATAAAGTTTTATTGAGGATTTCTACAGGCTGTTCTTAAAAAATTTGGTTTTCAGGGAAGCGTATTTTTTTTTTATCAGTGACTATTTCTTTTATTCTTCCCCTAGTGCTTGTGTTTATTCTTCAGGCTTTATGTCTTATCCTTTTTCAATTAGGAATTAGTGATGAGCGCGCATACTCGCTAAGGGCAATTGCTCGAGCGAGCATTGCCCTTAGCGAGTACCTGCCAGCTCAAGACAAAAGGTTCGGGTGCCGGCGGCTGGCAGGGAGCTGCGGGGGAGAGCAGGGAGGAACGGAGGGGAGATCTCTCTCCCTCTCTCCCCCCCCCCCCCCCCCTTGCTGATTGCCGCTACTCACCTCTCCCCTGCGCCGGCACCCGAACCTTTTGTCTCGAGCGGGCAGGTACTCGCTATGGGCAATGCTCGCTCGAACAATTGCCCTTAGCGAGTATGCTCACTCATCTCTATTATGAATGGCACTAGACAAGGCTGTCCTATGTTGCAGTTAATTTTTGCTTTAGTAATGCAACCCTTTGCAGAATATATAAGATCTTCTCAAAATATCTCTTGCACTCAGATAGGTAACAATCAGGTTTATTTCCTGATTACGTCATTTTGGCCTTATCAAATCTGACCCTTTCATTATGAGCATTGACTACTACCATAATCAAAAAAATTGTTGATGTATCTTACTGCAAGGTTAATATGTCAAAATCTCAAACCCTAACCCAGGTATTAAAAATCTACCCTATCCTTTCTAGTGAATATGTATACATTTAAATTGATGCAGTTCCTTATTTGGGTATACATTTAATGCCCTCATCTTCAAAATTATGTGCCGTCAACTCTAAACCTATTCTTCTATTAATCAAAACAGAACTAAATAAATTGAGAATTTATGGGATTACTTGGTTGGGGAGAATTTCAGTGATTAAAATGATTTTTCCTAAATGTAATCTTGCCATTTTAATGCCAATCTCTTATCTTAAAAACATCCAATCTACTTTACTGTATTTCATAAGGAGGAAAAAGATGCCCAGGGTTAAATGTGATATACTTTACATGCATGGAAAAAATGGAGGCCTCGGTTCTCTGGCAATTATTCATTACTATAGGGCCTCCATCCCAGACCAACTTAGATTTTTATGTCTGAATGATTTAGGTACCTATTGAATATTTCAGGTTAGGGAAACAGAACCCACTTAATAGCTCAGCTATTTTTTAATTCAAAATTTCCCTTTAATTTTGCTACACTTCCTGCTATCATATTACCAATATTTGGAATGTAGCTGCAAAAAAAAAAAGAATAAATTGATTTCCTTCCCATTACACAAAGCTGATATAGATTTAATAAAGGTTGCAGTTAAAACCCTATCTCTTTCTAATTGGAAAACCCTGGTTCTAACTCAGATTAACCAATTTTAGCTTAATGATAGCTTTTTACTATTTTTAGACTTGATTGCTAAATTTAAGATCCCCAATCAGAACTTTTCAAATATTTCCAGGTTCGTCAGCTATTAAAATCTTTTCCTCCTCCTACGAGAATGAATACTCCTTCCAAACTCAAAGCTTAGTTATCCTCTCTTCAAGGTACTAATAAAGGACTTTCTACTTGTTACTACATTCTAAACCACCCTCTATTAGACCTTATGGATAGCCTCAAAACAAAATGGGACAACGACTTGAAAAAGTCAGTTTCAGATGATCACTGGGGTGAAGCATACTTCTCAGTTATCTCAGTTTCCAAATGTACAGACCACTTTGATAACTATCAAAAAGTACGTTATAGATGGCACTCTAACCCCTCCCATTCTTAGGACTGGTTCACACGAGTGCTGTAGGTGCGCAGTATAGGCACACACAGAAAGCGCTTCTATAGGAACCAATGGTTTCCTATAGAAGCGTTCACATGAAAGAATGCTAGCTGTGCTAAATTTGCGCACCTAAAAAGATTGGACATGCAACTGCAAGGTCGCATCTAAGCTCCATGGTGCGCACAAAGATAGGACCTATGGGCACTGGAAAGCACGCGTGAACGGGCCCCTAATAGAATGTTGCCTCGTTCGTCTAATTGTTGCTGGAGATGTGGTTCAATAAAAATTGTACTTGAATGCATTTGTGGTGGGATTGTCCTTAGGTTTTAGTTGGGTTGTTCAGTTGATGTCACATTTCAGTAATATTCCAATTCATCCTAACTAGGGATGAGTGAGTATACTCGCTAAGGCACTACTTGCTCGAGTAATGTGCCTTAGCTGAGTATCTCCCGGCTCGTCCCTAAAGATTTGGGGGCGGGGAGCTGCGGGTGAGAGCGGGCAGGAACGGAGGGGAGATCTCTCTCTCGTCCGCTCTCCCCTGCTCCCCGCCGCAACTCACCTGTCTGCTGTGGCGGCCCCCGAATCTTCCGGGACGAGCAGGGAGATACTCGGCTAAGGAACATTACTCGAGCGAGTAGTGCCTTAGCGAGTATACTCGCTCATCCCTAATCCTAACCTTGCCTTGGCCTTATTAAACATAGATGAAAAAAGAGGACTGTGCAGTAATTCATTTTTTGAGTCTGAGAATAAATGGAAATATTCTCAATCGCCTACCAAGAAAAGTTCAAAAATCAGCAATCGTCTTGAAAATTGATGCTCACTGAAGAGCTGAAGCCTAAAATTCAAACAAAACACAGAAGACTACTATCCAAGGGAGTTGTGTTGTTGAAGACAATGGACATCTGCACACTGCTGCCCATACTGTCAACACTCGCCAAAAACTTTGTTTTGAGATCATAAAGCATCCTCCTTATAGCCTCATCAGACTATCACCTGTTTGGTCTCCTAAAAGAAGCCCTAAGAGGATGTAGATTGAAATCTGATGTAAAGGTGAAGACGGCACTATATTCGTGGCTCACAGGTCATCCTAAAACATTTTTTAATGAGGTAATGCAAATGTTTTTTGACAGATGGAAAAAGTATAGTGAAAACTTTGGAGATTATGCTGCAAAATAATGTTTTGTTCTTTTCTTCTGCATTTAATCTTTCCCTTCCCCCCCCATCTTAGGGACAGTGTAGGCCCCTAAGTTCCCGATGTGGGTCTGTCTTTATCATGGCAATTTCCTTGCTTTTAGACAGGGTCTGCCACACCAGAGTTGGTTATTGATAGCTTTCCCATTCCCATATTTCTGTTACCGTTATTTGCTCTATCTTGTTTTCCCTGTGTTCTAGTGATATATCAGTCCTTTGTGGACATTTACTATGTCTTGGTCTGACATGTTCATTATGTCCATGAGTGCTGCCATACTTGTACCTTACACAAAAGTAATCTAATCTCATAGCTCATCGTGTAGATGCTAGGAAATATCAAAGGGCAAAAACTGGGAATTATTGCGACCATATGTAAGTAAAGAATGGCCTAAGTCAGGAGGTTAAGGCCACCTGCACACCGGCAGATTTGTATTGCGCAATCTGAAAGAGAGTGTCCACCTCCGGATTCCACAGCAAATACTGCCCATAGCATGCTATGTAAAATAGCGATTTCATGTAGATGAGTGGAAATCGATTGCGATTTTTCACTTGCGGAGGAGAAATCGCAGCATGCTGTGATTCTGTGCGGAGTCCGCTGTTAATGGAAGCCGTCCGACCCGCAACCATTCCGAAATAATCATTACAGAAAGGTTGAGGGATCTGCGTCATCACCCAGCAACGGCGCGGTATTATCTGTACTGCGCATGTGTGCCAGCCAGCACATCTGCAGCACAGAAAAGAAGATGGTGGACAGGTACGCAGGGGTCACCAGCCGGGCACCAGGTCGAATTCCGCTACAGGATCCTGCATCTGGAATTCGACCCAGTCATGTGCAGGTGGCTGAAGGCGTGATTTCTGCTTATTGAATCCAGCAAGTATAGCATAGCATACCCGCTAGATTCAATAATTAGAAGTCAAGCCTTTATCTCTTGAGTTTATCTTGCACCACTTCCCTAGCAGCTTACATGGAAAGTCTTTCAAGATTGTTAGAAATTAGAGATGAGCGAGCACCAAAATGCTCGGGTGCTCGTTACTCGAGTCGAACTTTCAGTGATGCTTGAGAGTTCGTTTCGAGTAACGAACCCCATTGAAGTCAATGGGCGACTCGAGCATTTTTGTATATGACTGGTGCTCCGCTAAGGTTTTCATTTGTGAAAATCTTAGCAAATCACCAAAGTCATGTAAAAAACACAGAAATGGATAGGGCAGGCGAGGAGCAACATGCAGGGCTGCATTTCGGGCTCCGAGGTCTCACTATTAAGCCACAATAGTGGCAAGAGTGAGACCCCCCCCCCCCCCCCCCACTGTCAGCATAACGATCGTTCTCCTCTGCCACAGCTGTAACATTTTACCATACAGTGCGGCATGGGGTCCCGCGGTCGGCGCGCGTCGCTCCGGTGTCGGCTCCAGCAGCCTGGAGCCCTGTGTCGAGGTCATCCCAGCAGCTTGGGTTGGCCAGTGGGCGGCGGCGTGGGCGTGCCCGCCCGTAGGGTGCCGCCCGCACTCCTCTGTGCTTCTTATACAGCAGTGGGTGGAGTTGCCTCCTCCCACTCTCCGCCCCTGGGCGGAACCTTGTGGTTAAAAGACTGGCAGTGAACTGAGCTCATTGCCAGTTATTGGTTCTGCATGCACCTAGTCAGTCTGTCCGCGGTTCTCCTCAGTCAGTCCCTAGTGTTCGGTCAGCTCCCTCTGGTCCCCTTTCACTCAGTCTGTTTTTGTTGGTTTGGTTTGCCTCTAATCTAGTCTGGCCCAGGCAGCACTAGTTGCTATCCAGCACTCTGCCAGTTTGCCTGTGAGTTCCATCTCCAGCCTTGTCAGTTTTGCTTGGTCTGTTACACCTGCCTCCTCTGTCGGCACTCTGTTCCCCCCATTAGGTAGTTTCCTGCTTGTCAGCCGCCAGGTCCCTAGCCAGTGCAGGGACCGCCGTCCAGTTGTCCGCCTGGGGTTAGCCAGGGCCGAGGCAAGTAGGCAGGGACAGTGGGGTGCGGGAAGATCAGGGCATCCCACTTGGCGCTCGGGGGGCAGAGTGCCGTAACATAACAGCTGTGGCAGAGAAGAACGATGTTAGTCCATTGAATTCAATGGAGCCGGCAATACAGCCGGCTCCATTGAAAGCAATGGGCTGCCCGCGAACGCGGGATGAATTTTCGGGATGGGCTTAAAAATATAAGCCCTTACCTGAAAAAGAAAGATTTTAGTGTAAAAAAGAATAAAAATGCAGGCATTCTCTTCAATGGAGCCGCTGCTGCTGCCGGCGACTCCATTGAAGACAATGGTCCGCTGGCACACCTGAATTCTTTTTCAGGGAAGAACTTTACATATAAGCCATTCCCTGGAAATGAATTAAAGGGGTTGTCCCGAGAAAGCAAGTGGGGTTATATACTTCTGTATGGCCATATTAATGCACTTTGTAATGTACATTGTGCATTAAATATGAGCCATACAGAAGTTATTCACTTACCTGCTCCGTTGCTGGCGTCCCCGTCTCCATGGTGCCGTCTAATTTCAGCGTCTAATCTCCCGATTAGATGCGCTTGCGCAGAAGGGTCTTCTCCTTTCTCTTGGGTCTCGGCACGAGCGGAGTTCTGGCTCCGCCCCCTTCTACGCGTCATCGCGTAGCTCCGCCCCGTCACGTGTGCCGATTCCAGCCAATCAGGAGGCTGGAATCGGCAATGGACCGCACAGAGCCCACGGTGCACCATGGGAGAAGACCCTCGGTGCATCGTGGGTGAAGATCCCGGCGGCCATCTTGCTAAGGTAAGGAAGAAGTCGCCGCAGCGCAGGGATTCGGGTAAGTACTAAACGGTTTGTTTTTTTAACACATGCATTGGGTTTGTCTCGCGCCGAATGGGGGGGCCTATTGAATAATAAAAAAAAAACGTTTCGGCGTGGGACAACCCCTTTAAAAGTGATTTAAAAAACAAAAAAAATAGATACTCACCTCCCTTCAGCTGCCAGGGCACAGCCCTGTGTTCCCCTGCTGTCCCCTGCACTGTGGTGCTGAACTGCTGTCATTCAGCTGAGAGCTGCGCTGAGCCAATCAGAGGCAACACTCACTCACCCATTCATGAATTCATGAATGGGTGTGAGTGAGATCTACCTCTGATTGGCTCAGCGCTGAGCCAATCAGAGGCATGTCTGACTCACACCCCTTCACACCCACTGGAGGCCAGCCGAGCTGAACTCCGTCTGCCGGGACAAGGTGAGTATATATATATTTTTTATTTTTACACATTTCTGGATGAATTGCAGGGAAGGGCTTATATATTTAAGCCCTTCCCGGCAATTCATCCCGCGATCGCCGGCAGCCCATTGCTTTCAATGGAGCCGGTTGTATTGCCGGCTCCATTGAATTCAATGGGCTAACATCGTTCTGCCTGGACAAGGTGAGTATATATATATATTTTTTTTACACATTTCTGGATGAATTGCAGGGAAGGGCTTATATATTTAAGCCCTTCCCGACAATTCATCCCGCGATCGCCGGCAGCCCATTGCTTTCAATGGAGCCGGCTGTATTGCCGGCTCCATTGAATTTAATGGTCAGTGCTCGTTTAATCAAGATGAGTACCGCGTGGTGCTCGTCTCGAGTAACGAGCATCACGAGCACCCTAATACTCGAACGAGCATCAAGCTCGGACGAGTATGCTCGCTCATCTCTATTAGAAATGCATTGGCCACCTTAAGAAGCTGGATAAAGAATGCCATGCTGGTATCAAGATTAAGGCTGGCTACTCTGAAAAATTATAAACGTCCATCATTTTAATAAGCAGAAATAGTATTTCTACTTTCTACGCTACAGTAGAGGCTTGACTGGTATGATATGACGACTCTAGTATACTTAACCCGAGGCAACAAAGATTTACTGTATAGTAAACCTAAACAAACCAAACATTAGGATGTAATGTTCTCCAGTAAACCTTGCATCTTTGCAGTTACAAGAAATGTTTGGAGTAAAGTCAAAGTAATGCTGTTAAATGGCTATAAAGTTAGGCTAGGTAGGTGGTAAATCATCACTTAGGTAATGTAACCTCCCACAGGCTGCTTGCTTTACCTCATTCATTCGACACAAGTTTGCAACTTTTCATCTTAAACTGTAGTGTGAATGCTAGTAGTGCTTGAACTTGAATTTTTGGGAAAACATGGTTCTAACATACAAAGAGGAAAAACTGGCCTGCTCTCCTCTAGTGCCCTTGTACAGACACTCCTATTTAGTGGTCTGTTAGCATCTGTTATTCTGTACTTTAGAGTAGACACACAAGAACGATTTCTACCCTGTTTCCCCAAAAATAAGACATGCCCTGAAAATAAGACATGGCACGATTTTCCAGAATTTTTGAGGATGCAAAATGATTTTTCAGGCTTTTTGAGGATGCTTGAAATGTAAGCCCTACTCCAAAATTAAGCCCTGCTAACAGTTAATTTAAAAAGTCAATTTAAATAGTGTCCAGGCAGCTATACATGTAAAAAAGTTAAACCTTTTTGAACAAAAATTAATATAAGACACTGTCTTATTTTCGGGGAAACACGGTATGTATTTTTACATTATTACCACATTTTTGGTAAGAGGCAAGTTACTTTTTGCTGTCATTTTATGATGTATTAATGACCATTCTCTCATGAATTGTGTACTTTTTGTGGAATTTGTGTATATGAGCAAAAAATGTCCCAGGCATTTAAGTGCAGATATATTTTGATAGGTGTTGGCTCCTATGAACCTTTATGGAATCACTTTAAAATATAAATTAAATCAGCGTGAAAAACGTAAGTGTACAGTTATATTCCTCAGGCCAACAAAAGTTCAGCTGAAATGATATGCAGTGGAGTGCCTGAGATTTTGATTAATTAATCATGAATATAAACTTGGTTTCTTCCAACACTGAAATTTTTATAACATATTATTTGCCTTAAGGCGACTCCAAGAGCAAGCATTGGAATGTCGATAATGAGCGATATATGGAAATGATGTAGTTCTAATCTTCATATTGTTTTTACCGACTGTAGATGAACTGTGCAGAGCTCTACCTCAGTCACTGAGCACATGCTATGGACACCATATGTCTTAAATGTCTTAGATAAGTTGACCAAACACATTAGATCAAATTTCCCAAAATACACTGCATTGTCAGCCGAGGATCTAATTTATACGGAGGTCTACCACCTATAACCGATGGTAGATGTCAGAGAAAATAGGTATTGGCATGTCAGATTACAACATAGCCATTCTTTGGTTTCTGCAGGAGATATGCTGCTGCCAGTGGTGTCTGACAGCAGCATATTTCACCCTCTACATTGTAATAAATATGCAAATTTCATTAAGCTGAGTGTGTATGTGTATGGTGAAGATAGGACATATATCTGTCCACCAATTGTACATTCAGCTGAAAGCTACAGTATCTTATGTGTATGGTAACCCTAGGTTGTCACAACTGGATTGACTAGTTTACACAACTAGAGGTGATAAGTTTCAAATTCAAAGAAGGAGTGAAACTGCGGACTGGCAATACATGACTTAAAGGAGAAAACAGTGTAGCATAACCAAGTATATTAACCCTTTCCAATCCAATTTGTATCCTAGTTTTCCTAGGGGGTTTACTCTTTTTCTGCTGTTATACAATAGCGCTATATGCTGGCTAAAGCCAGTACTGCATGAGGTGACACATTGGATAGGCTTCGACAGCAGAGAGGCTGGCAATGTACAGTAAGTGAACCCCGACGGACGTCTTCCAACATCAGAGCTGTACAGCCTTAAATCATAATGTCTTCAGAGGTCAGACAGTGGATTGGAGAGGGCTAAGGTACAGAGAATTTTGCAAGCTAAATGGCCAGAACCACTGGAAGTAGACCGATCCTGCAAGTAGAGCATCCACCCCAAAAAGGGTGACCCCACTATCAGAGATCATTCTCAGTGTACTGGCAACAAGTACACTAAACATTGAATCTAATACACTGAATAACCTAAGATACAAAGCACTGAGTTACTAAGATCTTCACTCAGAGAACTGTGGCATAGTGTGGCCACTATACAAGTAATATAACCAGCAAACTGTGTTCGGAGGAGTTGGACTAATTAGCACCAGGACTTGATTGAATGACTGAGCTGACAATCGTCTCAGCCAGCCCAGTAGCGAAATCAAACAAAAAAAGTTACAGAGTGGCTGGATAAGCAATTATTATCTCAGCCAGCCCCTTAGCAGCTAAACAGCAGAAAGGATGATCAAGCCTTGACTGTCCATGTGCTAGCAGGTGCAAGATGAGCCTGGAAATCACGGTGAAGTTGACGCCATGACATAGAGTATAAACTTGGTATATTATCGATACAATTGAATCAGGCTATCTTTAGTTTTTTAATGAGATTTCAAATGATTGTGTACTGTGTGACAGGTTATAGTACGAATATGTCATTAACCCATTAATTTCTTCTCTCTCCTTAGCCAGTTTGAAATTGTTTACAGCACCCCATTCATCCACTGCTGACGTCATGCTTCCTATATAACAGTAGTGGGTCCAGGTAAAATTTTGCCCCAGTTTTTGCTTTAAAGGGTTGTCCAATCACACAAAAAAAACTTAAAAACAATTTACAAGAGTGTAAAATAACAAAACGAGAAATACTCCTCTTATGACTCTGGTGCCAATGCTTCCCCAGTCATGCTACTGAGATGATGTCTCAATACAATATGTGACAGCTGCATCCAAACACTGGATACAACATGTGACAGCTGTCGCCAATAACTAAATGTAGCAGTGATGTCTCAAAACCACTGTAGAGGAAAGAAAAGGTGGAAAAACCCTGAGTGACAGTGAGATATTAGATTCGAGATGGCTCAATGTCTATGAGCAGAGAACAGAGATAGAGTTGGAATAGAGCTGCAGAAACTCTCAACCGATGTCTGTATCCTCAGACTGAGGAAGAGGCCATTGGCCTTGAACCAATTTTCTTTGCTGGTACTTTACACATAAAAGTTATTCATCTTTAATCACTGTTCTACAATTTCTTCATTGGAGGGTTGTGTCTGATACCAGGTTTTTTATGATTGTTCTACCCAAAGCCACTGTAGTCACCAATGAGTGCCTGGCTGCATCAATCACATGTCGTAATGATGAGTCATCAGTGGAACTAAGCAAGCATTGACACCAGAGCAGGAGGGTAGTAGTAAGTATATTACTTCATTTGTGGTTTTACATCGTTGTAAGTTGTTTTAAGAAAACATTTCATGGAGTTTGTCCAATCCCTTTAAAGGGGTTGTCCCGCGCCGAAACGTTTTTTTTTTTTTTTTTTAACCCCCCCCCCCCCCCGTTCGGCGCGAGACAACCCCGATGCAGGGGTTAAAAAAACAAACCGGAGAGCGCTTACCTGAATCCCGGCGGTCCGGCGTCTTCATACTCACCTGCTGAAGATGGCCGCCGGGGTCTGCTCCCTCCGTGGACCGCAGCTCTTCTGTGCGGTCCATTGCCGATTCCAGCCTCCTGATTGGCTGGAATCGGCACGTGACGGGGCGGAGCTACTCGGTTCGGGTGTTTTTGGACCCGAGCACCGCTTTTTCTGAGTAACTGACTACTCAGACGAAAAGATTCGGGGGGTGCCGGGGGCGGCGTAGTGGAGAGGGGGGTAGCAGTGGGAAACAGGGGGGAGCTCTCTCTCCCCCCCCCCACTCCCCTCTGCAACCCCCGCGCCCCCCCTGGCGCCCCCCGAATCTTTTTGTCTGAGTAGTCAGTTACTTGGAAAAAGCGGTGCTCGGATCCAAAAACACCCGAACCGAGTAAGTTCACTCATCTCTAGTGTAGAGTAATACACCTATATACTGTAAAGCAGTTGTGTTTTTTAATAAATGGCAGCAGCTAGCAACATTAGTGTATATTCCCTTACATGCACTCTACATTTCCTGAAAATTCATATTTCACTTTTAATGCGCTAGTATCAGAATGGCTACTTTTAGGTATAGTAATACCATATAGGTAGTGCTCAGATATGGTGCATTATTTTGCTCTGCTTCAGTAGTGAGGCTATGGGTTCACATTACTGAACCCATCTATTTAGAGTGTTTTACTGCATTCCTAGATTAGGTCTCCGATGCCGTGGATGCAGTGCAGAGAAGAAGCCAGATATTATGGGGTGCATTTCAATACATTGATCATTAGGTTCTTCTACGAAATAATGAGGGCCATGCTTTACCCACTACTCTTGACTAATGATCTGTTGTTCTAAGACATGGGCTCTCTGCCATCTGTATCCACCTCTTATTATAAGCAGTGGAAGTCAAAGATATACTGTATATACAATATAATGCAAATCTGTAGCATTAAGAACATATATGTGGTCCAGCAATGCAAAACGTAAAAAGTCTTGATGTCAACTCATGTGCATTAAACGGTTAATACATCACACACCATTTCATCTATTATAGAGCTTTTAAATTAAAGCAGAGTTATATGCTTGGAGATCATCCAAAACATGAGATGGCTCATGCGCCTCTCAGCTGTTTTCCATGGTCATTAATTTAATGGTCCCTTCTGTTTTGTTTCTGAGCATCTATCAAATATAGTTACTGTAACATTGAGAATACATGAATTTAAGGACGTAATTAAACTCTTTCATTTTTATACCAAACCCAAATGAAAAAAAAAAATCTCTTTACATCAATAAGCAGCTGTATTCTCTCAGCTATTAGGTTATGGCTTACATGGATTCTCTGTACTTTCCTATATAACAGCCTGTTAAGCTAGAGTCAATAGTGTGAAAAATGTGGTAATGAGAAGTATTTGGAGATCATGGATTGGGGTAATCTGCAATTAAAGGGGGCAGCGCAATATAGAACAATATTTTATGTCTATAGGTTTATACTTGTACAAAGGGCTCTACGAGGTTCATGAATCAGAATGGATTCTCCAGGTTGAGATCTTAAGGATGTTGACCTGGGGACAACACGTGTATATCCATCCGGAAGCCTTTCCCAATTTTAATGTGTGTATGCCATGAGCTGGTGTGTCCTCCAGTTAACATCCCTGAGACTGTAAGTTTGAATATATTACAAAATGCTTCATTGGCATACCAACACTACAAACAATACCAATTGGTACTTAAAGGAAACCTATCACCTCCGTACAGCACCATAAACTACGTTATTATGCTGTTAGGGGACGTAAGAGGGAATCGGGGGTGATGTATTTTTTATACCCCCACCCCGCCACCCCTCAATGGTTCCCACAGTGTCCTGCTCTGAAATTCATGGGCACACAGAAATCTGACTTTTTTTCAGAGTCCAGTGCATGCGCTCTCCTATTCAAGTCCATGGTAGAATGCACACATGGCATTCAGAAAAGAGTCAGATTTCCATGTGATGCGCGATCTTTAGAAGGGGACACTGCGGGAATCAAGGAGCAAGTGAGTAGAAAAAATACATCAGCTCCCTGTCACCTTCTCTAACAGCACCTTAAGGGTGGCTCCACACGAGCCTGTTTTTGTGCGTGCATACATGTGAACAAAAACACGCGTCTGTTATAAGCTATGCATTCCCTATGGTGTGTTCACATGTCCGCGCTTTAAAGACGTGCGCCTGCAAAGATAGGACATACGTGCAGCATAGGGAATGCACACATTGTCTTCAATGGAGTTGCGGCTTTAAATATAAGCTCTTCCCTGAAAAACAAACATTTTAGTGTAAAATAAATAAGTATGTATATATATACTTACCTGTCCGCCGCTGCCGTGTCCCCCGCAGGGATGAAGAACATATCTGCCGCATGCGGCATATGTTTTCTTCATCCCCACAGGGAAAAAGAATTCCCTGCTGCACCTGTCACATGTGCGACAGATGCGGCAAAGAAATTCCCTACAGCAGCTGTCACAGATGACAGCTGCAGTAGCGGGTCCAGCTGCCGGCACCCAGTAATTGTTTTTCAGAGAAGGGCTTTAGGTATAAGCCCTTCCCTGAAAAACAAGGCAAAGTAATGTAAAAAATAATAAACACAACATACTCACCTTCCTTCAGCTGCTGGGGCTCAGCCGTGTCCTCTCTGCGATGTCCCCCGGCTCTGTAATGCAGTTCTTTGAGCAGGCAGGGATTTAAAATCCCCACCTGCTGAAAGAGCTGCTTGTGATTAGCTGAGGTGCTCAGCCAACCACAGACAGCTGCTTCTGATTGGCTGAGCACCTCAGCCAATCACGAGCAGCTCTCGCTGAATGAATGACAGGCGAGAGCTGCCTGTGATTGTCTGAGGTGCTCAGCCAATCACAAGCGGCTCTTTCACCAGGCGGAGATTTTAAATCCCCGCCTGCTAAAAAAACTGCATTACAGAGCTGGAGACAGTGCATAAAAGGACACGGCTAAGCCCCGGCAGCTGAAGGAAGGTGAGTATATGTGTTTATTATTTTTTACACTACTTTGCCTTGTTTTTCAATGAAGGGCTTATACCTAAAGCCCTTCCTTGAAAAACAATTACAGGATGCCGGCAGCTGGATCCCCTACCGCAGATGTCATCTGTGACAGCTGCTGTAGGGAATTCTTTAATCTCCACGGGAATGAAGAAAATATCTGCGGCATGCGGCAGATGTGTTCTTTATCCCTGCGGGTGACACGGCAGCGGCGGACAGCTAAGTATATATATATATATATATATATATATATATATATATATATACATATATATATATTTTTTTTTTATACACTAAAATGTTTGTTTTTCAGGGAAGAGCTTATTTAAAGCTCTTCCATGAAAAACAATTACGGGGTGCCGGCAGACTATTGTCTTCAATGGAGCTGCCAGCAGCAGCCGCAGCTCCAATGAAGGCAATGCACGGACCTGCATTCATGTGTATTTGTGCACGTACGTGGGTGCGCACTTATGTATGCACCTATGTTCGCACATGCTCGTGTGAAGCCACCCTAACCTATAGTGCTGTGGGAAAGTGACAGGTTCCCTTTAAATAAACTTTTCTTATCTGCATCACATCTGCACCCTAATCCCCTCATATCCAGTTATTAAAGTAGGTCTTAAAAATAGAAAACCTCTCAAAATTTTATAAAACTAGAATGAAAGTACTTACCTCTTCTTTGCCCCAGCGATCCAGCCCAAATGTTCTTTTTGGTCCTTCTGGTCTTTATTCACCAAAAGGCACTGTGTGACCAATGCAGTCAATCAGTAGTCACACACGATACTACTGGCAGCACCGCTCAGCAATGGAACCCATTATGCTAGTAGTACAACGCTTGACTTCTACAGCTACTGATTGACGAATGCTTTTCTCTTGTAAACAGACTGGAAGGACCCATGGGGGAAAGAAGAGGTGAGTACTTTTTCATTTGC
The DNA here is from genome assembly GCF_035609145.1 of Eleutherodactylus coqui. NCBI lineage: Eukaryota > Metazoa > Chordata > Amphibia > Anura > Eleutherodactylidae > Eleutherodactylus > Eleutherodactylus coqui. The sequence continues at coordinate 139,068,597 of NC_089845.1, read as the reverse complement.
ATAGTTTTTTTTTATAAGTTGGAAAACTCCTTTATATTTATGTTGAGGAACATTGCGTCAGATTTACTAATATTATCTAGCTAGACAACGCAAACATAGGGCACTTTTACACGGAATGATTATCATTCAGATTCTCGCTGGATCGCGAAGATTTGAATGATAACACTGTGCAGCACAATTTTGGTAACAGATGAGCAGATAGGGGGCTTACAGTAACGTTAGTGTGTTGAATTCAAATATGATATCAGTTTTTTTCTGCCACATAAGGTTTTCCGGTTATGGGGATAATGTAATCCAGTCGACTCGCCATTAAACTTGCTTACTAAAAAGAATAACTAAAGTGATTGCGCGACTATTTCACAATTGCTGTTACACACCGTGTGCTGACTGACACTATAAGGGCAGGTTTATGTAACATATAGGGAATGTTTCCACATGGTGTGAAGACTGCGGATCATCCACCAGTGAGTTGTAATTAATGAACTGTGTTTTTACAGGTCAGTGGTTAGACTAATTAAGACAAAAATATATGTTTGTTATCTCTGTCTGTGAAAGTCTAATCTATCAAAGAAATGCTTTATTTACCCTGCACAGTGAACGTCATCTGAAATGCCCTTTTTTGGTCATTCTGTCACCAAGAAAAAAATGCAATAAAAAGTGATCAAAAAGTCATATGCATTCCAAAATGGTACTAACGCAAACTACAGGACGTCCCGCAAGAAACGAGCCCCCGCACAACTATGAGAATGAAAAAATTAAAAATGTAATTGCGTGCAGAAGATGCAGCAGAAAGTAATTAAAAAAAAATAAATTGTCTTTGAGAAAAAATAAAAGTACTACAGCAAAAAAAAAAAAAATACATAAGTTTTGTATCGTAGTAATCGTACTGACCCATAGAATAAAGTTATCCTGTCATTTTTGTTGCAGTTTGGGTGCCGTAAAAACAAGACATACCAAAAATGGCAGAATTTCATTTTTTTTTTCATTTTACTCCACTTAGAACTTTTTAAAACGTTTTTCAGTATATTATATGGTACATTAAATAGTGCCATTAAAAAATACAACTCGTCCCGCAAAAAACAAGCCCTCAGACAGCGATGTCGATGGATAAATAAAGGAGTTACGATTTTTTTAAACAAAAAAAAAATGCTTGATTACTAAAGGGTTAAATAACTTGAAAGTGAGACATGCTGCTATTATTCAGTGTTACCAGTGGAATCAGCAGGTTATAATTTTACAGAAACACATCAATTACTTTCTGCTACGAAAATGTTTTAAACATTTGTTGCACAGTGTAATTATAATCGTTCGGTGTAACCGCTGCCAGCGACTGAATGACCAAAAAAAATGTGTTCACTTATCTTGGGCATTCAGTTTGTGCAGGCTCAAAAATCAAACAATGATTGGCCTGTATAAACAGTTATTTGGCCACCTATGAAAGACTGCCTGTTTACTATGAATGGAGGCGGGTGGGCAAACTGATCTCTGGCCTGCTCAGTCCCCATTAACTAAGCGATCATCGATCTTGTGTGACAACAGTCTGCCAAGAAAACGTCACAATGTAACATTACCCGAGGGGTCAGTCATGGCTCGGTGCTTCACCAGGGGACTTTACCTACGAAACAGATAGGCAAGAACATAGTCAGTATAAGGTCAGGACAGGCAGAGTTCATGCAATATGGTAAATCAGGCTGAAGGACAGGGCGGGTGGAAATGAGGCAAGATAGAATCTGAAAACAGGCCAAAGTCGAAGCAGGCAGAGTTTGGGAAATTTGAGTATTCAAACCAGATAGCAAGCAGAACACCTTCACTTGGAACACTAGAAACATTTTACTCAGGCACCTTCCAGGGGTTAGGGGCCAGGATAGGCCCGATTCAGGAAAGCTGGGTGTGCAGAGGCAGACTGAGCATGTGTGACCTACAGGCAACAGTTGGGGGAATGGCAGGAGGATTCAATGGAAGACAAAGAGAGGTATCACTGGCCATGGCCGGCCATAACAGCATCAAATATGCAAATAAGGGAGATGGAACAAAACCTCTGCAGCGCCACCAATTGGAAGGCAGCATTCCTGCAAGTCAATGTTAGACTCTTTATACAAGCCTTCCTAAAATGACTGGGAGCATGAATGGCCTTGTAAGTCTCTTCACTCCCTCGCCTTCTAGGTGCTCTCCCTAAGAGAAATGATAGCATCAGATATTAATGGTTTGTGTAGATTTATGCAATGGGAACAAGTAATCTGTAACTAGTATAGCATTACATTGTTAAGTAATGTTCTTCTGACCATCATGGTTCTACTTGGTATAACAGTAGAAAAATGTCTTATTAGTCACATTGTTTTTTTACCTCCTGTGTATTAGAGATATCTTGCAAGTACTTGTCACCATTAGGTAAAGACGGAACTCTGCTGGAGAATTCTCTGTCATTTATCCTTTATGCTTGGTTTACAAGTAGAGTTTGCACCCTTATTCTTCCATAAAATGGTGACAAGCAGTGGTAATGTAAAGCATTCTAATAAGCAAGACCTCCCTGTGGGAACCTGTGATAGATGACTGTTTCACATTGAGAAGCAGACAGAACTGTTGACATTGGCTGTCAAAAAGGCTTCACGTCTTTGAAAGAAAATCTTAATCTTCTTTATTCATGTGTGAACAGGTCCCGGCCTTCATCCCGCAGATCATATGCATTGACTGCTTAAACTGAGGGTTGCTAGGCTTTTAGTACGGTTTGTTTGCCTTTGTCTGCATTATACAAATGGATGAGGATGGAAAATTAAAATCTGTCTGACACAGAGGGCCGTCTTTTCTGTCTCTGTTTGAAAAGACATGGCAACCCGGCTTGAAATGAAAAGGAATTTTACCGAGTCCAGAAAAGCGCTAAGTGTTTGAATGTTGGGCATCGGAGCTGAATGGTCAGTTTAGAAGGCACGGGAGCTGTTTGGAGAAAACCGAATGGCTGTCAAGGAGGACACAATGGGGAAATTTGTGTCAGTAAAATAGTCTTTCTTTTAGAAATAAAACTTGCCTTGTGTTAACGTATTTAGCAAACAAAAAGTGTTTTTGTAATAAGGATAACAAATATGTTCTTAATTGGGCGCCATATAAAAGCTGCATGATAATGAGATTAACCGTCAGTAGTTCAGTTGGACTGTGGGGCTACTCCTGGGCAATATCTACTTGACATTGATCTATGAATATATGCAACTAGTACAGTGCTCCCTCAACATCCAATATTACTGTATATACTCGAGTGTAAGCCTAGTATTTTAGTACATTTTTTTGTGCTGAAAAAGCCCCTCTCGGCTTATACTCGAGTCAGGGAAGGGTTAAAAAAAACCTCCATACTCACCTCCCGTCTGTGTCTCCGGGGGCAGTGCGGCAGGCTGCTTGAATTCTCTCCGCTGTCATCCCCTACCATCCTTTTTGCTTGGCTCTCTCATCCCCCGCCATCAGCACTTTGTAAGTAAGAGCTGTGATTGGATCGAGCGTCAGCCAATCACAGCCGGTTCTCGATCATTCACAGCCAATCAAGCTGCTTTAGAATTCTCCCTGCTGTCATCTCCCTGCTCGGCTTTCAAATCCCCTGCCGTCAGTGCTGTGTAAGTAAGCGCTGTGATTGGATCGAGCACCAGCTGTGATTGGCTGGCGCTCAATCCAATCAGAGGGCTTACATACACAGCACTGATATAGCCAAGCAGAGAGGACGGCGGGGGATGACAGCAGGGAGAATTCAAGCAGCTTGTCGCACAGACACAGTCGCCGGGTGGGAGGTGAGTATGGAGGTTTTTTTTTACCTAGTATATTCTCGAGTATAGTTCAGCTTATACTCGAGTCAATAATTTTACCCAGTTTTTTGTGGTGAAACTTATTGTCTCGGCTCATACTCGGGTCGGCTAATACTCGAGTATATATGGTGATTGGTTCAGGGACGACTACTGCATATTGAAAATATTGTATGTTGAACCCATAACTGTATTGAAAACTTCTGCAGCTCCAAAATGTCAATCAAAAGTAATATAAAATGAAGATTAAAGAAAATGAAGCAGATAACTAATATGGAAAGAGCATATAAAAGTCAGAAAGAGCTGCTGGAAAATGGAAATTACTTTCTATTTAGAGGATAGGAGCTTCAATGTTCCAGAAAAAAAATGGTGCCCCCCTCACTTGATGTCCAAAGATTCAGCTCTGCCTGAAGCACAGCCCCCGCTTACACAGTGCAGCGGTCTGGCCTTTCAGAGCAGTGTATGGCAGCGCCAGGTATCGGAGCGCTTATCTGTTCTAGAAAGACTGTGCTACACTGTGACAGGCGTATCATGTCTGACAGAAAAGGGATAATAGAAAAATCCACTCTGTGCTCCTCGGGACTCTGGGGCACTTAAAATAGGGGTTCTATCGACTACCTGTGTAGTGATAAGACTTCTTTTTTTATCAGTATGCCACGCGTATCAGCACCACACAGTGTGCCTTTTTCAAGTGGAATTTGCTTGAAAAAGCCACACTGCGTGGTGCCGATACGCATGGCATACTTATAATAAAGAAGTCTTATCACTACACGGGTAGTCAATAGAACCCGTTTTAAGTGCACCGGAGTCCTGAGGACCACGAAGTTGATTTTTCCACTATCCCTTGGCTGTCTATTACTAAGACGCCTGTTATATCCAGGAGCCTTCCGATCTTCAGGTGTCTCTCTGGCCAGTCCCGGATTGGGGAAAAAGGTTATCTGATTCAATGCTGACTTGGAAGTGGGGGGCAGGTGGGCTTACCCAGGACAGGGTTAACCCAGCTTGCACCGGGTGAGTTAACATTCACCTTCCATTTACTTATTGATATACTTCACAAGGCGCCATTCTGACCTTTTCTTTCTATGTCTGACAGAAGGACCGTGATAAAGAATGCAGATATTTCTGAGGACATGCAGCAACATGCAGTGGACGGCACCACACCAGCTATGGAGAAGTATAACATTGAGAAGGCTATAGCAGTTTATAGTGAGAAAAGTCCTAAAACTTACCAGGCACCCTAAGGAGAAAAATGTGAGCAGCATCAGTGAGAGCTGAGGCAGGGACCTATACGAGTAGCCCAAGGGACTGCTATGAGGAGAATGTGCATGCTGGGCACTGCTGATTTTTAGATGTCAAGAGAATGAGTCATGTGAGAGGTGATAGAGCAGAGGTCCTGCTGCATGAGCTACTGCAGGAGTCAAGAGGCACTGTTGGTAGTGGTGCTGTGCAGGAGGCCACACTGCAGGCCCAGATGGCTATTGGCCCTAAGAGGCTACAGCACAGCAGCAGGATCTGCTGCAGGGACTGCTACAGAGGCTGCCCCTTGGTGCAACAAACTGTGGGAAAGAGAGAATAGCATGGTGCAACAGAGGCTGCTGGCTAAGAGTTCAACCAGGACATTGAATACTTCTTCAGCAATGGACGTAAGTGAGGTCAGCCTCAATAAAAGCCGAATGAAGTATGTACTTATAGTGATTTTCATTGATTAGCACGCCTGCTAAGAGTGCAGAGAGACAAGTAAGTCTTGAACATCTGGTATGATTTTTGATTGGGATCTCTTATTATAATGAGCCTAGGAACTTTATCATAACACTATTGAATTTGCTGCCAAATTCCACAGTGTATGGGGAGTGTATCATTATTCACAAACTTTGTCGATCAACTATAACGGACAGTGCTAATTTTCTGCGTCACGCACCAGCCAATCATCAAATATCAAAGCAGCGTATAAAACCATCCCATAGCACGCCAATAAGTACATGACTAAAGAAAAACAACAATCAAAGTTTATTACTAGAGATGAGCGAACGTACTCGGATAAGCACTACTCGTCCGAGTAATGTGCTTTATCCGAGTATCTCTCCGCTCGTCCTGAAAGATTCGGGGCGCTCCGCTGCTGACAGGTGAGTCGCAGCGGGGAGCGGGGCAGAGCGGGCGGGAGAGAAGGAGAGAAAGATCTCCCCTCCGTTCCTCCCCGCTCTCCCCTGCAGCACCCCACTCCGCAGCGCGTCCCAAATCTTTCAGGACGAGCGGAGAGGTACTCGGATAAAGCACATTACTCGGACGAGTAGTGCTTATCCGAGTACGTTCGCTCATCTGTATTTATTACACATAAATACATAAACACTAGAGATGAGCGAGCACCAAAATGCTCGGGTGCTCGTTACTCGAGTCGAACTTTCAGTGATGCTCGAGAATTCGTTTCGAGTAACGAACCCCATTGAAGTCAATGGGCGACTCGAGCATTTTTGTATATGACTGGTGCTTCGCTAAGGTTTTCATTTGTGAAAATCTTAGCAAATCACCAAAGTCATGTAAAAAACACAGAAATGGATAGGGCAGGCGAGGAGCAACATGCAGGGCTGCATTTCGGGCTCCGAGGTCTCACTATTAAGCCACAATAGTGGCAAGAGTGAGACACCCCCCCCCCCCCCCGCACTGTCAGCATAATGATCGTTCTCCTCTGCCACAGCTGTAACAGCTGTGGCAGAGAAGAACGATGTTAGCCCATTGAATTCAATGGAGCCGGTAATACAGCCGACTCCATTGAAAGCAATGGGCTGCCGGCGAGCGCGGGATGAATTTTCGGGAAGGGCTTAAAAATATAAGCCCTTACCTGAAAAAGAAAGATTTTAGTGTAAAAAAGAATAAAAATGCAGGCATTCTCTTCAATGGAGCCGCTGCAACTGCCGGCGACTCCATTGAAGACAATGGTCCGCTGGCACACCTGAATTCTTTTTCAGGGAAGGACTTTACATATAAGCCATTCCCTGGAAATTAGAGATGAGCGAGCACCAAAATGCTCGGGTGCTCGTTACTCAGGACGAAATTATCGCGATGCTCGAGGGTTCGTTTCGAGTAACGAACCCCATTGAAGTCAATGGGTGACCCGAGCATTTTTGTATATCGCCGATGCTCGCTAAGGTTTTCATTTGTGAAAATCTGGGCAATTCAAGAAAGTGGTGGGAACGACACAGCAACGAATAGGGCAGGCGAGGGGCTACATGTTGGGCTGCATCTCAAGTTCCCAGGTCCCACAATTAAGCCACAATAGCGGCAAGACTGGGCCCCCCCACCTCCCAACAACTTTTACTTCTGAAAAGCCCTCATTAGCAATGCATACCTTAGCGTCTGCCATGAGGAGGAACCGCAGGCACACACTGCAGAGGGTTGGCACGGCTAGGCAGCGACCCTCTTTAAAAGGGGCGGGGCGATAGCCCACAATGCTGTACAGAAGCAATGAGAAATATAATCCTGTGCCACCGCCATCAGGAACTGCACACGTGGGCATAGCAATGGGGAACCTATGTGCCACACACTATTCATTCTGTCAAGGTGTCTGCATGCCCCAGTCAGACCGCGTTTTTTTTATAAATAGTCACAGGCAGGTACAACTCCGCAATGGGAATTCCGTGTGCACCCACAGCATGGGTGGCTCCCTGGAACCCACCGGCTGTACATAAATGTATCCCATTGCAGTGCCCATCACAGCTGAGGGAACGTCCGATTAAATGCAGGTGGGCTTCGGCCCACACTGCATGCCCCAGTCAGACTGGGGTTCTTTAGAAGTGGACACATGCAGTTACAACTCCCTGTGGACCCACAGCATGGGTGGGTGCCAGGAAGCCACCGGCGGTACATAAATATATCCGATTGCATTGCCCATCACAGCTGAGGTAATATCATGTTTAATGCAGGTGGGCTTCGGCCCACACTGCATGCCCCAGTCAGACTGGGGTTCTTTAGAAGTAGACAAATGCAGTTACAACTCCCTGTGGACCCACAGCATGGGTGGCTCCCTGGAACCCACCGGCGGTACATAAATATATCCCATTGCAGTGCCCAGCACAGCTGATGTAACGTCAGCTTTAATGCAGGTGGGCAAAACATTAATTGGATTACACTGTAGGTGAGGGCCCCAAAAAATTGGTGTACCAACAGTACTAATGTACGTCAGAAAAATTGCCCATGCCCAACCAAGAGGGCAGGTGAAACCCATTAATCGCTTTGGTTAATGTGGCTTAATTTGTAACTAGGCCTGGAGGCAGCCCAGTTAAAATAAAAATTGGTTCAGGTGAAAGTTTAATGAGCATTGAAACGTATAAAAATTGTTTACAAAAATAATATGACTGAGCCTTGTGGGCCTAAGAAAAATTGCCCGTTCGGCGTGATTACGTCAGGTTTCAGGAGGAGGAGGAGCAGGAGGAGGAGGATGAATATTATACACAGATTGATGAAGCTAAAAGGTCCACATTTTGATAGGGATAGAGAACAATGCTTCCATCTGCGGGTGCAGCCTACGTATTGTTTAGGTATCGCTGCTGTCCGCTGGTGGAGAAGAGAAGTCTGGGGAAATCCAGGCTTTGTTCATCTTGATGAGTGTAAGCCTGTCGGCACTGTCGGTTGACAGGTGGGTACGCCTATCTGTGATGATTCCCCCAGCCGCACTAAACACCCTCTCTGACAAGACGCTAGCCGCAGGACAAGCAAGCACCTCCAGGGCATACAGCGCGAGTTCAGGCCACGTGTCCAGCTTCGACACCCAGTAGTTGTAGGGGGCAGAGGCGCCACGGAGGACGGTCGTACGATCGGCTACGTACTCCCTCACCATTCTTTTACAGTGCTCCCGCCGACTCAGCCTTGACTGGGGAGCGGTGACACAGTCTTGCTGGGGAGCCAGAAAGCTGTCAAAGGCCTTAGAGAGTGTTTCCCTGCCTGTGCTATACATGCTGCCTAATCTCTGCGCCTCCCCTGCTACCTGGCCCTCGGAACTGCGCCTTCGGCCTCTAGCGCTGTCGGATGGGAATTTTACCATCAGCTTGTCCGCCAGGGTCCTGTGGTATAGCATCACTCTCGAACCCCTTTCCTCTTCAGGTATGAGAATGGAAAGGTTCTCCTTATACCGTGGGTCGAGCAGTGTGTACACCCAGTAATCCGTAGTGGCCAGAATGCGTGTAACGCGAGGGTCACGAGAAAGGCATCCTAACATGAAGTCAGCCATGTGTGCCAGGGTACCTGTACGCAACACATGGCTGTCCGCACTAGGAAGATCACTTTCAGGATCCTCCTCCTCCTCCTCAGGCCATACACGCTGAAAGGATGACAGGCAAGCAGCATGGGTACCCTCAGCATTGGGCCAAGCTGTCTCTTCCCCCTCCTCCTCATCCTCCTCATGCTCCTCCTCCTCCTCCTCCTCAACGCGCTGAGATATAGACAGGAGGGTGCTCTGACTATCCAGCGACATACTGTCTTCCCCCGCCTCTGTTTCCGAGTGCAAAGCGTCTGCCTTTATGCTTTGCAGGGAACTTCTCAGGAGGCATAGCAGAGGAATGGTGACGCTAATGATTGCAGCATCGCCACTCACCATCTGGGTAGACTCCTCAAAGTTTCCAAGGACCTGGCAGATGTCTGCCAACCAGGCCCACTCTTCTGTAAAGAATTGAGGAGGCTGACTCCCACTGCGCCACCCATGTTGGAGTTGGTATTCCACTATAGCTCTACGCTGCTCATAGAGCCTAGCCAACATGTGGAGCGTACAGTTCCACCGTGTGGGCACGTCGCACAGCAGTCGGTGCACTGGCAGATGAAACCGATGTTGCAGGGTGCGCAGGGTAGCAGCGTCCGTGTGGGACTTGCGGAAATGTGCGCAGAGCCGGCGCACCTTTCCGAGCAGGTCTGACAAGCGTGGGTAGCTTTTCAGAAAGCGCTGAACCACCAAATTAAAGACGTGGGCCAGGCATGGCACGTGCGTGAGGCTGCCGAGCTGCAGAGCCGCCACCAGGTTACGGCCGTTGTCACACACGACCATGCCCGGTTGGAGGCTCAGCGGCGCAAGCCAGCGGTCGGTCTGCTCTGTCAGATCCTGCAGCAGTTCGTGGGCCGTGTGCCTCTTCTCTCCTAAGCTGAGTAGTTTCAGCACGGCGCAAGCCAGCTGACGCTTGCCCACCGCTGTGCTGCCACGCCACGCGACACCGACTGCTGGCGACGTGCTGCTGCTGACACATCTTGATTGCGAGACAGAGGTTGCGTAGGAGGAGGAGGGTGGTTTAGTGGAGGAAGCATACACCGCCGCAGATACCACCACCGAGCTGGGGCCCGCAATTCTGGGGGTGGGTAGGACGTGACCGGTCCCAGGCTCTGACTCTGTCCCAGCCTCCACTAAATTCACCCAATGTGCCGTCAGGGAGATATAGTGGCCCTGCCCGCCTGTGCTTGTCCACGTGTCCATTGTTAAGTGGACCTTGGCAGTAACCGCGTTGGTGAGGGCGCGTACAATGTTGCGGGAGACGTGGTCGCGCAGGGCTTGGACAGCACATCGGGAAAAGTAGTGGCGACTGGGAACTGAGTAGCGCGGGGCCACCGCCGCCATCATACCTTTGAAAGCCTCCGTTTCCACAACCCTATAGTTGTGGCAGCATCTCCAGGCTGATAAATTTGGCTATGTGCACGTTTAACGCTTGAGCGTGCGGGTGCGTGGCAGCGTACTTGCGCTTGTGCTCCAACACTTGCGCTAGCGACGGCTGGACGGTGCGCTGAGAGACATTGGTGGATGGGGCCGAGCACAGCGGAGGTGAGGGTGTGGGTGCAGGCCAGGAGACGGTATTGCCTGTGTCCTGAAAGGGGGGTTGGATCTCAGTGGCAGGTTGGGGCACAGGGGGAGAGGCAGCGGTGCAAACCGGAGGCGGTGAACGCCCTTCGTCCCACCTTGTGGGGTGCTTGGCCATCATATGTCTGCGCATGCTGGTGAGGCTGGTGGTGGTGGCTCCCCGGCTGATCTTGGCGTGACAAAGGTTGCACACCACAGTTCGTCGGTCGTCTGCACTCTCAGTGAAAAACTGCCAGACCTTTGAGCACCTCGGCCTCTGCAGGGTGGCATGGCGCGAGGGGGCGCTTTGGGAAACAGTTGGTGGATTATTTGGTCTGGCCCTGCCTCTACCCCTGGACACCGCACTGCCTCTTCCAACCTGCCCTGCTGCTGCACTTGCCTTCCCCTCTGAAGACCTGTCCTCAGTAGGCGTAGAAAACCAGGTGGGGTCAGTCACCTCATCGTCCTGCTGCTCTTCCTCCGAATCCTCTGTGCGCTCCTCCCTCGGACTTACTCCAATTACTACTACCTGAGTGATAGACAACTGTGTCTCATCGTCATCGTCCTCCTCACCCACTGAAAGCTCTTGAGACAGTTGCCGGAAGTCCCCAGCCTCATCTCCCGGACCCCGGGAACTTTCCAAAGGTTGGGCATCGGTCACGACAAACTCCTCCGGTGGGAGAGGAACCATTGCTGGCCCTTCTGGGCAGGGGCCCAGGAACAGTTCCTGGGAGTCTGCCTGCTCCTCAGAATGTGTCATTGTAATGGAGTGAGGAGGCTGGGAGGAAGGAGTAGCAGCAGCCAGCGGATTCAGAGTTGCAGCAGTGGACGGCGCAGAACTCTGGGTGGTCGATAGATTGCTGGATGCACTTTCTGCCATCCACGACAGGACCTGCTCACACTGCTCATTTTCTAATAAAGGTCTACCGCGTGGACCCATTAATTGTGAGATGAATGTGGGGACGCCAGAAACGTGCCTCTCTCCTAATCCCGCAGCAGTCGGCTGCGATACACCTGGATCAGGAGCTCGGCCTGTGCCCACACCCTGACTTGGGCCTCCGCGTCCTCGCCCGCGTCCACGTCCTCTAGGCCTACCCCTACCCCTCAGCATGGTGTATTACCAGTAGTGCAGAAACAGAACGCTGTAATTAAATGTGCCGCTTATTGGCCTGTGGTTGGAGGCTGACTTCGCTTATGGAACGCACAGCAGAGGCAGGAAAGAATTTTGCGCAAGCCTGCTGTAACACTTAGCTGGCTGCGTATGAATTAGGACAACTACCCCCAGCAGAGACCCAGTACACTGAGGACGGTCACAGGCAGCCCAAATAGATTTTTTTTCCCAAATGTTTTTGGAAAGGCCCACTGCTTATATACACTAAATATGTCTTTTGTCCCTGCCTCACTACTACTGGCCCTGGACAATGTAAAATTACTGCAGGACGCAATGCTCTGCATGGCCGATATACAAAAAAAAAAAAAAGTGCAACACTGCAAAAAGCAGCCTCCACACTACTGCACACGGTTAAATGTGGCCCTAAGAAGGACCGTTGGGGTTCTTGAAGCCTAAAATAACTCCTAACACTCTCCCTATAGCAACTCCAGCAAGACAGCACTTTCCCTGAACTATGTCAGAATGCATCTGTGGCGAGCCGTGGGAGGGGCCGATTTATATACTCGGGTGACACCTGATCTCGCCAGCCACTCACTGCAGGGGGGTGGTATAGGGCTTGAACGTCACAGGGGGAAGTTGTAATGCCTTCCCTGTCTTTCTATTGGCCAGAAAAGCGCGCTAACGTCTCAGAGATGAAAGTGAAAGTAACTCGAACATCGCGTGGTGCTTGTTTCGAATAACGAGCATCTCGAACACGCTAATACTCGAACGAGTATCAAGCTCGGACGAGTACTTTCGCTCATCTCTACTGGAAATGAATTAAAAGTGATTTAAAAAAAAAAAATAGATACCTCCCTTCAGCTGCCGGGGCACAGCCACGTGTTCTCCTGCTGTCCCCTGCACTGTGGTGCTGAACTGCTCTCATTCAGCTGAGAGCTGCGCTGAGCCAATCAGAGGCAACACTCACTCACCCATTCATGAATTTATGAATGGGTGTGAGTGAGATCTGCCTCTGATTGGCTCAGCACTGAGCCAATTAGGGACATGACTGACTCAAACCCTCTTCACACCCACTGCAGGCCAACCGCGCTGAACTCCGTCTGCCGGGACAAGGTGAGTATATATATTTTTTTTAATTTTTACACATTTCTGGATGAATTGCAGGGAAGGGCTTATATATTTAAGCCCTTCCCGACAATTCATCCCGCGATCACCGGCAGCCCATTGCTTTCAATGGAGCCGGCTGTATTGCCGGCTCCATTGAATTCAATGGGCTAACATCGTTCTGCCGGGACAAGTGAGTATATATTTTTTTTATTTTTACACATTTCTGGATGAATTGCAGGGAAGGGCTTATATATTTAAGCCCTTCCTGACAATTCATCCCGCGATCGCCGGGAGCCCATTGCTTTCAATGGAGCCGGCTGTATTGCCGGCTCCATTGAATTCAATGGTCAGTGCTCGTTTAATCGAGACGAGTACCGCGTGGTGCTCGTCTCGAGTAACGAGCATCTCAAGCACCCTAATACTCGAACGAGCATCAAGCTCGAACGAGTATGCTCGCTCATCTCTAATAAACACGCATAATATAAAAACACTTAAAATGATGTCAAAAAGACACTGATGAGCATTTACTAGTGGAGGTCACTACAACATGTGGCCTGTACCCCACCAACATATGCAACATATTCACAGGCCGAATCAAAATACTCCCATGTAAAGGAGCCCTAAATATTACAAAACTTAATTTCACAAAAAAGAAAAAAAATTGAACAACCCTATCGGATATAACAGGTTTTATTAAAACAAGGCAGCGGTTGACTCTACTATATCAGTATGTTGACTGGGATAGTTGTGGAAATGCTGCTGGACTGAGAAATCATGTATTCAAATACCACTCTGACAAGGGCAAGGCTTCATTCCACATCCCTACTAACGTAGATGAATCTCCGCATTAGCAACCATCATACAATTAAAACTTAAAAGGGTTGTCCGACTTTTTTTTTAACATCCTTGAGCTCCGCCTTCCCCTCAGCCTCAAACTCTAATCTAGTAGCATACTTACTATAAGGCTGGAGGTCCATGGATTTGACCCATAATGACATTGGGTCTTCTAGCCTGGTGATCTCCTGTAAGTAGGTCTCATGTAGAAGCCCTGGCCAGTTTATGGGACCTCACTGATGAAATCCTGTGTCTGGGACTCTGATTGGCCATTGAAGGATCTGGTTTGGGTTCCAAACACATTGTGATTATAAACTAAAGAATCTGCCTTGGAAATCCCTCTGAACAGGGCCAACAGGATCCTGTTTTTTGCATCCTAGTTCTGGCAGTGGGCAGATCATTTTCAATAATCAGAAATACTTCCGTTCATCTACATTTCATTTAATCATTCTTTATCTCAGGTGCCACATTGAAATTTTCTTGTGCCTTAAAGGGGCTGCTTGGATACAGGACAACATCCCTTCAATCTGCTCCGCTGCCGCTGGGATCCATTGCTGCAGTCTCGGCATTTGTTGTGATAGCTGAAGTCAGGTGGCCACCGCAGCCAATCAAAGACTGCAGCGTCTCGCTTGTTCTTCTGCCATTTAAGAGTTCGAGAACGTGACGCTGCAGATTCTGATTGGCAGCAGCAGTCACCCGACTTCCAGTGATGTCAGCCATCACAACCAAATGCCGGGACCACAGCGGGGCAAGTGCCAGTGGTGGACAGGCAAGTTCTGCGCAGTTTATTATTTTACTACAGTCAGCCCTATTGAAGGAATGTTGTCCTGTTACTGGATAACCCCTTTAAATAGACAAAATGTGACATTAAATGGTCATTTACAAAAATATGTGGAATATAGTAGATATTGTGGCTGATCAATGATTTAAGTGTCATCAATAAAACTGTTTAAACTGGCTTATTTATTGACTGGTTAATTTAGTAAATTTATATCATGACTTTATATGTGAATTTGGCATACATTGGTAAAAAAAAAAAAAAAAAAAAAGAGTTAAATTTTCGTTACTTCCTGTCACTTGCAGCTGCTTGTAGGTCTGTTTCTTCAATTTCGACCATCTGCACATCAGCTGACTTTGGAATAAATAGGTAGTGAGAAAGTTGACAAAGTCTGCAACAGATGCACAGCAGAGGTCTTTCATTCTTCTGGTGCACCATGGAAATAGAGGTCCATCGGAGACATAAAGATCAATGACTTCACACAGGATTAACGGCTGTAATTTAATCACACATCACTCTTCTGCAGTGTTCATCATAGCAGCCCATTCTTCTAGAAGTAATGTAATGTCTGATACAAGGAATGTTCTGTGTACTGGTGTATCTTGTAGTTTCTTCCTAGGTGCACGGCTTCTCTGAATCAATGATTACAAGGTGGGGGTCCTGTGACAGGTCTCACCTGTGCTTTGTCCTGCGGTTCTTGCATTGGCAGAGCGGCTCATGCCTTTCCCATTTTGCTTTGAAAGAGCAAAATAAAGTTTTTCAAGTAACTCGGATTTCCTTCCAGTTGACCTTCGGGCATTTATTGTGCTTCAAGTCAGTCTATACTTGTATCTTCTGTGAATTGAGTTCAATCCAATTTTGCAGGGTGCTGATAAGACAAAGGTGACATGTTGGGTTTGCTGAATGGTTCATCAATGTTGATTGACTGTTACCCTCCTAGGCTGCAATCATATGTGCATTTTTTGATACAGTTTTTTTTTTAGGCAAAGAGCAGTGAGACTGTGGATCTCTCTGTCTGAGGACGTGGTGATGGCAAAATCCATAGAGGAGTTTAAGAGGGGACTAGATGTCTTTCTAGAGCGCTACGATGTTACAGGATATAGACATCAGGGGACCAGCAGGGTGGTTGATCTCAAATGATGATCCAGGGATTACTTTGGCTGCTATTATGGAGTCAGGAAGGATTCTTTTCCTCCATAGGAGCAAATTGGCTTGTTGTTTTTTTTTCTTTGCCTTCCTCTGGACCAACAAGAAAGAAGTTGAAACAGGCTGAATGGGATGGCCATTGTCTTCATTCAGCCTAGCATATTATGTTACTATGTTACTATGTAAATGAAAGTTGATACTTATTTAATTTGCATTCACTTCTGCTTTGCTCTACAAACTACAACAAAAGTTGCATGTGTGACTTCAGTCAAACAGAGAACTCTACCTTTAGGCCTCGGTCAAACAAGCGTGTTTTATGTGTGCAGAAAATGAATGCTCCTAAAACAACCAATGTTTTTTTTATAGAAGCGTTCATATGCGAGGAATTAGCAGTGCGAAACACTGTGCACCTAAAAAAGATAGAACATGCACTATCTGTGGTGCGCGCCGGCAGGAGTTTCCATTGACTCCTATGGGAACAGGAGGTTTTTTTGTAAACTCCTGTGCTGGCAATAACTTCCCCACTGCTTACAGCAGGACATTTAAAAGTTGCTTCTGGGCAGCACCTTAATGTCCTGCTGTAAGCAGCAGAGTATACCTCCAGCCTGGCTGCGGGGGAGGGGGGCAGTAGGGGACTCCCCCCACCTCTCGCCCCAAGGGATTTCCCTATAGCAGGGAGAGAGTGGGGGCAAGGTTTCAAGGCTTTCCCCAGGGCTTCCCCCCAGAGTGGAGGAGGAGGGTTGGACTAGAAAGACCCATCCATTAGCCCCGCCCCTAGCCACACCCTCCATGGTTTGCTATGGGGATTTTCTGTGAGAATCCCCATGGCAAACCATGAAGAGGCTGTAACTAGGAGCAGGGCTAGGGGCGCAGATCCCTCTAGCCATGCCCCCTCTGTTGAGCCCCCACCCACTCTCTCTGTCCTACGGGGATATCCCCCGGGATTTCCTCATAGTAGAGAGAGACAGCGCTGATATGGGGGGTTTCCCCAGAGCAGGGACAATGTGCGGAGCTATGGGTGGTTTCAGCATAGCCCCTCTTTGTCTCTCCATGCTATGGGGAAAGCCCCCATATCTCCGCTTACTCTCCCTGCTCTGGGGAAATCCCAAAGCCCTGCGGGGCTTCTTCTCTCTCTTCCTGGTGCGCTGCACGTATGAAACTTTGCCCATTCATGCGTTTTCTGCATATGTGAGCAGCACATTTTTTTTCGGGCACATATGAAACAAAGGGTCAGAATAGTACTCCACAAAGTAACTTATCACAAATAAGTAAAGTTGGTGGGACTTACCCGGCACTTAGTGGGGTTCCTTATCAGGGCACCCCACTAGTACCTCCATGTCCCAGCAGACTTGTAATAATAAGAAGATTTTCCTTCACGATCCTTTTCCTTAATCCTTAAATCAGGAGAGCTGCTTCGTGTAACGGTGTCCCCCAAGATGGAGGGCCCAATAGTAGGTAGCTGAGAGAAATCAGGGTAAAAAACACCCAGCGCTTCCGAGGATGGACCATAGGATACCTCTTATCATATGTGGGATAAACTTCTTTTATTCAATAAATGATAAGAAGAATCCTATGGTCCATCCTTGGAAGTGCTCAGTGTTTTTTTCCCTGATTTTTCGGGCACATAGGCGCACAAAAAAACACATTCATCTGACCCATTAAGGACGCGGCCCTTTTTTTTCCATTGTCGTTTTTTCCCTTCCCCCTTTTACAAAATCATAACTCTTTTATTTATCCATCGAAGTAGCTGTATGAGGGCTTGTTTTTTGTGTGACAAGTTTTATTATTCAATGGTACTATTTATTGTGTACCATATAATGTAGTGAAAAGGTAAGGAAAAATTCTAAATGGAGTGAAGTGGAGAAGAAACTAATTTCCATGATTTTTGGGGAGGTCTTGTTTTTACGGTGTACAAACTGTAACAAAAATGACATGATAACTTTATTCTATGGGTTAGTACGATTACTACAATATCAAATTTATGTTTTTTTGTTTTTTTTTTGCTGTACTGTTTTTTCTCCCAAAGGTATTTCAGTTTTTAAAATTATTTTCTGCCGCCACCTTCTGACAGCCATAACTTTTTTACTTTTCTGTTGACATATTTGTTTGAGGGCTCATTTTTTGTGGGATGTCCTGTAGTTTCTATTGGTACTATTTTGGAGCACATATAACTTTTTGATCGCTTTTTATTACATTTTTCATGGAGACGGAGTGAGCAAAAAAAAGCACAATTCTGGCATTGTTTATTTTTGTATTTCTGATGACACTCTCCATGCGGGATAAGTAATGCATTAGATACAGGGTTCTAGTGGCTCCTTTCTAGTCCTCCTGAAGTGATACTACATAAGCTGTCTCTTATTCTTTAATGACACAAAGTATCACAGTGTAGAACGACTCATCTCAGCAGTCACTTCTCTACTGATATGAGGAGGACTATTTGTTGCCTGAGCCAAGTATCAGTGCTGCAAAGTGATGGACTGTCAGAATTGTCTACAGCAAAGCTTGTGAAACATTCTTGTACATTTTGCGGGTCGAGCACATCTGTTCTGAGAGCAGGTATAGCAGAATTGTGGAGCATATGGTTTATATCTTGGTTGGTGCTCTTTTAAAATTCCAAACATGTACATAGGAGGTATAGCTAAAGCTTTATGTTCCCATTTGCAAAGTTTCAGTTTGGACAACTGCGGCGAACCGGACCAGACCTAGCAAAGGGAGCAGCGAGAGGCAGTTATATGTCACGGTGGTGCCGCTGCTTTCCTCCCAGGAGAATATGCGATTCTGGTGTGGTTCTTCATAGGGAAAAAGGCAATTGTCAAGTTCGTTAAGCCAGTCTGAACACAGGCCAAGGCCTATGCAGGACAGAATAATAATACAAAAATGAGAAAAATAAAACAAAACATTTCTTTGCCCTGAAGTGTAGTGTGGTACCTCAGTGCAGATGGTAAATGGTGGGAAGTGTTCCAAGAATCAACGGTGAAAATATTGAACAGTTTATTTTCTCACAATGAGAACAGGCTTCAGCTTTTCAGTGCAGTTCTAGAGTTACTTTACTTAGAGGTAGACCATTTATTGAACAGTTAGTACTATCGGAACACATGTGCAAGCAAGAAGCACAGACTTTCTATCTGGACAACAAATGGGACCTTTCACAGTAATTAAGCATGGGATCCTTTCTTTACTCTATGCTTTGCCATCATGCTTTACTCCCAGAGATTTCTTCTATTGCTTCTAGTTACAAGGCTTTATTTTAAGCACACTACTATTACTTTAGTGTTTTGCTGACTCTCTTCTATTCCTTCTAGTATCAAAAGTTCTTTAGTGCATTACAGTTTCTGTAGGTCCTTGCTGAAGTTTAACTATTTTCTTTCCTTTTTTCCTTAGTGGATATTACAGAACTTTGCGTACTTGCACTTTCCTTCACCTTCCCACTGCACTGGCTAGTAGGTTTACTCCTTTCTCTGGAGCTTTCTGTCTGGCAACCACTCCTCTTGACTTCTTTCTCATACTCTTCTTTAGACTATTCTCCAACTCCTTCTAACTCCTCCCCTCCATTTTACACCAAGCTACACCACTAACCAATCCATGTGCAGGTCCCTTCTGCCTATTAGAGGCTGCCTATCTCCTAGCTACTGTAGCTGACTCATACCTTTGGATTAGGTTGAGCTCTTCGATACAAAGTGTGGTTGACCAGCAGAACACATATATTAAAGTGACATATACATTGATAACTTCAACTCAGAGTCCATAGTCGTTTATGGAGTGTACAACTCCTATACACTATACAACCCTACTCCCTTCATATACCATCAAGGAATGGAAGGTATTAAAGTGTGTGTTCTTTACTTGTTACTAGTTGCAGGTGGTTCAATAGTTGATCACTAGAGGGATGTTGAGTGCGGCAACCTTGTTTCTTTTCTCTTTTCTTCTTCTCAGGGTCTCCATGCCTGATGGTACATGGCATTGACAGCTTGGCTTTATCCACTCAGCATTTGCTAAAGTGATCAGGATGAAGTGAGAGGACCTCCTCTTGAGCCTGGGTGGGTCATAAATGATTCAGCCAATAGGTGCTACACACAATGGGGATAATTTATTACACTTGCTGAGCCAGATTTGTGGCATCAGAAAGATGCAATTTTGCTGCAAGTGCCAAAAATTGCCTCTTTTTATGGGTTTACACCAGACTGCCACTTTTTTCAAAAGTGGGTAAGGTTCAGCAGTTGGAGGTATAGTCACTCACAATGTCTTATATTTTCTACAATTGACACCAGAATCTGCCTTAAATTATAGCTGAAATCTATTCTGACCTATAGCTGGCAGCGATTTCAGAAGGGGTGCATGGCCAGTCCAAACAATCTGACAAATATATTAAGAGCCCTGCACCCTGTGGTTGGTCAGGTGGGGTGTGTGTGGCTACGGCTTCAGGTCAATTCGAATCGCTGTGATCTCTTTCAGTTACGTGAATACAAGAAGTGCAACTTGATAGTTTTGGGGCCAATTGCAACACTATAACAGGGCCACCCACTTACTATGTGTCACAATACTGGTGTCTTATGTAGCAAGGCTCTTTAGGCTCAAGGGCCAGTTGTGCTTGCAACGTCTACACCCTTTATAGCTATACCCTTACTTAAAGAACTCTGTTAAACATCTAGAGTAGAATATCTGACATCAATAACCTTTTTCATACAAGCAGACAACTGTTTGCTGGTAAGGAATTTGGATGCACCCTTCCATGCTCTCTGCTGTCTGATTATTTCATGATCTTGCATCATATTTTATGCTTAATTGTTGCCAGTAAGAACATGTGCACTTTTGCTTCCTTCTTGCCTGCACAGTCTGCCTATAGACAGATGCGGAACTTACTTGGAGAGACATGCGAAAATCGACTGGAAAACAAACCACAATGGACAGTACATTCCGGCACTCCTATTAAACACAGAATCTGTAAACTGAAGTGTTGCTAGATTTGCCAGATTTATTAATTTCTCATTAGCATTTCTGGAAACCATGTCTGGAATTTCTCTTCCCCTATAATTAAAGATGTCCTGTGGTTTGTACAATAATGCAATACAAGGAAAAGGAAAAAAAAAGGAATAGGTTTAAAAATAACATGAAATTCTGTGGTTCCTGGCAAAAGCCACCTCTCCCGGATACATTCTTTGGAGTACGTCATTATCTGGATTTCACATAAATGACATAAGTAATAAAAGTGATTAAAAGTATGAGTAGCATAGGCAGGGCTGCTTAACAAATGGAATATGACATAGAACAGTCTTCCCAAACTCTGATAGAAAGCCATCAGTTTTTCTTGGTCCAAGTTTCTGCAGTACTTTTCCTTCTTGAGATCAGAGTATTTCTGGCCCAACCCAAAGAACTTTTTTTTGCGCAATGCAAATGTTCTAACCCTAAATCGCACAGAGGAAAATCCATATAAAAGGCTTTAACTCTTTCCAATCCTGCGTCAGACCTCGTCTGACATGCAGATTTTCATGTACGGCTCCACTGTCGGACAAGGTGCGACAGTATGGCCGTGAGCGCTCCACTGTCAGGGACTCTCCGGCACATGTACTCACGTTAGATGTCCCCGCACTATATTGCCAGAGAGGCACCAGCGTGATGACATTATATCAATGCACCAGCAGTGTATTCTTGTAGAGCAGCACTATAAATTCTCATGCTGTCAATTCAAAAATGGAGACGTTAATGATGATGATGGTGGATTATGAAAGGTAGTGGTGGTGAAGGAGAGTTCAGTGATGGAAGTGACTATGAAGATCTTGTTACTGTTTTCAGTGATAATACCTCAAGTGATGCTGAAAGCAGTGATGAAGAAGAAAATGGCGATAATTTGCTATCTGTAACAGGTAGCTAAAAGGAATATCGTGATGGTGATGGGGATCTTAAACATTTCCCGTACACAGTGACACAACAGGGATTCAATCTTCCTCAATGTGTTTTCCAAAAACAGAGATTGAATATTTTCAGGAGTTTTTCACCGATAAACCTTTTGGGTGAAATTGTGGCTGCGACAAATCATATGCAGTAGAAAAAACCCAAAAGGAGACTCCACTGCCAAAATGCTGAATGTGGCACTCCTGGAGGATGCTTCACCAGTAGAGATGAAGGCGTTCTGTGGAGACATAATGAAGATGGCTCTGAATTTGAAGCCACAATTAGTGGACTACTTTACCAACAATGGCTAGACCAAACCTCATTCTTCAAGGATGTTTTCTTCGGCCTCTGTTTTCTTCAAATTTTTTGAATGCTGTAGTTAGTTGCTCCTAACGTTGTGCAAAGTAGTGTACGTACCCAAGGGGACAAGGTGAAGACCACCAGTGATTACATCGACAAGAAATGTAAATAACTGTATGTTTCTGGAAAAAACATGGCTATAGATGACAGCACAGTAGGCTCCAAAGGAAGAGTTCAATTCAAGTGTTACAATCCGAAGAAGCCTACAAAGTGGGGCCTACAAATCTTTTGCCAGTGTGACTCATAAGATGGCTATGTATTTTCTCATATTCCATATTAGGGCAAGACCACCACAGAAAGTCTTATCTACATCTCGGATTGTGGTTCATTTGACACAAGGCTTGCAAGGCCAAACAGCTGGTACAGGCTATCACATACTCACTGACAGGTTTTACACAAGTCCTTAACTCCGGAATTGCACTAAAAATGCATATTACTGGAACAGTTATGGCTTCTAGGTAGGATTTTCCTAGTGAATTGAAAAAGGAAAAAAAATCAGGAACATCAATTTTGTCCCCATTAATGCGACAAGAAAACAACGTGTCTCTCATTCCAAGACAGAAGGACAGTTACAATGCTGAGTACATTCTATTGCCCACAAACACACTCAGTCACTGGTTATCGGAAGAAACAGACAGTGCAAATTCAAAAGCCAACTATTATTTTGGACTACACAAAGTTTATGGGAGGAGTGATCAGAGCTGATCAGTACTGTGGATGCTACGGTTTTACTTGAAGATCTGAGATATAGCTTATTAGGCGAGATTAGACCAGTTGTTCCATGAGTTTGGAGATGAAGGGGAGATTAGAGATGGGTCGGTAGTTGGCAGCAGAAGATGAGTCAAGAAACGGTTTCTTTAAAGGAGGAGTGAAAGATACCAGAAGAAAAAGACGGGTTAAATATTGACCTCGGTGACCGATAACAGCCAGGGACAAGGATTTAACTAAGTGAGAGGGAATAAAATCATGAATGCAGGTAGTAGAGTGAGAAGAAGAGAGGAGCCTGGAGACTTCAACTTCTGTTGCTGGCTCAAATGCTGAGAGTGAATTATGAGAGGTGCAGGAGAGAAGGGGATCAAAGCTAATCATGGATTGGGAAATT
The DNA here is from genome assembly GCF_035609145.1 of Eleutherodactylus coqui. Classification (NCBI taxonomy): domain Eukaryota; kingdom Metazoa; phylum Chordata; class Amphibia; order Anura; family Eleutherodactylidae; genus Eleutherodactylus; species Eleutherodactylus coqui. The sequence continues at coordinate 139,045,686 of NC_089845.1, read as the reverse complement.
ATTTCCTGGCAGATGTTGTTAATTTTCTCTAAAATAAGCTTCCAGATCTTCACCAATGAGATCCGTCATAGAGGGCAGTATTTTAGGGTTGAGGAGGGTGTAAAAAATACGAACGAGTCGTTTTAGGTTATTGAATAGTGAGGAGATAAGAGAGGTGAAGCAGGCTGGTTTGGCATGGTGAAGGTCAAAGTAGCATGTTTTAAGCATGAATTTGAAATGGAGGAAGTCTGCAGATATTTGTGATGTCTGACGCATCTAAAACACCACAGAAGGAAATTCTTTTGAAGCATGAGCCATGGTTGCCATTGTCTGCATTGGGAGGGTACAATTTTGAGAGTTTTATTTCAGTTCTCAGCAGCCAGATCACGACAAGAGTATGAGGAGATTGGGTACCGTGATGACTGTAAGGAGTCTAAAAATTGCTGGGTGTAAATGACCTGTAGATTTCTGCGTGTGTGATAGGTAGGGGTGTCCTTATAGAGATTAGCATACTTTGATAGGAAAGGAAAGAAAGTTGTGATCAGAGAGCAGAAGAGAAGTCATAAACAAAACAAAAATGGAGGAAAACCACATCAAGCATATTGCCATCTTTGTGCATGGAGGCAGCAGTAAGCTGTGAGAGGCCTAGAGAGGAAATTAGCGTTTGACGCTGAGAGGCAGATGGGGAGATTGGGTCATCAATATGAAGATGAGAAGTAGAATTTCACAGGATAAGAAGTGGGGGAGACAGGTAGCAGTAGGTGACCGCCAATCGCAAGGACAGTGAACAGAAGAATCTAAGGGTGTGGATCTCAAAAGAGGCATCACTTCACCTACTAACATATTTAACTGGAACTATAATTACTGTGTTGCAACCCCCAAATTACAGTCCACATCTGGGGAGATATGTCCCCAGTCCATATTCATTCATCAATGTCTCTAGTGTGCACATACTAAACAGTCGTTGGACCTGTCTTACACATCCTGCAGCTCTCTGTCCCTGGTCCATGGTGCCATTAGCTTCTTTAGGGACCAAGTTCCCTGCAGGAAGGGAGACTCTCTCTCCTTCCATATGGTGTGTTGTCGTTTTCAGCCCCCAGTCATCAGGCCCTTTTGTCAATCGTTTTAATCCCAGGTCTCCATATTGTTGTACTGCTCCCCTACATCAGGTACAGCTCTGCTCTCTGTCCTATGGCTTCTGCCACATCTCTTGCAGACGTCTCTGGACTACACTGCCTCTGTACTAGCTGCTGCTCACCCTGGGTACGTCAATGCTCCTGTGATGATGCTACAATCTATTATATATCTGGCTCAAGATGGCTGTCAAGAGTTCACACGGGGTGTGGCTTAGCCGACAGAACATCTGCCTATTATATGGACATTTCTTCTGGGTAGTTACATGCTATTCGCATCACTAACCACATCAAAAAAGAGGTGTAGCCTCCCTGAGGTAGTCTCTTTATGAGGTTTCTGCAAAATAGTGCCTCCTGTGCCTGTCATACCCCACTCCCTGTTGCTGCTTTCTGACAGGGAAGTGGGTTTTCGATGTAAGGTGCCTGCAGCAAATTTCCTTTCTGGCGGTGGCAGGTGCCACACTAACCCAGGACTTGGCCTTTTTCCACTTCCTATCCTCCTCCTGGTTGGGTCTCAGACTGAAGGGGGAAGGACTTAGCATGGCTAAGTGACTGAATGTTGCTTGACTGTGTAAGGGGGAGCATTTTTAGTGCTACTGCCTTACACGGTTGTCATTGATTGTGGCATGTAAGGGGTTAAATGGCCAGTATTTGAGGTTTCTCCACTCCTGGCAGTTAGAGCAGAAATCTGTCTGTCAGTAGTCAGCCAAGACACAACCTTAGAAAGATGTATTCACAGGTTTAAACTATATTCATGAGGTCAATAAAAAAGAGTGTATTGGCTGTCACTAAGGGTGAGTGTGCCATACATAGGTGCGCACAAAACAGTGCACCCACGTACATGCACAAAAACACGTGAATGCACGTCCGTGCCCATTGCCTTCAATGGGGCCATGGCTGCTACCAGGCGCCTCATTGGAAGCAATGGGCTGCTGGCAACCCCTGCAGTGTTTTTGGGGAAGAGCTTTAAATATAAGCCCTTCCCTGAAAATCAGCCCTGTTTGTGTGAAAAACTAAAAGTAAAAAAAAATTATATATATATATATATATATATATATATATACACTAACCTCTTCACCGCTGCCGTGTAAATATTCCCCCACGGGGAGTCTCCTTGTCACTGAACACTATGACAGTACTGTCACAGTGATCAGTGACAAGGGGACTCCCTGGGGTGAGTAAAGAATCCCCTGCCACAGCTGTCTCAGACGAGTCCAGCCTGTCTTCTTCCTGCAATGCCCTAAAGCTCTTTCAGCAGGCAGGGATTTAAAATCCCCATCTGTTTAAAGGGCTGTTTCTGATTGGCTGAGCGCTCAGCCAATCACAGGCAGCTCTCAGCCATTCATTGAATGACAGCTGAGTGCTGCCTGTGATTGGTCACAGCACTCAGCCAATCACAGGCAGCACCTGGCCATTCATTGAATTCAATGAACATGACATGTGAACACACCATAGGGAACCAATAATTCTAATAGGCAGGTGTTTTTGTATGCTTGTATGTATGCACATAAGCATGCTCTTGTGAATCAACCCAAAAGGACTAAGGTATTGTGCAGAGTGTTAAGGCAGCAGTCCTAAGCTCTTGCCCACAACCTAAAGGTTGTGAGTTCAATCCCTGCATTGGTTCAGATAGCAGGCTTAAGGTTGACTCAGTCTTCCATCCTTTTGAGGTCGGTAAAAGGAGTACTCAGCTTGGTGGTGGGGTAAATAAATAAACTGCCTAAAAGTGCTGCGGAATAAGTTGGCGCCATACAAATAACAAGTCCCCCCTAAAGTCTATGGCCAGCTTAATGCACATCTTTCTGGCACTGATACCAATATAAACCAATATTGAATGTTCAATAAATGACAATAAATAATATTGTATATTAACAATCCCGGGAGTCTGTATTCTTAAACAAGTATCATGTATATCATGTACATTGCTTGAAGCCAGAACATGTCTATAAATCATGGGAGAAAGCAATTAAAATAGCTTCATGCTTTGGACGGAGTTTTAAACGGATTAACGTTATTTTTTAATATTAGGAAAGTTGCAGGTGCATATGTAGCTGGTTACGGCACATCTGTCCTTCAGCTTGGAAGCTGCGGTCTACGGCTCTAAACACATATGTTTCAGGATGTACTTGGCTTTTGAATACATTACTTCAAAACAGACAGAAAAGAAACTGGATTGCTGCAAACCATTCATTCCTCTGCTTGAGTGGATTAAACCGTCTCCCCTCAGGAAACAAAAGGCATGGTTATTAAAAGCGGATTATACACAATGCGAGTATTATCGAGTAATAAAATGTACCATTAACAAGGGTTTAAATATTAATACAGTGCAGACAACTTGTATCACATATTATGGATACCCAGAGCATTGGTACTGGCACACAAGAGCAAGTGAATGGAAAAGGCTGCAAAATATTTAGCAAAGTTATAAGAACATGGGTGAGAGAGTTTACTAAAGTTTACTAAGGTAAAACTACTGTTAAAGGGGTTATCTCAGGGCATGTTTTTTGTTGCATTCATCACAAGTAGCCTTGTTTCTAGAAATGCATTATTTCTGAAGCCCCCTGGCTGGCTGTGTTCAGCACTCACAGTATATTGGATCCAGCGGCGCTCCATAGAGTGACGAAAGAACTCTGTACAATAAGGCGTCATGGGCAGATTTGAGAACCAACATGGGAGATCCACAAATCAAGCCGCCCATAGAAATGGGTGTCCGCAAATTATTTAAAGCATGGCCCGCAACACAAATTGTAGCATGCTCCATTCTTGGGTGGATCGCCAACAGTCAATGGAAGCCGCCCAATCTGGGGCATACCCGCAGCTGACACTCTAGACGTGCCGTGGATTCGTGGGAAAGCAAGAGTTCAAAAGAAAAAAAGTGTACTGTGCGTGTGCGTGGCACGCCGGTCGGCACATGAACTGCAGACAATAAGCGGCGCCCAGTGCTTGTGCTGTGCTGATCTCCTAACTGGATACCAGAATATTGGCGATATGCAGTCTTTATGATTGGAGTAATTTGACGTTTCTGGGCAGAAAATGTCACCTCACCGCATACGGAACAACATTTTCCAGAAGAGTTTTTACAATTCCGTGGCATCCTGGATTCTAACTGGGCGACATCTCAAAGCCAAGAGCTACAGTAACTCAAAGTTTTCAATGTCATTGTTGTTTGTTCCATGATGAAATGGCTAAGTAATATCTATTTTCAAGTCAAAAAGATTTTCACTACTGGCCAGTGTAATAAGTCTACTAAAAGACACAGGGTTTGATATCCTAAGCATCTGCAAGATTTTGAAAATGTCTATAAATGTTGTGTTGGATTTTGAGTAACAGAAACCAATGAGTAGCGTTATTACGACCAAAGATGCGATATTGGTTTAAGTAAGATAATTATAGAGTCACACTGCATATTGGTTGGCAGTGCTCTCTTGTCAAGCAGATTTAAAGCATACTGTACCTAACTTTCAGTTGACTTTTTGAATACGCTGAGGGTACATGAGGAGTAACACCATGTCTGGACATTGTATCACTTGTATATGGCATTTTTCATCAGATTTTCCCTCCGCAGGATGTATCTCTAATTACATAATATAGAAAAGGACCAGCTTGTTCAATAGCTAATAATATTAAAGGAGTAAATTCCAAAATAATTTCAGCACACCATAGCACAGTATTCTGCTGATGCGTTTTCAACACCACCCGGTGTTCTTAGTCATAGCAACAGAGCACGGCAAACCCGTCAGCATTTATACAATTTCAGCCAATCCAATTGAAATGTTAAACATCAAGTGGCAGCTGACTATTCAGAGAATGTATCAGTATGTTAGGCTGAAAAAAGAAATATGTCCATCCAGTTCAGACTATCACCCCCCCCCCCCCCTTTCCCCATACCTCCATGTTGATCCAAAGGAAGGCAAAAAAAAACAATGAGGTAGAAGCCAATTTCCCCATTTAAGGAAAATTTCCTTCCCAACTGACAACCCACAACATCAGACTTGTTAGCCTAAAGCTCACCTCTGAACAATCACATGGATCAGTATAATCGATTGGGATGTTCACAGCGACAGTGCAAGCCTTAGGCTATGACTGAGACTCATCTGTTTGAGTGGAAATGTGTAAGAAATGTCCAGCAAGTTGACATGATTTTTTAGAAGCTTGGAATAAAGTTCTTTTCCAGAATCATCCTCTTCATATGTCCTGTTGACCTGTGCCTACAGCCAATGATGGGATTTCCTCTGTGCATCTGCAAATGTAATGGATAATGGTGATTTGTCTTGCTGACATTTTTTGTGGTTTGTGGATTACCTCTGCATATAAGTAGCCACCAACCACACACCACCTTCAACCAACTCTTCTGCACATGCTTATTTAGGCTCTTAAAAGATGTTAACCATTAAACACAAGTTGCAGATATTAATAAGTGCAAAGAATTGGCACATGAGCTATCCATCCCACCATCTCTGCAACAGAGTGGGCAATACAATTTTTGTGTAGAAGAAATGTGGTTCCTTCACTAGTATAGAACAGAGTTCCTTATAGTAAAATCTGTCAAACTTTGAAATTCTCAACCATAAGAAATAGATATCAAATAATGTAATTGTTTTTGCATTTACTACCATGTCTCCCCCCATAAATGACACTGTTTTATATTAGTTTTTGCCCCAAAAGAGGCACAGGGTCTTAATTTGGGGGATGTCTTATACTTACCTAGCAGGCGCCGTCCGAGTCCCTCCCTCTGCTTTATGGTGTTCCAGCAGGCTTCAGCAGTTGTCAGCGCCAACAGAACATGTCTTGCTGGTAATGGGGTTTGAAAACCCCGCCTCCAGCAAGAGATTGCTCTGATTGGTTCACAACCAATCAGAGGCAATGCTCAATGCACCAATCACAGCTATTCATTGAACGGACAGTGCCTACTAGGTGAGTATTGCTTTTATTTCATGCAGTGTCGCTAGGGCTTATTTTTGGGGTAGGGCTTATATTTCAAGCGTCTGTCCCCTGGAAATCAGGGTAGGCTTATTATCGGGTAGGTCTTACTTTCGGGGAAACACATTATCTACAAATTTATTAAGATTCATGATTCTCCTGGATCAACATAATTCCCCTCCTTTTATTAATTATTAATTATCTGACTGTCTTTATGGGGTTAAGAAGGAATGCTTTTCTTATTGTTAGCCCAAATTAGTTGTGAGTGCCAAAAGATAAAAAAAACTGTGTCTTCTTTTCCGACCTCAGTAACTATATAAGGTTTAGAATAAATACACATACCGGAATTGCTGTGGATTTTCCATGTGGATTTATTCATGGAAAATCTGCAGCTAATTATGGAACCAACCATGTGGATGAGATTTAGACAAATCTCATCCACATGGTGTGAAATTTTTCCACATGGGAATTGACCTGCATTGTAGATTTTAAGATGTGTACCATGTCAATTTCTACTGTGGATCTTCACCCCTTACAATGTCGTGTGGTACTTTCATGCTTAATAACTGTGCTGGGTTCATGAATAGGCCAAAGAGCTACCAGGCGGGAGTTGCTTACCTGACTGGCGTCTGAAGTTGGTGAAGCCGGATCACGTTTCCAACACCTGGGCCTTCATATTTCAGTACTTAAACTGGAGCGCTTGCAGATGGTGGGTGGCCTTGGAAGAACGCCCTTATGCATGGACAGCATTGTGCTAACTGTGAAACAATGAAGCAATCACTCATGCTCCACAATCAGTTTTTTTTATTACCATATTGGTGTCCATAATCAGGATTACTGTATGCAGCAAGTAGTAGGTGGCTCAAGCCAAATGGTTAGTTAACCCACTTTAATATGTGACAGTAATATGTGCACACACATCCACAGGCTGTATAAGCAGGAGAGGCAGAGATTGTGGAGAACGTTATCACAATGTCTGCAGATCTGTTAACCTGCAGCCTGTGAGTGCATGGGAGCCGCCTGTAAAGAAAGTCCCTCCCCTTGTTGCTATGGAAATGTCCCTGTGCCCTTGTAATTCTAGAAGCTTTGTACCTATTGACAGAAAGTGGATTGCAGAGAAGATGAAAGTGAGATCCCCTAGCAGCCACTTCAAACTTAATTTACAGTGGTAAGACAACAAATTTTTTAATGCAAATATATTACAAAAATTAAGAGCCTAATACGAGCTAACAGTAGAGCAGAAGTTGTCTGAAATGTTAGTGCCCCTTTAAAACAACATATTAAGCATACTTAAACAAAATAAAATATAGAAGAGAGCACTCCATTATAGTAACACAGTGAAATCCATGGTGAAATGCACAGCAAAATCCACATGTAATACGTGAGATTGTTGCTGCTGATTTGCCATGGATTTGCACCAAAACCCATCACCAGATTTACATTGGACACATCCAACACATGCACCTACACTTAATCAACAGTATTTATAATAAGCGTGGTTGCATTGAGGGATCATGGAAAAACTGATAGGATTTGGAGGGGGTGAAAGACAGAGGTGTGAAAGTGGGGAAGAGTAATGAGGAGATTACTAAGAGGATGGGGGAGATTTTGACTGTAGTTATGACCGATGTTATTTTTTTGGTGGGGTAATGATATGTTCTATGTATATTATACTTATGCATGTATAAATGTCATGAAATTAAGGGGTAATTGTATTCAAAAATATAATTTCAATAAAGATGATCTGATTAAAAAAAAGAAAGTTAAAATTCCATTAATTAACTCATGAAATGGATGTATTTATACGTTCTTAAATTGCCATTTCAAAGATACAATATGAAAAAAAGGTACCCTATTAGCCAGTAGAGTAAAGCGTGATTGTTCTTAGTAAGAGAAACCAAGTAATCTTGTAGATATGATACCTTTTAATGGCTAACAAAAATACATGATGTTACAGCAAGCTTTCAGGTTCTTCTTATCGACCTTTCATCAGGCTAAAATTAAATTGGTTTGTATGGGACACAAATATAACCATACAAATGCAGAGGGGAGAGGGGACACCCCTCTTGATCTAAATAAACACAGAAACTTGAGACTTAAAATAACACAAGACAATCTGAGCAAAGAGATAAATACTTAATCAGTCCACTGAGCTGAGGAATGTGACATTTTTATGATGTCTGTTATCTCCACTTTACAATCTGTACACAGAAGGAGATGGAAACACTATTTTTGCAGCAGCACCTATTGGATGGTAACATTCTTACAATCACTGTCTGAATTTCTATGAAAAAACAAACAAAAAAACAAACAATGATTGGGAAGAGGACACCTGTCTTCACCTCTTTCAGACCTTTCATATTCTCCACTTATGCAAGAATCCCAGGCTGAGATTCATTCCATTCTTGAGAGTACCAAGCATGGCCATAAACTTATACTCCCAAATTCTTCTGTGACACTGTGACTTGAAGTAGCCCTTCAGTATGATAACTCTCATCTGTTCTATGCCATGTCCGTGAGCACCAAATTGTTTTGCCACAGGTAATTTCATCTTTTCCTCTCCAATTGAGTGGCAGGGAGATTTGATCCTGGCTCTAAGTTTTTTTCATGTTTCCTAAATATAACGCCCCCCAGCAGGACATTTACTGCACAGGATCAGGTACACAACATTGGACGTGGAACATGTGAATGTCCCTGGGGTCTTATAATCCTGCTATGTGTTGGTGATCCGTATCCTGTCCTCAGTCAGTACATGTCAGCAGGTACAACATACAATATGGTGGCTTTTGATTTCACTAAACTAAACTAAACTCTAGTTAGAAAATGTAAAAATTACTTTAACCAGAAAAAAATGAAACTCAAAAGTAAAAGTTTCCTATTGGGTAAAAAAGTTAAAATGTAATATAAAAACGGGACCAAGTAAAAAATAGTAATAAGCACAACTTTGTACACAAGCGTTTTTAACCCTTTCCAATCCAATTGGTATCCTGGTTTTTCTAGGGGGCTTACTCTTTTTCTGCTGTTATACAACAGTCCTATATGCTGGCTAAAACCAGTACTGCATGAGGTGACCGTTTGGATAAGTCCCAACAGCAGAGAGGCTGGCAATATACAGTAAGAGAACCTCGACGGATGTCTTCCAACATGGAAGCTGTACAGCCTTAAATCATAATGTCTTCAGAAGTCAGACAGTGGATTGGAAAGGGTTAAATCAGGTAGAATTCGTAAAACATACATATTTGGTATTACAGTAATCGTAGCAAACTGAAGCTAACCCATCTTTCATAATGCACTGTGTTAGAAAACAAAGTGGAATGTAGGGTGTTCATACAAAAAATGTAAGGTTATACGTCTACTTATATGTACTCCAGAATGATTTATCTCTGCACTAAAAATGGTAACTGCTGGGCAGTTTTAGAAGCTGAAACTAGCTAGATCCTTATGGTTCACACTGAAATTATTATCTATGTGCATTGGCCATTTTCTTTACAAGCGAGAGATGATAAATCGAATAAAATGTTGGTACAATAATGTTCAGGCAATTTTAGCCTTCAACAAATCCCTTTCACCACCAAATGTAAATGACTCGTGTTCATTCCTACTCTCTGATCCCTTACAAGGGCCACTGCTTACTTTATGCATGGGTAATTTCTCAAACACAGTACTTATTTTTCCTTCACAGATAAACGCTGTGTCAGCATAATCCCCTGGCTCTGCACAATGACCTACTTCTTTTTAGATCATTGCAAAATGAAATGGCTGCTTCAAAATAAACATGCCCTTTACTATATGGGGAATGTTTACTTCAGTATACATCACATCCAAATCAATTTTTGATGGTTTATATTATTTCAATGTCAGATTTCCAATTATAAACAGCAAACGTGGACAGCGCTCTGCAATATAGAATATAAATATCCTATATAGAGGCCAGTCATATAGGAAAGAAAACAAGAATAAAGGGACTTACCCGGTGCCCAGTGGAGGTTCCACTTGGGGAACACTCCACCATCACCCTAAAATCCCGGTTTGCTCCTCAATCGGTGGTGGTCCTCTGACGCATGTCTTTATCCTGTGGATCCAGGAGAGACACTTGACAAATGTATGCCAACTTCAACCTATGTATAACTACTGCACTCTTCCCCTTTTCTTTTAAACAGGCGACCATCAAACCCATCCTCTAAGAATGCTGGGTCTCAGGTCTGGAATCCAATGGGAGAGGCATCCGTAGCCAGATGTAAGGAGAGTTTGGTACACTGGGATTGGAGATCAGCTGTAATCAGATATAAGTAATGTACAGTGCACAGGGATTGGAGATCAGAATAATGGTGAGGACAAAGAACTGAACACTCAGTCACAAAAAAATCCAAAGCTGAAATAGTGTAACAACAACTGTGATTGGGCACAGAGCAGATAGAGTCAATAATTACTCCCTGGATACACAAAGGATTTAGCTAAACAAGGCTGGTGTCACAATTTGGCTGATGGATGGTCATGGGTCCAAAGTGGTGTCTTGGCCACAGCCCTGGCCCACATCATGTGACATGTTAGCAAATGTTCCTTTTTTTCAGCACTAGTGGGCAAGAAGCTAACAACTCCTTGCCATTGAGTGGTTAATTGGCTGGTTGATGTAATTGGCTGCTCAGTCAGTCAGCAAATGTTTGGTTAATTGTACTAGCTCTTCTGAATAGCAAGTGCTGGTATACTTTCTGTTTAGGTGATTCCTGTAGAGTTTGGTTTTCCCTTTGTCAGTGTCTTAGGTTATCTTTGGTCTGCATGTCTTTTACATGTGCTGTTTCTGTCATCTGCTCCTGGCCTTGTTCCCTCTTTCAAAGCTAGGAGATTTTCAGGGTTGCCCCAGGTTCCTGACACAGGGTCACCTTTGTCAGGATAAGTGCTCCACTCTTTTGGCAGGTTTTCTCTTATTTTAATAGATTAGGCACAGCTACCTCATTTTCCCCTGTTGTGTTAACTTTTGTCACTCTTTAGTTATTCTCATTATTGTGGTGTGTATACCTAAAACATCCAAGTCATAAAAGCTAGGAACAACCATTCTTTGGACAGCATGATGGTCAAGGCTGCTAGTTACAATATCAGGGTTCAAGTCCTGGCATGTTCAGTTCCTGGCGCATCCTTAGTAGTGATGAGTGAGCACACTCGGATAAGTCAGTTACTCGAGCGAGCCTTGCTCTTCTCGAGAAACTGCATTCTTGTCAGAGCGTGCTCGGGGGGATGGGGGGGGGCAGGGAGAGGGTGGCGGCGGAGGTAGCGGGGAGAGAGTAAGAGATATCTCTCTCTCCCCTGTGCTATCCCTCGCCGCCCCCTCCCCCCCCCCGAGCACGCTCGGATAAGGCTACAGTTACTCAAGAAGAGCGAGGCTCGCTCGAGTAACTGACTTATTCGAGCATGCTCGCTCATCTCTAATCCTTAGGAAACCCTCCCTTAACCAATCTTCTTAGTCCAGATATCGCTAGTCTGGTTTGCCTCAAAACTCCTTGAGCAACATGTCCACCATGACCTGTCCTGCCACCTACCATCTGGCTTCTGATCCCACCACTCTACAAATTTCCCTACGAAAAGTCACTAGTGATCTGATAAACGGAAATTATGTTACTCTGTGCTCCTTTTTTCAGATAATTCTTCTGCCTTCAATTTTAGCTGACCACTATTCCTAGTTAAAAACGCAATCCTCCATTGGCATTACAGATTTGGCCCTCTCTTTGATCACCTCAAACCTAACAAACTGATTATTTGGATTTCCCCATATGCACACCACTTCCTCATCCCTTTCAGTTGCATCCCTCAAGGTTCTGTTCTGGCAGCTCCTACTCGTCTCCATCTATACTTTAAAGGGGTTGTCTCGCGCCGAAACGTTTTTTTTGTTTTTTTTTCCATAGGCCCCCCGTTCGGCGCAGGACAACCACAAGGGATGTGTTAAAAAAAACCCAAAAACATATTACTTACCCGAATCCCCGCTCTGCGACGTCTTCCTTCTTCTTTCTTCTTCCTTCACCAAGATGGCCGCTGGGATCTTCACCCACGATGCACCGCGGGTCCTTTCCCATGGTGCACCGTGGGCTCTGTGCGGTCCATTGCCGATTCCAGCCTCCTGATTGGCTGGAATCGGCACACGTGACGGGGCGGAGCTACGCGATGACGCGTAGAAGGGGGCGGAGCCAGAACGCCGCTCGTGCCTGGACCTAGGAGAAGGGGAGAAGACCGCACAGCGCAAGCGTGTCTAAAAAAGCAAGAAGACATCAGAATTAGACGGATCCATGGAGACGGGGACGCTAGCAACGGAGCAGGTAAGTGAATAACTTCTGTATGGCTCATATTTAATGCACGATGTATATTACAAAGTGCATTAATATGGCCATACAGAAGTGTATAACCCCACTTGCTGCCGCGAGACAACCCCTTTAAGCCTGGCACAGCTCATAGAATTCAATGGCTTATAGTATTACTTTTATGCTGATGACCTCTCTGGACCAGAGGTTTCCTCTTTTCTGTCCAGAATTCCAAAGTGTTTATCAGCTATATCCTTTTGACTCTTCTTCAGTTTTCTAAAACTGAACATTGAGTAGCAATGATTTTTTTATAAGTGTGTATGCCAAGACTCTTCTTTCACTGGGGGATTTGAAGTTGTTTTTTAATATAACACCCCTCATATGGTTCATGTTGTGTCCTTGGCTACAAAAATGATCAGCCACTGGTAAATGAGTATTTTTCTCTTTAATGAGACTTTACTGTTGCTTTAAAGGGAATAATAATAATCTTTATTCATATAGCGCCCACATATTTCGCAGCGCTTACATAGACAGGGGGAATATAGAAAGACAAAAGTACAAAAACAACAGTTACATGTAGTAATCAGTTGATGGAAACAGTAGGGGGAGGGACTCCAATGAGCTTACATACTACAAATAGTGGGGTGATACAGAAGGTAAAGGGGTGGAGATGTGCACTGTATAGCGAGGTGGAGAGTGAGGGATGCTATACACATAGACAACGGTCAGACATGCCATGTGTGGGCCAAATCGGTATGACTGCAGGGGGTGGTTGATGGTGGCTAGCAAGGATTGAAGTCAGTAGGACAGGGAGCATGTTATCAGGGGGGTACATAGGGGTTTGGTTTAGGGGATATGGCATGCCTCCCTGAAGAAGTGCATTTTTAGGGCACGCCTGAAGTTTTGTGAGTCATGGATTGCCTAGATATATCAGCTAGGGTTGATATCCTGTATGGTGGGTCACCATCCATCTATGGCTGGCATCTTTGGTATCGTTCACATGTGCAGGCTATTAGTATATGCAGTCACTCCTCCCCAATCTGGGCTGGGTTGAGTGGGTGACTGCATATTAGCCTGCCAAGAACAAGCTGCTCCTCCAGAATATTGTCTGGCTGACTGCATATCTCCAGGGCTTACGGCCATTGCGCCTGCCCTACGGCGAATGTGCCGGTGGCGATTGTGCCTGCCTTATGACGATCGTGCCTACGGCGACCGTGTCTGCTTTGCAGACCTTCAGGTATTGTATTTTTGGCTTTTTCTGTGAATAATGTTTTTGGTTTTTTTCCCTCACCTCTGTGATTTTATGGATTGCCTGGATAGTTTTGGATAGCGCATTCCAGAGGACTGGTGCTGCTCTGCAGAAGTCTTGGAGGCGGGAATGAGAGGTTCAAATTATAGAGGCACTCAGTCTGATTTCATTTGCAGAGCAGAGGGTGCGGGCTGGGTGGTGGATTGAGATGAGGGAGGCAATGTAGGGCGGCGTGGTGCAATGGAGAGCTTTATGAATGAAAGTAGTGAGTTTAAATTGAATTCTGCATTTAACAGGCAGCCAGTGCAGTGACCGGCACAGGGCAGAGGCGTCCGAGTAACGGCTGGACAGGAAGATGACCCTGGCTGCCACATTCAGGATGGATTGGAGGGGGTAGAGTCTGGAGCAGGGGAAGCCGATCAGCAACAGGTTGCAATAATCAAGTCGAGAGTGCATGAAGGCAATAGTAAGCGTTTTTAGCATGTCCATGGTGAGAAAAGGGCAGATTCTTGCGATGTTCTTAAGGGGCAGTTGACATGTTCAAGCGAGAGATTAGATGTAGGGAATCTGTCAGCTTGAACATGCTGCCCAAATTACAGACCAGGAGGAGTTGAGCAGATTGGTATATAGTTTTATGGGGAAATGTCCAGCTGGCGATTTTTATGTACGGAGATTTAAGTGAATAAAATACAAGTTGTACTGAATCTTTTCCATAAAGCTATATATCAATCTGCTCAGCTCCTCCGTCTCTATAACATGATGCCTGCATTTTGGACAGCAGGTTCGAATTGACAGTTTCCCTTTATGATTTTGTCATGTTTCTCCAACATGAAGACCACCATCAAGACATTTAGTGCACAGAATCATGTACACAACATTGGATGTAGAGTATTTGAATGTCCCAGGAATCTTCTTGTCCTGCTGTGTGTTTGGGATCCATATTTTCTTTGTGGTCATTATATATGAACAGGCTTTGCAGCTCCTTACATTCCAGGGATAAGTTCCCATTTTTGTGTCTGAGGGCAATGAACTCTAGGTTTCTGAAATTTGGTGGTTGCCTATAACATAGGGTCTGGGAATATTTTCAGGTGGTCATTCTTGTGTAGGGTACAATATGATGGAATCCCCTTGCAGTTTTCCTTAGTACCTTTAGCTGTGAATTGTAGGTCCCAACCATGTACTCACACCAAGACCAAAATTCCAGAGTGCTGTACAAATATAAAATAGGGGCTTTACTGCATTATAAATTATGTATACTACTACACATACAACCACATTACATATTTAAAAAGACTGGAAAAGTTAATAACTACTAAATAACTAACAATATGATAAGGAGAACAAAAGGACCCTGCCTGATAGGGCTTACAGTGTACAGGGGAAGGTGGAAGGAGACAGTAGGTGGTGGTAAAGGTGCTCATGTCCTGTTAGCAGCAAGGTTACTGTAGGTTTCAGATACTGTTGCTCATTATGATCTGCCAGAAAATAAAATTGGTCTGATTTTTGCAAAATCAGATTAGGTCAACCCAACCAAATTTTTAGCAGAAATTGCTGGAAAATCATGTTCACTATTTTGTCCTCCAGAAGGTCCCTAATACAGAGTGGTGGTGGTGCCACTGTCTCTTCAATGAATGTTGCCTTGCAGTGCTGGGGTCCTAGGTTCAAATCTCATCAAGGACAACATCTGCATGGACTTTGAAAAACTCCATACAGATGTTGCCCTTGGTAAGATTTGAATCTAGAACTCCAGTAGTATTAGCAACTGAGTCACTACACTTGTGTTTTCTTCTCCAAAGGAGGAGATAGTGAAGAATAAACACAAAGAGAATTTAAACACTCCATACAGATGTTGTCCTTGGACAGATTTGAACCTAGAACTCTAGCAGTGAAAGGCAGCAGTACCAACAAGTGAGACAAAATCTGTATGGAGTTTGTATGCTCTCTTTATGTTTCTTCTTCTGTGGTGGCTGAGTTGTTAGCACTGCTTTCCTGCAGTGCTAGAGTTCTAGGTTTAAGTCTTTCCAAGGTCAACATCTGTATGGAGTTTTTGAAAGTCCATGCAGAAGTTGTCCTTGATGAGGCTTGCCTGAAATGGTAGGTTTTTAGGTGGTGGAGAGTCTGATGAGTTAGTGCATGGGAGAAGTCCTGGAGACGATTATATGAGGAGCACAAGAAGGAACGTTGGAAGAGGAGGTCTTGTGAGAACTGGAGGCTACATATGCTACATATGTATGGAGTGTATGTGTGGATGGCCTTATATGTCATTATTAATACCTAGAACTGGATTCTCTGGGCAACAGGCAGCCAATGAATGGATTGGCAATGGGGAGATGTGTGTGTGTTACTCCAGATATTCTATTATATCCTGCCTGGTGAAGAGACTTAAGAAGACTCGAAATCTTGCTGTAATATCATTTTTCTTTTGTTAGCCATTAGAAGGTATCATGTCTACAAAATGATTTTGTTAATTTTATTAGTATGAAAACAAGTCATACTGCAAAGCCAAATGTATAAATGAAAATGGTATTTGGATAAATGACATTAATCTCCCCAATACTCCTGTGCTGGTGCATTTACTTGGAACGTAGTCATTTCCCTTTAAAATCATTGAAGCAAAAGGTGTAGTATATACCTTTCTATATTTTCATCACTTGCTAAGCTCAGCTTGCTATAATGTGAAGTTGCTGAGGTCACCGGTAGTACAGAAACTTGATTCTATGCATTTTATTTCCCAGTAAAGCCTGAAACCTTTGAAGACAAATTATGCTGAAGTCTGCAAAGACTGTCGGGAAAATTGGAAAGGATGTAGATTATTGCTTAACATAGAAACATTTGTTTCTGGTTTGCACAGTGTCTGAGAAATCAACCACAAAAAAGTTACGTCCATGATCTGTAGGCAATTAATAAAAATTTTCATTTCTGACCTCAAATATTTATAGAGAAAGTTACACTTGTATCCCATCACCTCAGATAACTCTGGATGCCATCATCAGGTTCACCGAAATGAAAGTGCTTTAGATGTCAGAGCAGAAAAGTTTCAGATAATACCCACATTAACAATAACCTCATGACTTATGGAGTCTTTATTCTCTCTGAGCTGACTTAAGGGAAAGCTGACAAATAGATATGGAGCTCAGAGAGGGAAAAAATGCAGGATACAAGTCATAAACTTGTCGGATATAGTCTTATTCTTCAAGTACACACATGACATTACTATGAAAAATCACCTTAAATTGTTGGATTGCTTTAAAAGTAAATGCCAGCGAGGACAATCTGTGCAAAAGTGTTCTCTTAAAAGAATCCATAAGGTAAAGTGATGCATCTATCAAACAATACCCTATATCCTTGGCTATTAGCGGCACAGAATAGTTTGGGAAGCTATCTATTGATAACAGTTGGAAATTGAAAGTGTTACACCCAGAAGGAATTGGTAGACTTTTCATGAAATATGGCAGATAGGCACAGTCATACCCAGAAGTAATGATAGCAAAGAATGATTCAGACAAAGTTTATTACTGTTTAGTACGAGTTTCAGTAAGAAGTGCGCCCACCATGAGCACCTATACACTTTTGGATCCTTGCTGGCATGGAATCAATAAGTGCTCAGATATCTTGTTGGGGTCTCTCCATGTCTGCATGAATTGTACAGCCAGTTGTACAGTTTGTGGTGGATTGCCATGTGACATAATGCGTCTTTCCAAGGCATCCCAGACATGCTCTATTGGGAATAAATCTGAGCACTGTGTAGGCCAATCCATATTTATGACATCTAGTACGCCTCGTGATGGCAATAGTATCTGCACCAGCATTATTCTTTCTAGCTGGTGGTTATGAAGGGTATGACAAAAGGGTGTACTACTGTGTCCACATAATGGCAGCCATGGCGTAGCAAGGTCAGGTGGTACCCGGAACGGACATTTTTTTTGTCACCCCCACCCCTCAGCACTCAGGTGCAGTTATACACTAAGGAATATGAGTTTTGTGGCACACAAATAAGGTATAAGAGGAGGGTTGAACACAGTCCTGGTGCCGGCAGTGGCCTCAGATTCCTTGGAGGGGGAGGAGAAAGGGGAGGAGTGTGTCACCCAGGGGGCAGGTCAAGAGTGTGTGGCCAGTCAATCCTCTTGGTAGAAGATGGGGCTTCCACAGATGGAATCCTAAGCATGCACATCATCACAGGCCAGCACGTCATCACAAATCTGTGCAAGGCAGCCCAAGCCCGTCACTCCAGAGATATCCAGCAGGAACACTGACAGTAGCAAAGGATCCCTGATGACAAAGATCCAGAAGTGGGAGTCCTGGGTCGACCTTTCCCACTTTTCCTTTGGACGGATCTCCTGGAGGAAAAGAAAAAGAAGAAGGCAAGAGAAGAAACAGCTGGAGAGGTAACACACTTTGTTCCCTTCACTGTTGCAAGTCCCACAGTTCAAAAGCCCTTGGTGTCGGCAGTGGTATCCGAGGCTGAACTTGCAGGGCAGAGTGTAAGACCTGTGGTGGAGGTTGTCCACCCTCAGTGATAGCACTCGGGTCGGACCACACCTGCCGCACCCCCATTCCTACGCCACTGACTGGCAGGCAGTCATTGGGCCTTCAACAGCCACCAACTCAGTCCTGCTGTCATAACTTATTGCCCCCCAAATTCCAAGGGTTGGATCTATGTTGCACTCTGAAATCACAGGAGGGAGGTCCTTTTCTCCAAAATGCCTACAGATACAATGACAATTATCACTGTGCTCCAGTCAGAATTTGGACTTGTCACTAAACTCAACTGTTTTCCATTCATGTCTGCCTAGCAGTCCACTGGTTCATCGTTACTGGCAGTGAAATTGAGTTAATGGAATACACTGCGCAGGGGTCCAAGAATGCAACCCAGCTTCATGCAATTAGCTTACAATTGTTCATGGGGACTCTGGCTCTAACCACTCCACAGATCTGTGCTGCAGTCACCTGTCTGTCAGCAACTGCCACCTGCACAATTTGGCGGTCTTCACCTGGCTGTGTACTTCTATGTGGCCCTGCGCCACATCTGCGAGTACTGCAGCCTTCCTCTAATGCTAATTATCCAACTTCTTTCAAAGTCAGACATTTGGGTGTAAGGAGTTAGAACTCTACAATTTGACATACCTGGTTATCAACAATCTGTAGACAGAAAAAGGACCTTTCTACATAACACACTTTATGACTTATAAAACTAAAAAAAGTAGCACTTTTCATAACAACAGGTCCTGTAATTTGCATACTAACAAATGTAACTTCATCCAATATTTAATTAATCAATACGCTTTATATGGAGTTACTTTGAGCCAAGTTTCATACATTTTCTGCAACTCTGTCTGGGTGTAACATTTACCAAACACACTGGTGGTAATTGTAAGTATCCTGTTAGCCTTTTAAATATTCATCTTGGTACCATCCTGGGCGGAAACTTGGTAAGTAAAATCAATGCAGAACTGGGAAGTTTGGTCATAGACATTTCTTCAATAGAGGAAGTATTTTGTAAATTAAGAGCTCTAAGATAGATCAGACACAAGCAGGTACTGTATCTGTAGGTGGTCAGGAGGGGTCGCAGGTTCCAGTCGCCCGTCCGGTGGCAACATCTGGTAGCAGTTATGCCAGTGTCGCTGCTGGAGGAGGGGGGTCCTCCTTGTCTCCAGGCTCTAGGGAGGGTGATTTGCAACAGCGCCTCCTGGGGGCTTTACAGAGGGGGGAGAGTTCAATTACAGTTGGAGGAAGAGAGGTAGACCTATCTCTGTGGATACAGAGACATGGCTTAGGGGCCTTCCGAGAGCAAAGGGGAAACCGTATGGTCCCTACTGATACCCAGGCAGGACATAACTCGTAGGAATGTGGTCCATCTTTGCTGGAGAGGCAATGATGCATGTCCCCCAAGGGGGAAGGTAGTGGAGCTTCTACTGAAGATTTGCTTTAGGGCGGTTGACATCTTGGCCCTGATCTATCCCTATGGCACGTCTGAGTTTGACATCAGTTTCGTTCGCCCAGAGGGTCTAGAGATCTTCTGGGCAAACTATGAACTGATGAAAAATTAGCCTAGCTGGCGAGGCTTTGGCATCCAGGTGGTGTCTCGCCAGAATGAGGTCAAGAAGGTGACCGTTTTGACCCGCAATGAGTCCCTTTCTTCCTATGACATTATGACGTAGCTCAGTCGGTACGGTGAAGTGACAGACATGCCCAAGAAGAAAAAGGATGAGCACCGCATATGCCTGGATGTTTATGGTCAAGCTGAAGTGTTCAGGGAACTCAGTGGCTCACATACTATCTGCAGCCTTCCTTGGTAGGGATTGTATTCTGGCCTTTTACCAGGGGCAGCCGAAGCTCTGCCACAGGTGCAGTGACCCCTCACAATTGAGTGCCGCTTGTAAGACCGTGAAGTGTGCTCTGTGTGGGGGTCTGGGTCATCTCACTGCCTCCTGTGTGGAGATTAGGTGTAACCTGTGTGGTGACCTTGGTCACCCATTTAGCCGCTGTCCACACTCCTTTGCCAATGTGGTCTCAGCTCCTACGGATAGGGGTCATGATGTGACCTCTGGTGGAGAGGGGACCAGCAGACGTGAGGGGGCTCAGGAGCCAGGCAAGAACCGGAAAAAGACGGCTGCTCAGCAGAGCCATCATGAGAAATGCTGACAGAGCAGAGAGCTGGCAGGAGCCCACATGGCATGTGGGTCAATGGTGGCCCCTGTTCCCGAAGCGAATCTTGCGGCTGAGGCTTTGAAGGACAGCAAGTTAGATAAAGAGGACAGAAGGATCCAGTGGGAGGAGGACACCAACTCTGCAGATTCCTCCCACTATGAAAGTGTGGATGAGGAAGGCAAGAGGTGGTTAGAGAAAAGGCACAAGCTAAATGCCACTATGAGGAAACGAAGGGGGGATTCAATATCTTCTCCCACCCCGGGTCAAGTACTGGAAAGAGAAGCCTGCTCACCTCTGGTTGGACAAATTGTGGACAAGAGCCTGGTGGTCACCCCCTAACAATTTAGTTGGGCCAGACCATAATCAGCAAGGCACACGCGCTGGCACATCTTAGCTAAGCACCACACTAGGTGGAGCGAAGGCCAATCACCGCCTGCGGGTGACACCACTGCCTCTTCTCCTGTGTTACATGCTTGCATTGCTGTCCAATCCCCCCAGGATGCAGGCACGAGCCTGCATCCACAGCGTACTGAAAATTTTCCCAGCGCAGCGTCCAGCTGTCCCCATCCCAGACGGGGTAAGGTGCACCCCTTCGCCTGCTCAGTAGGCCACAGTGTACTGAAATTTTTCCCAGTGCAGCATTGAGCTGTCCCCATCCGAGACGGGGTAAGGCGCACCCCTTCGCCTACTCAGTAGGCTACAGCGTACTGAAATTTTTCCTAGCGCAGCGTTCAACTGTCCTCATGCCACACAGTCACTTGATAGCCACACCACCCTCACCTCTTTTTATAAGTGCATTTGGATGAGGAGAAACAGGAAAAACACACTGCAGGGGCTTGGCAGGGCCTGGCAGCGACCCTCTTTGAAATTGTGGGCGATGGCCCACAATGCTGATGAGAATTGCTGATAAATTAATGTATGATCATAATTCCAATCCCATGCCACCTCTGTCACAAAATTTCATGAGCTACAAACCTGGGCATAAAGGGGACTCAGATGCCAGTACTTCTATACATTTCCACAATTCAACAACCCATTCTAAAACAAAAGATTTTTTTACCCATAGTGCAGGTGAACCCCTGAAAGATTTGTTTATTAAGAGTGTAGTTAAACCCCTGAAAGATTTGTTTACCAAGAGTGTATGTGAACCCCTAAAAGGATTTGTTTACCAAGAGTATAGGTGCACCCTTGAAAGATTTGTTTACCAAGAGTGCAGGTAAAAACCTGAAAGATCTTTTGAGCGACAGCTCGTACTTGCTTAATGGGATTCAGGTGGCGGTCCACTGACAGGCAAGCTACCGCCTGACCAAGTCCCTGCCTCTCCACGAGGGCCTTGTTATGCAGTGCCCCAGGAAAAGACAGCATGAACTGTAAAGAAATTAGTGGCCAAAGATGAACACCGCGCTGGGATAAGTTTCCGTACGCCGTGTGACCATAGGCATAGCGCCAGGGGGTGCTGGGGTCGCCATGGCGACCCGGCCCGTGAGCTCAGGGGGCCCCGGGGCTGCCCTCCCCACACCCCTTTGCACATTCAGTGCATTAATGGCTGACCGTTCTTTCCCCCGCATGATGCAGCAGTCAGAACAGCCAGCCTGAGAGGAAAATCAGGAAGGTACTCACATTGGCCGGCAGGGGAGGAGGGAGGAGGTCACATGGGACGGCAGGGGAGGAGGTCACATGGGACGGCAGGGCATAATGATCATGTGCTGCCCCCCCTGCTTCCTGCTGAACTGGGAAGCTTCTGAGTTTACCTCTCCTGCTGTTGCTGTCACATGGAGGAGAAGTGGACTGAGCCCTGGGGTAAGTGTATATATGTGTGTGTATCTGTCTGTCTCCCTCCTCTATCTATCTCATATCTATCTATCTCATATCTATCTATCTATCTATCTATCTATCTCCTATCTCATATCTATCTATCTATCTCCTATCTCATATCTATCTATCTATCTCATATCTATCTATCTCTATCTATCTATCTATCTATCTATCTCATATCTATCTATCTCATATCTATCTATCTATCTCATATCTATCTATCTCATATCTACCAATCTCACATCTATTTATCTATCTATCTATCTATCTATCTATCTATCTATCTATCTATCTATCTATCTATCTATCTATCTATCTATCTATCTCTCATATCTACCAATCTAGCTATCTCATATCTATCTATCTCATATCTATCTATCTCATATCTTTCTCATATCTTTCTCATATCTATCTCATACCTATCTATCTATCTATCTATCTATCTATCTATCTATCTATCTATCTATCTATCTATCTATCTATCTATCTATCTCTCTTGCTCTGGTATAAGTTATAAATCTCCCTGGATTTACTGTATTTATTTGCACTCTTTACACGCAATTTAAAAACGCATCAAAACCACATGCGGTTATTAATAGTGTCTGCAGCTCCTTTACGGTGACTGCCCACTACATTTTTTTTTCACGGCGAAATTCGCAGCGGTTTTTTTTTCTGCAGGAGTCTATGGGACTTGTAATGTTAAAATAGCGATCGCACAAAATCACAATTTACCGCGAAATCGCGATTTTGTGTGATTGTGATTTTAACATTACAAGTCCCATAGACCCCTGCAGAACATAAAAACGCTGGGAATTTCGCCGTGAAAAAAAACTCTAGTGGGTAGTCACCCTAAGGCCTTAGTCAGATGGGCGTTTTTTGCCGCGATTTGCGCATGCGCATGCGTCCGGCGATTTTATAAAACCATTGCTTTGCAATGGTATCGGACACATGAGCGCTTTTTATGCGCTCGTCCGATAAATTATAGAACAGAAACCGCAGATCGCACCTATCTGCGATCTGCGATTCCTGCTCTCTTCTCTATATGCGCTCAATGGGGCCGGCGGCAGCAGCGCCGACCCCATTGAGAACATATAGAAGACAAATCCTTCTTCTCTGCCACAGCTGTAACAGCTGTGGCAGAGAAGAACGATGTTTGCCCATTGAATTCAATGGAGCCGGCAATACAGCCGACTCCATTGAAAGCAATGGGCTGCCGGCGTGCGCGGGATGAATTGTCGGGAAGGGCTTAAATATATAAGCCCTTCCCTGCAATTCATCCAGAAATGTGTTAAAATAAAAAATATATATATACTCACCTGCTCCCGGCAGCCGGAGTTCCGTGCAGCCGGCCTGCAGTGGGTGTGAAGGGGGTGTGAGTCAGACCTGCCCCCTGATTGGCTCAGCGCTGAGCCAATCAGGGGGCAGGTCTGACTCACACCCCCTTCACACCCACTGCAGGCCGGCCGCTCTGAACTCCGACTGCCGGGAGCAGGTGAGTATGTATATATTTCTTATTTTAACACTTTTCTGGATAAATTGCAGGGAAGGGCTTATATATTTAAGCCCTTCCCGACAATTCATCCCACGCACGCCGGCAGCCCATTGCTTTCAATGGAGTCGGCTGTATTGCCGGCTCCATTGAATGCAATGCGCTGGACAGCTCCGGCCCGTTTCTAATGAAACGCGGCTAGGAGCAGATTTTCGGGCGATTTTTCGGCGCCGGTCACGCGATTTGCGCATGCGCATCCGTCATGTGATGCGCAAATCGCATGAAAAAACGCCCGTGTGACTAAGGCCTAATACTGTACGCGGACTTTAAATACTGCATGCAGGTTTTTTATGTGTCTTAATTGTGGTTCTAAAGTGCAACAAAAACATGACCCCCCTGAGGCCACTCCCACACGTGTTCAGAAAACGCAGCTCAAAATCGTGGCATTTTTACCAGAATTTCGAGCAGCGTTTCTGAACACAGGTTACAGCGTTTGACAGCACTCTTCAATGCACCCCATCATTGTGATGGGTGATGAGATGTGTTAAAAACCACAAAAATGCAGGAACAGAACAGACAGCTCTCGAAAATCACAGTGTTAGAAACACCATGTTCAAGCACAAATTTGAGTAACCTCATTAAAATCTATGGGAGTGTTGTACCGCGGTTAGTACGGCACCCGGGGCGCTGTGCTAATAGCGGTAAAAAGCGGTGTGTGTGAGAGTGGCCTGCGGGGCTACAAACAAATCTTCATGTAGTGCAGGAAATGCATCATGTTTGGAAAGATTACGCCAAGGGACAGATCATGTATGCAGCACGATCTAGGTATGGGTACGGGGGCGTGTGGGGTGGAGGCCCAGGGTGGGGGGGCCCCAAGCTGAACTTTTGCACCCGGGCCCCTGAGCCTTTAGGTACGCCCCTGCGTGTGACCCTTTTAAAATTGTGCTTCATAGCTGACAAATCGCAGACAAATTTTTGTATGATTGTAAGTGCCATCCCATGCCACCTCCATTGCAGCATTTCATTAGCCACAAACGCCTGCATAGGGGGGACTCAGAGGCCAGTACTTCTACATTTTTAATGAAGAAAACAACCCATTTTAAAAAGAATTTTTTTTTTTACCAACATTGCAGGTGAGAGCCTGAAAGATTCTTTGAGCGAGAGTGCAGGGTATTTGTTTACCAAGAGTATAGGTGAACCCCTGAAAGATTTGTTTACCAAGAGTATAGGCGAACCCCTGAAACATTTGTTTACCAAGAGTATAGGCGAACCCCTGAAAGATTTGTGTACCAAGATTATAGGTGTGCCTCTGAAAGATTTGTTTACCTAGAGTATAGGTGAACCCCTGAAATCATTTTTTTTAACATAGAGCTCGTACTTGCTTAGTGGGCTCCAGATGGCGGTTCACCGACAGGCAAGCTACCGCCTGTTCCAGCCCCTACCTCTCCCGGAGGGGCTTGTTAACCAGTGCCCCAGGGATAGATAGCATGTTCTATGAAGAAATTAGAGTGGCCAAACCAGGACAATTTCATTCTGTCCTGGTGTCAGATAGCTGGACACTGTGATGGGATACATTTGTGGCTTTGTGGATGTATGAAGCTGGAACCAGCACGTTTGCTTAACTCTAGCGGTGAACCTCTTCAAAATTTGGGGCGGAAACCTGGAAGCGGCCCTCGGAAAAAACTGTTTTGACAGAGCCTGGAGGCAGCTCTCCAAAAGAAAAATAGTTTTTACAGAGCCTTTTGGCCCTCTGAAGAATTGGCTGTTCAGCGTGCTGACATGCTGGTTTAGGAGGAGAAGGAAGAAGATCAAAGAAGGAAAGACTAAGCTACTTCTACCCTTTTCTGGGGTGATAGAGGGTGCATGGGACTCCAGTTCCATCCTAAAGATACTTTATGTTAAGCTGCTTTCCACCGGTGGAGAAGAGAAGTCTGGGGAAATCCAGGCTTTGTTCATATTAATAAGTGTAAGCCTGTCGGCACTGTCAGTTGACAGGCGGGTACGCTTATTTGTGATAATCCCCCATCAGCACTAAACACCCTCTCTGATAACAGGCTAGCAGCAGGGTAGGCCAGCACCTCTAAGGCGTACAGTGCAAGTTCGTGGCATGTGTCTAGCTATGACACACAATAGTTGTATGGAGCAGAGGCATCACGGATGACTTTGGTACAGTCGGCTATGTACTCCCTTACCATCTTTTTACAATGTTCCCTCCTACTCAGTCTAGACTGGGAAGTGGTGACACAGTCTGGCTGGGGTGCCATAAAACTGGCAAAGGCCTTGGAGAGTGTTCCCCTGCCTGCGCTGGACATGCTGCCTGTTGCCCTCATCTCCACTCCTAGTTGGCCCACTGAACTACGTCCTCTACCGCTAGCGTTGTCAGATGGGAACTTTAGTATCAGCTTTTCTACCAGGGCCTTGTGGTATTGCGTCACTCTTGTACTCCTTTCCTCTTCGTGAATGAGAGTGGAAAGGTTCTCCTTATACCGTGGGTCTAGAAGGGTGAACACCCAGTAATCTGTGTTGGCCAGAATGCGTCTAACGTCAGGTTCACGGGAAAGGCAGCCTAACATGAAGTCAGCCATGTGTGCCAGAGTCCCAGTACGCAACACATTGCTGTCCTCACTAGGAGGATGACTTTCATGATCCTCCTCCTCCTCTTCAGCCCATACACGCTGAACAGATGTGAAGGAAGTAGCATGGTTATCCTCTGCAGTGTGGGCAGCAGTCTCTTCCCCCTCCTCCTCCAATACGCGCTGAGAAAGTAAGGGTGGTCTGACTATAAAGCGACATATTTTCATCCCCCATCTCCTGTTCTATCCGCAAAGCATCGGCCTTAATGCTTAGCAGTGATCTTCTCAGCAGGCAAAGCAGCGGGATGGTTACACTAAAAATGGCTGCATCACAGCTCACCATTTGTGTTGACTCCTCAAAATTTCCTAACACCTCACAGATGTCAGACATCCATGCCCACTGTGAAGAACTGCGGAAGTTGACTCTGATGGCCATGTTGCAGCTGGTAATCAAGAATGGTTCTACACTGCTCGTAAACCCTGGCCAACATGTGCAAAGTTGAATTCCAGCATGTGGGCACGTTGCACAACAGTCGGTGCACTGGCAGTTGGAAGCGATGTTGCAGTGTCCTGAGGGTGGTCGCATCTGTGGTGGACTTTCTGAAATGTTCACACATGCGACGCACCTTGCTGAGCAGCTCAGACAAATTGGGGTAGTTTTTAAGAAAGGGCTAAGCCACCAGATTAAACACGTGGACCAGGCATGGCGCGTGTGTTAGTCTGCCAAGCTGCAGATCCGACACCAGGTTACGCCCATTGTCACACACAACCATGCCTGGTTGGAGGTTCAGCGGCGAAAACCACAGATCTATCTGCTCCGTCAAACCCTGTAACAGCTCTTGAGCGGTGTGCCTCTTGTCACCTAAGCTCAGGAGTTTCAGCATGGCCTGTTGACGCTTCCCCAAGGCAGTACTGCAGCGCCTCGAGCTACCGACTGAAGGCGTCATGCTCACAGATTAATTGAGAGGTGGAGGAGGAGGTGGCATAATAAGCCGGAGAAACCATGACCAAGGTAGGACCCAAAACCCTTGGAGTGGGTAGCAAGTGAGAGGACCCAGGGTCAAACTCGGCCCCAGCCTCCATCAGGTTAACCCAATGTGCCATCAGGGAGATGTAGTGTCCCTGCCTGACAGCACTTGTCCACATGTCGGTGGTTAAGTGGACCTTCCCAGTAACCGTGTTGGTGAGGGCACAGTTGATATTCCGTGACATGTGCTGGTGTAGGGCGGGGACGGCGCAGCACAAAAAAGGGGTGACTGGGGACGAGTAGTTAGGGACGGCAGCCGCCATGAGGTTGCGGAAAACCTCAGTTTCTACCAGCCTTTATGGCAGCATCTCCACACTCAGCAGTTTGGAGATATGCACAATTAGCGATTGTGCATGCGGGTGGGTGGCTGCAAATGTGCGCTTGCGCTCTAATGTTTGTGCTATGGACACCTGAATGTTGGCCTGGGACACATTGGTGGAGGCAGTGGAGGACTGTGCAGGTGAAGGGGTGGGTGCAGGGCGGGAGACGCTTGTGCCTGCGTCCTGGGAGGGGGATTGCATTTCAGTGCCAGCATGTGACACAGGGAAAGAGGCAGTGGTGTGACCCGCAGGCTGTGAATGGGCTTCGTTCCACCTCGTCAGGTGCTTACCTATCATATGCCTGAGCATGCTGGTGGTGGTCAGGCTGGTAGTGGTGGCTCCCCTGCTGATCTTGGTGTGGCACAGGTTGCACACCACTGTTCATCGGTCGTCCGCTCTCTTTTAAAATTCTCCAGACCTTCAAAGACCTAGCCCTCTGCATGGGATCTTGCCGCGAGGAGAATAGTTGTGGGATTACTTGTTCTGGCAATGCTTCTCCCTCTGGCCACCCTACTGCCTCTTTAAACCTGTTCTGGTGTTGCACTTGCTTCCCCTTCTGAAGCCCTGTCTTCAGTAGGCTTACCAACCCAGGTCGGGTCAGTCACCTCATCATCCACCAGCTATTCCTCTGAATCCTCAGTCTGCTCCTCCCTCAGACTTACCACCCTAACAACAACCTCACTGACAGACAACTGTGTCTCATCAACATCAACAACAAATACCTCTTGCGACTAGAGATGAGCGAGCGTACTCGGTAAGGACAGATACTTGAGTGAGCATTGTTCTTACCCAGTACCTGCCTGCTCACCCACAAAGATTCGGGTGCCGGCGGGGGTGAGCGCTGTGTTGCGGGGGTGAGCAGGAGGGAGCGGGGGAGAGAGAGAGAGATCTCCCTCCTGTTCCCCTCCCTGCTCTCCCTTGCCGCTCCCCGCCCCTCGCCGTCACCGAATCTTTGCGGGCGAGCAGGCAGGTACTCGGTAATGACGATACTCGCTCAAGTATCCGTCCTCACCGAGTACGCTCACTCATCTGTAGTTGTGACACTACTTGGAAGTCTTCACCCTCATCACCCTGAGACTGTGAAAGGTCCAAATTTTGGGCATCAGTCACGACAAACTCCTCAGGTGGCTCATGAACCGTTTTTTCCGACTCAGGAAAGGGACTCGAGAACAGTTCCTGTGAGTATGCCTGTTCTGAATCTCTTCTTTTCCTGGAGTGACGAGGCTGGGAGGTAGGAAAATCAGCGTGAGGATTCCCAGGTCCAGTCCCTTGGCTAGTGTGAGTGGACTGCATGGAAGATTGGGTGGTGGATAAATTACTGTATGCATTATCCGCTATCCACGTCATCACCTGATCGCACTGTTGTGCTTTTAATAATGGTCTACCACGCGAACCTGCAAACTGTGAGATGAAGCTAGGGAGCATAGATACGAGGCGTTCTACTTCTACCACAGCAGCAGGAACTGATTCACCCCCCTCCAGGACCTCGGCCTCTGCCCACACCCTCATTCGGATGCCCAGGTCCATGTCCATGTTCTCGTCCTCGACCCTTACCTCTAGTCTTCATCATGTTGTATAATGCATTACGTCAAAATGCTAAGGCAAACTGCGAGGTATTTTGCGTACGCTTTAAGCCCCAAATAGACACTGTAAACTGCGTATAGTCTTGTTAGGTAGTGTGGATCGACAGAACACACCCAGGGGTTAATTTGACGTACGCTTTAAGTCCAAAATAGACACTGTAAACTGCGTATAGTCTTGTTAGATAGTGTGGATCCACAGGACACACACAGGGGTAAATTTGGCGTATGCTTTAAGCCCAAAATATATACTGTAAACTGCGTGTAGTCTTGTTAGATAGTGTGGATCGACAGGACACAAACAGGCGTTAATTTGGCGTATGCTTTATGTCCAAAATATACACTGTAAACTGTGTATAGTTTTGTTAGATAGTGTGGACTGACAGGACGCACACCGGGGTTAATTTGGCATACGCTTTAAGCCAAAATATACACTGTAAACTGTGCATGGTCTCGTTAGATAGTGTGGATCAACAGGACACACACAGGGGTTAATTTGGCGTACGCTTTAAGCCCAAAATATACACTGTAAACTGTGTATAGTCTTGTTAGATAGTGTGAACTGACAGGATGCACACCGGGGTATATAGCGTACGCTTTAAGCCCAAAATAGACACTGTGAACTGCATATAGTCTTGTTAGATAGTGTGGATCGTCAGGACACACAGGGAGATTTGGCGTACGCTTTAAAGCAAAAAAATTTTTTTTTAATGAAAAATTAGAGTTTTGTTATTTCCTATCTAGTCTGTGTACACCAGCAGCAGTATACTGTATAATAAATAATAATAATAATCTTTATTTGTATAGCGCCAACTTATTCTGCAGCGCTTTCAGGCATGGATAAATTCAAAACAATACAACAATTGCAACAATTACAATGTGAGGTACATTGGGTTAGACACAAATGGGTTGAGGGTGGTACAGGAGGTGCAGGGGGTGGGGAACACAGGCAATAGGAAATTTTATGTACAGATCATTTATCAGAAGGCAAACAGGGTGGGGCACCATAGGGAGGGGCGAGGGACTAGGTCAGGAGATTTGGTATGCTTCCCTGAAGAGGTGCGTTTTTAAGGCACGTCTGAAATTTCGTGCATCAGGAATTGTCCAGATGCCTTGGGGTAGAGCATTCCAGAGGATGGGTGCTGCTCTAGTGAAGTCCTGTAGGCGAGCATGTGAGGTTCGTATTACAGGGGTGTTTAGTCTGAGGGTGTTAGCCGATTGGAGTGAGCGGGCTGGGTGGTGTACTGACAGTAGGGAGGTGATGTACGGTGGCGTAGCGCCATGCAGAGCTTTGTGAGTGAGGTAGAGGAGTTTAAATTTAGTTCTGCAGTGGATGGGCAGCCAATGCAGAACTGTGTGGAGGAGAGGGTGAAATTTTCTCGAGCACCGCATGGTGCTCGCTCGAGTAACGAGTACCTTTGAGTATGCTAATGCTCGAACAAGCATCAAGCTCAGACAAGCATGCTCGCTCATCTCTAATGTCAAATCATTTTTGACCAAAAGACTTTTATAAACCTTTTGTATGAGCAAATAAGCCCTATTTGCAGTGTACAAGAAGAGGTGATGAAGGTGGTGGACAAGCCCTCATTTTTCCTTGACAACAACAAACACTCTGTACAGCTATGTTTTTGTCGATTTGAACATGGGTTGTAAGTGCAGAGCTCCTGTGTCTACATTTAGAGCTGACCTTTTGTAAATAGATCTTTATTTCTATTCAGCTCTCCTGTATTTGCCCGTCATTCAGTTAAGCACATTCGGAGGTCAACATTTCGGGAGTTGCTAGGACAGCTTGATGATATTTGAAATATGCAATCAAACTAACAACCTAAAACCTGTGCACTCTTAGCTTAATGCACATAGTGTAAAAGGTGAAATTGGTTTAATGGAAGAATGTATCTCCTAAAGCAGTGCATCTAAGACATTCTACAAGGAAAGACCTATTTATAATATGATTAAGTGATAATGCTTACTAAAGACCTATAGAGACTTTTCTACTTTGGCTTAATTATTCTTAAAAAACATAAGGATTCTATGGGTGAGCCTTTGTCTATTAACACTAGCTAGTGTTTCCTCAAAAGTAAGGCTTACCCCTAAAATAAGTCCTACTCTGATTTTGGGGGGAAAGGGGTTTTGAAATATAAGCCCTACGCTGAAAACAAGCCTTAACTACACTATGTGGAAAAAAAAAGTAATACTTACCTAGCAAGCGCCGTCCCTCCCACTGCTTTCTGGCATTCTGTCAGGCTTGCTTGCAGTTCTCAGCGCCGACAGAACATCACTTGCTGGTAAACCCTGCCTCCAGCAAGTGATTGCTCTGTTTGGTTCTGGAGCACCGCAGCTCAGCCAATGAGAGCCACCGCTCAATGAACTCATCACAGCCATTTATTGAATGGCTATGATTGGTTACAACGCTCAGCCAATCAGAGTCAACGTTTCCAGGAGGCTGATATTTTTCAATCCCCGGCCAGAAGAAATGAAGAAGAACAGTACCAGGGACCCGAGAAGAACATGCGCCAGAGCTGGACAGCGCTTCTAGGTGATGTTTTTTTTTTCCACTGAAGCTAGGGCTTATTTAACTCCTTAAGGACCAGGCTGTTTTGTACCTTAAGGACCAGACACTTTTTAGCGATTTTACCCATATGGTTGTTTAACTGCCCTATTTTCTTTTTACTTCAGCTACCAAAATTATTTTTGTTGCATTTTTTTTTTCCGTGACATATAGGGCAATTTTTTAGTCGAGCCAAACAAGAAGGAGAGCAGCAGCACTCCAGGGAATTATCTCAAAGAGTTGTCTTTATTATGCCCACAACGTTTCAACCCTAGTTACACGGGTCTTTGTCAAGTCCCTGGAGTGCTGCTTCTCTCCTTGTTTGGCTCGACTATACATTTGATCCAGGATCCAGGATCGTGGTGGGCGTGCACCGTGATACTAAGGACAAACCTTCCCTTCAATACAAGGTGATGTGTGTGCTGTGACAGATTGGTGATTATTTATTAGGGCAATTTTTTAAATATCTTTTTCACTGATTTATTTTCAGTTTTTCCGTTTTATTGGAGGTAAAATGCTAAAAAAAAGTTATTTTTTTTAAATATTTATAGTAATTTTTTAACACTAGTATATTTACACTAAAATATAGTAAAGGAATGGGTTTGTCATTTTGTTTTGGACATTTTGATATATAATATGTATGGCTTTGGATTACAGGGTGGATACGGCAGCAGTTTTGGGTTACTTTCTTTCTTATGTATATATTTTTGTTTTATTCTGTAATTTGATTTTACTTATGTTTGTAATTATGTTTACTATCTATGTCCCCCATGATGTCATATAAGACCTCTGTGGGACATTCACATGTTTTTGTTTTTCTTAATTTGACACTTTCCCACTGTACATGGGACATCCGTAGGAGCCCAAGTTACAGGGAAAAACATCCTCTGTAGTGACAATAGTCACTGGCAGAGCTGATCAGGGTATGCTACGGCCCTGTAGCTCTACTGTAGCAGGGAATTCTGGCAGTCACGTGACTGCCATCTTTCACTTCCTAGTGAAAGACGGGAAAGGAGAAGGCAGAAAGGGTCTAGAACTAGAGATGAGCAAGCACACTTGGATAAAGCAGTTACTCGAGCGAGCATTGCTCTTCTCGAGCAACTGCTTACTGGTCTGAGCCTGCTCGGGGGGGGGGGGCAGCGTTTGGGGAGTGGGGGGCGGCGGGGGTTAGCGGGGAGGAGGGAGAGAGAGACCAAATAATGGAGGCCATTACTATGTCGTGGTCTGACCATGAGCAAGGAATGTGTCTAATCTGGGCTAACATCAGTAAAAGAGAAGTCAAGTCCAAAATGTAATCCAATCTGGAGTATGGATAGGCCAACGGGGAATAATACGTATACCCTCTTTTAGAACCATAAAGTTCTCTCCAACAATCAGCTACTGTGAGAGATGTCAGGATGTCTGTCCACCTCAGTCTGTGAGCCACAGAGAACCTGTCAGGGTTGAGCGTTGTCCTATCCAGTTTCGGGGAGAATGAGAGGTTAAAGTCCCCCGACTACACCAATTTAGCCAACTGGCTAAGTAGTAAAAGTGCAGGGAGAGGGTTTTCTGAAGGGGTGTATACATTAATGAATACTATCTATTGGTCGTATAATGTTCCCGATACTATACAATAGTGCCTCTTGTCATCTGTGTCTTCTGATTTATAAGTAAGGGAAGAGAATTGTGGAAAAGTGTCAGCACCCCCCTATGTTTTGGTGTAGAATCTAGAGTATTGGGGGTAAAAGTAGCTAGGGGCAGAAGTCTGGAAGAAGTGGGTTTCCTGAATACATATTACATCTGGGCAAGGTTTTATGTATGAGAGGAAGGCCTGTTTTAGTTTCTGAGGGGAGTTAAATCCCTGCACAATATGTGTAATAATTTGGACCATAAGGATGGGTTAGAAACCGCTGTTGACCACCCCGTAAACAAGGTCTCCATGGTGGATCACTAAAATATTGGAGTGAGATGAGCAGTAACACACAGCTTGGTTTTGGGAACAACATAAATTGCAAAACAAGGAAGTGAGTCCTGAGACTCAACCAGGGATGACTGAATTTGTTCCCCAACAAATGGTGTTCGACAGTCATCTTTGTGTGGAACAACATAAAAAGCAAGGCTGGACCAAAATATTAAACCATTTAGAAGGGTTTACGTTTTGTAGTTGGGGAAGGGGTTAGTGCCCTCTATCCCCAAGAAACATCCAATTCACTCCAAAGTATTTCTAACAGGCCCCTTTCGACCCAGTCGACAACTCCTTGAGTGGGAGAAAGGTAGCCGCAGAGAATAAGTGAAAAGAAAGGAAAAAAACACTATGTAACCATAAGATGCTACTCAAAATATCTTATAGCTACATTATAACTCAAACAGGCATAAGGCCCTCCCAGTTAAGGGCAATTTTAAGAGTAATTAGTGTCACATAGGTCCATGCTCTATTGCACTCTATGGGTGTTGCCCTGTAGATTTATTACTCACGTGCCCATGTCCGTTCTGGCCCAAGCTGAAGTAGAAACTGGTCCAGCAGGTCTTCTGGTCGGGCTTGTCGTAGCCTAGGTTCGTCTGGGGCGCAGTTGTAGACCTCTCAGGGTAGGTATAGTCATCACTGGAACATGGGCAGGCTCTACAGCTTGGTAAGCTTTCTGCAGGGTTCTTGCTGACTATGAACTTCCTGATGTTGGAAGAGAAGGGAAAAAGGGAAACCCCATTTGTATTTTATGTTAGCCTCTTGAAGTGCCTGAGTCACAAGGATCTGCATTTTGCTAATGTAGTGGGAGCTATGTCCGCATAAAGTTGAACTGAGGCTGGAAGTCCTGGGACATGGGACATTTGTCTGGCCGCTGTCAGAAGTTGATCTCATGTTTACCTATAATGCAGTTTCAAGATAACATCTCGAGGCAGCTCAGGATTAGGAGGGCGCGTCAGGGCCTGGTGGATCCTGTTTATCCGCAGCAGTTGTTGTTCTATGTTAGGCAGGGGTGCAAAGAAGAGAGAGGTGGCCGTCTCTTTCAGAGTTGTCACTGACTCCAGGAGTCCGCGAATCTGGATGTTTGCTCACCTGGACCTGTTTTCATGGTCTTCACATTTGGACTCAAGGAGGTCAAGTCTGGATTCAAGTTCCTCGATGTGTTGTTTATCGTCTTCCAAGGTGACCACAATGTCATCCATCATTTGCTCCAGTTTGTCTGTTTTTTGGCCAAAATCTTTTATTTGATTAGCAAAGTCCTTCACTGCTGAGGAACATTCTGCCTTGAAATCAACTTTATTTAGATCAATAGCGCTGCCTGAGGCCCTGTGAGTGCTAGGGTGGGTCTGAATTTCCTTGTGGCATGGGGGCGTCGCCTAGCTATTTGGACATGGACGGGCTCAACGGCCCTGATCCTATGTATGAATCGGCTTGAGATTGGGTCGCAAATAATTCTAGAAGGGTACCCCGTGGTGTAAGTTGAGAGTCCGGTGGTCTTTCCCTTACTTCTGGACATTTTTAATATGGCTTGAGCTCAGCTACCTGAATTGTAAAGCCTGTCTTGAGGAGTGCATAGGTTGAGCCCAAGCATGAGCTAGTCGGACATCAGAACATCCCTCTCAAACCGCTCATGCTTCACACACTGAAAGTGTAGGGTGAGCATAGTCTAAGGCATATAGTAGATGGTAACAAAAGTCTGTATTATAGGGCGCCCAGGTATGGGGAAGCCGTATGTATTTGTATCTGTTGGGGATCAGCAACATGTCCCAAACCCAGCATTTTATCTTGTAGATCTCTGCTACTATATTGCCGCATATATTGCAATTTAAGTGTTTTCTTTCTAGGGCCCAGCAACCATCTGGGATCATTCTGGGTTAGAGTTGTTGGTCTCTCTCTCTCCCTTCTCTGGAATATGAAATACATTTTCACACAGTAAATTTCGGCTTATTAGCTGCTTTGGCTATCACTCCTGCTGTCAGGCTTATTGTTGGCTGCCTGCCAGCAGCACTTCACAGAGCCTTTACTAAGTGCCTGGGACTCCCTGCAACTCTCGGCCGAGAATGGGTAGGCCCGAGTAGGCTTCCTTAGACAGCGGCATCCAGCGGCAGCGTAATGAGTCCCCAGACCTTTCTCTTTACTGCCCTTGGTCTCCTACTCTCATGCACCGGATTGAGGTCGCTGGGGCGGGGGGCACCCAGTAATGCTACTGGAAAAGGG
Organism: Eleutherodactylus coqui; assembly: GCF_035609145.1. Lineage (NCBI taxonomy): Eukaryota > Metazoa > Chordata > Amphibia > Anura > Eleutherodactylidae > Eleutherodactylus > Eleutherodactylus coqui. Next base: position 139,009,959 of record NC_089845.1, on the reverse strand, counting down.
GACTGGTGATGATCCTGGCTGCCCCCTGTCCTCCGCTGGGGGATCTGGGTGTGTCCCTGTCTTTGGTGGCTTGCTGGCCACCCTTGGAGGTCCCGCCAGTGGTGCCAGGCTGTATGGGGCACAGGTGAAGTGGGATGCCCAGAAATTCTCTGCCTCTCTGCAGAGTTCAGCAGACCCCTTCCTCCTTCCTGCTCTCCAAGCCCCGCCCCCTTTCTCAACTCCTATTGTCTATCACAAGAAAAACGCTTAAGAAAATCACAAGTGACAGCGCAATGTTTTTGCAAGAAAAAGCATTGCTGTCACTCAGACGCGATTTTCTCGCTGCAATACCGAGATCGCTAGTGTGAAGGAGCCCTTATGTTCACAACTTAATAATTAGTTTAAGCTTTTTTTAAAATTAAGACTAAGATATTTTAGGCTCTGTTCACACCACGTTTGGACTCTTGTGTTCGTTCTAAATGTTAGCTTCTATTGGCCATTGTATGTCAAAAAGACGTTCTTTATTGTATATCTTTGTTTGAACTGAATTATAAAGTACTTCAGTATTGCGAGTTATGGCTCATTTTCTCCATCTCCACATGAACTTTACACAGTCTGCAAACTTGCTCTCTTCTATCCAAAAGTTAGAACATAAATAAATATGTAGGTGCAGATCTTTGGGGCACTGCTTACATGTATATGCAAAGCACAGAAACCAAACTGTAATGCTCTTAACCCCTTATCGACGGACAATACATCTTTTGATGCAGACTGTTAAAGGTTTTTATTCTGCAGCACTGTCTTTTGATGGAAGCTACATCAAAAGCCTGACATGGGTCTCTCATGCCAGGGAGAGCGGGTGCTTGGATATCAGATGACAGCCTGGAACTTGCTCTAACAGTAGGGACAGAAGAAACCACAGATGCCAACTGTTCAACCCATTACATGCCACAGCATGTAAAACACGGACAGAGGAAGGGGTCTCTCTCTCACCCATTGGACCCCCATGATGTGATCATGGGTTCTGGATCAGTTTCTTGGCATCCAGAGGCTTGAATATAGCCTCTGGGTCTGCCAGCTATGGTGGCTTATGAGGCTCAGCCTCATAGGCTTTCTGATGCACTACAATACTGATCTACAATAGTGTATTAGAAGAATAATAGAAGATGCTGATATTCAAGTCCCCTAGTGGGACTAAAATAAAACGTTTTTAAAAAAGTATAAAAAAAATAGTTTAAAAAACATTCAAACCCACCTTTTCCCGTTTACTATGTATAAAAAAAGTTAAAATATCACACTTGTTGTATCACTGTATTTGTAAAGACCCAGAAAAATTTAACTCACACAGTACATGACATGAAGAAAAATTACTATGGCGAAAATTACTAATGTTGCCTATCTCGCTTTAGAAAAATGAAATAGAAAGTAATGAAAACGTTATGTGGATCATCAGATGGTACCATTAAAAAGTTCAACTCATCCTACAAAAAAAAACAAAAACCCTCACACAGCACTGTTGATAAAAAAAATGTTAGGGGTCTTTGAATTCTGCAAGAAAAAAAAAATACATTTTTTTTTTTTTTAAAAGCACGAAAAAGTAGCAATAAACCCCAACTATTAGTGTAATCATGGTGGCCAGCAGAATTAATTCAACATACTATTTATACTGCATGGTAAATTCTATTAAAAATTAAAATAAAAAACATACCAGGATTGCAAATTTTGTTAATCTTGCCTCTGGAAAAATTGAAATAAAAGTAATCAAAATGTTTTATGTTCCCAAAAATTGGATAAATGAAGACCAGAGTCCATCGCAAAAACAAGCCCTCATAGAGTTACGTCAATGGAAAAATAAAAATGCTATGAGTGACTCTTGGAATGGGCAACACAAAAGCAAATCCTTACAAACAAAAGTGTTCCAGCGCTCCCATAAACCAGGTAGCGCTGGAATCGTGTCGACCCAGAGAATAATTTATGTTGCACAGTAAACGCCGTAAAAATCGGATCCAAAAACCAAAAGCCCGCATATGTCTATGCCAATGGAAAAATTAAAAGTTATGGCTCTTGGAATATAACAAAAAAAAATGTAATCTTTTTACACGCAAAGATAATTGCTCAAACTGCTAAAAGATTGCAAGCTTTAACGATGGTTAAAAGGTTTAACGATCAGCTAATTTGCAGTTTTCTATAGCTATACTACTACTACTTTCCGCCTCTTGTGCACCCAGCCTTTAGGGGGCAACAGGTTAAGTGAACCATGGTGATTTTTTTAATGTACAGTAAAACCTCTACTAACGTTGGTGATCCGTCCGAAAGCAATCGGCTTTACCTGAGACCGTTGCTACTGCAGGTAATTATTTCCAAAGGAATCTATGTAAATCCAATTAATTCTTTCTAAAAACGCCCCAAACCACATTTAATGGAGAATAAATATGGTCTTAAATACCAAAAACAATAACAATAATAAATGACTATAAAAGACTACTGTAAAGAATAAATGAACATTTAACATGTTATTGATAGAGATGAGCGAGTATACTCCCTAAGGCACATTACTGGAGCGAGTAGTGCCTTAGCCGAGTATCTCCCCGCTCGTTTCTAAAGATTCGGGGGCCGACGGGGGGCGGGGAGCGGCGGGGGAGAGCGGGGAGGAACGGAGGGGAGATCTCTCTCTCCCTTCCCCCCCCCCCCCCCCCGTTCCCCGCTACTCACCTGTCACCCGCGCCGACCCCTGAATCTTTAGAGACGAGCGGGGAGATACTCGGCTAAGGCACTACTCGCTCGAGTAATGTGCCTTAGCGAGTATACTCGCTCATCTCTAGTTATTGACCGTGTTACTATGTTATCTGTGCTGTTACATAGGACTCCAGGTCACATCTACTACATCATCTGTCCTCAAAATTATCACTGTGTTCTCTGTGCTGTTACATAGGACTGCAGGTGACATCTGCTGTTCTACAGTTCATCATCTGTCCTCAGCATTATCATAGTGTTCTCTGTGTTGTTACATAGAAATGCAGGTGACATCATTACTAGAGATGAGCGAGCATACTCGTCCGAGCTTGATGCTCGTTCGAGTATTAGGGTGCTCGAGATGCTCGTTACGCGAGACGAGCACCACGCGGTACTCGTCTCGATTAAACGAGCACTGACCATTGAATTCAATGGAGCCGGCAATACAGCCGGCTCCATAGAAAGCAATGGGCTGCCGCCGATCGCGGGATAAATTGTCGGGAAGGGCTTAAATATATAAGCCCTTCCCTGCAATTCATCCAGAAATGTGTAAAAATAAAAAATATATATACTCACCTTGTCCTGGCAGAACAATGTTAGCCCATTGAATTCAATGGAGGCGGCAATCTCATTCAGCTGAGAGCTGCCCCTGAGCCAATCAGAGGCAGCACTCACTCACCCATTCATGAATTCATGAATGGGTGTGAGTAAGACCTGCCTCTGATTGGCTCAGCTCTGAGCCAATCAGGGGCAGGTCTGACTCACACCCCCTTCACACCCACTGCAGGCCGGCCATGCTGAACTCCGTCTGCCGGGACAAGGTGAGTATATATTTTTTTTTATTTTTACACATTACTGGATGAATTGCAGGGAAGGGCTTATATATTTAAGCCCTTCCCGACAATTCATCCTGCGATCGCCGGCAGCCCATTGCTTTCAATGGAGCCGGCTGTATTGTCGGCTCCATTGAATTCAATGGGCTAACATCGTTCTGCCAGGACAAGCTGAGTATATATTTTTTTTATTTTTACACATTTCTGGATGAATTGCAGGGAAGGGCTTATATATTTAAGCCCTTCCCGACAATTCATCCCGCGCTCGCCGGCAGCCCATTGCTTTCAATGGAGCCGGCTGTATTGCCGGCTCCATTGAATTCAATGGGCTAACATCGTTCTTCTCTGCCACAGCTGTTACAGCTGTGGCAGAGGAAACGATCTTTACGCTGACAGTGGGGGGGGGTCTCACTCTTGCCACTATTGTGGCTTAATAGTGGGACCTGGGAACTTGAGATGCAGCCCAACATGTAGCCCCTCGCCTGCCTTATCCGTTTCTGTGTCGTTCCTATCACTTTCTTGAATTTCCCAGGTTTTCACAAATGAAAACCTTAGCGAGCATCGGCGATATACAAAAATGCTCGGGTCGCCCATTGACTTCAATGGGGTTCGTTACTCGAAACAAACTCTCGAGCATCACTGAAAGTTCGACTCAAGTAAAGAGCACTCGAGCATTTTGGTGCTCGCTCATCTCTAATCATTACCTGTCCTCAGCCTTATCACTGTGTTCTCTGTGCTGTTACAAAAGACTACAGGTGACATCATTACTTGTCCTCAGCCTTATCACTTTGTTCTCTGCGGTGTTACATAGGACTGCAGGTGACATCTGCTGTACTACAGTGCATCAGCTGTCCTCAGCCTTATCACTGTGTTCTCTGTGGTCTTACATAGGACTGCAGGTGACATCTGCTATACTCCAGTACATCATCTGTTCTCAGCATTATCACTGTGTTCTCTATGTTGTTACATTGGTGTGCAATTGTACAGTACTGTACTAGTGTATTACCCAGCGCCGATGATCGAGAAGGGTTGCTTGCATCAGCAGCAGGAGGAGGATGATATCTAACATTTGTCCGCCCGTTCAGACAGCATGGGCCCGGCGCATATACGACGAGGCTGCCATGCCGTTGTCCCTTCCCTCCCCCTTACCCGCTCACATCATCTCTCCTCCTCTACGGCTGTTTGCAATGGGAGGAGGCAGGACAGGGACAGACCTAAGCTCCCCCCTCCCCTTTTTCGCAGCCAGCAATTTAGCTTAGCGCTACCCCCCGCCTTCCATTGTAAACAGCAGGAGAGGAGAGAAGATGAAGGGAGTTTAGCAGTCATGCTGCTAAACTCCCTCCCACATCCCTTTTCCGGTCGCTGTCATAGGCTCCCATAGGAGTTAATGCAGTAGCCAATGTATTCCAGGCCAAAAGATAGTTTCAGGACTATCCAATGCATCAGATCGTAGCGTATAGCAGCTGGCTGTGAAAACAGTAGCCGATACATGCTCGTGTGAAAGAGCCCTTAAGTTGTGTTTCCTTGTGTGTTCCCTTTCCCAATTCATCAAGTAGATCATTTTAGACTCCCCATATCAGCTGTGAGAATGTTATGATATCTACTAGTCAGGGAACCACGTGTGTCCGCACCCTCTGGGAGGAGAGATATCAATTTGGTTGAACAGGTAAATTTCTCTAAGTGGGAATTATGGAGTAAGGAGCAGATCTGACCATACATATACATATCAATAGTATTTAGCATGTTTCTCTCTTTAAAGGGGTTGTCTCGCGAAAGCAAGTGGGTCTATACACTTCTGTATGGCCATATTAATGCACTTTGTAATATACATCGTGCATTAAATATGAGCCATACAGAAGTTATTCACTTACCTGCTCCGTTGCTAGCGTCCCCGTTGCCATGGTTCCGTCTAACTTCGGTGTCTTCTTGCTTTTTTAGACGCGCTTGCGCAGATGCATCTTCTCCCTTCGGCTGGTCTTGGAAGCATCGGCGTTTTGGCTCCGCCCCCTTGTACGCATCATCGCGTAGCTCCGCCCCCGTCATGTGCCGATTCCAGCCAATCAGGAGGCTGGAACCGGCACACGTCATGGGGCGGAGCTACGCGATGATGCGTACAAGGGGGCGGAGCCAAAACGCCGATGCTTCCAAGACCAGCCGAAGGGAGAAGATGCATCTGCGCAAGCGCGTCTAAAAAAGCAAGAAGACACCGAAGTTAGACGGAACCATGGCAACGGGGACGCTAGCAACGGAGCAGGTAAGTGAATAACTTCTGTATGGCTCATATTTAATGCACAATGTACATTACAAAGTGCATTAATATGGCCATACAGAAGTGTATAACCCCACTTGCTGCCGCGAGACAACCCCTTTAAGTTTATGAAATGGTAGTATACCCCAATCATCTGCAAGGTCTGATATGAAGTCAATACCTTTCCCCCTCCATCTCTTAATATTTATGATAGGAATCAAATATTCGAAAGTTTATAAGAGTAATTTGAAGTATTTCTTATCAGAGAACGATTTGTACCTATATGCACATATAGCCCATGCTTGGAGTGTCGATAACATAGGGAGGAGATAAGTTTGAATATCTAGGGCAGGAGAGAATGTTGGGTCTAGAACAGCAAGCAGGGGGGGCCTTAAGAAAGGCACTTAAAGGCCTATTCCTGTTTAATTGTTTTTCCATGACACTCCAGGTGGCAGTCTGGGGTTTGTCTAACCAGGTTGAGGATTGATTCAGAATTGTCGCTTTGTAATACGCCCCTAGGTTAGGAATTCCTAGAATACTCCTGTCTCCTATGTAAATATAATATTGAGGCTGCTACCCAAGGTCTTTTAGCCTTCCATTCGAAAGGTGAAGAAAGGACTCCATCTGTCAGGACTCTGGCTGAAGGACTGGATTAAAGCGTTCGGACTGCTTGCAAGAAGTTCCACTTAATGCCAAATTTTTGGAGGGTGGCAAAGGCAAACCCCCAATGGAGTCTATCGAACGCCATCTCTGCATCCAGGGAAGGAGGAGCCAAAGTGTCCGACTCAACCCCATGGTATTCAATAGATTAATAGTTTGTGTGCCATCCGAGGCCCGCTTACATTTTGTGAAACCAACCTGGTCCTTATGAGTTATTTCTAGGGGCCTAGTAGCTAGAATTTTGGAGTAAAGTTTGGTGTCCGAATTGAGGAGAGAAATTGGCCTATAGTTGGTTACTGATTCTGAAGATTTACCATGACTATTATAGCTTGAGCATCTCTGCCGGGAGAACACCCTTGGTCATTGCTTCATTGCAGGTATTGATGAAATATGGGGCCAGGATATGCAACAATGTTTTGTAGTATTCGATGGGGATCTTCTATAGTAGGTAGGGACATTTTGTTTAGGAAATCATTTATAATATTTGGGTTAGGTTAGGGTATTGACAGATCATCTTACAGAAGATAATATGAACCAGTATCCATTACTGAGAAAATAAACAGCAATTAAAATGGTACCAAAAAAGACCTCAAAGCTTAACAGTTAAAATAGCTATTTTATGTCACTCCGAGATAGAAAGCTCTTCAACTAGTTCATGTTCCCATTCATTCATGTAAGCAAGTTTACCCACTGGAGAAGTAAAGTCAGAACGGAGTCTCAATATAATCCCAAACCTGCCTGAGACAGTAGAACAAACTAGGTTGAAGATTTTTCTTTTATGTTTTAAATACAAGATACAGGGGCGTAACTATAGAGGGTGCAGGGGATGCGGTTGCACCCGGGCCCAGGAGCCTTAGGGGGCCCATAAGGCCTCTCTTCTCCATATAGGGAGCCCAGTACTATGAATAAAGCATTATAGTTGGGGGCTCTGTTACAGGTTTTGTATTGGGGCCCAGAAGCTTCAAGTTATGCCTCTGTGCAGCATGGTTTAGGTATGGGTATGGGCACAGATACAGATAGAGGGGGCGGGGGCCTGCTCACCTTTTGCATCAGGGCCCCTGAGCCTTTAGTTATGCCCCTGATAAGATATGTGCAAAATCAAATAAAAAAACATGAGTGATGAACAGTCTTCACAGGGTTGTACAGTCAGAAAAACATGGCTGATGTCTTCTAGAAGTAACACCACATCGATCTATGGGTTTTGCCTGGTATTCATTGAATGGGACTGGCTTGCAATACCAGAAACAACCTATGGACAAATGTAATACAGCCATTTGTTTAATCCTTTAGAGAATCCTGCCCCTCTGTGATGCATTCTCACTTTTCCTTAGATGTTGAATAAAAATTATGCCTAAAATAAAAAAACAAAAAAACTAAAAATGGCCTCATACAATACACCTAGGAATATTCGGAAAATCAAATGAAATCAGACCTAAAAAAATATTTAACAAATAAAAAAAAAAATCAGTCTCATAAGTCGACAAATTACATCCAGATCCATTTGAACCTGCAAACATAAAGATGTTAGCATACAGGTGGACTCAATTATGCTTAAATGGCATAAGAAATATTTAATTAAATTCACGAATGGCACTTTCGATGGTTGTAATTTTCAGAACGCATTAGTGTGCTGTGTTAGAAAACTAAGTAGTGTTCACCAGCCCACCTGTCCCAATATATGGTTTAATGTATGGTTTCTAGACTAGTTCTTGGCTTACCCCGTGGTTAGCTCACTGAATGCCGTAATAGCAACTCTGTAAAAACAAGTGGCTAGCATTATATTTATATTTGATTTATTTTCTTCACTTTCTGATTTTTGGTCTATTCATTTATATTTTATTGCGTAACTGAATGACTACAAAAATCTATAACTCAGTTTTACAGACACTTTCCCTTAAGCATGCAGCCCAGCACCTATGATTAACTTACCACGGATTATTTGTTTAAGGTGTGTGTAATGTGTTTATAGAGCATGGCAGCTGACATAATGTATTTTTTGGCAGACTGACATATTTCCACCCTCCCCTTCAGTATTCTTTGTAAAAAAAAAAAAAAGCATGGTTGAATAATTTATAGAGAAGGAAAAAAATCATTACACACATATTTGTTTTCAACAAAAACATTGTAAGATAATTTGATAAAATGTAAATGTTAGAAGATGAATTTTATCACCTTTCAAGAAAATACTTGGAATCCCAAACTGAATATTAACTTCGTATCAAAGTACAAAATAGTTCTTCCTCGGGGCTCTTTCATGCGAGCGTATATAAGCCGAGTTCTCACGGCCAGCCAATGTACGTTGCCCATCTGATGCATTGGTTTATTATTAGAGATGAGCGAGCACCAAAATGCTCGGGTGCTCGTTACTCGGGACGAAATTATCGAGATGCTCGAGGGTTCGTTTCGAGTAACGAACCCCATTGAAGTCAATGGGCGACCCGAGCATTTTTGTATATCGCGGATGCTCGCTAAGGTTTTCATTTGTGAAAATCTGGGCAATTCAAGAAAGTGATGGGAACGACACAGCAATGGATAGGGCAGGTGAGGGGCTACATGTTGGGCTGCATCTCAAGTTCCCAGGTCCCACTATTAAGCCACAATAGCAGCAAGAGTGCCCCACCCCCGCACTGTCAGCATAAAGATCGTTCTCCTCTGCCACAGCTGTAACAGCTGTGGCAGAGAAGAACGATGTTAGCCCATTGAATTCAATGGAGCCGACAATACAGCAGGTTCCACTGAAAGCAATGGGCTGCCGGCGTGCGCGGGATGAATTGTCGGGAAGGGCTTAAATATAGAAGCCCTTCCCTGCAATTCATCCAGAAACGTGTAAAAACAAAAAAAATATATACCGTATATACCGGCGTATAAGGCGACAGTTGGGGGGTCGTCTTATACGCCCCGTCACCTTATACGCCGGTATATACTTACCTTGTCCCGGCAGACGGAGTTCAGCGCGGCCGGCCTACAGTGGGTGTGAAGGGGGTGTGAGTCAGACCTGCCCTCTGATTGGCTTAGCGCTGAGTCTGACTCACACCCCCTTCACACCCACTGCCAGCCGCCGCGGCTGAACTCCGTCTGCCGGGACAAGGTAAGTATATATATATATATATATTTTTATTTTAACACATTTCTGGATGAATTGCAGGGAAGGGCTTATATATTTAAGCCCTTCCCGACAATTCATCCTGCACACGCCGGCAGCCCATTGCTTTCAGTGGAACCTGCTGTATTGCCGGCTCCATTGAATTCAATGGGCAAACATCGTTCTTCTCTGCCACAGCTGTTACAGCTGTGGCAGAGAAGAATGATTTGTCTTCTATATGTTCTCAATGGGGTCGGCGCTGCTGCCGCCGGCCCCATTGAGGGCATATAGAGAAGAGAACAGGAATCGCAGATCGCAGATCGCAGATAGGTGCGATCTGCGATTTCTATGGCCTAAGAAGGACCGTTGGGGTTCTTGAAGCCTAAAATCACTCCTAACGCTCTCCCTATAGCAGCTCCGGCACCAACAGCACGTTCCCTGAACTATGTCAGAATGCATCTGTGGCGAGCCGCGGGCGGGCAGATTTTAATACTCGGGTGACACCTGATCTCGCCAGCCACTCACTGCAGGGGGGTGGTATAGGGCTTGAACGTTGCAGGGGGAAGTTGTAATGCCTTCCCTGTCTTTCTATTGGCCAGAAAAGCGCGCTAACGTCTCACAGAGGAAAGTGAAAGTAACCCGAACATCGCGTGGTACTTGTCTCGACTAACGAGCATCTCGAACACCCTAATACTCGAACGAGTATCAAGCTCGGACGAGTACGCTCGCTCATCTCTATTTATTATGCATCAGTTCAGATGGGCATATTGTTGTAGCGCCCAGCAAGGCCCAGATAGACCATATGAGTGCATTCCAGTCGGGCGTTTTTACAAGGGCTTGAAAGGATAGTTCAGGAACTATCTTCTGGCCGGAATATGGCGGCGGCTCCCATAGACTCTTATGGGAGCCTGTGATAGCTGCCAGAGAAGGGAGGTGGGAAGAAGTTTAGCAGCGTATCTGCTAAACTCCAACCTCCTTCCCTCCTCCTCTCTGCCCCTTGCTGGCTGTTTGCAATGGGAGTGGGCGGGGTAGGGCGGGAACTGGTTGCTAAGCTCCCACCTCATCCCACTCCTTCCCATTTCTGGCAGTCAACAAGGGGGAAGAGAGGGGGCAGGAGTTTAGCACACTAGCTCCCGCCCAGTCCTGCCCCCTTCCCTTGCTGAGAGCCGGAGAGGGGGTGGAGAGGGGGAGGCAGTTTAACGGAGCTAAAGTGTCTCCCCCTGCCTGTCGGCATTCCGGGTGTGGCGTATACTTGCTGGACCCAGGCTGTCTGGACAGGTGCACAAAGGGCAGATTTGTGCGCCCTTTCACGCGATTTTCGGTCGAGCTGTAGTCGTGACACGGCCGATCGAAAACTGCTCATGTGAAAGAGCCCTTAGGCAGAAGAAAAGTTATTTTTAATCTCAACCTAATCTTTTTGACCTAATTAAAGTAATCAGTAAATTTTTGTCTATTGTATTTAGAGAAAGTAAATATACATTGTAGGTGTTTTTTTTAATGATTTGCATAAACATATTTGACAAAGTTGTAAATCGCTTAGACGGAACCTGTCACCATTTTTACATATATTAAACCATTTAATAGATGATAAAATGGGCCTTTCCATAGTTAGTTTTCTAACCATGCAGATCTGAGCATACCTGTAAAATCAGGGGTTTAAGTGTTCTAGTGTGGCATGCAAATGATGGGTGATCTGACTTGGTGGGTATGCTTGGACCTCCAGTGGTGGGATTGCCGGAGCATCTCAGGAGGCCTGTGCAAACTCCTCCACACCTTGATAGTAACATGAGAAGTCATTACCTCCGCAATCTACATTTCATACATATGCAGCTAATAATGTAATTAGTGCATTCGCAGTTCAATTGTCTCCTGTTCTGGACAGCTTCGTGAAATCAACAGTTCATGCACTGATCATGTTGTTTGTGGCACTTGCACAAGATTTAGATCACGGCAGTGATGACATTCACAGAGTGGGGTGCTGTTTGGTGAGGCATGCAGGCCTCCCAAGACACTTAGGTCAGCCCACCGCTGACAGTCTGACACGCCCACTGAACCGCATCACCGATCATTTGCATGCGATGTGGGAACACTTAAGCCTCTGACTTTACAGGAATACTCAGACCTGCATGCTTAGCAAACTATGTAAATATCTATTTTATCATCTGTTAAACAATATAGAGGGTTTAACACCTTGAGTGGCACGCTCTGAAATTTTCTGGGACGAGCTCTACTGTCCATAGTGACATAGCCCGTAAAATTTTCTGGCTATGTTTCACTATGGGACCTGCAGAGCACAATGCCATAAGCTGTAGCAGTGTGCTCTGCCTGCACAGTCCCATACAGAGCAGTGCAGGACTTTGAAAGGAGAAGGAAGAAAATATTACTGATCTGCCGGCAACCTTCTGCTTCTATTTTCAAACTCCTGCACTGCTTTTTTTACAGGTTGCCACAGAGACCATCGGCTTGTCAGAAGCCAGCTGATGGTCTCTATGGCAGGGAGAGCTGGTGCTTGGCTGTCAGAGGATAGCCAGTCACCAGCTCTTACCCAGCAGAGAATGTAGAAAACCTCCAATCTCTGCTGTGTTAACCCTTTACATGCCGTGGTCTATGCGACTGCAGCATGTAAAGGGCTGTCACCATCAGACCCCTGGAATGTGATCAGGGGGTCCTTATGGGTCTCTGTGGAAGTGCCCTAAATGGACAAAAATGTTAAAGAAAGTTTAAAAAAAAAAGGTAAAAAAATTATAAAAAAAAAATAAAAATAAAAACACTTTTCTCCCTTTACTTTGTAAAAATTAAAAACAAAATTACACTTGTGGTATTCTTGTGTCATAATGACCCAGAGAAGATGTTAGTACATTATTCCCCCCCCCCCTTTTCTCCCCGCCCCCCCCCCCCATTTAAAAAATCATAACTCCTTTAGTTATTCATCAATGTCGCTGCATGAGGGGTTTTTTTTGCTGAACGAGTTGTAGTTTTCAATGGTGCTATTAAAAGTATCATTCCACCATCTTTCAGTGAATTTTGTTTCTACGGCAGACAAACTGCAACAAAAATGACCTGATAACTTTATTCTATGGGTCAGTACGATTACTACGATACCAAACTTGTATAGTTTTTTTTTTTTTTGCTGTAGTACTTGTATTTCTTTCAGACATTTCATTTTTTTAAATTATTTTCTGCTGCATCTTCTGCGTACAATAACTTTTTATTTTCCCTTCGATATAGTTGAGCAAGGGCTCATTTTTTGCAGGATGTCCTGTAGTTTACGTTAGTACCAATTCGGAAAACATTCGACTTTTTGATCGCTTTTTATTGCATTTTTTCTGGGAGACAGGGTGACTGAAAAAGTGCATTTCTGGGGTTCTTTATTTTTTTCGGGGATTACGTTCACTGTGTGGGGTAAATAATGCACCTCATTGATAGATCAGACTTTTAAGGACGCTGTGATACCAAATATGTATTTTTCTTTTATGATTTAGATTTTTTTTTATTATAGATATGGCAAAAGGAGGGTGATTAAAATTTTTATTACTTTTTTTTTTTTTAAACTGTGAAAAAGTCGCGAAAAAGAAAAAAACTATTACAATTTGGTATTGGTATAATCGTACCGGCCTGTAGAATTATTTTAATATATTATTTATACTGTTCAGAGAATGCAGTGAAAAATAAAAATTAAAAACATGCCAGAATTACAGATTTTGTTAATCTTGCCACTAGAAAAAATGGAATAAAAAGCGATCAAAATTTTACATGTTCCTAAAAATTAGATAAATGAAGACTAGAGTTCATCCTGCAAAAATAAAGCCTTCTACAGCTCTGGCAATAGAAAAAAAATTAATACGGCTCTTGGAACGTGGCAACACAAAAGCAAACCATTAAGGAAAAAAAAAGGTTTTAAATGTACAAAAATAGCAAAACATAAAAAAATCGTATAAACTTGGTATCGCCGGAATCGTGTGACTCAGAGAATAATGTTATCACATTATTTATTCTGCACGCTGAACGCCGTAAAAATGAAATCCAAAAAACAAATGGCAGAATTTATTTATTTTTCCCTAATCTCCCTACAAATTTTTTTTACAAAAGTTATGCAATACATTATATATACCCAGAAATGATGGCATCAAAAAGTACAACTTGTCCCACAAAAAACAAGCCCTAATATGGCCGTTTCAATGAAAAAATGAAAAAGGTATGGCTCTTGGAACACGAATGGAAAATTAGCTGAAATTAAATGATTGGCCCATTTAAAAAACCTGCCCTGTTGGGTCTGACAGGGGGGGTAAGATACCTGCCACTAAAGGGGTTAAGAGGTGAAAAAATAGTGACAGGTTCCCTTTAAAGGCAAGATGCCAATAAAAGATGACCTATTGTAGAAATCAAGTTTTTATGTTATACATATTTTTTAAAAATGTATGTTGAATTATTGATTTTTAAAAAAATTATTTTTGATGTCATAATCTATATTAAAAAAACCCCCAAATCCTGCAGTTTTAGGGCTCATTCACACGAGCGTATAGAGGCCACGTTTTCACGGTCCGCTGATATACACTATTAATCCATTGCATTGGTTTCCAATGCATCAGTTCAGATGGGCGTATTCCCGATGTGTAAAGATGTCTGGCCAGCAAACATAGTGCATACGGGATGCATTCTGGTTGGATGTTTTTACACAAGCCAGAAAAGATAGTTCTGGAACTATCTTTTCTGGCCAGAATATTGCCACAACCATAGACTCCTATGGGAGCCTATGACAGCTGCTGAAGAAGGGAGGTGGGAGGGAGTTTAGCAGTGTGACTGCTAAACTCCCTCCTCCTCTCTGCCCCTTGCCGGCTGTCTGCAATGGAGGGGGATGGAATGGGGTGGGAGATAATGTGCTAAGCTCCTGCCCCTCCCCTTGTTGTAAGCTGTCAATAGGCGGAGAGGGGGTGGGAGTTTAGCAGAGCTAAACTCCCACCCCCCGCTGATAGTATTCCAAGGCTGCGGCAGATATATTTGCTGCAGCCTCGGCCATCTGAACGGGCGTTTAAACGGGAGTTGCAGACGTGACTTGGTCACAGCTGCCTCTTGTTCATGCGAATTTTCGGTTGCGCTGTTGTCGTGACACGGCCAGCTGCAAATCTTCACGCCCGTGTGAAAGAGCCCTTACACTGACTACTACACCTAATAATAGTCTGACATTTCCTGTTCTCTAAAGAAAACTTTTCAAAAGCCATCTCCTTATCCCCTGAGGCAGAACTTCAATGAGAGTTTAACACCTAAATATATACAACGGTGCTTTTAGATGAAATGACTATAGTTCAAAAAAATCATTCAAACTAGCGAAAGTGAATGATAATCATTTGGTCTAAGCATGAGCCAACGACTGAACGATGAACGAGAATTGTTCACTTCTCACTCGTTGTTCATTTTATGCAGCCATAAAAATCATCGTTGGCCTGTTCACAACCTATTCAATTTAAACACTGAGCATTCAGTCTTCACAAAGTGAATGTGAAACACTGAACAATACTGAACGATTCTTGTTGAACGAGTCAATAAGGAAACTATCTGTCTAAACAGGCTGCACAAGAGTGAATGAGTTAGTGGTGATGTAGCTGGCTTGTTCACTCGTGTAAAGGAGAATTGTCCAGTCTACAAACATGGGATGCAACCAGGGGCGTAACTATAGAGGGTGCAGGGGATGCGGTTGCACCCGGGCCCAGGAACCTTAGGGGGCCCATAAGGCCTCTCTTCTCCATATAGGGAGCCCAGTACTATGAATAAAGCATTATAGTTGGGGGCCCTGTTACAAGTTTTGCATTGGGGCCCAGAAGTTTCAAGTTATGTCTCTGTGCAGCATGGTTTAGGTATGGATACGGGTACAGATACAGATAAAGAGGGGGCCCCAGCTCATGTTTTGCATCAGTGCCCCTGAGCCTTTAGTTACGCCCCTGGATGCAACATTCACAGTAGGATATAATCAATTTATCTACTTCCCCTTCCTGCACAATGACCTCTGCAGAGGTTACAGAACAAAAGGTATATGTCTATAACAGTTTCCCATAGGAGTTAGTGGGTCGACTCATGTCCACTGTGTGAATAGCCTATGAGGCTGCTGTAAAGAAATCTCTAAAAGCAGCTCTAAGGTAATGTACAGACCATAGAATAAAAAATCAACAATCATAAAGACGGATTAGAAAAATGGAAAATATTTCACTATCTGGTTTTAACGAGTTACATGAATTGCTGCTATTTCTTTTTCCAAGGAATGTATCAACTATAATTTTCTACCTTGCATAAGTTCGTGGGCTCAAATTAAATACATATTTGCTTCATGTAACATTCAGTGCTCCCTGATTGTTCTCCTTATTTCTTGTACTATTACATTTTCTTTCTGATAGGCCTCCTTCCCATGAGCGTGACGGGCTCCGCCGCGTAATATTACGCAGTGAAGCCCGTCACGGCGCCCCCCAGAGCCCCTATACTTACCTGCGGGAGATAGCGTGAAAACGCTTCCCCGCCCACCGCCGTCGCGTCGTGTGACACGCCCACCGCGTCACGTGACGCGGCCGGCAGTGTCACGTGACGCGCCGGCCGCGTCAAATGACGCTGCGGCGGTAGGTGGGGAAGCGTTTTTTCACGCTATCTCCCGCTGGTTGCAGCGGGAGATAGCGTGAACGGACGGCTTCCATTGACTGCAATGGAAGCCGTCAGCGCGTACAGCCCGTCCTCACCCGCAGCAAATAGAGCATGCTGCGGGTGAGGACGGGAGAAATCGCGGTGCGTAATTCCGCGGTGGAATTACGCATCGTGAGCATTGTGCTATTAGGTTCAATAGAACCTAATAGCAGGGGGCAACGCAGCGGATTTTTGCCGCGAATTTACGCGGTGTAAATCCGTTCGTGGGAAGGAGGCCTTAGAGTGTCATCTCAATATGCTATTTCCCTTGTTACCCACCTTCCCATGCTCTAGCACTGTACCCCTGCACACTCATGAATGCTGGTTCTTTCAACCCTGCCATTATCTCCATCATATCTCCATTGTCAAGGGTCTCACTGATAACGTTTTGGACTTGCAAGTTTAAAATAGTATATCCCATTGCCAAGCCTTGCCTGTGAATAAAGAACATTCCATCTGAGTTTCTTCATGTTTCAAAAATGACCGTAACATTAACCTTAGCCATGCCTCTGGATTCTGCTTTAAACTTACTGCTTTAGATTGCTTGTCTGGTACTTGAAGTTTGACCCCCTGATTATGACCCTTGGTGCTTCTTCTGATTATGTATCTGCCTCATTCTTTGACTTGTTACATCCTGACTTCTCTTCTTGTGCTGTCCACATTGCTTCATTCATGACTTCACTTCAGAAATTCCTGGCAGAGTACTGGCTGTAGTGATGACTCTGTGGACTTTGACCAGAGACTCTGACCAGGAAAGTTCATATCACATTGAGGGGGCTTAGGATGAAAAGCAGCACAGCAGGTCAGAGTCAGCACTGTTGTCTTGCAGCCCTGGGTCTCTGGGCTCATATCCAACCAACAGCCCATCTGCATGGACTTTGTATGTTTTTCTTGTGTTTGCATGTGGAGGGTCCCACAGTGCAGGTGGATTAAGAGATGGAGCACACATTGCATTAAAGGGGTTTTCCAGGGAGAATACTATTGATCACTTATCATCAGGATAGATCATCAACAGTTGATCTGCTGTGATCCGTCGACTGATCAGCTGAGCGGGCGCATGCTGTCAGTGCCGCAAATATACAGAGGTCAGAATGGAAGTCTTCGCACCGACCTCAGTGTAGTGGCCAGCACTTGTAACTGCAGACGCAGCTCTTATTGAACTCAATGGGAGCCATGCCTGCAGTTACAAGCACTGGCTACTACACGGAGGTCGCCGCGGAAACTTCCATTCAGACCTCTGTGTATTTGTGGCGCTGACAGCATGCGCCCACTCAGCTGATTGGTCAGGGTACTGAACGACGGACCGCGGCCAATCAATTACTGATGACCTATCCTGATGATAGCTCATAAGTAGTATTTCAGTGGAAAATCCCTTTGAACAATTACAGTCTTTACTTGGCAACTGAATTAGCGGTACAGTCACTTTAACTTAGCACATAGTTTCAGAACATTTTAATACTTTGACAATGCTATCTCTACTATGCAACATTGTCATGTTTGTTGGTTGCTGCAGAATCAAGTAACAATCTCTTTGAATATTCACAGTCTCTTTACGTACTCAGCAGAACTGGCATAACTCTATGGACCATCTCAACAGCTACAATGGTTCAACTGACCAGGCACTCTTGGCTCTGGACAGGAATTTCTAGAGATTTCTACAGCTCCAAACATGTGAAGTTGCGCAGTTGATGTAATTCTTTATTCTGAATGATCAATTAGAACGATATAACTTAATTGGCTGTGTACTACACTTAAAGTATATTAGCACAAAGTATGGAAGAGCAGCACTCCAGGGATTTTAAATAAAGTAGAAGTCTTTATTGCCCAAACATCGATGTTTGGGCAATAAAGACTTCTACTTTATTTAAAATCCCTGGAGTGCTGCTCTTCCATACTTTGTGCTACTTGAATGATGGTCCAGGATCCAGGACTTTGAATGAAGCGCGCACCGTTGCGGTGAGGATTATCTTCCCTTTTACATTACAAGGTGGAAAGTGTGCTGTGATCTATTTACCATTTGTGACACTTAAAGTATATTGATATAATCTACAATGAGATATGCCACATTGATATGATCCAGTCTTTTTTTTAACAATATGGACCTTTCTATGTGACTTTTACAGAAAAAGCTAGAAGAGATAATTGTTAAGGTTGTGAATCTGGCACCTGTGGTTCTACAGGTTTCCTTGTGCACACCTTCACAGGTAGGGATAATTGAGCTGTCTGGGTGTGGTATTCTCCACCAGGCAATCTCACTGGTCTGTAGCAGATAAATACTAGCAAACTGTGGGAGAGATTACTGGTCATATTAGTGCTTTAGTTCTTCACTGTTAATCCCATTCTAAGATGTGTGCATTGTGTAGTGTGTGGTACGGTGACCGCACAGGTGCAGGTGGCCCACAGGTTTCTCCCTATCTCTGGCAGGTGCGGCTGCCAGACGTCTGATGTCCTATGTGTGTGTCAGATGGTGGATGCCTAACACTGCTCCCTATGTCAGCATGGCGGCTGACTCTCTATTCCCCTGGTGTGAGGACACTTGTACTGGCTATGGTTACCAGTGGTATGCATGTGAGCTCTGGGTAGGGTCTGTGTTGTATGTTGTATCCACTACCTGTTGTATATTGGTGTGAACAGGGACTTGTGTTGTATGTATGTGCCAGTGGCCAGACATGTGGTTTGAGCAGTCCTGTTCTGCGTGGTATTTGTTACACAGTATGTTGGTGTGAGAAGTGGCATATGAAAGGTCTGTGCAGGGTGCTAGACATGTGCTTTATGTGTTGTCCTGTTCTATGTTCAGTGTATGAACAGTGTCGTGTCCATGTGTGTTTAGTGCATCTCTCAAGCCCCCTGATCAGGGATAGCTAGGTCCTAGAAGAAGACCACGGGGCCGACCTTATCAGGACGATGTCCCCACTTTTAGGCAGGGGTTACCCACTTTCCCTGGTTAGTAAGGAACAGCAGTCCTTTCATCTTAGCCTGGAGAGGTGCAATTACTCTGTGTGTGTGTTTGCAGTTTTAAATGGACACTTTTGCGTCCGTTCTGAGGAGTGGCGCTGTTGTGCGCCAAGCAGACATAACAATAATATTGGCTATTTTCAAGGTTCTTCTAGGTACAAAACTGCAACCTGTCTGTAAAATCTTGGGTAATAAATAGATAAGGTTAAAAGGCCTTCTAGAAGTGGAGACTGCGGTTGAACAGTGCATACCAGAGAGGCCTACTGGATCCCAACTCAGGGTGCATGGTCTCTTAGAGGATTAGAGGACTCAACCTATTATTCAGATCTAATGCATTTTTATTGAGGGAGTCGTATAGTAACAATATTATACTCATGGCATATATGAGTCTTCTGTTGATGTTGAAAAATTAATGAAGAGATTTATGTATTTGAAATCATTAATTAATGCAGGTGGGATATGACTAGCAGGAAGTGAGACATATCTTTTTAACTGTGTTATTTAATTTGACAAAATCAAGCCATGAGTAAAGGCCCATTTACATGAAAAGATAATCTTTTAAACGACTGAAAGATGGAAAGATTTAGCGATCTATTTGCATAAAGTGTTAATGGCCATTAACACTTTATCATCTTCATTTGCATGTAAAAGGGCGTCCATGAGCTGTTTGCAGAGCCCAGTGTGTGATTAATCACACATCCAGATGTGAACACAGCTACATTGTTCTGCTGGAAGCTCCCAGGAGACTATAATGCTATCTGTCGCCTCCTGTTGAGATAACAGCCAGAGGTCTACTGAGAAGTAAAGGTGTTTGCTTTACTTCTCACTAGATGAACGTTGGTTTTGAAGTTTACCTTAAAATCATAGTTCAAACAAAAAGTGCACAATGCCAGCGTTTACATGTAACAATTTTTCGTCATTTGTGGTCCTTTGAACGAATTTTGAGCAATAATCGTTACGTGTTAATGGGCCTTAAGGAACTTATAGGGATGGTCCAAAATGTAGTGTATTTTGCATGTCCCTTTGTTATCATTGTAGATACATATACTAAAATGCAAGCTTTCCTGAAGATTCTACAAGTGCTGGACATCATTCTTTGTATGCCACACCCAACCTTGCACAACACAAACACCATTTGCAAGCTACAATCCCCCTTTTGTTCCAAACACAGACACCCCCATGTGGGGCGAGATGTGCCCTACCATTCATCCATCAGACGCAAATGCCAAACCAGCATAGTGCCTGGTTAAGTAAGCCTCCAAGGGCTACACTGGGATCAAGGCCATTGACACAATGTCCACATGGGCCATAACAGATACTGTTACAATAACCGAACTGCATGGATACACACAACCATTATCATCAGTTGTACAATAGCCATTAGTTGCTATCACATTTTATGAAACACCTAGATCAGGGGTGTCAAACTCATTTTCACCGAAGGCCACATCAGCCTTATGGTTGCCTTCAAAGGGCCGATTCTAATTGTAAGACAATAAAGTAAAAGTGACCCCCCACAGTGGCCCAATTGATAATAAGGTCCCCCATAGTGGCCAGTAACGCACACCATTCTGCGCATACACCCGCACACCATTCTGCGCATACAGATGCACACCATATACATACATATACATACAAGGATCCCACCCTGTAGCTGCTCCTCCTCAGCATTGCTCTCCTCGCTGCAGAGATCATATCTTCTGCAGTCTTCTTCCCTCCTCCGCGGCTGTTGTCAGTCTGCTATCGGCACTCCTCTATTACTGTCTGCACTAGACAGTACAAGACGATAGAAGATCGCCTACTGACAGCAGCACGGAGGTGAGGGAACTTACTGCACAGCCAGCGGGCCACAGAAAATGAGGCGGCGGGACGGATTCGGCCCGCGGGCCTTGTGTTTGACACCTGTGACCTAGATAAATGTGTACAGCCTTCCACAACTCCAAAACCAGTGAATAGAGAGGAATAAACACGTACATGGCCACTTTTACATTAATTCTTCACCTGAATGCGGCAGCCACATCACCAGACAGGCCAGACATTAGAGGAGCAGCTATAAGGCATTTAGGTTGTATCCTCTAGCTATGCAATACATTTATGGGTTGGGAATATCACTCTAAGGGGTAGACATTGCCTTTAGTTGACACTGATGAGGACATAGTAAGTGGCTGAAACAATTTTGTAAAGTTACTATTAGTGCCACGCAGGGTATGTTGCTATACAGAGGTGTAACTTGAAGCTGCTGGGCCCTAGTGCAAAATATGGAACTAGGCCCCTAACTATAACGCTTCATTGATAGTATTGGTTTGCGATATGGGGAAGAGAGACTTTATGCCCCCCTAGGGCTCCTGGGGCCAGGTGCGACTGCACCCCGTATACTTACGCCCCAGTTGCTATCGTTGTTGGGGGGGGGGGCATGTTGATGTGACTACCTTGTTAAGGACACTTGTGGCTAGCACTGTTATATGCCATACTACTAGCAATGTTATCAGTCAAATATCATGTACTGTAAAGTGTACTTCTGGACATATAGTTTCCACTGTTACTGTGGCACTTTTATGGGGGTTTAGTTATAAGGATACTAATTGTTATATTTGCATCTATACACCTGAGCCTGTGACAAAAAAGCCTGTGTTTGCCCTATTTCCCACTTCTAAGATTGTGCCTTAAAGGGGTTTTCCCGCGCCGAAACGGGTTTTTTTTTTTTTCAACGGGGGGGAGGGGGGGCCCGTTCGGCGCGAGACAACCCCGATGCAGGGACGTAAAAAAAAAACCGCTCAGCGCTTACCTTAATCCTCGCGCTCCGGTGACTTCTATACTTACCGGTGAAGATGGCCGCCGGGATCCTCTTCCTCCGTGGACCGCAGCTCTTCTGTGCGGTCCATTGCCGATTCCAGCCTCCTGATTGGCTGGAATCGGCACATGACGGGGCGGAGCTACACGGAGCCCCATTGACGAAAGCAGAAGACCCGGACTGCGCAAGCGCGTCTAATTTGGCCATTGGACCATTTTAGACGGCGAAAATTAGGCGGGCTCCATGGAGACGAGGACGCCAGCAGCGGAGCAGGTAAGTGAAAAACTTTTTATAACTTCTGTATGGCTCATAATTAATGCACAATGTACATTACAAAGTGCATTATTATGGCCATACAGAAGTGTATAGACCCACTTGCTGCCGCGGGACAACCCCTTTAAGGCTGGTTACAGACAAGCGCATAAAAACACGTCCGTAATACAGAACTGTAATACGGACATATTTTAAAAGACATTACATTTGTATGTCATCAATTTTTCATTTGCATTTGCCTCTGTATTTTTATTATTTTCTAATGGGTAAATACTAGAGATGAGCAAGTATACTCGCTAAGGCATATTACTCGAGCGAGTAGTGCCTTAGCCGAGTATCTCCCCGCTCGTCTCTAGAGATTCGGGGGCCGGCGCGGGTGACAGGTGAAGTGCGGGGGGGGGGGGGGGGGGGGGGGGGAGAGAGGAGAGAGAGATCTCCCCTCCGTTCCTCCCTGCTCTCCCCCGCCGCTCCCCGCCGGCCCCCAAATCTTTAGAGACAAGCGGGGAGATACTCGGCTAAGGCACTACTCGCTCGAGTAATGTGCCTTAGCAAGTTTACTTGCTCATCTCTAGCAAATACTGATACTACTCAGAGCAGTTCAGGAGAACTGCCGGCCGGCCGTGGCTGAACTCCGGCTGCACGGACAAGGTGAGTATATATTTTCTTTTTATTTTTACACATTTTTGGATGATTTTCAGGGAAGGGCTTATATTTTTAAGCCCTTCCCGAAAATTCATCCCGCGCTCGCCGGCAGCCCATTGCTTTCAATGGAGCCGGCTGTATTGCCGGCTCCATTGAATTCAATGGGCAAACATCATTCTTCTCTGCCACAGCTGTTACAGCTGTGGCAGAGGAGAATGATTTGTGTAGTATATGTTCTTAATGGGGTCGGCGCTGCTGCCGCTGGCCCCATTGAGCGCATATAAGGAACACAAGGAATCGCAGATCGCCGCGATCTGCAATTTCTTGTCCTATAATTTATCAGACAAGCGCATAACAAGCGCTCATGTGTCCGATACCATTGCAAAGCAATGGTTCTATAAAATCGCAGATCGCATGCGCAAATCGCGCGAAAAATCGCCCGTGTGACCGAGGCCTAAAAGTGTATTATGTTTTTTGCACTACTGCACTTTAAATATATATTGCATTTAGTTTCTTGGTTTATTCCTTATTTCATACCACTTTACACATTCCTTCATATTGAAAAGAACACTTTTCATAAACGTGATATATTTACAACCTACAGCACAAAGTGTAACTTGAGACGTGTACAAAGCTAAAGTCTATAATAACCTAACGACTGGATAGACCTCTGTTCACTATTTATTTATGCAAGTCCTTTGAGACCTGGCACTTAAAATATATTCCAATGAAGCATTTTGTATGACTCAGGATTCTGTCACTACCTTCACTATGTGATTTTACATATTCTAAGACGTCTCTGGAAAATAAGGTAAAAAAATAAAAAATACGATGCATGGCGTCAATCTGAAGCGGAGCACTGGGTTTTCAAGAGCAATTACAGCACCAATATGGCTTATGTTTTCTAATACTTATTACATCAATATAGGTGTATTACTGCTTACTTGTCTGGCTTGTATAAATGTTATAGCGTATAACAGCAAAAGTTTTGACTGCAGTTAATATTGAGTATATTCATCTTATGTCTGTTTTCTGTGATCTAGGAAAGAACGAGTAATATTCTGCAAAGCCTGGGCGTTGACTAGAACTGCTCATTAAAATAGTTACGGTATATGTGTCCATGTCATAAATTGGAGTAGTGATGAGGACATGCCCATAAAATATAACTTTCATTGGCACATTGGTAGTTATTTACTACATGAGCGTCACTGGTGCCACATGATGCAAGTATATCACAAAAATTGTGCTGTTAAGAGTAGAGTTGAGCGAACGTACTCTGCCGAGCTTGATGCTCGTTCTAGTATTAGTGTACTCGATGGTGCTCATTACTCGAACGAGCACCACACCATGTTCAACCCCGCCCCAGTTTTTGGCTCCTCCCCACTGTGACGTGCTTGTTTTGGCCCATCCTCGCCGCGACTCGGCGCGCACGTCAATGGCAATTTTTGGGGGGCTGGCAGGCAGGCAGGGGGAGAGAGAGAGAGAGAAAGAAAAAAAAAAGCTCGGCACCCGGCGTCCCACATACAAAAATGCTCGAGTCTCCCATTGTAGTCAATGGGGTTCGTTACTCGAGTAGAGCTCTCGAATTTTACGAAAGCTCGACTCGAATAACGCGGACCCGAGCACTTGGGTGCTCGCTCATCTCTAGTTAAGAGTAGAACATCCCCAGATGTTGGTTACTTCGTATTAGAATGTTTGTTTCTGTTAGATGCTTTGGTACAATAATGATCAATGTACATCGTGAAGACCGTCCTGCTTGCTATAGCCACAAGTACTTCTTTTAACAATCCAACATTTTCCATTATCGGCATATCACAAATACCGCATTCAGAAAGTATTCTGACCCTCTAACTTCTTTTTCATTTTGTTATCTTGTGGCCTTGTGCACATTAAAAAAAATCTAGTTTTCCCCCATCATTCTGCACTGTATACTCCATAATGTCAAAGTCAAAACAGAATGTTAAAAATATTTGTACATTTTAAAAAAATGAAAAACTAACATTTTGCATTGACATCAGTATTCAGACCCTTTGGTATGATTCTTGAAATTTAGCTATGGGGGCCTCCCATTTTTTTGATCATCTTTGAGATGTTTCTAAACCTTGATTGGAGTCACCTGGGGTAAATTCAGTTGATTGGACATCATTTTAAAAGACACACCCCTTTCTATGTAAGATCTAACAGCTCAATGCATATCAGAGCCACAACCAAACCATGAGGAGGAAAGAACTGGCTGTAGGACTCAGAGACAGGATTGTGTTAAGGCACAGATCTGGAGAAGGGTACAAAACATTTTCTGCTGCTCTGAAAGTTTCTAAGAGCCTAGCAGCTTCCATAATTCTTAAATGGAAGACGTTTGGAGCAACCAGGACTCTTCCTAGAGGTGGCAGACCTACCAAACTAAGTAATCACCAGTGGGTGTGGATACCGCCTTGATAGGAACCTTATGGACACATGAAAAGCTCTCTCTAACAAATACCACTAACCAATTAAGTAAATTACATAAATACGCTGTGTATTTACGTGACTGAAAATCGCTTACGTTCATGCATGTTGGCTGCTCCAACGTATTTTTGTGTGCGCAAATACATTGTGTATTTGCGCACCCCCCAAAAAAAATAATTTTATGCGCAAATACATCGTTTCCTTTGTAATATGCACTGAGATAGGCCATGCTGTTTATTTTTTCACAAAATCGCACATTGTGTGAAGAAATGAGCTCATTTGAACGAACCCAATGGGATCTATTCACTGCATATTTTCTGCGTGCAAAAATTGAGCATGTAAGGGCTCATGTCCATGACCGTATTTTCCCTATGTTACACGAGCATTGCACGGCCGTGTGATACGCAGTGAATGGAGTCAATGAGAGTCAAATAGATGGCAGCATGCTCTTTTCTCTATGTACGTTGTGAGGGATTAGCGTTTAGGATCGGTAGCAACCTGGGCATAAGCAGTCAGAGACAGTGACACTTGCGATAAAGTCTTTAGTCCAGGCTTTGCCTGGGTTTATTTCCAAGCAAACAAAGCAAAATACAGGCCCTAACATCAGGCAAACATAAAGGAAATCCTACTCGTCTGAGCACTTACTAAACATGTAGCGTTCCTGTCTACACACTGGTAATCAAAATGGCTCCTGCACACAGCCAGCCAGGACTTTCAGACCTGCAGAGGTCTCAGCTCTCCTCCAGGCCCTGTAGGCCCAGGCTTTATAAGGCCTGGTACCAGCCCCACCTGGTACGTGGGAGTGACCATCCCACCCTTCACTTTGGTCACTCCAGGAAAAGCCGGCCCGGATTATGCGGCTGGGAGCCACTTACTTGCTACACCGTGTCAGTAACCTAATGTTATTGATACCATACTGCCGGCTTCCTCTACCGAGCCCAGGCTGCTCGGTGGCACGTACCTGGCCAAGTGCTCCCCAAAGCCTCATAGGAGAGCATCCTAGGCGAAATATATATGCCCTCCAGCACTTTGCCGGTCACCTTCTCACAACGTACACAGCGTGAGCCCTAAACATTAGTATAGGCAGCGTATGAAATGCTGTCCATACACAATACATTGCGTATGGGTGGCATTTTCATATGCATCCCTGCAATGGACGCACACAGACAGACAGATTGGTCAGGGTCGGCACCCTTTCCTCCTCACCAGATGAAGTCGGTGCAGTGGCTGTAGAAGGTCAAACTGCTTGAAGAAGTGTGCAGTGAACTTGTGGTCCTTCACCTGGATGTTCTTCTGGTGGAGGGCAGCCTTCCTGGAGAAGTGAGTGATGGTGTCCGTGTCCTCACCCGCAGGGTCAGCCATGCAGCAGTGATGGCAGGTGTGGGACCATCCTCAGCAGTGTGAACGGGGCCGTGCAATGGCATGCTGCGAAGGAGGAGTGTACAGGGACAGAAGGAGGCTCTGAGTTTCACCCCCCTCAATGATAGCACCCATGGCAGCCTGCACCTGTCGCACCCCCCTTCAGTGACAATTTAGAGGTAATGGTGTGATGGTAGTGGTATTATTAATAATGGCTTTCATATAGTAACTATGTGACTACAGTGTTGTTGGTACATTATTAATTTCATTTGACATCCCACTTTTAACTTTGTGCAGATCCACACTTTCTCTAACACCTGCGTAAGATAGTGTAAGGTATTAATTCTGCCAAAGCTCTTACGATAGGTATATATAAAGAACCATTCAGGACATTCGTTAACAACAAATGTTATTGCTAATCTTCATAGAACTGTCCAACAAATGGGGACTGTATGCCAGTGGAGCATATGCAGATTTACATATAAATAGGCCAAACCAGGCAAAAGAAAGCAGGGTGTAAAATGTTTCGGGAATTGTGAGATATGATGGTGATGAAATAATTGTTACCAGTTGATAGAAATTTGGGACCTCAGCTGTTACATGTGCTGCTGGGATCTGTAGTTCTAAGCTTCATAGCAGCACAGACCTAACAGGGTTAATTGATTGAGCTGTCTGGGTGTGGTACTTCCTGCTAGCCAATCCCCTGGGTCTGTGCTCACATATAAACCCAGCTCCTGGTCAGTCTCTCTCTGGTGTTCAGGGTGAGCAGTCATGAATCCTTGTCTGTTGAAGTTTTCTGTGTGATCTGTGTCTTATGCAAAATCAATTAACCCTGTGAGGTCTGTGCTGCTAGGAAGCTTAGAACTACAGATCCCAGCAGCACATGTAACATCAGTCATAGCAAATACAAATCTTACAGATAAAAGCTACTATTGGATCCTTCACTTAAGAATTAATATGTGTATAAAATTTAACAAAACTGTAAATTATCCTCCCTGTGTTTAATAATTCCCATTATTGCAGATACGTTTAGATGCATTCACCTTTAACATAAGGCCAGGATCCTGATATTACAAGAAATTCTAAGTGGATCGATGCTAAATCTTTTAGGCGGTGGCCAGCTTCAAAAACATAAGCCTGGGCTGGGAGATGACCAGTCATGGTGGAGAATCTGCCAAAAACTTTACAAAGGGATATTATAAGCTGAAGTAAATACTCTTGCTATTTCCGTTTAACAATGCACTTCTGTGAATATAGAGGTGCAAAGACTCACAGGCAGCAACAGTGCAAAATAACCTTATATTCAGATGAGTCATCTTTTCCTGTGTTGACAACAAGTCAACAAGTGAATACTCGCTATATGCCAAAAAAAGCTTAAGAAACATTCAGCAGGGGTGTCTTACAGTAAAGACTAAGGAGGTCTGTCACCTAACTTTAGTGATACAAGCAGATTACACGGTTACATGTCTGCTGTTATGATGAATCCATGGACACCTTTATCAGTTTCCAATGGGTTACCATTCCTGAGATATTCTCCCTCAATTGAGTCACACACCATATGCAAATCAAATTAACCCCGGACCGTCCGATGGACGGCCCACCCCTGTCTATGGTCCGAGCTCACTCCCTTTCTATCGCCCCCAGCTCCGCTCACTGCAGACATCATGCGTTCCATAGCACATGTGCCTGATTGTTCTGAGTGGTGCACACACATTGCAGACTGTGGTGGATCGCCCAATAAAATGTCTGGCTTTCATTTGCATATGGAATGCAACACTAATGAGGTGGGAGATCTCAGAAATGGCCACCCATTGGAAACTGATAAAGGTATAGTATTTAAAGGGGTTTTCCGTGGAAATACTATTGATGATCATCAAGGTCATCAATAGTTGATCAGCCAGGGTCCGTCGCTCAGGATCCCAACCAATCAGATGTGCGATCGCATGCTGTCAGCACCGCAATAACAGAGGTCAAAGCGGAAGCCTTTGCACCGATGTCCCATGTAATGGCCGGTGCTTGTGACTGCAGGCATGGCTCCCATTGACTTCATTAAGAGCTGTGCCTGCACTTACAAGTGCCGGCCACTAAACAGAGGTTGGCTTGGAGACTTCCACTCTGACCTTTGTCATTGCACCGTTGACAGCATGTGCCCACTCAGCTGATCGATCCAGGCACTGAGTGGCGGACCCCGGCCAATCAACTATTGATGACTTATCCTCTGGATAGGTCATCCATAGTATTTCCATGGAAAACCTCTTTAAGTATTCATTTAATCCATGTCACATTGCATTAATGACTGTATCACCCAACATATAGTAAGAGAGTATCAGCAGCAATCACCAAAGCCAATAAATGGTAGGAGTTTTAAAAATACAATGGTGCACGCCAGAGAGAACTAGATCCTTAGTTCGAAAGACAATCCAATAGTAGCATATGCAGGCAGCACTCCAAAAAGCACAGTTGAATATAGTCAATAGACTTTTGTTTAAGCCCATGGCAAAAGCCCAGCAGCGATGTTTCGACCTGATTGGGTCTTTGTCGCTGCTGGGCTTTTGCCATCGGCTAAAGTAAAAGTCTATTGACTATATTCCACTGTGCTGTTTGGAGTGCTGCCTGCATATGCTACTATTGTATCACCGAACATGGTGGCACAACTGCTTACTGATCACCCTGGTAATTGGGCCACCGGAGATGTTTATTTATTATTTAAGTATAATCGATTACCATATATACTCGAGTATAACCCTAGTTTTGCAGTACAATTTTTTTGTGCTGAAAAAGCCCCCGTCGGCTTATACTCGAGTCAGGGAAGGGTTAAAAAAAAGACTTTATACTCACCTCCCAGCCGGCGTCTGTGTTCCCAGCGGTGGTGCGGCAAGCTGCTTGAATTCTTGTGTTCCCAGCGGCAATGCGACAAGCTGCTGGAATTCTCCCTGATGTCATTCCCCAGCGTCCTCTCTGCTCGGCTCTGTCATCCCCTGCCGTCAACACTGTGATTGGATAGAGCGCCAGCCAATCATAGCCAGCGCTTAATCATTCACAGCCAATCAATGAATGACATTCACTGATTGGCTGTGAATGATCGAGTCCCGGCTATAATTGGCTGGCACTCTATCCAATCACAGCACTTATTTACACAGCGCTGATGGCAGGGGATTTAAAAGTCGAACAAAGAGATGACAGCGGGGAGAATTCTAAAGCAGCTTGCCTCACACAAGCTGCTTCAAAATTTTCCCCGTAGTCCTCTCCCTGCTCGGCTTTCAAATCCCCCGCCGTCAGCGCTGTGCAGTTAAGTGCTGTGATTGGATCAAGTGCTAGCTGTGATTGGCTGGTGCTCAATCCAATCACAGCACTTACTTACACAGCGCTGACAGAGCCGAGCAGAGAGAACGGCGGGGATGACATGGGGAGAATTCAAGCAGCTTGCTGCACAGACACAGACGCCGGCTGGTAGGTGAGTATGGAGGGTTTTCTTTTTACCCAGTATATACTCTAGTCTAGCTCGGCTTATACTCGAGTCAATAAGTTTTCCCAGTTTTTTGTAGTAAAACTTGTTGACTTGGCTTATACTCGGGTCGGCTAATACTCGAGTATATACGGTATTTAGAACTTAATTCTCTATTTATTAAGTTTCATCTTCTTTTGAGCATTTGTTAATGGTGTGGCATTTTATCAGTGGGGCGGTTTATTCTAGGGATTCCTTGGTATTAGGCACTTTGCAATTGGATATGACATTTTCACTAGGGTATAATTATAGGGGAAAATTCGTCTTTTTCCGGAATTGTTGTGTTTACTGTTAATGTAATTGTGATTTTACTCTTCCAACCATTACCAGTAACAATTATTCTGAATATTTACGTGACGTTACTCTGCATAGAATACACAGCTTTGACTCATGTGTTGGTAACTGGATTTGGAAACACTATTGAAATTTGATAAAACAAAAGTTGGCTGACATTTTCCAGGGAAAGTGTCTCTAGGGAAATCACATGCAAAATGTTTGCTCTATGAAATAAACGATTATACACAAAACTGCTTTTATTTAAGTACAATACTTCAATAGAGAAATCTGGGCTGCTCGTTCCAAAGAATATCTGACTCACTACCGTGACTCAGAATCATTTCAGAGAAATACATCCACCGAATTATAGAAGAACTATTTGTCTATAGGCAATTCTAAAATTCAATCAGACATACAGGCTTTAAAGAGAATGCAAAACCTATATATTGTTTACTAATTAAATCAGATAGTGGAGCATTTTCCATTTCAGTAATCTGTTTTTATTTTGTGACTTCTTTAGTCCTCATGTCAACTAGAAAATTCGGGCCTGCATGGATTCTCCATGCAGAATCCCGCAGCAGGTCCCTCCTTTCCCGCGGACATGAGGCCTGAAAAATGATTTAACTCACCTGTCCAGACGCTGCGGGTTTCTGTCCGTCGCGGCTGGATCTTCTTTCCCTCCGCCCGGCGGATGTGCGCGGCACGCGGGCAACGTGCTGCACGCTTGCGCAGTGCACTTCTTCAGCTGCGGGTGTGCCGCGGATCTGGACAGCTTCCATAGGCTTCTGTTTTACCGCACGTGCGATCCACGCGGCAGGGAAAATTGACATCCACACGTATTTACTTACCTGCGGGTGTCCAATGCATCACTATGGGCGCGGATCACGCGTGCGGGATACCCGCGCGGATTTGCTAATTCGAATTGTCCAGTGGACATGAGGCCTTATTCCATTGTTTGTACATAACTATGGGACTGCCATCTTGCCTGAGCTGTTGTTAACCACTTATAGAGGTATGATTTATCTCAGAATTTATGGGCCATTCCCAGAATGGACAGGATGTGACCCATTGAGTTCTATGATAAAGTATTTTAGCCATGCTCTATAGCCTGTGCAGGGAAAGGGAGGAGGTGAGCTGTGACTATCATTTATTGTGGATGGTGGATTCTGTGTTAGAGCCCTTTTACATGGGATGACCTTTAGGGTGCAGATGCCTCACAGGTTGTCCTAGTGATAATTGTGCCTGCACTTTTACTGAGCATCACTAAGCAAATAGAGGCGGAGTAGGGCGAAGATCATTCCGGCCTCCCACCTCTTAATGACCATTAAACCAGCCATTGTCTATAAATGACTGATAGCCTGCTTATACAGGTTGATCCTTCGTTCACTTCTCGACATGCAGAAACTAAATGACGAACAAGAAGCGAACGAATTCTCGTTCTTTGTTCAGTCGGGACTTGCATCTATGCTGAACGATAATCATTCAGATCTCCACCAGACGTGGGAATCGTAACAATTTATTGGCCCGTGTAATAGTGCCCTTACATATATATAGTTGCTACCTTTACTTGTGATCCTGCCTGTGATGATAATGAGATGACTGCTGAAAAGTTTTCTCTACAGAACAGGAAGTGTCAGACTATTATTAGGCTTAGTGGTCAGTGTGAAAACTGCAGGATTTAGTTGTTTTTATATAGATTGGGATATTGAAAATATCACAAAAAAAATATGTTAAGAATATGTTAAACATCAAAAACTAAAGTTATACAAAAAATCTTTTCTGATAATATATTCTTTTTAATGAAAATAACTATTCAATATATATTTTCAGCCTTCTCAATAATGAAGATGCGCAAATGTTCGGTCATCTATTTTGATTTATTTTTGATGAGATTTTACCAAACTGTTCTTTTTTGAATCAGAAATAAATTTTGCCAGGGAGTAAAGGCACAACTCTGGGGTACTACATTATTACCATCACCAAGATATTTGTGTTGGCTTTATTGTATTGACAGTAATCTGGTCTTCCCAACAGAGCATATGGCAGAGAATCGTACCAACTGTAGTAGTTTCTCCGACACTGGGGAACTTGAAATGACATGATGTTTCGATCTGCTATGTAGAAGTTATCCTTTTCGTAGTAGATATTATATATAATACTAACTATCCCATGGTTTGGATAATGCAGGGAGCCATTTCTTACACTAAGGATACAAATTGTTGTCATGAATGTCTTATTTTAATGGGGATATTAGAAGTGATGTTAAATTGCAGTTGGAGGTTCGAAGAAAGCTACTACTTGGAATTATCCCTGGCACTTCTCAAGTGTTCATTGGGGTGATTATAGTGCTGACTTCCAGGTTACTTTTTGTACATAGAGTTGAAAATTGAGATACTCTTATGATGTTGGTAATTGCTCCATCATGTGACCTGCTAATTAGTGTTCAAGTGTCTGTAATTATCTATTTGCTCTGTAAACGACGTGTTGGCGATTCACCTGTGCTATGACTAAGTGTGCAATTAGTAGTAGGTTCCCGTTGTGGACAACATCTACATGGAGTTTGTATGTTCTTTTTGTGTTTATTTTTTTTTTCTTCTCCTTTTTCTCCTTCTCAGAAGACAGGAGAAGGAAGAAAAAGTGTAATGGATCGGTTGTTAGCACTGCTGCCTTGCAGTCCTGGAGTTCTAAGTTCAAATCTAAACAAGGGCAACATCTGCATGGTGATTTTATGTTCTCTTTTATAGATGAGCGAGTATACTCGCTAAAGGCAATTGCTCAAGCGAGCATTGCCTTTAGCGAGTATCTCCCCCGCTCGAGACTGCAGGTTCGGGTGCCGGCAGCGGGCACGGAGCTGCAGGGGAGAGTGGGGCGGAACGGAGGGGAGATCTCTCTCTCCCTCTCCCCCCCCCCCCCGCTCCCTCCTGCTGACAGCCGCTACTCATCGCTCCCCCACATCGGCACCCGAACCTGCAGTCTCGAGCGGGGGAGATACTCGCTAAAGGCAATGCTCGCTCGAGCAATTGGCTTTAGCGAATATACTCGCTCATCTCTATTTCCTTTTCCTTTTCCTTTTCCTTTTCCTTTTCCTTTTCCTTTTCCTTTTCCTTTTCCTTTTCCTTTTCCTTTTCCTTTTCCTTTTCCTTTTCCTTTTCCTTTTCCTTTTCCTTTTCCTGCAGTGGCTCATTTGTCAGCACTGTTGCCTTGCAGTGCTGGAGTTTGAGGTTCAAATCTGACCAAGGGCCAAATCTGTATGGAGTTTGTAGTCCAAGCCGATTTTGTCATTGATGATATTTGAACATAAAACCCCAAAATTGCAAGGCTACAGTGCTAATCACTAAGCCATATTCATTGAAAAGGCACCACCAGACATTGGTTCAGCTTGACCCTATCTTATTTTGTGAAAATAAGCCCAATTATATTGCCTGGCCAATCATGACAAGCAACACTAAGCGGTTAGCATTGTTGCCATGCAAGCTGGGGGTTCAAGGTTAATCTCATAAGCACAACATCTGCTTGCAGTTTCCTCATGCTAATAGGTGAGGTTAAAAATTGTGATTGCTGAGGAATATATAAAGGTAATTATTATTGCAGTGACCCAGACTTAGGAGGTAAGTAGCAGCGGGGCAAAAATAAGATGGTAGTTACGGTAGCTCTGTCGCTCCTCCTGGCAGAGTAGAAAAATGCCGGTCTATGGCCATGCTACAGCCAGTGGTAAAAATGACAAAATAAAGCAATAAACTAAGGATTATGGGCATTTTTTGTACCCCGCTACCCATGGAGTCGGGTAGGGCAAGATGGTGGTTTTTCGTGATGCCAAGTTCCAAGCAGAAATAATAAATCTGAAATAATTGGAGAACTAAACAAAAATGGGGTTAGTAGTCCTTGCTCTCCTGAAGTGTGGTGTGGTACTTAGTGCTGTTGCTGATGATAATGGGAAGTACTTAAGGAAGCAGACTTCAGATGAAAACAATTCCAGACTTTATTAGGGAAAGAGTTTCTTCGTCCCAGTTGCACAATTACACAATAATTACATTACAGTGACCCAATTAGGATCATAGACTCCATGAGCATCATTCACTATAGATTTAGTTAGTAGACTGGGACAGGAATAGGTTAACTGGTGACTTGCTCCTGACTTTGTCTCCTCTTCCTCTTCTGATCACTCTCCTCTGTTAACGCTTTCTTTCTCATTTGACTCTCTCTCTCTCTCTCTATAGGATAAGCATGATTTCATACTCACATTTGGATGCTGCTCCCCACCACACCGGCTATGTTAGATGGTCTCCTTGGGTCTCACTGGTCTCTATCTCAGGTTTCTCCGGACTAGACTCTCTCCAGGCCTAGACCAGATTGGCTAACCCCACCCATACCCTGTCTTTTATACTCCTCCCACTAACCAATCCTGAGCTAAGGGAATACTGACTGACCAATCCCTGATCTAGCTAGGGGTGACTGACAGGTGTGAGAGCAGGTTAGGGTGCATAGTGCTGAATCATCCGGTGTTAGGTGGTAGAAACATCAGATATTAACCCATTATTAACCATTTAAAGGCATATTCACACATAATTACACATAACTTCACACACATAGCAATATATACACATTATCACACATTACTACAAATCTACGGTAACATGAGGTAGCTATAATATTGCTGTGAGACCCCAACTCTGGGGTACTACAATATTAAAGGCATTGTCCTAGATGACCGTGTTGTCTAACATCAGCTCCCATGGCCACAACATAAGAAATAGCTCATACTCACCTCTCCCCACTTGTCACCCTCATCATTGCTGAGCTCTGTCATTGTCTACTGCAACAGGTTTATGGGAAATCACAAGCCAATGTTACGTCAGCAGTGAGACCTGGAGCTGCTGGAGGGGGTAGAGCGGGGAGTATAAGTTATTTGTTATGTTGTGGCCATTTGGGAGCTGGTGTTACACAATACTGTTATCTCAGACAACCCCTTTAACTAAAATATAAATACATCTGTATTACATCAGTGTTTTATCTGTACTTGATCTGTATTTGCCTCTGCATTTGCATTTATTGGTATTATTTCCTATTGGGCGAAAAAATTGATCCATATTTGCCCAGTAGAAAATAAAACTGATGAAAACAAATTTGGAGGAAATTACAGATGAAATACTGATGCCATATAGATGCAACTTCATTTGAAACATGTCCCTATTACATATCCATATTACATACGTGTTACAATGCACTTGCGTGGAAAAAAAATAATCTTTTTTTGTAAACTTCAGGCAATGGCATCCAATTCTGGACAGCTCTCCAGTGATGGCCCTGTTTACATGCTGCAGTTGAGGATGTTCCATACACATACTGAAAACATCAGCCAATCACTGTGCACCTCTAAGGCATGTGATTGACTGCAGCAGTCAGTCTATATATGGAAGGTGATTGACTGCAGCAGCCAAACAGGCCTGTTGGGTAGAACAGCAGATGCAGTGCTGGTACAGAGGGGGTCCGGAACTAGTAAGGATAGGTTTTGTTATGGATTTTTGAATGTGGACCCACTGGGCTAAACAACCAGCCTGGTTTTTATACCAGATCGGGTGACTGGCAGCTGACCACAGCAGACAGGAGTACCTATAGATGGGTAACTGGCCCTAAGGTAAGCAGGGAGATAGAAGGTGCCCTGCCTACAAGCAGGGTAATCGCCCCGATAAGGGAGGCCCTGCACTGGAACCTAGGCCCTGACAGAAAACAGGTATGAAGTACTGAAACACAGAAATGAAGACAATGTACAGAACTAACTTACTACAGAGACGTAAATGAAGCACAGACAGAAAGAAAATGGACACACATACAGATACAGAGCACAAGGAAAAGTTACTACGTGACAAGCAGAGAAGGCCAAAATAGACTTAAACAGTCCAGAGACAGAAGACCAAGCAGTGGAGTGACCAGAAGAAACACTAATACTGAGGCAACCAGGAAGTGCATCAGCTCAGCTTAAATAAGAAAGTGATTGCCCATTAATCCAACAGCTGAGCTGAGAGACAGAGGACTGCTTAACCCTCTCAGTGCTGGATGTAAACAGACATAGATTGCAAATGGACAGTAATAGCAGAATGATGCTTGCGCCTGCCCGAAACCGCAAGAGGGCGGCAAACATGAGTAGCAGAACTTACACATTTTTTAAAATTATTTTACCCCATTGCCTGCAGTTCACAAAAAAAGATGAACTTGGAAAACCTCTTTAAACTAAAGTCAGTATATAAGATAAAGAGTTAATTTAAAAGTATGTGCATTTGTATTTCTTTTTCCTAAAATCTGGAAAGAACTTCTGATACTTGGAAGAAGATGTGAAAACAAGTTACAGTAAGAATCTTAAAAATCACTGAGAATATACTGTAGAATATTTTCTGGCAAGAACATCTTGCTATTTCAAATAAGTTCTGCATGAGAACCTTTAGAGATATATGCCGATAATTTGTAACATGTTGATTTAGCCTTAAGTCATGGCAGTTGGAGCTGCAGGAGAGAATGTTATGCCCAGATGATATATGAGCGATTATAAATTGAACGAGAAGTGACAGCAACAATAGCTTTCCAGCCCATAGACCAGTGTCATTTTATAGTTTATCAAGGACAGGAATTTGCCAGAAACAACCATTTTATAATTTATAAAGCAGTTTATAAATGGTTGAACAAAAATTATAAAAACAGCAAAGAACCCGAGGCTGAAAATTTTACAGGTACTTTGGGGATGTTTGGCGTCAGCCACATTAGCTAGAGATGAAAATGCACTTAAAATGACTGGAGAGGAATACTTTACAACTTAGAAAATGATGCAGGCATAGGTAGATGCAGCGGGCGCTCATTCTCTAACACATAGCTAAACACAGTATTCCACAACACTAAGTAAAAGAATATAAACCTGTAATTGTTAACTGATAGAAACCAAGTAATCTTGTAGATATGTTACCTTTTAAAGGCTAACAAAAAGACATGATGTTATAGTGAGCTTTCCAACCTGCTTAGGGCTCTTCCTTAAAGGGGTTTTGTAATTTAAAAAAAAATTATCTAAACATACCTATTCCTTCCTTGTCTGTCTCCTTATCACATCTTCTCCTGGTTGAGCTCCTCCACTGCCCCAGATCAGCTCACTGCAGGCTGGGCCCAGCTTGTTATGAAGGCTGCTTTATCACAAACTCCTTCCTGCTGGGTCCCTGTGCTGTTGCTTCACTGCCTAGGAAGGAATTGTAATCTATTTCAGAGACAGCTGGCATGAGCAATCTCTGAAGAAGATAGGCAGTCCTCTTGCTGGCCTGTGAGCTGTGACATAATGTACATTGGCAGACTGCCAACCTAATGTATGTAACCTCACATGAAGGACCAGAATCAGGCAAGTGGAGGGAGGTGAAGTGAGCCCCTGGACTGCAGGAGACAGGAGAAGATAAGGGAGGTGAAGATCTGGTAAGTTGACTGATGGGGCAGGAATAGATAAGTATAGCATTTTTCTTTTTTAGTGACAGAACCCCTTTAAGCTTAATGAAAAAGATCCAAATAAGTATGTATCCATCTATCTATCTAATATATATATATATATATATATATATATATATATATATATATATATATATATATATATATATATATATATGGCACAGACATGGTGTGATTAATTTGCACTTACAATAATACCACAACAGGATGTGCAAGGAGTAAATGCTTAATTAGTTCCCTGATAAGGATTTGAAAGTCCTCTACATTGGTGTAATTGCTGCTACAGTTTTCTCATGTGCTCCACTCTGACATGAAGCCTCCTGAGATATTGATATCTGTGTTGAGTGTCAAAGATGGTTATAAACTTATACTCCGGAATTCTTCTATGATGTTGAGATTTGAAATTGATTAATATGGTTGTCCCACAAGCCACCTTTTAAGTAAGTCACGTAAGTGTAGATAGGCGCACTATGTGCTGAAGCTTATGAGGTTTACGAACCATCGCGAGAGATTGAGCAATCTCACGCATGCGCAGTAGACATGGAATCTCCCGTACTGAACTACGGCGCACACCGTAGCTGCTCCCGACATCACACTCTCCACAGGGATTCTATGATTGCACCTTGTCACAGGTGAGCTCCTGCCATTTTAATCATGTGTTCAGTGTTTGGTGTATTTGATTGGTGTATGTCTTTTATAAAGTCTGTGATGTTTTGCACTGGTGGTCAGCTTGAAAAAGACTCCGTTGGAGTTGAAACGTTGCTTACTCTGTCTGTTTCTCTCTGTCTCAGTACGCTCTCTCTCTCTCTGTTTCTCTGTCTCTCTATCATTCTCTCTTTCTATCTATCTCTCTATTGCTCTCTCTCTGTTTCTCTATCACTCACCCTGTCTGTTTCTCTATCGTTTTCTTCTGTCTGTTTCTCGATTGCTCTCTTTGTCTGTCTCTCTCTGTCTGCCTCTCTCCCTCTGTATCTTTCATTGTCTGTCTATCTGTCTGTTTCTATCTATCTATCTATCTCTCTCTGTATCTCTCTCTTTCTATCTCGGTATCTCTCTGTCTGTCTCTCTCTGTCTGTTTCTTGCTCTCTCTCTTTGTCTCTCTATTGCTCTCTATGTCTCTCTATAGCTTTCTCTGGGTCTCTCTATTGCTCTCTCTCTCTGTCTTTCTATTGCTCTTTGTCTGTCTGACTATTCTTTCTCTGTCTGTTTCACTCTGTCTCTGTACGCTCTCTCTCTCTCTGTCTCTCTATCATTCTCTCTTTCTGTCTATCTCTCTATTGCTCTCTCTCTGCTTCTCTATCACTCATCCTGTCTGTTTATCGTTCTCTTCTGTCTGTTTCTCAATTGCTCTCTTTTTGTCTGTCTCTCTATTGCTCTCTCTATCTGTTTGACTCTCTATCGCTCTCTCTATCTGTCTGTCTCTCTATTGCTCTCTCTCTCTCTGTCTGTCTCACTATCTATCTCTCTCTTTCTGTCTATCTCTCTCTCTCTCTATGTATCTCTATGACTTTCTCTCTGTTTCTATTGCTTTCTCTCACTGTCTCTCTATTACTCTCTCTGTCTCTATCGCTCTCTGTCTCTCTATTGCTCTCTCTCTGTTTCTTTATCATTCTCTCTTTATCACTGTCTCTCTCTGTCTCTATTGTTTTTTCTCTCACTGTCTCTCTATCACTCTTTCTGTCTCTATCACTCTCTCACTCGGTCTCTCTATTGCTGTCTCTCTATCGCTCTCTTTCTCTGTCTCCCTATCCCTCTCTCACTGTCTCTGTATCGCTCTTTCTCTCACTGTCTCTCTGTCGCTCTTTCTCTTAGTCTCTCTCTATCGCTCTCTCACTCTGTCTCTCTATTGCTGTCTCTCTATCACTCTCTTTCTCTGTCTCCCTATCCCTCTTTCACTGTCTCTGTCGCTCTTTCTCTTACTGTCTCTCTCTCTATCGCTCTCTCACTCTGTCTCTCTATTGCTGTCTCTCTATCGCTCTCTTTCTCTGTCTCCCTATCCCTCTCTCACTGTCTCTCTATCGCTCTTTCTCTCACTGTCTCTCTCTCTATCGCTCTCTCACTCTGTCTCTCTATTGCTCTCTCACTCTGTCTCTCTATCGCTCTTGGTTAAGCAGCGCATGGTGCAGGCTTCACTCATTCCAGCGCATGCCTGAAGCACGGCAGCGCCAGCCATAGACTTAACATTGTAACTTTCCACCCACCTGACAGGTCCCTGAACTCACATTTGATGATATTCCAGCACTGATAGGCATGGGTGTCATCTAATGACACCAACATCATACACCAAAGTTACAGCAAAGAGGTCAAAGTGTGGAGCAAGAAAACACATGTAGGCTTATTTATGTTAGATGTGAACGTACCATTACTAAAGATATAGGCTTGTCGCAGTCATTCTTGAATTAATTTATTGTTAATTTTCCAAACATGTCTGTTGGAAATTAGTCCTAAGTATTCACTACTCTTTCAGTAAAATAGTATTTTCTTACATTGCTTGTTATTTTCCCCCAACTATATGCCCTTCTTGTTCTTGTGGTTAGTTTCCTAATGCTTCCCTCCAAAACCTTATTGATACCTTTAATATTGACCTATTGACTTCTATGGCAGACTGTTCTAGGCAGGCTCTGTGATATGTGCAGAGGTCATTGTGCAGGAAACCCATGGTGCGGCCTGTTACCTATATAGAGGTGTCACCTTTCATCATAATCCTGCCTGTCAGGACAATGAGATAACTGCTGAAATGTTTTCTTCACAGAACAGGAAGTGTCAGACTATCATTGGGCTTAGTGGTCAGTGTGAAAACTGCAAGATTTTAGATCTTTTATTTTTTCAAATATACATCACAGCATTGAAAATTTTTTTTAAATATCAGCAAAATTCTTTAAAAAAATGGTTTAACTTGTTTTACACAATTGGATATTTCTAATGACGCTTTCCCTTTAAATTAACCTTATAATACATACTACCACAGCATTGTCTGGATTCGTCTATACTACAATTGTTTATATAATAAGAATTCTCCACCGTCCATAAAAGAAAACCCAAATAAAATTAAATTGCATTGATATTGGTATTTGCCAAATCAGAACATACTTTACAATGATGTTTATAAGAAGTGTAATACAACACGGAATTGGAAGGTTGAAAGACTATACTGTTCTAGATTTTGTTTTAGAATGACATGATAACTAGAGATGAGCGAACACGTTCGGCTCCGCCCCTTTTTCGCCCGAACACCGAACTTTGCGAACACTTCAGTGTTCGGGCGAAAAAGTTCGGGGGCCGCCGTGGCAGCGCGGGGGGGGTGCGGCGGGGAGTGGGGGGGAGAGGGAGAGAGAGAGGGCTCCCCCCTGTTCCCCGCTACTGCCGCCCGCGCCGCCGCGCATCTCCCCGCCCCCCGGCGGCACCCGGACACTTACGCGCGAACACTGCAGTGTTCGGCAAAGCCGGTGTCCGGGTGCGGATGTGTCCGTAACGGACACGTTCGCTCATCCCTAATGATAACATTAAAGGGGTTGTCCCGCGCCGAAACATAATTTTTTTTTTTTGCACAGACCCACACTTAGTACACAGTAATACCGCATCTATTTGTTATTTATTTATTTTTTTAATTCTCTTACCTGGATCCCCGTTCTGCAGCTTTGAAGATTCTTCTTTCCAAGATGGCGCCGCTGGTCTTCTCCCACGGTGCACCGCGGGTCTTCTCCCATGGTGCACCATGGATGTTCTTCTCCAGTCTGCGCTCCACTGCTGATTCCAGCCACCTCATTGGCTGATCGGCACCACGTGACGGAGGCGGATCTACGCGATGATGCGGAGAAGAGGGAGGAGCCAGGATGCAGCTCGTGAGCCCGGACCATCCAGAAGAGGAATCGTCTGTGCGCAAGCGCGACTGTTCCTCCTGCGACCAGAGGAGAAGTTTGGTCAGCGCCATGGAAACGGGGACACCAGCACAGGGGGGGGGGGACCCCCTGTAGGTAAGTAAATAACTTCTGTATGGCCAATATTTAATGCACGATGTATATTACAAAGTGCATTAATATGGCCATACAGAAGTGTTTAACCCCACTTGCTTTCGCGGGACAACCCCTTTGAGCCCAGACTGAAACATTCACTCCTTTTTCGATAAAGAAATATTATAAATTCAGCACACTCAAGGTCAGAACATCACTGGTTTCTGCCAATAACCCGCTACTTCTACATCTGGGACCAGTAACATGGTTAATCCCCCGCTGTTCATACATGGCAGCCAAATTATTTAAATACATGAGAAAAAGACAGAAATTAAGATTTATGAAAACTACTATGTAAAAGTGGAGGTGTTTATACCACACTGTGTTTTGCCCAATGTGGACCTCATTTATCAAAACTGTCTACAAGAAAAACAGTCTTTTGTTGCCCATAGGAACCAATCACAGCACAGCTTTCATTTTACAAGAACAGTTTTCCTACTGGGATTTCCTTTTCGGCACTGTGTTAGGCGATCCATAATTAGATAACATTCCACTGGTATCTCTGATCCACCTACTTCTTGGGATACGTCAACTCAACCATTGAAAATCTCCTTTGTGACTTTATGCATACTAAATAGAAATGAGCGAGCACGCTCGGATAAAGCAGTTACTCAATCGAGCATCGCTCTTCTTGAGTAACTGCTTACTGGTCCGAGCAGGCTCGGAGGGGCAGCAGGGAGTAGAGGGGGAAAGAGAGAGATCTCTCTCACTCTCCCCCTCCCCTCCCCCGCCGCCCCCGCTCACCCCCGCCGTCCTCCCAAGGCTGCTTGGACCATTAGGCAGTTACTCGAGAAGAGTGATGCTCGCTCAAGTAACTGCTTTATCCGAGCGTGCTCGCTCATCTCTAATACTAAACTGTTCGAGTTGAGTATGTGTTAAGAATCAGGGACAGATTTGGGTAGTTAGGTACTTTTGTTATAATAAATGTGAGATTCATCAGCCCAGGTTTATAGATTATTTTAATAAAGGCTAATTTTCAGGGGTTTCTCCAGTGATTACAGTTTCTGTTTTGGTTCCCCGTTGCCTTATGATGACTGTGCTTTATAACATAGCTGTAAAGCTAGACTTATTGGTGGCATTTTTTTGTGAAAACTTGGATTTTTTTTCTATTTTAATCTTGTAATTACAGTCACATATTACAGAAATCATGATTAGCAGATATAAGCCCCTTATGTATGGCTGAGTAGCTTTCTGCTGTGTAACTGTTTCTTGTTCACAAAAGTCATATGATTTTTCAGTCTGACCATTATTCACACATTAATAAAGAAAAACTTAAAAAAATGGATCACTTATTCTGGAGATGGCATTCACAACACAGTAATTATGATTGGGAGATAGACTTGGACATATGTGATTTGTCATATGGAGGCTAACTTCAGAGATGCTCTACTTCCATGTTCATATGTCCCACTTGAATGCAACTGAATGCATTCTACAATTGACTGGCATTGTGAAAAAAAAAACCTTTAAAAGGTATTTTTCAGCACTTCTACTATTGATCACTAATCCTCATGATAGTTCATCGATTGATCAGCGAGGGTCCACCATTTGGGATCACCGCTGATCACCTGATCCTCTAGCCCTTTGCCAGTGCAGTAGGATCAGACATCCACATCGGTTGTGTAATAGATGTCTTCACTCCCACTTAAATCAATGGAAACAATGCCTTCTATTACACTTCCAGCACCTCATTGTGGTCACAGCTGGAAGTCTAATAGTAGGCATCATATCCATAAATTTCAATAGGAGTGAAGCCATGTATTACACTTCTGGTCCTAACCTCTCATGAGGACATCTGGCCATGCTGCACTTACAGTAGATTGGTGGATCCACTGATTGGCGGTGATCCTTAGTGGTGGATACCCGCCAATCAACTATTGATGAGCTTTCCTAAGGATAGGTCATCTATAGTAAATGTATATCCCCCTATACAGTATTTGTTAATTTTTGGAATCCAGTTGAACTGAAAAACATAGTCAACTATGCCTTTCAATAGAATTGAAAAACAGCTTACCAAAGTATATAAGCCAAATGTTTACCAAACAAGGAGACTCTTTTAGCAAACTTCTGTGCATCAGAACTCTGTTGGACTTAAGCTAGATAATATTAGATTCTTAGCCGTTGTTTCCTATAGCTATCATCTAAATCTGTTGACCCTTTGGACTTTGATCTTGGAGTCAGGTCCCTAAATTATTTTTGCAGAAGCAATTTATATAATCTGGAAAGAAGGCACGTTTTAATGGTTTGGACATCATTGGTTGTAATGTATTTTCAGGTTCTTATTGGAGTTTCTCTTTGTTTTCAGTGTAGCCAAATATGTGCTGTAATTGAATAGAATAAAAAATCTGAGCAGAAGTGAGACCAAAAGCAGAGATCATATTATCAAAAGAC
The DNA here is from genome assembly GCF_035609145.1 of Eleutherodactylus coqui. Classification (NCBI taxonomy): domain Eukaryota; kingdom Metazoa; phylum Chordata; class Amphibia; order Anura; family Eleutherodactylidae; genus Eleutherodactylus; species Eleutherodactylus coqui. Next base: position 138,965,641 of record NC_089845.1, on the reverse strand, counting down.
ATCAAAGTTCCATCATATATTATTTGGGATACCAACATTTAGTCTCTCTTTTTCCAAAAACTCTTTCATAACATAATGTTTTGTACTCTTTACGCTGGCATGTTAATTGGAAATTTCTTCCAGTAACTGTGGCAGATGGGTCCTTGCTGTTTGTGAGCTTCTGAAATTAAAAGGTGCAGTACACAGCACTTTGACAAGTGAGATTACGTTTTTGGAAGTCATTGCTTCTGCCTAAAGGTGATTGATGTGGTGACTCGTGACATTATTGACATCACAGTTTCCTAAGTCAAGGGGGTTGGGAAGGAAATGTATTAGATATGACTGTTTCGTTCATGTGGGCAAATAAGCACCGAGCCCACACGAACGTGCCCAAGAGACTGATTTAGCACAAACAAGGGAACCTCAGACAAAAGTCAGACTGGACGTGCTAACGGAAACACCAACAGGACAGAGCACTGCATACTGCATACTGGAATAACGGACAATCTTAAACATAGGGACTAACAAATGGCCAAAGCACTCACCTTGCATACCTGTACACATAAGAAGGTGATATAGCTATAAAAGTACAAGGTACTGGTTTGTACATTGGCCAATGAACTTGAGCAGCAAGGCCATGTCAAGGCTCCTCGTGTCTTTCGGTCCCTACACTAGCAAGACGCATCTACTAGAGGACCGTAAGGGCCACCCTAGGGCAGAAATAGCAAAAAATTCAGCAGAACAAACTGACACAAAACTGACAGAAAGTAAATGTACAAACGGACATAAACCAACAAACTCACAGCAAGCTGCAATGGACAAGGCAATGACTGCAATGACTGCTCACTCTGGACACCAAACAGACACTGACAGGAGCTGGGTTTATATGTGAGCAAAGACCGAGGGGATTGGCTAGCAGGAGATCATCACATCCAGACAGCACAATTAGGCCACATCTATGGGCTTGTGCTCCTAGAAAGTCTAATACTACAGGTCCCAGCAGCACAACCTAAAAATGACCCAGCAAATTTTTTATAGAAATCATTGGTAACAGTAATCTAAAGGACAGTTACCATGGATAACTTTTATCCATAAAAAATAACTATAATTAGAGTGCAATCTTACAGGGTCAGAAATAGTGAAATTGGATCAGAGTTGTGAAAAGGAAGATCTCACAGCATATAATGAAAGTATTCCTTTATTGTCAAACCATGCAAAGCATTTCCCGCTTGGACAAACCCCTTTGTTTGGTTTGTACAACATATAAACTGACCCTTGCAGGGCCAATGTACACTACTTAACCCCATTTACTGATTTGGATGGGGCTGTGTTCGTTCAACTAGAAAAGGAAATTACAGTTTTGAATGAACACAGCTCTGCAGTCTGGTTGGCAGGAGCTACTTCTAACAGCTGTATCTGGGTTATATCACAGCTAGAGTAAAGGTTGTGGTATTGGCTTTAAAATGAGATCAGAACCATGACCCTAGCCACAATCTAATTGGAGTTACAGCAGGTTCAACTGAGAGCTGCATATTTTACTCATAGCTCTCACTTGCGTGGGTGCAAAGGGAAGAGGACTAGAGATGAGCGAGCGTACTCGTCCGAGCTTGATACTCGTTCGAGTATTAGGGTGTTAGAGATGCTTGTTACTCGAGGCGAGCACAACGCGGTGTTCGAGTCACTTTCATTTTCTTCCCAGAAAATTTTGCGCCGTTTTCTGGCCAATAGTAACACAGGGAAGGCATTACAACTTCCTCCTGTGACATTCCAGCCCTATCCCACCCCCCTGCAGTGAGTGGCTGGGGAGATCAGATGACACCCGAGTATTTAAATCTGCCCCACCCGCGGCTCGCCACAGATGCATGCTGACAGAGATCAGGGAAAGTGCTGCTGATGCTGTTGCTGCTATAGGGAGAGTGTTAGGTGTTATTTCAGTCTTCAAGAACCCCAACGGTCCTTCTTAGGGCCACATCTGACCGTGTGCAGTACTGTTGAGGCTGCTTTTAGCAGTATTGCACAATTTTTATTTTTTTTTGTATATCGGGTGTGCAGACCATAGCGTCCTCAGTGAGCAGTCATTTTACAGAGTATAGGGGCAGTACTGGTGAGGCAGGGACAGTGGTACAGGAAAAGAGGTATACTGGCTATATAGGCAGTGGGTTTTTTCGAAAAACTTGGAGAAAAATACTATATTTGGGCTGCTTGTGACCGTCTTTAGTTTACTGCGTGTCTGCTGGGGGTAGTAGTCGCTAATTAATACCCAGCTAAGCGTCACAGCAGGCTTGCGCATAATTGTTTCCTGGCTCTGCTGTGCCCGTTACATGACCGCCGTCATCCCGCCAGAGGGAAACAGTATACATAATATACGCTGCATATGGTGTCTGTCTGGTTTTTCACCTCACCATTTAAAAAAATAGAAGCAAAATACTTAAGGCCTACCACTGGCCTTTGGCCACTTGACTGGTTCTGCCCTGTGAATTCCAGTAGCTCAGTCATACGCACCTAGGTCTCACTACAGGCTTGCGCATAATTGTTTCCTGGCTCTGCTGTGCCCGTTACATGACCGCCGTCATCCCGCCAGAGGGAAACAGTGTACATAATATACGCTGCATACAGTGTCTGTCTGGTTTTTTACCTCACCATTTAAAAAAATAGAAGCAAAATACTTAAGGCCTACCACTGGCCTTTGGCCACTTGACTGGTTCTGCCCTGTGAATTCCAGTAGCTCAGTCATACGCACCTAGGTCTCACTACAGGCTTGCGCATAATTGTTTCCTGGCTCTGCTGTGCGTTATGTAAGCGAAGTCAGCCTCCAACCACAGGCCAATAAGCGGCACATTTAATTACAGCGTTCTGTTTCTGCTCTACTCGTAATACACCATGCTGAGGGGTAGGGGTAGGCCTAGAGGACGTGGACGGGGATGAGGACGTGGAGGCCCAAGTCAGGGTGTGGGCACAGGCCGAGCTCCTGGTCCAGGTGTATCGCAGCCGACTGCTGCGGGATTAGAAGAGAGGCAAGTTTCAGGAGTCCCCAGATTCATCTCACAATTAATGGGTCCACACGGTAGACCTTTATTAGAAACTGAGCAGTGTGAGCAGGTCCTGTCGTGGATGGCAGAAAGTGCATCCAGCAATCTATCGACCACCCAGTCTTCTACGCCGTCCAGAGCTGCAACTCTGAATCCTCTGACTGCTGCTCCTCCTTCCTCCCAGCTTCCTCACTCCATGAAAATTCTGAGGAGCAGGCAGACTCCCAGGAACTGTTCTCAGGCCCCTGCCCAGATTGTGCACCAATGGTTCCTCTCCCACTGGAGGAGTTTGTCGTGACCGATGCTCAACCTTTGGAAAGTTCCCGTGGTCCGGGGGATGAGGCTGGGGACTTCCGGCAACTGTCTCAAGAGCTTTCAGTGGGTGAGGAGGACGGTGACGATGAGACACAGTTGTCTATCAGTGAGGTAGTAGTAAGGGCAGTAAGTCCGAGGGAGGAGCGCACAGAGGATTCGGAGGAAGAGCAGCAGGACGATGAGGTGACTGACCCCACCTGGTTTGCTACGCCTACTGAGGACAGGTCTTCAGAGGGGGAGGCAAGTGCAGCAGCAGAGCAGGTTGGAAGAGGCAGTGCGGTGGCCAGGGGTAGAGGCAGGGCCAGACCAAATAATCCACCAACTGTTTCCCAAAGCGCCCCCTCGCGCCATGCCACCCTGCAGAGGCCGAGGTGCTCAAAGGTGTGGCAGTTTTTCACTGAGAGTGCAGACGGCCGACGAACAGTGGTGTGCAAGGTTTGTCGCGCCAAGATCAGCCGGGGAGCCACCACCACCACCAGCATGCGCAGGCATATGATGGCCAAGCACCCCAAAAGGTGGGACGAAGGCCGTTCGCTGCCTCCGGTTTGCACCGCTGCCTCTCCCCCTTTGCCCCAACCTGCCACTGAGATCCAACCCCCCTCTCAGGACACAGGCACGACCGTTTCCCGGCCTGCACCCACACCCTCACCTCCGCTGTCCTCGACCCCATCCAGCAATGTCTCTCAGCGCACCGTCCAGCCGTCACTAGCGCAACAGTTTGAGCACAAGCGCAAGTACGCCGCCACGCACCCGCACGCTCAAGCGTTAAACGTGCACATAGCCAAATTGATCAGCCTGGAGATGCTGCCGTATAGGCTTGCAGAAACGGAGGCTTTCAAAAACATGATGGCGGCGGCGGCCCCGCGCTACTCAGTTCCCAGTCGCCACTACTTTTCCCGATGTGCCGTCCCAGCCCTGCATGACCACGTCTCCCGCGACATTGTACACGCCCACACCAACGCGGTTACTGCCAAGGTCCACTTAACAACGGACACGTGGACAAGCACAGGCGGGCAGGGCCACTATATCTCCCTGACGGCACATTGGGTGAATTTAGTGGAGGCTGGGACCGAGTCAGAGCCTGGGACCGCTCACGTCCTACCCACCCCCAGAATTGCGGGCCCCAGCTCGGTGGTGGTATCTACGGCGGTGAATGCTTCCTCCACTAAACCACCCTCCTCCTCCTTCTACGCAACCTCTGTCTCGCAATCAAGATGTGTCAGCAGCATGTCGCCAGCAGTCAGTGTCGCTCGGCGTGGCAGCACAGCGGTGGGCAAGCGTCAGCAGGCCGTGCTGAAACTACTCAGCTTAGGAGAGAAGAGGCATATGGCCCACGAACTGCTGCAGGGTCTGACAGAGCCGACCGACCGCTGGCTTTCGCTGCTGAGCCTCCAACCGGGCATGGTCGTGTGTGACAACGGCTGTAACCTGGTGGCGGCTCTGCAGCTCGGCAGCCTCACGCACGTGCCGTGCTTGTCATGCCATGCTCGGAAAGGTGCACCGGGTCATCGCACATTTCCGCAAGTCCAACACGGACGCTGCCACCCTGCGGACCCTGCAACATCGGTTTAATCTGCCAGTACACCGGCTGCTGTGCGACGTGCCCACACGGTGGAACTCTACGCTCCACATGTTGGCCAGGCTCTATGAGCAGCGTAGAGCTATAGTGGAATACCAACTCCAACATGGGCGGCGTAGTGGGAGTCAGCCTCCTCAATTCTTTACAGAAGACTGGGCCTGGTTGGCAGACATCTGCCAGGTCCTTGGAAACTTTGAGGAGTCTACCCAGATGGTGAGCGCTGATGCTGCAATCATTAGCGTCACCATTCCTCTGCTATGCCTCTTGAGAAGTTCCCTGCAAAGCATAAAGGCAGATGCTTTGCGCTCGGAAACGGAGGCGGGGGAAGACAGTATGTCGCTGGATAGTCAGAGCACCCTCATGTCTATATCTCAGCGCGTTGAGGAGGAGGGGGAAGAGACAGCTTGGCCCACTGCTGAGGGTACCCATGCTGCTTGCCTGTTATCCTTTCAGCGTGTATGGCCTGAGGAGGAGGAGGAGGAGGATCCTGAAAGTGATCCTCCTAGTGAGGACAGCCATGTGTTGCGTACAGTTATCCTGGCACACATGGCTGACTTCATGTTAGGATGCCTTTCTCGTGACCCTCGCGTTACACGCATTCTGGCCACTATGGATTACTAGGTGTACACACTGCTCGACCCACGGTATAAGGAGAACCTTTCCACTCTCATACCCGAAGAGGAAAGGGGTTCGAGAGTGATGCTATACCATAGGACCCTGGCGGACAAACTGAAAATTCCCATCCGACAGCGCTCGTGGCAGAAGGCACAGTTCTGAGGGCCAGGTAGCAGGGGAGGCGCGGACATCAGGCAACATGTACAGCGCAGGCAGGGGAACACTCTCCAAGGCCTTTGACAGCTTTATGGCTCCCCAGCAAGACTGTGTCACCGCTCCCCAGTCAAGGCTGAGTCGGCGGGAGCACTGTAAAAGGATGGTGAGGGAGTACGTAGCCGATCGCACGACCGTCCTCCGTGACGCCTCTGCTCCCTACAACTACTGGGTGTCAAAGCTGGACACGTGGCCTGAACTCGCGCTGTATGCCCTGGAGGTGCTTGCTTGTCCTGCGGCTAGCGTCTTGTCAGAGAGGGTGTTTAGTGCGGCTGGGGGAATCATCACGGATAAGCGTGCCCGCCTGTCAACCGACAGTGCCGACAGGCTTACACTCATTAAGATGAACAAAGCCTGGATTTCCCCAGACTTCTCTTCTCCACCAGCGGACAGCAGCGGTACCTTAACAATACGTAGGCTGCACCTGCAGATGGAAGCATCGTTCTCTATCACCATTAAAAACGGGGACCTTTTAGCTTCATCAATCTGTGTATAATATTCATCCTCCTCCTCCTGCTCCTCCTCCTGAAACCTCACATAATCACGCCGAACGGGCAATTTTTCTTAGGTCCACAAGGCTCAGTCATATTACTTTTATGAACAATGTTTATACGTTTCAATTCTCATTAAAGCGTTGAAACTTGCACCTGAACCAATTTTTATTTTAACTGGGCTGCTTCCAGGCGTAGTTACAAATTAAGCCACATTAACCAAAGCGATTAATGGGTTTCACCTGCCCTCTTGGTTGGGCATGGGCAATTTTTCTGACGTACATTAGTACTGTTGGTACACCAATTTTTTTGGGCCCTTGCCTACAGTGTAATCCTAGTAATTTTTATGGGCTTCGCCTGCACTCATGGTACAGCAAGGTGTGTGGGGTTGGCCTACACTTTTGCTACATAAATGTAACTGGGGCCTTGTCTATACTGCAACTACTGAAATGTGATAGAGACTGTTATCTTCCTAAACTGCTGCAACGGGAATGTTACTGTGGCCTGTCTTGACTGCTACTGCTACTGAAATGGAACTAATACTGTGCTCCCGCTATGCCGCTGCTTCGGAATTGTTACTGGGGCCTGTCTTGACTGCTACTATTACTGAAATGGAACTAAGACTGTGCTCCCCCTATACTGCTGCTTCGGAATTGTTACCTGGGCCTGTCTTGACTGCTACTACTACTGAAATGGAACTAATACTGTGCTCCCTCTATACTGCTGCTAGTGATATGTTACTGGGGCCTGTCCCTAATGCTACCGCTGAAATGTTACTAATTCTGGGCTCTGCCTATACCGCTGCTAATGCTATGTCACTGGGGTGTGGAAACGGAGGCTTCCCAAAGACATGATGGCAGCGAGGCCATTTCCCACCAACGCGGTTACTGTTAAGGTGCATATAACCACGGACACGTGGAGAGGACACGTAGTGCCTCAAAAACATCCCCCTCCTCCTCCAACAATGAAAACATTCCTGGCAAATACCTTTGCATCGGTCCGTCTGGTGGCAGTCCAAGAATTTCACCTTTAACGAAACAACAAGAGAGCCCCCCCACCATCCCCCCGCCACGGCCCACTTAATCCTGGCCACATTCCGAAAACCAACTAAATAAAACCGCGCTACTAGGTCCGCAGTCGCCACCACATTCCCACCAACGCGGTTACTGTTAACCCCTTGAGTGGCACGCCCGGAAAAGTTCCGTGACGAGCTCCACTGCTCATAGCAACATAGCCCAGAAGATTTCCGGGCTATGTATCACTATGGGAGCTGCAGAGCACAATGCCACAAGCTGTGACAGTGTGCTCTGCCTACACAGACCCACACAGAGCAGTGCAAGGGCTTTGAAAAACCAGCAGAAGATATTGCCGACATGTCGGCAACCTCCTGCTTTGTTTACAGGTTGCCATAGAGACCATCGGCTTGTCAGAAGCAAGCCGATGGTCTCTGTGGCAGGGAGAGCTGGTTGTTAGCTGTCAGAGGACAGCTAGGTGCTAGCTCTTACAGCAGAGATCAGAGGAAACCTCCGATCTCTGCTGTGTTAACCCTTTACATGCTGCAGTCTATGTGACTGCAGCATGTAAAGGGCTGTCACTGCAGCATGTAAAGGGCTGTCACCATCGGACCCCTGGAATGTGATCAGGGGTCCTGATGGGTCCCTGTGGAAGTCCCCTAAAGGGACAAAAAAAAATAAAAAATTTTAAAAAAATTAAAAAAAAAAAAAGTAAAAAAATTATTAAAAAAATTAAAAAAAAAAAAAGTAAAAAAATTATTAAAAAAATTAAAAAAAACACTTGTCTCCCTTTACTTTGTAAAAAAATCAAAAATACAATCACACATGTGGTATCCATGTGCGTCGTAATGACCCAGAGAAGGAAGTTAATACATTATTTAACCCCTTAATGACATGGCTCCTTTTTTCTTTTTTCCCCATTTCTTTTTTTCCTCCCCCCTGTTTAAAAAATCACAACTTGTCCCGCAAAAAACAAGCCCTCATATGGCCATGTCAATGGAAAAATGAAAAAGTTATGGCTCTTGAGACGCAACTGCAAAACTAGTTGAAATTCAATGATTAGACCATTTTAAAAAACCTGCCCTGGTGGGCACGACAGGGTGGTAGGAAACCTGCCACTCAAGGGGTTAAGGTACATATTACCAGTCTGACTGGGGCATGCACTGTGGGCCGAAGCCCACCTGTATTGTATCTGACGTTAGCTCTGCTGAGCAGGGCACTGCAATGGGATACATTTATGTACCGCCGATGGGTTCCAGGGAGCCACCCATGCTGTGGGTCCACAGGGACTTCACATTACGGATTTGTACCTGCCAGTGTCTATGTATTAAAAACCCGGTAGACTGGGGCATGCAGTGTGGGCCGAAGCCCACCTGCATTTAATCTGACGTTACCCCAGCTGTGCTGGGCACTGCAATGGGATTTGTTTATGTACCGCCGGTGGGTTCCAGGGAGCCACCCATGCTTTGGGTCTACACAGACTTCAGATTAGGGATTTGTACCTGCCTGTGTCTATATATTAAAAACCCCGGTCAGACTGGGGCATGCAGTGTGGGTCGAAGCCCACCTGCATTTAATCTGACGTTACCTCAGCTGTGCTGGGCAATGCAATGGGATTTATTTAGGTAACGCCGGTGGCTTCCTGGGACCCACCCATGCTGTCGGTCCACACGGAGTTGTACCTGCCTGTGTCTACTTATAAAGAACCCCAGTCTGACTGGGGCATGCAGTGTGGGCCGAAGCCCACCTGTATTTAATCTGACGTTAGCTCTACTATCCGGGGCACTGCATTGGGACAAACTACAGGATCAATACAGCGCTAATGAGACGTGCACAGCTACGCTAGCATTGGAGTCCGCTGTAGGCCCGCGATTGCTGAGGGTTTGTGCAGAGGCCTATGTCCTGGGTGCAGTGAAAGTCCGCTTCCAGCCTAGGATTGCTGAAGCTGTGGGCCGAGGCCTATGTCGTGGGTGTGGTGCAAGTCTGCCATGTTCGGCCGCTCAGATCAATTTTTTGTTCATGTCTTGGGTTTCCTAGGACCCCCCTATGCTGTTGGTGCAAACTTAGTTCCAATTGCGGTGTTTGACCTGTCTGGCACAAAGACACTGACTGACTTGGGTAGAGGGCAGAGCGCTGACGGCTTTCCCCTTGCAGTGTGGATTGAGCTATGCGACACCTTGACAGAATGAATACTGTGTGGCACATGGATTACCCATTGCTATGCCCACGTTTGCAGCTCCTGACGGAGGTGGCACAGGATTGGAATTCTCATTGCTTCTGTACAGCATTGTGGGCTATCGCCCCGCCCCTTTTAAAGAGGGTTGCTGCCTGGCCCTGCCAACCCTCTGCACTGTGTGCCTCCGGTTCCTCCTCATGGCAGACGCACTTATAAATAGACATGAGGGTGGTGTGGCTATGAGGCCAGCGTGTGGCATGAGGGCAGCTGAAGGCTGCGCAGGGACACTTTGGTGTGTGCTGTGGACACTTGGTCGTGCAGGGGGGTTGGGCAGCATGTAACCCAGGAGAAGTGGCAGCGGAGTGTCATGCAGGCAGTGATTGTGCTTTGTTGGAGGTAGTGTGGTGCTTAGCTAAGGTATGCATTGCTAATGAGGGCTTTTCAGAAGTAAAAGTTGTTGGGAGGGGGGGGCCCACTCTTGCCGGTATTGTGGCTTAATAGTGGGACCTGGGAACTTGAGATGCAACCCAACATGTAGCCCCTCGCCTGCCCTATCCATTTCTGTGTCGTTCCCATCACTTTCTTGAATTTCCCAGATTTTCACAAATGAAAACCTTAGCGAGCTTTGGCGATATACAAAAATGCTCGAGTCGCCCATTGACTTCAATGGGGTTCGTTACTCGAAACGAACCCTCGAGCATCGCGGAAAGTTCGACTCCAGCATCAAGCACCCGAGCGTTTTGGTGCTCGCTCATCTCTAAAGAGGACCAGTGGGGAATGAGCAGGTTTCCCGCATGGAGACAGGGATTCTTCTTCTGTACCTGTCTGACTGTAGATTAGGGGAAGGCTTAAAAAGAAAAAACGTTTTTTAGCCAGTAGAGCAAAATGTGATTGTTCTCAGTAAGAGAAACTAAGTAATCTTGTAGATATGATACCTTTAAATAGCCAACAAAAATACATGATGTTATAGCGAGCTTTCAAACCAACTTTCATAGATTTTGAACCTATTTAACCCCTTCCCGCTCCATGACGTACCGGTACGTCATGGGAGCCTGGTGATTGACTTCGCGCTATCCCGCAGCGGGAGCCGGCTGTTAGTCATAGCCGGCCTCCCGCTGCAACAGCGGGGGGGGGATCGGAGATGCGCCCCCCGCTGTTAACCCCTTCCCTGCCGCGATCTAAGTAGATCGCCGCAGGGAAAGAGTTCACAGAGGGAGCACGCTCCCTCTGTATCTCCGGCAGGCTCTCGCGATGTTATTGCAAGAGCCTGGCCTGTCGTCATGGCAATAGGATGCCAGACACTGGCGTCCTGTAGTGCCAATGCCTATGATCGCTGTATAAGCGATAAGGCATGGCAGGGCAGTAGCTCTGCCATGCCTTATCACAGCGATCATAGGTACAGTGCTGCAAGTCCCTCAGAGGGACTCAAATTGTGTAAAAAAAAGATTTGAAAAATGTAAAAAAAAAGAAAAATGTAAAAAAAAATGTAAAAAACCCCCTTTTTTGTGCTTTTTTTTAATAGTAGCATAAAAAAAGGTAAAGAAAAATTAAAACCCCACATATTTGGTATTGACGTGTCCGTAACGATGTGCACAAAAAGTTGACCAAAAGCGTAAAAAAACCGCTAAAAAACAGAGGCAAAATGCTAATGTTTAGCATTTTGCCTCCCAAAAAATGCAATAAAAGTGATCAACAAAGCCGTACATTCCCCAAAATGGTACCAATAAAAACTACAGCTCGTCTCGCAAAAAATAAGCCCTCATAGAGCTCCGTACATAAAAAAATAAAAAAGTTACAGGACTTTGAATGCAGCTATAGAGAAAAAAAAAGATTTCCAAAAAAAAGGGGGTTTTATTGTAAAAAAGTGTAAAAACCTAAAAAAATATAAGAATTTTGCTATTGTTGTAACCGTACCAACCCGCAGAAAAAAATTAGTGTGTCATTTATGCTGCATGATTAACGCTGCAAAAAAAAAAAATCTATGGCAGAATTAATGCGTTTTCTCTCCCTGTTATCATAAAAAAAATAATAAAAGTTTTACGATATAGTCTATGTACCCAAAAGTGGCACCAATAAAAACTACAGTTCGCCACACAAAAAACAAGCCCCTATAAGGCCGCGTTGACGGAAAAGTAAAAAAGTTATGGCTTTTGAAAAATGGAGATGGAAAAATACCAAAAATCGCTTGGTCCTCAACGCCAAAATAGGCCGTGTCCTTAAGGGGTTAATACACATACATAAAAAAAAGACACAGACATGGTGTGATTACTTTGCCCTTAAAACAATCCCCAGAACAGGTGAGTAGAGGAGTAAATAGTGAATTACTCTACTGATAAGGATGTGAATGTTTTATGGTCTCTAAATTGGCGTTAGGGGATCACCAGGCCTGTGTGTTATCTCTCCTATAGATTTCTCATAATTTCTCATATGCTCCAATGTAGAATGAAGCTGCTTGAGATGCTTACGTCTGCCTTGAGAGTGTCCAAGATGGTAATAAACTGCCACTCCCAAATTCTTCTATGATGTTAAGATTTGAATATAGTAACCTTCATATGGTCTATGTTGTGTCTATGACTAGTAAAATGCTCTGCCACAGGTAATTCAGTATTTCTTTAATCGTGTGGCAGTAAGACCTGATCCTCACTTTCAGATTTTGTCCTGTTTCTCCAACATAAAGCTCCCCCACTGGACATTTTCAAATGTTCATCCTTGTGTAGTGTATGATGAAGATTCCTTGCATTTTTCCTAAGTACCTCTAGCTGCAAATTGTATGTTCTACTAGAGATACACGATCATTTTCTTACTTCTTTGTGTATTGGAGTAGCTGGTGTCTGGAGATCTTGGTGGCTCGGGTGATTTGAGGTGTTCAATTTAGGTGGGATGGTAGCACATATTTAAAAATGCCATAAGATGCCTTTAAGATATAAATGTTCATCTCTGTCTGTTGGGTTGGAGCAGATCCGGTTGTATCCAATGGCCAAGCCATAGATGATGGACTTTTTGATGTGTTTAGGATGGGAACTGTCCCACCTGAGGTATGTGGGCCGATCAATTGGTTTCCGCTATAGGGATGTCTGTATTGAGTTGTTTAAAATGTTTATGGTGGTATTCAAAAAGTTGATTTCTGTGTATGAGTAGCTTAATGTCTGGTTTATGGTGGGTGAAATACATTGAATATCTCATAGAATTTTATTAGTTCTTCAGATTTGGTCCAGATGATTATGATGTCATCAATGTAGCGGAAGTAAGCCAATGGTATGATGGAGCAGGAGGTCACTCTCCAGTTTTGCTATGAAAAGGATGGCAAATTGCAGTTCCGGTGAGCTGAACATAAATCTCTTTGCCAAAGGAGAAATTGCATAGAGAGTAAAGCTACAAGTCATCCTTCAAAAGACAAGCCGACAGAAATAAAAAAAAAACGCTATGGGTCTTGGAATGCAGCAACACACAAAAAAGTCATTTTGTAAAGGCCCATTTACACTGAACGAATGTTGGGCAAACGATGCCCAACACTCATCCCCACACATACTCTCTCCTGTGCTGTTACTACAGGGGACGGGGTGGCTGGAGGAGATTTCTCTCCTCGCTCTCCATTCACTTTAGGTAGCGGCCGTTCAGTACTGAATGGCTGCTGTTTATACTGAACGCTCATCGTTCAGATCATCGTTCATTGTTTAAGCTGCATAAAATCCTGAATGATGAGCGTTCAGTGTAAACAGCAGCGGTTCGGTACTGAATGGCTGCTGCTTAAAGTGATTGGAGAGGGGCGGGGGAGAGCGAAGAGAAAAATCTCCTCCAGCCACCCGGCTCGCTGCTGGCCGCTCTGTGAGCGATCCAGCGATACTCGCTCCCGTGTAACAGCACAGTAGCGAGTATATTCCTGGACGAGTGTCGGGCATCGTTTGCACGACATTTGCACCTACACCCACTTTTTTCTTATGTTTACCAGCCTGTTTGAAGACTTTCATTGAAGGAGAACTCACCACCTCTGCAGTTGTAACAATTGAGTATAAATCCAGATTGACTTCGCTCCAGTGGCAAACTATTTTGCAAAGCAAAAATGGCCTTAAATAAAGAAGTAACAGCAGTCAAACCAGTTGAAGGACTGGTGACAATGAAGGTCCATGACTACTTGTTATCTCCTATAACATAAATAATTAAGTGAAAAAGTATGAACTGTTCATCCAAGTTTCCCACAATTTGAAAAACCATGGGTATGCATGTTGTTTAGAGATTTTGGTGTTCGCTCATCTCTAATGTTGTTGTATAGCATAGATTTTATCATAGGTGCAAGTGGTAAATTAGTGATCTCCAAGAACTGGAAAGACTCTAATCACACATTCAGGAACTCAAGGTAATACCACTTGCGTCTATGTAAAGTTTTTTCCAATTTTAATGTGGCTGTTAGAGGGTAGTGGGTTAATCCATTTATAGGCTTTACGGCCATGTGAACTTTTTAAAAATCTCAGCAGAAATAGAAAAAACCTGCTCCTTGTGCTCAATGGGGGTTTTTAGATATCTTTTTTATTGCAAAGCGTTTCGGCATAAGAAATGCCTTTCTCAAGCAATACCCTCAAGAAAGTCATCTCTTATGCCGAAACGCGTTGCAATAAAAAAAGATATCTAAAAACCCCCATTGAGCGCGAGGAGCAAGTTTTTTCTATTTCTGCTGGACTATCAATGCAAGCTTCTGGTGACCCAGATAGCTGACACACTGCCTCGGACGTCTCTCCGGACTCCTCCGCATCGTGGACTATCAAGGATTTCACAAGCTGACTGGGACCACAGGTACCTGTGGGATTTCTCTATTCAGAGTTAACCCACTGAGTATCGGGTGAGTTTACATTCACTCTCCAGATTATTTTATTCTGTTTACACGCAAGGCGCATTTCTGAATGATATTGTCAGGGTCGGTTAGGAACGGAAGACTGGAAGTCCCTAACAACCAACCCTCTCCCCTTTCCCTACCTACTTGCCCCCCTGGACTAAACCCCAGAGCGACAACTGGGCGGCGGTCCCTACTCTGCACTGATGAGGACCCCAGGACAAGGACAGGAGAGACCAACTAACCAGAGAGACCAAATGTACCAATAACAGCGGACTAGAGCATCTAGTAACCAACAAAGAACAAACAAGAAATAGACTATATCCAAGTCAGAGCAAAACCGGGTCAGCAGACTGGGAGAGAAGCCTGATCGGGTGTTAGCTGGAGAACAAGCAAACACTGGCAGGGACTGACAGTGTCTGTGGAGCTAAATACCAAATGCCCTACCTAGGTTTGGGCAGGACTTGGTGACATGCTGGCCAATAATGCCTATAGACTGGCCCTCCTCCAGCCGCATCCCCTAACAGGGGAACTCTGAGCACGGCCGCAGAGGCCCTGCCCAGCGGCGCCGCGTACCCTATGCCTGACCCCAGACCGAACGCCAACCTGACCAGGCGACCCCCGGGCAATACCACAACGGCCCTCGACAGTCCCGGGCTCGCCGCCACGCCCGCGCCGCGCGCCCCCTCCGGCAACCGCAAGTCTCTTCCTAACAGATATTTCTATTTTTTTAATCTCAGTATTCCTTAATCTCAGTATTTTTTAATTTTTGTATCAGTGGAATTAATATAAGGTCTTGTTTATACAGCACAAGTTGTATCTTTTGAACATAGTATTTTGAATCAGTGACATATATTAGCAATTATTAATAAAAAAATATAACGGTATAATATCAGCCAGGCTGATGCCAAAAGGAAATGCTTTTGGCATCTGTCAAGACTGAAGACGTCTGTAGACATATTCAGTTTATCCACCAGGAATATTCCCTAGTGCATACGCATCAAGCACAGCCGTGCACTTTTTGGGTGCTGCGCCAGTGCCAATAGGTTATTGATGCCTCGAATGCTGTTGCTATTAATGTTTGTACTTGTTTGCTCACTCTCCCCCAAGGTTTTCAGCTCTTCCTGTTACATCTTGGTTTATACATCTGCATTCTTATATATAAATTGTTAGCCAACACCGCTTGACCTGAGGAAGAGAGTTCTTTCTAAAATACGTTGTGTTTTTCCAAAAAACAAACATGCCTGACCACACTGAAAGTTTGTACTAAATGTAGCTTTTCATACTTACTGTCACTTTAGTTGGTCGTTAAAATGTTTCAGAATACTTTGTACTCACTTTATGAAACTATTGCTCTGTCCTGTGGTTGACTGTGCCAAGGAGTGCCTTAGTAGATCTGCCTAAATGGTGGATATTCCGTTCTAAAAGGATCTAAGAAATAACAGTTTTAACATTGTTGCTTAGCAAAATTATTTCATAATGTGTTATTTAGAATATTTGGACAGAATGCTTTATATACTGGCAAAGACTCTTATTTTAAGATACTTTTACTAATCCTGACAGCATAATTTGGAAGGAAATATATTTTTATAACCAGAACACAATGGGATCTTTCACTGCTATAGTAGTGAGATTATGTAATCTGCTGCCAGAATAGATAGTAATGGAAACTTCATTGGCCACATTAAATAGTTTCCTTTGAAAGGGATTGATATCAATTTTTTTATAACTAATAAATACATGAGGATGTCAATTTTATGTAAACCTGGCATAATCATGCACCAATATGCAACTTTTGAGTACGCCAAATACTTAATTTTGTAACTATTCTCAAGACGTTACCTTTTAAATTTCATTATAAACTCACACATATCACTAATTATTATATATTGTAAAGTGCCGTTGATTCCAGAGGGGTATACATGAGGACAGGGGTTTAAATATATTGCATATATAAACAGGGGCATAGCTAAAGGCTCATGGGCCTGGGTGCAAGAGTTTAGCTTGGGCTCCCTCCTTGGGTCTTTTAATTTACCCATGTGATACCTCTAATAATGCAGCTACTAAATAACAAATACCAGCTCTACAGATACACAATGATAGTGATTCCAGCGCGGTTATCACAGGTGACATTATATCTGAATATAGTTGTTTACTTTCAATTTTCTTCTCTATATGGCCCAGACCACCATGAGGACCTCTTCCAGGCATATCTCATCTCTGCAGAATTTGCAACAAGGCCATCTTTGGCTCCATGCTTTCCTGTAGATCCCCACACTATTCACTAATCTTCCATCCTGCTGCTCCCTTTAATAATGCCAACCAGTTGTTACTTCTAATAGGTAATCTCAATCAGACTGCCCATGACTCTCCCTCACAGATCATTACCCATGCTGCCCTTTCCTATAAATCACCTCTAACACAAACTGTTCATAATTTCCTTTTCTTTCACACAGGCGGCAGAAACCCCTTACAGTGTTGACCCCTCTCTGTCATACAGATTGCCCTTTATGGTTCTCTTCCCCTCCCCCTCAACACACAGGGCACTATTTTATGGTTCTCCCTTTCTTCCTCATCATATAGGATGTTCCTTATGGTCTGCACCCCACTCACCACACAGGATGTTCCTAATGGTATGTGTTGCACACGCATGTGAACTGGCCCTGCACATAAGTAAATTAGAGTAGTATGTGCAGACATGCGCAGAACAGGCTGTAGGGACATTGACATGTTCCACATTCAGTGTTGTGTACCTGATCCTGTGCAGTAAATGTCCTGTTGGGGGCCTTTACTTTGGAGAAGCATGACAAAAACTTAAAGCCAGCATGAGATCTCATCGCACACAATTAAAGAAACAAAGACAGAATTACCTGTGGCTGAGCATTTTTCTAGTCACGGACACAACATGGAACATAGGAAAACATTACTATACTAAAAGGAAATTTTAAATCTCAATGTCACAGAAGAATTTGGGAATACAAGTTTATAACTATCCTTAATACTTTCAAGAATGAAATGAACCTTGGAGGGGGCTTCTGGCATCAGTGGACAACAAGAAAAATCTGGAGCACAGATAACACACAGGCCTGGTGACCCCCTAACACCAACCTAAAGACCATAAAACTTTCACATCCCTTGTCAGTGGACTAATTAAGTATTTACTCCCCTGCTCATCCTGTTCTGGTATTGTTTTAAGTGCAATTTAAAGCCTGAAGAAGAACTCTAAGGAGGTTCGAGAGATCACTAGAACATCATGTATTTTTGCTTGCCATTAAGAGGTATCATATCTACAAGATTACTTGGTTTCTCTTACTAAGAACAATCACACAACAGGCTGATTACATTGCTTTTTATGCACAAATACACTTCTGTGCTGTGGCGAGCGTATTTGCACTAATGCTCGTATGTCTCTGCCCCCATAAGTAGTCATTCTCTGCGGTACCTACACAGCAAATCACTCCAATAATAACAAACTACTTTGTATCAAAACGGATATCAAACAAATAACAATGACTCCTGCACATCCGAATCTTACTATTCACGTGTCACAATGCGGATTTATGTTGCAGTATACTATTTATGAAGGTGAAAAGTGCCTGTTTAACCCTTTCCAATCTACTGTCTGACGTCTAAAGACATTCAGATTGAAGGCTGTACAGCTCCGATGTCGGAAGATGTCTGGCAGGGTATTCTTACTGTAGATTACTGGCCGCTCTGTTGTCGGAGGCCTCTCCAGCATGTCACATACCACAGTACTGGCTCTAGCAAGCAGATGGCACCATTGTATAAAGGCATAAGAAGAAAGCCCCCTAGGAAACCCTGTATCCAAAATTAGATTGCAAAGGGTTAAACCTAGATAGTTAGATAGTCCAAATCCAATGTTCATAAACACCTACACACGCACAGATGAAGGAAAGATTATATCCCAGAGATGTTTTTGAGCTGGAGCAGCATGACATGGCTAGTTTGTATGTTCTAATAAGGCCTAACAGGTTATTTGTAAACTAAGCCTTCCAAAAATGATTAGTCTAGGGTTATATGGAGAACTTTCATCAAAATGCTAAAGACCACTTGTCCATCAGTCCATGTGTACTGTGTGAGTTACATGCAGAGCCTGACAGCACCTGTGATGATGTCCCCATCATATAATCAGTTACCAACTCTTAACTCCGCCCCCTGATCACATGACTGTGACATCATCACATGTCCTTTATCCTCCTTGTGCACTGAATGAGGGTTTATGGATGGACTACATCCCCCACAAACCCCTGCAGCCTCAGTTGCTATGGATACAGCAGTACTCAGTCTGGCAGTTTGTAGTTGGTTGTGAGACATCTGCACACCTGTGTGGAGACTCCAATAAATGACACCTCACAAATGTCAACATACATAGCTAGCGGTACATATTGCCCAACAACATTGATGCATAGTTCTTCACCACTATCTTAACTTCTCCTGAACATGTTATCATGTCATCTCAAGTGCTAATACCGCCAACAGCAGTCCAGCCTTCATCTAATCATCAACTCTTGTCCAGTCTTGAAACAAACCATCGCTGTCGTGTAAACATGTCACTACAGAGGGTTCAACACCGCCGTGAAGCTAATGCAGCTTACATGACACAGTGATAAGCCATGATCTCACTTCAGCCGCCAACTGAGGTTTGTAAATAAATCTCCTGTAGCAGATATGTGAAAGCTACAAGTGAGCTGCTGAAGTTTGTAAATCCCATGCAGCTCATATGTGAAAGCAATGTAGTAGAGCTGTGTGTGTGTGTGTGCCTGTGTGTGTGAAGTGCATATAGCAGAGCTGTGTGTGTGTGACGTGCATGTAGTAGACCTTGTGTGTGACGTGCATGTAGCAGAGTTGTGTGTCGCAATGTGCCACAAGAAAGACCGGTACTGTAATTTCCTAATAATTACTAGTAGTTTGATACAACAGCCTTTAATATGGAATGAGAGTTTTCATACAGAGGAATATATTTGGTGCATATAGCTCAGTGCTTACCTCTGGACAGCAAACGTTGCTCTACAGTTAATTGAACTGCTGCTATATAAAGAGTCTCCATATGGCTCCAACTTTGGGTCTCATTTAGAAGGGCAAATTGTATCAAAGCTACATTGTTCATATTCCAGATGTGACACCCAGACTTCACTGTGTAAAATACAGAACTATAATTCCCTGTTTCTGCTAAACTGTATGAACTGAAAAGTTAAAAAAAAATTAAACACTAAGAATAAGTTATTGCTGGACTCATTAACTTCATTAGAATAATCTAGCAAATGATGCCCTGGTTGTGCGCTGAGTGGCTAATTATGGTATGACAAAATCACATGTATTTTACTGCAATTGGTTCTGTGATGCAGTTTTTCCCGCATGGCTTCTACAGGTTAGACAAGCGTTTTCAACGTGTTTCACCTTCAGCAGCCAAAAAAAAAGGATTGCAAAACTGCAGTAATTCAGGGTAAAATAAGCTCGGAATGGTAAGAATTTGGTATGTGCAAATGCACCCATCAGAACTCTTACAGAACAGCTGATGATGTGGATCACAGCAATCAATCAGCTCAGCTTTGATTTCTTAAACTGTTCTGTAAAAACCTGCAAAGTGCACTGTGTTTGCTTGCTATCATTGATATAATTACAGGATTTACAGACCAGCTCTCAGGGGTGTACTTAGTATTAAATAGCCATATGTGGGAAATAATCAAACTTACTTCAGAGGGAAAGTGGAAGGTAAAACAAATCACTACCCCCCCCCATCCAGCAATGCTCCAACACAGGGGCGTAACTAAAGGCTCAGGGGCCCTGATGCAAAACGTGAGCTGGGCCCCCCCTCTATCTGTTTCTGTACTCGTACCCATACCTAAACCATGCTGCACAGAGACATAACTTGAAGCTTCTGGGAACCAATGCAAAACTTGTAACGGGGCCCCCAACTATAATGCTTTATTCATAGTACTGGGCTCCATAAATGGAGAAGAGAGGCCTTATGGGGCCCCTAAGGCTCCTGGGCCCAGGTGCAACTGCATCCCCTGCACCCTCTATAGTTACGCCCCTGCTCCAACACTAGTAGTACCCTGAGACTCCGGGAAACACTCAGGTCATCTAGGTATGAGCTTTATTGGTGGCAGTGCGGCTGATACCACACTACTATGCCGGCTCCACACCAGGTGAGTCATTTCTAAGGCTATACAATACTATTGGGGCGCTATCCTATATATTTTTGAATATATCTGTCTGTATGCTATGGGGAACCAGGCCAGTTTTTCTATTACACAGTTTTCATAACCGAGATCCATTATTTTATTGCTTACTAAAATGCACAACTTACAGCCAACACAGGTAATGGCTGAGCCCCGCTATTATGTAAATTATTGGGTTGCTGGAATTGGGGCATAGCTACAGTATTGCTTGGGGTGGCACTGTGCCCCCCTCACTCTTTTCGGTGCACAGCAGTGCCCTGACTACCCGCTATGCGGGGAACTTATCCATTCACGAGAATGGGGCCCTGCTACATTCCCCTGCAGAGCTGAGTGGCAGGGAGTGCTACTATGAAGCAGAAAAAATATGGTATGGTTTCGACCGTCCAACGGTCTTTATCAAGCATCTTACAAGTATCTAACACTACTTGAAGAGTAGTATTGCTCCCATTCCATCCTTAGGGCTCATGAACAAAAAAAGTCTTGAGCACAGAGCCTCTATGGAAGTGTATGGCGTCTTAATGCCCACAGGCTCCACCATGTTTAGCATGTATGAAGGTATTGACCTGTATGTATTATACCTTTATATATTAGGCTTTGGATGGCGTATGGTGCATCTACCATGTTTCCCCCAAAAATAAGACAGGGTTTTAATTTAATTTTTGCTCCAAAAGATGTGCTAGAGCGTATTTTCAGGGTATTTTTTATTTTGACGACAGCTGGACTACCTGTGTGTGAGAGCCTGGCACTTCCAACCCTTATGGTCATTCACACGAGTGCTCAGACCTCTGTAGTTATCAGTGTTATCAGTGTTTTTACTGCGCATCATGAGCAGTAAAAATGCCGACAAAGGCCTCAGCCACCCACATAGGATCAATTCATAAATCCCGCCTACACAAAGTGATGACTGTGATTGGCTCTTTGAGAGCTGCATTGATTGGCTGAGCCACAGACTGTGGGAACCGCATTGGGGCTCTGAAGAGCAGCGGGAAGGACCTGGACTGAGTCTGCTGGGTATGTGACTCAGGTGACCTGCATAAAAGTGATGTAAAAATGCAGCAATTGCTTTTTTACAGCCCTTTTCATGCATATAAAGCACTCCTATTGACTTTTTTTTAATGAACTATAACCAGGACTTATTTTGAGGCTAGGTCTTATATTTCAAGCTTCCCTGAAAATCCTGAAAAATCATGCTAGGGCTTATTTTGGGGGTATGTCTTATTTCCGAAGAAACGGGGTATATGGAAAGAAGTAGACAGAGCTAAGTATAGAGAAATCATTACACAGCAGAGAGCTGAAATTATATTCATATGCTGTAATATATAAAGATAGCAATCTCTGAGTCTGGTCTTTTCAAACTTATCACATCTGAGACCCTTTTGCATTAAGATATTAGGTAATAGCGGAAATATCACAGAACACTAAGAGTTGTTTTAGTTTTGGTTAGAAATTTTGGCTGGAGCTCCTGCATGACAACATGCTGATGAATGAGAGCCCAGGCGGAAGTCATTGTAGCACAAGACTGAGATGGAAAACAGACCGGAGAAACCCAGAAATGGCGCAGACAGGTGACAGCACAAATCTAAGCTTGGGAATTAAATCTGATGTTAAATCAGTGGTAAATTAATAAACCGAACTGTCCACAAATTGTCATGTAGTATTAAAGCTTTTTTTTTTTTTCATTGGAAGTAATTTGTTGACCGACTGGCATCAAAAAGAAGAAATTTGGATGAAAAACAGGAAAACAAACAAAACATAGAAGGCATAAAATAAATAAATTAATGGGCTGATTTATGTCACGGAGCCGCTATTGGCAAGATTTTTTATGTGACAAATATGGAAATAGTTCAAAGTAAGATAATATTTACTTGTTGTAAAGTGCATAAGAAAGATTGGCAAGGCAGCCGCCTTCTTGGCAGGTTTTTCCTGAAGGCAAAAACGAGAAACACATGCTGACTCGTTCCAAGACTTGGCTGGTTCTGATTGAGACATTTTACCTCAATAGAAAAAAAAAAAACCTTTTCAGCGGAAGAATATTCTTCCTGTTGGAAGCGTTCAATGTATGCATTGTAGCGGCTTTACTCACACCACAATTTGTTTGATTAATGCTCTCCATTCCCTTCTTTTTTAACTGATCTTATTTGATTATGCAGAACTACATTTTTAATTTTGACAGGGCGACGTTTTCTATTGATGTCCAGGACCTTGGATCAGTTCAATGTAAACGTTCTAATCATCACAAAAGCACTTAACACAGTTCGTAACATCGTCATATAAATAATGAAGTCACTGCTACAGTGCAATGATGTACACACACACTGAGCCGGATGAAGGTTAAAAAAATAATAATTACGTCAATATTAGTAAACAAACAGGTCATTAATTTTTGGGGTATTGTCTGTAAGAACACCGAAATAAATGCAAGCCCAGTAATCAGGCCAAAAAATGAATGCAGAACCAGATCTCAAAACCAGGATCCAGACTCGTAAATTAATTCAGCCTCAGACCCCTTAATAAATTCAGATCCCAGACCACAGATCAGCTTCCAATATACAGACCCCAGAATAGACTCCAAAATTAATTTGGAACTTAAGCTTTATTCCCACGAGCATATATCGGTAGCCGTTTTCAGAGCCGGCCAATATACGCTATGATCTGAGAAGTAAAAACTCGTGAACGGGTGCACAAATCTAACGTTTGTGCTTCCATTCAGATGGCATGAGCACTGGCGTATATATACACTAAGGCCGCTATGCCATTGCCGCTTCCCCTTCTCTCCCCCTTGCCGGCTCACCTTCTCTCTCCTACCCTCTGGCTGTATGCAATGGGAGAGGATGGGGAGGGGGCACAGCTAAGCTCCTGCCCCTCCTCGTCCCTTGTCTGCAGCCAACAATGGGAGGAGGCGGGAAGGGGCGTTGCTTAGCCGGAGGTGAGGAGAGAAGAGGGAGGGAGTTTAGCAGTCACACTGCTAAACTCCCTCCTAACCCCCCTTCTCCGGCCGCTGTCATTTGCTCCCATAGGAGCCCATGCAGCGGCCAACGTATTCCGGCCCAAAAGATAGTTCCAGGACTATCTTTTGGCCTGACATAAAAGCGCCCAGCGCTATATTGGCCCAGCCGGGTGCTTTTACGTCTCAGGAATACGGCCATGTGATCTGATGCATTGGAATCCAATGCATCAGATAATAGTGTATATCGGCTCGACCGTGAAAATGGCAGGCCGATGTACATTCATGGGAACGAAAACCCTTAGACTTCTAAACAAATTCAGATCCAAACACTGGCCCCGAAATTCATCGGGACTCCAGACTACACCCCAAAATTAATTCAGACCTCACAATTAATTAGTGCCCTGGACCAGATGTCAAAATGTATTCAAACCTCTAAATAATTTCAGATGCCTTACCAGACTCCAAAAAACATTCAGACCTCAGAGCAGAGCCCAGTCAAACTTCAAAATGAATTCTGAAAGTATCCACCTAAATAAATGCAGACCATAGACTTAAAGGGGTTGTCCCGCGGCAGCAAGTGGGTCTATACACTTCTGTATGGCCATATTAATGCACTTTGTAATGTACATTGTGCATTAATTATGAGCCATACAGAAGTTATAAGAAGTTTTTCACTTACCTGCTCCGTTGCTAGCGTCCTCGTTCCCATGGAGCCGACTAATTTTCGTCGTCTAATGGCCAAATTAGCCGCGCTTGCGCAGTCCAGGTCTTCTTCTGTTCTCAATGGGGCTCCGTGTAGCTCCGTGTAGCTCCGCCCCGTCACGTGCTGATTCCAGCCAATCAGGAGGCTGGAATCGGCAATGGACCGCACAGAAGCCCTGCGGTCCATCGAGGGAGAAGATCCCGGCGGCCATCTTCAGCAGGTAAGTAAGAAGTCACCGGAGCGCGGGGATTCAGGTAAGCGCTGTCCGGTGTTCTTGTTTAACCCCTGCATCGGGGTTGTCTCGCGCCGAACGGGGGGGCTGTTGAAAAAAAAAAAAAAACGTTTTGCGCGGGACAACCCCTTTAAAAATAAATTGAAATCACAGACCTGGCCTTAAAATTAATCTAGACCCTAGATTACACCTCAAAATGAATGTAGACCCTAGAATTAATTTATACCCCAGACCAAACGCGATAAAAGCTCAAACTCCAGGCCTGACCCCCCCCCCCCAAAAAAAAACTCAGACAAGACACAAGAATTAAAGGGGTTTTCTGGCACTAAAAAGCCCTATGTATATTTGGTTTAGTCATAATTGTACTGACCCACAGAATACAGTTAACATGTCATTTTTGCCAGACCATAAAAACAAGACTTCCCAAAAATGGCAAAAAATTTTTTTTCCATTTCACTAGAGATGAGCGAGCACCAAAATGCTCGGGTGCTCGTTACTCGAGTCGAACTTTCAGTGATGCTCGAGAGTTCGTTTCGAGTAACGAACCCCATTGAAGTCAATGGGTGACTCGAGCATTTTTGTATATCGCCGATGCTCGCTAAGGTTTTCATTTGTGAAAATCTGCAAAACACAAGAAAGTGATGGAAACGACACAGAAACGAATAGGGCAGGCGAGGAGCTACATTTTGGGCTGTATCTCAAGTTCCCAGGTCCCACTATTAAGCCACAATAGCGGCAAGAGTGAGACCCCCCCCCCCCCCCCACTGTCAGCGTAAAGATCGTTCTCCTCTGCCACAGCTGTAACAGCTGTGGCAGAGAAGAACAATGTTAGCCCATTGAATTCAATGGAGCCGGCAATACAGCCGGCTCTATTGAAAGCAATGGGCTGCCGGCGTACACGGGATGAATTGTCGGGAAGGGCTTAAATATATAAGCCCTTCCCTACAATTCATCCAGAAATGTGTAAAAATAAAAAATATATATATACTTACCTGGTCCTGGCAGAACGATGTTAGCCCATTGAATTCAATGGAGCCGGCAATACAGCCGACTCCATTGAAAGCAATGGGCTGCCGGCGATCGCGGGATGAATTGTCGGGAAGGGGTTAAATATATAAGCCCTTCCCTGCAATTCATCCAGAAATGTGTAAAAATAAAAAATATATATATATACTTACCTGGTCCCGGCAGACGGAGTTCAGCGCGACAGGCTGCAGTTCTCCTGAAATGCTCTGAACAGCTGTGAGTAGTATTCAGCAGCCAGGGAATCAGAGGCAGCCCTCACTCACCTATTCATGAATTCATGAATGGGTGTGAGTGAGGGATGCCTCTGATTGGTCAGGCTGTGACCAATAAGAGGCATCTGATTCAGCAGGCGGGGATTTTAAATCCCTGGTGCTCGTCTCGAGTAACCAGCATCTCGAGCACCCTAATACTCGAACGAGCATCAAGCTCAGACGAGTATGTTCGCTCATCTCTACATTTCACCTCACTTTTTTTTCAGCACATTATAGGCTACATATAATAGAATTCATCCCACAAAACACAAACCCTCAGGTGGCTATGTGGTTGGAAAAATAAAGCACTTATGATTTTTTTGAAAGTGCGGAGGAAGAAACAAAAAAGAAAAATGACTTGTGTGTAAAGAGGCTGAATGGGTATTCCAGGACTTTTACAAGGATTTTTCTCAGGATAGGTCATCAATAGTTGAACAACATTGTCCTGCTGCTTGGGATCCCCGCTGATCAGCTGATCATCCAGCCCACTGTCAATGCAGTGGGCCGGACGTCAGCATTGACGGTCAGGTTCAGAAGTGTAATAGCTGGTTTAACTCCCATTGAAATCAGTGGAAGTGATGACTCCTATTATACTTCCTGCTCTGATCACAATGAGAAGCTGGAAGTGGAATAGAAGAAATTGCTCCCATTGATTTCAATGCAAGTGAAGCTGGCCATTACACTTCTAGCCCTGAACACTGATGACCACATCCGGGCTACTACACTGACAATGGGGCGAATGATCAGCTGATTGGTGAAAATCCCAAGCGAAGGATGTCTTCTAATTAACTATGGACGATCTATTCTGAGGATAGTTGGTCCAAGTATAATCTGCACATCCTGCAGTCTGGGTATCACTTGCAGCCCAAAATGTGATTTTGCGCAGCGCCAAACCATCTGGTCACAGTCATACTTGTCTGTGTCTGGTGGCTGTTCACATGTATTTTATATGACTGAGAGAAGAGGAGTGGTGTGAAGCATTGGGAACAGCGAAGGGCAAGTACTAATAATACACTGTGTGGCCAAACAAACGAAGATGCACTGTTTAACAGAATGGGGGGGGGGGGGGGGGTTCCTGACCACTGTTTTGCACTCCAGAAGGAGTAGACGAGATGAAGAGGTGACAATGCATGTTTGTGGCTATCTCAATTGCAGTTTTATGTCATTAATGAAACGCTCAACTGGTTCAACACCTTACAAACTACAGTGGAGAGCTCTATGCATCCATGGTCTTTTTTTGAAGAGTGGAAATAGGGAAAAAGAGGACCCCCATGCTGGAATTTGGAGATCCGGAGTTCTAGAAGTCGAAAAGGTACCTACAGACACTTATGAAATTCTTTTGGCATGCCATAAATTTCTTACATGGTCATACCCCTTTAAGGTTTATTGCAGCCCTCTGGATTTTTTCAATCTGGCAATGCCGCCTTCAGACCTGAAAAGGCTGTACACCCCAGTTTTAAATAGTATTCATTGTACAACACAAATATTGTATTTACGGCTATTTGAGTTCTTACCACAATAAATCTATTTCTTTTTATGAAGGCACTGTAACCTTGGCACCAGCTTAGTCTGGCACATAATTATATTTTCCACATATTAACATCTCTTAGATATCCCCTATAGTGAGAACACTTTGGATCTTTGTACTTTAACAAACATTGCTGGGTCTGGTTTATGTTAAGCCCCTTTTGAAACTGATTCCAAACAACACAATGACATATTCAAATAAATAATAGATCAACAAATTACTCATATTAGTGATTTTATATTAACATGGGAATGGGGAAACCATAGGATAAACGGTGCCTGAACCCAAAAATCCAATTTCTCTAACTTGCTTAGCAAATTATCCACAGAGCTCCTTTTTTTCCTTAAGGGTCAGGGTGTCTCGCCCTCTTTAACAATGGTTGAGTGGTGAGTCCCCTCAGTAAATAGGGATACATTTGGTAAACTATTTTTTAGCAGTTTGGAAAGACCCATTGTTTAACAATTTGCAATCCAATTTTGGATTCAGAGCTTCCTAGGGGGCTTTCTCTTTCTGCCGTTATACAATGGCGCCATCTGCTGGCTAGAGCCAGTACTGTGGTATCGGACACGCTGGAGAGGCCCCTGACAACAGAGCGGCCAGTAATATACAGTAAGAATACCCTGCCAGACGTCTTCCGACATCGGAGCTGTACAGCCTACAATCAGAATGTCTTTAGGCATCAGACAGTGAATTGGAAAGGGTTGAGGGGTTCAACTGTGTCTGAAAGTGCAAAGTCTTATACTTGTCAAGAGTTCCTTTAACTTTTGAAACATTAGAAAAGCATACATTTGACTAACCTTGCATTGGTGGATACAACTTCTATCAAATCTGTATTAGAGATATCTACCAGGCTAAGGCCTAATTTCCAGGGGCGGATTTGTGCCGCGAATCATGCGGCGAAAATCTGCGGCGTTGTCGCGCAGCTATTAGGTTCTATTGAACCTAATAGCGCAATGCTCACGGTGCGGAATTCCAACGTGGAATTCCGCCCCGTGAAATCACCCGAAATCACCCGCGGCATGTACTATTTGCCGCAGGCATATGCGTGGATGCGTGAAAGCCATCCAACATGCTATCTTCCACTGTAGCACAGGGGTAGGTAGCGTGAAAACGCTTCCCTACCCACCGACGCTTGATACCGCCGGCGCGCCATGCGCTGTACTATGCATGCACGCCCGCACAGGATGCAGGACATCGGGAAGCGTATTTGGAGGTGAGTATGGGGTCTCTGGGGGGGACGCCGTGACGGACTCCGCTGCAGAATTCTGCTTGCGAAGCCCGTCATGGCCATGGGCACTAGGTCTAAGACATCTCCTGCATGGAGACCTTTTAAGCTGTGCTCTGGATTGTGGTTTGTTGCATACATATACTATTTTAAATTTTTCTGTAGTATCTAGATGAAATTTGGATCCTGGTTTTGACTTGGCTTTCCAAGACTCCTCAAATTCTCGTTTTTTATATCTTTTGACAGATGATCTCTAATTACCTTCACGCACCCTCTACAATGAATAATTCAAAGCGAATTCTATGATGGACAACCGAGTGTCCTGATGCAGCAAACTAGACGCAAGCCCTAACATTTCCACAATCAAGCTTTACAGTTGGCTTCAGGCTAGTAAAATATGGGATTTGGTTTTCATCAAAGATTACTTCTGATACCCTGACCAAATAATTCTATATTTTGCTGATCTGTCTAGAGCATATTTTTATGTTGGCATAAAGTAATGGTACTGGCCTAGATATTCATGGGCAAATTTTAGCATTGGCTTGATGTTCTTCCTGAGCACCTCCCATGAAGTGCTAATTGATGCAGCCTCTTTTTAATGGTAGACTAATACAGATTGCTATTAGAGATGAGCGAACGTACTCGGATAGGCACTACTCGTCCGAGTAATGTGCCTTATCCGAGTACCGCTGTGTTCGTGCTCAAAGATTCGGGACGCGCTGCGGAGCGGGGAGCTGCAGGGGAGAGCGGGGAGGAACGGAGGGGAGATCTTTCTCTCCTTCTCTCCCGGCCGCTCTGTCCCGCTCCCCGCTCCGACTCACCTGTCAGCAGCGGAGCGCCCCGAATCTTTGAGCACGAACACAGCGGTACTCGGATAAGGCACATTACTCGGACGAGTAGTGCCTATCCGAGTACGTTCGCTCATCTCTAATTGCTATCAAAAGTGCCATGTACTCGTTGTAGGTGCCAGGATATAATTTTGACATTTTTAGGGATTAACTTGAGCATTTTGTATTCTGCTCCTGGGCTAAACTTGTTGTGATGGCCTTGTCTGAGCCAACGGATAGTTGTTTGAAATCTTCTCGACTTGTAGAATGTAGTGGTTGATGGACAGTCGTTTGGCAGGCTTTCTAAATCCCTCTGCAGATTTATAGACATCTATAACTTTGTTTTTCCAAGATCCTCTCTAATAATGTTCTAATGATTGAAATCTGATCTGGCAAATCAGATTTTACAGGGTGTCCCACTTGCTGGAAGCCTGGAAAAATCGTCTATAACTGCAAGACTAATGAACACACTTTAATGAAATTTGGTCAAAACATACCTTACTCAATACGAATCATGAACTCCTCCTAGCATGTGTTGGAAGTGTCCTCTGCCATTAAGCATGCCTGAACCTGATGTTCCATATTACTGAATGTCTGGTTAGCATATCTGGCGTCACTGCAACAATTTCTTGTGTGATGTTTCTTTTTAATTCTGGATAGTTGATGGCTTATTCCAGTAAACTTTGCCCTTTAGGAGGCCCCACAAGAAAAAAAAAGTCTCATGGGGTCAAATCAGGTGATTGGGTTGGCCAAAGTCCCATAGAAATTATTCGATCCCCAAAAATGCTTGTATCCTCAGACATGATTGACAGGTCACCCCACCCTGTAGAAGGTAGCTAATTTCTTCATTATCTAATTGATTGATGAACATGTGGAAAATCCCCACACACATCACACTGATCGCAGCACTGTCAAAAAAGATGGGGACAATTGCGTGCCAGTGTTTTCAGGATGAAGTTGGGTTTTGTAGATTTTTTGAGAGTTTTCATAGCCAGATTAGTAAAACCATGCCTTGTCTGTAAACCATGTGACACAAAGAATATTGGGATTATTGGGGACAAATGTTTCAAACTAACAGCAGTACAGAAAGCATTTTTTTTCTTTAATTGGGACCTTTCAATTCATGTACCGGAGTTACTCGGAGTGCATGAAGATGAGCTTTCTTTGCAGCTCTTTGACATTTGCTCTTGGATGTCCCCATTTGCTGAGCCTAAAGACTTTCTTTGGGAAGCCAACAACTTGTCTTTAACATTCTGCACCACTTCTTGAGGCATTTTCAGCCTGCCATCGCCATCCAACAACATTCCTGTCATTTCCAGTTTCCGTACTAATTTCTGAATACATGACACTGCTGGTGACTCTCCGAATTAACAGTTTTTTCAGAAATTCAATCTGACAGGAGTTAATAGACCCTGTTCTCCAATAGGTGTGCACAATGAATACACACTCCTGCACAGTATAGTAAGACATAGGCAGCACAGGCTCCTATCGACCACACAACTGAAGCAAAACATGGTTATCGAGGTGGCATGGTGTGCCGAGCGAGACAGCCAGCAAACGATTAAGGTTATTTTTTGACCAAATTTAATTAAAATTTGTTCATTAGTCTTGGCGCTACATCCAGTTTTTCTGGTCCTCCAGGGAGTTAGATACCCTGTATTTTTTTTAACATGGTGATAAATAAAAGGGTAAGACTATATGGTGCAGATGAATGCACATGGCCAATTTCTCACTAATTCTCATGGTTTTGTCTCATTTATTAAGTTGATTAAGCCAATGGCAGTACATAGACTTACATTAATCCATTCACATTAGCGTGTAAATACTAAATGTAGATACGAGCTTAAAAAAAAATTGCTTCATGCTCTATATTACCCTGCATCACGCAGCGTGAGCCCTATTCTTTTCTGAGGGCGGCATATACAATGCTGTCAATCCACAATACATTGCGTATGAGCGATGATTAGAGATGAGCGAACATGCTCGTCTGAGCTTGATGCTCGTTCGAGTATTAGCATAATCGATGGTGCTCGTTACTCGAACGACTACCACGCCGTGTTTCACCCCTCCCCGCTGTGACGTGCAAGTGTGCGCACGTCCACAGCAATGAGAGAGAGAGAGATGCTGAAAGATCAGTGATCAGCGACGGCTTAACGAAAACTGCGCAATGTCAATGCAGTTAGACACAACGATGGCTTTTAAGTGATTTTTGAGCGATAGTGTCTAAATGGGCTTTTATGGACGAAAGGTGCAATTGAAATCAGATCTACTTGCCTGGAGTGCTGGCCATATAACAGGACGGCAATTCTATAAGCGATGAGAAAGTGAAGTTACAGAATAGAGATGAGCGAGTATACTCGCTAAGGCACATTACTCGAGCGAGTAGTGCCTTAGCCGAGTATCTCCTCGCTCGTCTCTAAAGATTCGGGGGCCGGCGAGGGGCAGGGAGCTGCGGGGGAGAACGGTGAGGAACGGAGGGGAGATCTCTCTCTCCCTCTCTTCCCCCCCCCCCCCCCGTTCCCCGCCGCAACTCACCTGACTCCCGCGCTGGTCCCCGAATCTTTAGAGACGAGCGGGGAGATACTCGGCTAAGGCACTACTCGCTCGAGTAATGTGCCTTAGCGAGTATACTCGCTCATCTCTATCACAGAACAAGTGTTACACGATGATTCGCTCTACATGGAGGCTCATAGTGTCTATGGATCTTCTACTAGATGACAAGATATACGGTTTGGCATGACGTAACTGGTAATTAGGTTATATACCCCAGATGATCACAAAATATACCGTGTAGCATGATGGCATTGGTGGCTAGGGAAAACATTGTTTCCATCTTGCATTAGATGGCTCGAGCTTTTTGTCTTTCTTTAAATTAAAGTGACAGTAAAATGGATCTATTAACATTCGTCGTTTTGAAATATAGGTAATACTCAAAGTAAAAAGTGAATGAAATGAATAAGTGGTTGATTTGCAGTCCAATCATCTGATGGAATTCCAAGCGAGTGTAAACGCTCTGGTTTATATCAGGTGTCATAAAATAAGCCGTATAATTGAAATTATGTTTTTAATTCATTAAATTAACTACATCAATTTAGAGAAAACTCATAATACTTGACTGGCTCTTTAGACTAGAAGGAAAATGAAAGTGGCTACTATAATATAACCTTATGTTATGTCTGCTCTTTCTTACATTTGAAATGTAAACAGTTTTACAGACTTCTTTTACTGTATAATTTTAATAAAACATTTATAAAGTAATATTACTTAGCGGGGTTTTATAGGAGTCACCTGCGCAGAATGAGAGAAGTGAGAGTAGAAGGACTTGTGTTCTAGTAGTCGGCTGAGGGTCAGCGATATGTATAGTTTAGGGCAACATCAGACTGCAGGTTTTAGTTCAGTGAATATATCTAATCCTTTTGTTTCAGAGTTGTCCGAGGATGCTCAGAAAATACAAAGATATATATATATTTTTTTTTTTTCAAGTGCTTTCTAAAATCTAAAAAAAATATATACCATGTATGCAGCATTTACTATGGGTAACAAATGTATATTGTATTTCCTTTTTTTGTAGAGGTTCTCCAGATGCTGGTTAATGTCTATGCTCAGGGGTGTAACTAAAGGCTCGGGGGCCCTGATGCAAAAGGTGAGCTAGCCCCCCCCCCATCTGTATCTGTACCCGTACCCATACCTAGACCATGCTGCACAGAGACATAACTTGAAGCTTCTGGGCCCCAATGCAAACCTGTAACAGGGCCCCCAACTATAATTCTTTATTCATAGTACTGGGCTCCCTATATGGAGAAGAGAGGCCTTATGGGCCCCCTAAGGCTCCTGGGCCCGGGTGCAACCGCATCCCCTGCACCCTCTATAGTTACGCCCCTGTCTATGCTTACAGTATTTGGGGAGAAGAGATTCAATCTGCAAACCCTTTAACCTCTTATAAGGTAAAGCCCCCTGAGGCAAGCACCGAGTCATGACTGACTGCCCATCAGGACGTTTTCTTGGCAGACTGTTTTTTGTTGGGTGTTTTGCCATTACCTTTCCCAGTCCTCTTTTACCCCGCAACAAGCTGAGGTCTCATTTTACCACCTCAGAAGGATGAGTCAAGCTTGAGCCGGCTACCTGACCCAAGCAGGGATTGAACCTGCAACCTTCAGGTTGTGAGCGAGAGCTTACGGCAGCATTTCTGCTGCCTTAACGCTCTGCAACACGTATTACCAAAATTTTTTTGTGCCTAAATGACCAACTGATTTTTTTAGCTTAATTCATTGTCGCATTCCAACAATAACTTTTTATGCTTTCCATTGATGGATTGTTTTTTTTGCATGGTAAGTTGTATTTTTTAATGGCATCATTTTGGGGTGCATATAATGTATTAAATAACTTTAATTATTTTATTGGGATTGGGGAAAAAAGAAATTCCAGCTTTGTTTTTCATTTTTATAGCGTTCAGCATGATGTGACAACGTTATTCTCTGGGTCAGCATGATTTCAGTGATATGAAGTTTATACCGTTTTTTGTTTTTCTAGTTTTGTACACTAAAAACGTTTTTTTGTTAATGATTTCCTTTTGTGTCGCTACATTCTAAGAGCCATAAAATCTTTATTTTTCTATCGATGGAGCTCTTTGAGGGGTTGTTTTTTGCAGGATGAACTGTAGTCTTTATTGATACCATTTTTGAGAACATGCAGCACTTTTTATTCAATTTTTTTTTAGGTAAGATTAAAAAAAAATCTACAATTCGGGCTTTTTTCACAGTATGAGGCCTCGGTCAGACGACCGTTTTTTGCCGCGATTTGCGGATGCGCATGCGATCTGCGCATATATAGAACCATTGCTTCGCAATGGGATCGGTCACATGGCCGCTTTTTATGCAGATGTCCGATAAATTATAGGACACGAGGAATCGCAGATCGCGCCTATCTGCGTTCTGCGATTTCTTGTGTTCTATATATGCGCTCAATAGGGCCGGCGGCAGCAGCACCGACCCCATTGAGAACATATACTACAAAGATCAATCTCATCTGCCACAGCTGTAACAGCTGTGGCAGAGAAGAAGGATGTTCGCCCATTGAATTCAATGGAGCCGGCAATACAGCCGGCTCCATTGAAAGCAATGGGCTGCCGGCGAGCGCGGGATGAATTTTTGGGAAGGGCTTAAAAATATAAGCCCTTCCCTGAAAATCATCCTAAAATGTGTAAAAATAAAAAATATATATATACTC
This sequence comes from Eleutherodactylus coqui, assembly GCF_035609145.1. Taxonomy (NCBI): domain Eukaryota; kingdom Metazoa; phylum Chordata; class Amphibia; order Anura; family Eleutherodactylidae; genus Eleutherodactylus; species Eleutherodactylus coqui. The sequence continues at coordinate 138,931,238 of NC_089845.1, read as the reverse complement.
ACCTTGTCCCTGCAGCCGGAGTTCAGCCACAGCCGGCCGGCAGTTCTCCTGAACTGCTCTGTGTAGTATTCAGCAGGCGGGGATTTAAAATCTCTGCATGCTGAATGGGCTTCCTCTGATTGGTCACAGCCCTCACCAATCAGAGGCAGCTCTCACTCACCCATTCACGAATTCATGAATGGGTGAGTGAGTGCTGCCTCTGATTGGCTCAGCACAAGGACCAATCAGGGGCAGCTCTCAGCTATTGAATGACAGCTGAGAGCTGCCCCTGATTGGTCCCTGCGCTGAGCCAATCACGGGCAGCTTCATGAATTCATGAATAGGTGAGTGAGAGCTGCCTCTGATTGCTGAGAGCTGTGACCAATCAGAGGCAGCCCATTCAGCAGGTGGGGATTTTAAATCCCCGGCTGCTGAATACTACACAGAGCAGTTCAGGAGAACTGCCGGCCGGCTGCGACTGAACTCCGGCTGCAGGGACAAGGTAAGTATATATATATATTTTTTTTTACACATTTTTGGATGATTTTCAGGGAAGGGCTTATATTTTTAAGCCCTTCCCGAAAATTCATGCCGCGCTCGCTGGCAGCCCATTGCTTTTAATGGAGGCGGCTGTATTGCCGGCTCCATTGAATTTCAATGGGTTGGACAGCGCTCCTTTGATCGGGCCCGTTTCGCCGAAAACGCTGCTAGCTGCAGATTTAAGTTAATCTGGTCTCAACTAAGACTTCTTGAGCATTCACTCTTGCGTCAAAATGTTTTTCTCACTGCGAGGTTCGAATTACATATTTTATTGGGATATGAAAACAGTGCAGAAGCTTTTGTATACTTAGATAACAGTTTTTTTTTTTTCTTTGTTTTAGGGATAGTTTGTAGAGTTAAAATGTGTAACAATTATTTAAAAGTTCATTAATTCAGTGATGGCAACATTTCAAACCTGCAAACATGATCCAGACTCCTTTTGCTACGTCTGTGGTGTCTTTCTGAGTGCCAAAGCAGTCATGCATAGAATTAAAGGTGCCAACAACTTCTGGACAGCCTACAAGGCCTATTCTGGCATGCCAGTGGGGGATCAAGACAAGAAATGGGCACCCCACGTAGCTTGTGGTAGATGCAGGTCCAATCTTGAGGCATGGTATAGAGGAGAGAGTCGACAGATGAAGTTCGGGGAGCCTCGTATCTGGCGCAAACCAACAGGTCATCTCAAAAACTGCTATTACTGTGTTATCGATTAGTCTCATCACTGAAAAGGGAAGAAAGCAGGTGTGTTCGACTATCCAGACATTCCAGCATCCTTAAGGCCCGTTGCACACAGCTACGAGATTCCTGTTCCTTCTACTCCAAGAGAAAATGACAGTGACTCATCAGATTGTGAAAATGTGCAAGACGAGGAATTCACTGAAGATGCAGATTCTAAACCTTATTTCCCAAATCAAGAAGACTTAAATGATTTAATCCGAGAACTTGGACTAACAAAATCATACGCAGAGATTTTAACATCAAGGGTAAAGAAATGGAATCTGCTGGATAAAAGCTACAAGGTATCTAAGCAGCGAAAAGGTCCTCAATAGAGATGAGCGAGCACCAAAATGCTCGGGTGCTCGTTACTCGGGACGAATTTATCGCGATGCTCGAGGGTTCGTTTCGAGTAACGAACCCCATTGAAGTCAATGGACGACCCGAGCATTTTTGTATTTCGCCGATGCTCGCTAAGGTTTTCATGTGTGTAAATTGGGGCAATTCAAGAAAGTGATGGGAACGACACAGCAACGGATAGGGCAGGCGAGGAGCTACATGTTGGGCTGCATCTCAAGTTCACAGGTCCCACTATTAAGCCACAATACCGGCAAGAGTGCCCCCCCCTCCCAACAACTTTTACTTCTGAAAAGCCCTCATTAGCATGGCATACCTTAGCTAAGCACCACACTACCTCCAACAAAGCACAATAACTGCCTGCATGACACTCCGCTGCCACTTCTCCTGGGTTACATGCTGCCCACCCCCCCACCCCCCAAGACCCAGTGTCCCTGGAACCCACCCGCTGTACATAAATGTATCCCATTGCATTGCCCATCACAGCTGAGGTAGTAATGTCGTGCTTAATGCAGGTAGGCTTCGGCCCACACTGCATGCCCCAGTCTGACTGGAGTTCTTTACAAGTGGACAGATGTAGGTTAAACTCTGTGTGCACCTACAGCATGGGTGGCTCCCTGGAACCCACCGGCGGTACATAAATATATCCCATTGCATTGCCCAACACAGCTGAGGTAGTAATGTCGTGCTTAATGCAGGTGGGCTTCGGCCCACACTGCATGCCCCAGTCTGACTGGGGTTCTTTACAAGTGGACAGATGTAGGTTAAACTCCGTGTGCACCTACAGCATGGGTGGCTCCCTGGAACCCACTGGCGGTACATAAATATATCCCATTGCAGTGCCCAACACAGCTGAGGTAGTAATGTCGTGCTTAATGCAGGTGGGCTTCGGCCCACACTGCATGCCCCAGTCTGACTGGGGTTCTTTACAAGTGGACAGATGTAGGTTAAACTCCTTGTGCACCTACAGCATGGGTGGGTGCCAGGAAACCACCGGCGGTACATAAATATATCCCATTGCATTGCCCAACACAGCTGAGGTAGTAATGTCGTGCTTAATGCAGGTGGGCTTCGGCCCACACTGCATGCCCCAGTCTGACTGGGGTTCTTTACAAGTGGACAGATGTAGGTTAAACTCCGTGTGCACCTACAGCATGGGTGGCTCCCCGGAACCCACCGGCGGTACATAAATATATCCCATTGCAGTGCCCTACTCAGCAGAGCTAACGTCAGATACAATACAGGTGGGCTTCGGCCCACACTGCATGCCCCAGTCAGACTGGTAATATGTACCTTAACAGTAACCTCGTTGGTGGTAATGTGGTGGTGACTGCAGACCTAGTAGCGCGGTTTTATGTAGTTGGTTTTCGGAATGTGGCCATGATTAAGTGGTCCGTGGCGGGGGGATGGTGGTGGTGCTTTCTTGTTGTGTCGTTAAAGGTGAAATTCTTGGACTGCCACCAGACGGACCAATGCAAAGGTATTTGTCAAGAATGTTTTCATTGTTGGAGGAGGAGGGGGATGTTTTGGAGGCACTATGTGTCCTCTCCACGTGTCCGTGGTTATATGCACCTTAACAGTAACAGCGTTGGTGGGAAATGGCCTCGCCGCCATCATGTCTTTGTGAAGCCTCTGTTTCCACACCCCAGTGACATACCATTAGCTGCGGTATAGGCAGAGCCCAGAATTATTAACCTTTGCAGCGGTAGTATTAGGGACAGGCCCCACTAACATATCACTAGCAGCAGTATAGGGGGAGCGCAGTCTTAGTTCCATTTCAGTAATAGTAGCACTCAAGACAGGCCCCAGTAACAATTCCGAAGCAGCAGTATAGGAGGAGCGCAGTCTTAGTTCCATTTCAGTAATAGTAGCACTCAAGACAAGCCCCAGTAACAATTCCCATTGCAGCAGTTTAGGGAGATAACAGTCTCTTTCACATTTCAGTAGCTGCAGTATAGACAAGGCCCCAGTTACATTAATGTAGCAAAAGTGTAGGCCAACCCCACACACCTTTCTGTAGCATGAGTGCAGGCGAAGAACATAGAAATTACAATGATTACACTGTAGGTGAGGGCCCAAAAAAATTGGTGTAGCAACAGTACTAATGTACCTCTGAAAAAATTGGCCATGCCCAACCAAGATGGCAGGTGAAACCCATTAATCGCTTTGGTTAATGTGGCTTTAGTGGTAACTAGGCCTGAAGGCAGCCCAGTTTAACGAAAAATTGGTTCAAGTTAAAGTTTCATCGCTTGTAAGAGCATTGAAACGTATAAAAATTGTTTGGAAAAATTATATGAGTGAGCCTTGTGGCCCAAAGAAAAATTGCCCGTTCGGCGTGATTACGTGAGGTTTCAGGAGGAGGAGCAGGAGGAGGAGGAGGAGGAATATTATACACAGATTGATGAAGCAGAAATGTCACCGTTTTGAATGGTGATACAGAACGATGCTTCCATCCGCTGGTGCAGCCTACGTATTGCTTAGGTATCGCTGCTGTCCGCTGGTGGAGAAGAGAAGTGTGGGGAAATCCAGGCTTTGTTCATCTTGATGAGTGTAAGCCTGTCGGCGCTGTCGGTTGACAGGCGTGTACGCTTATCTGTGATGATTCCCCCAGCCGCACTAAACACCCTCTCTGACAAGACGCTAGCCGCAGGACAAGCAAGCACCTCCAGGGCATACAGCGCGAGTTCAGGCCACGTGTCCAGCTTCGACACCCAGTAGTTGTAGGGGGCAGAGGCGTCACGGAGGACGGTCGTGCGATCGGCTACGTACTCCCTCACCATCCTTTTACAGTGCTCCCGCCGACTCAGCCTTGACTGGGGAGCGGTGACACAGTCTTGCTGGGGAGCCATAAAGCTGTCCAGGGCCTTAAAGAGTGTTGCACTGCCTGTGCTGAACATGCTGCTCGATCTCTGCACCTCCCCTGCTACCTGGCCCTCGGAACTGCGCCTTCTGCCACTAGCGCTGTCGGATGGGAATTTGACCATCAGCTTGTCCGCCAGGGTCCTGTGGTATAGCAACACTCTCGAACCCCTTTCCTCTTCAGGAATGAGAGTGGAAAGGTTCTCCTTATACCGTGGGTCGAGCAGTGTGTACACCCAGTAATCCGTAGTGGCCAGAATGCGTGCAACGCGAGGGTCACGAGAAAGGCATCCTAACATGAAGTCAGCCATGTGTGCCAGGGTACCTGTACGCAACACATGGCTGTCTTCACTAGGAAGATCACTTTCAGGATCCTCCTCCTCCTCCGCCTCCTCCTCCTCAGGCCATACACGCTGAAAGGATGACAGGCAAGCAGCATGGGTACCGTCAGCAGTGGGCCAAGCTGTCTCTTCCCCCTCCTCCTCATCCTCCTCATGCTCCTCCTCCTCCTCCTCAACGCGCTGAGATATAGACAGGAGGGTGCTCTGACTATCCAGCGACATACTGTCTTCCCCCGCCTCCGTTTCCGAGCGCAAAGCGTCTGCCTTTATGCTTTGCAAGGAACTTCTCAAGAGGCATAGCAGAGGAATGGTGACGCTAATGATTGCAGCATCGCCGCTCACCACCTGGGTAGACTCCTCAAACTTTCCAAGGACCTGGCAGATGTCTGCCAACCAGGCCCACTCTTCTGAAAATAATTGAGGAGGCTGACTCCCACTGCGCCGCCCATGTTGGAGTTGGTATTCCACTATAGCTCTACGCTGCTCATAGAGCCTGGCCAATATGTGGAGCGTAGAGTTCCACCGTGTGGGCACGTCGCACAGCAGTCGGTGCACTGGCAGATTAAACCGATGTTGCAGGGTGCGCAGGGTGGCAGCGTCCGTGTGGGACTTGCGGAAATGTGCGCAGAGCCGGCGCACCTTTACGAGCAGGTCTGACAAGCGTGGGTAGCTTTTCAGAAAGCGCTGAACCACCAAATTAAAGACGTGGGCCAGGCATGGCACGTGCGTGAGGCTGCCGAGCTGCAGAGCCGCCACCAGGTTACGGCCGTTGTCACACACGACCATGCCCGGTTGGAGGCTCAGCGGCGCAAGCCAACGGTCGGTCTGCTTTGTTAGACCCCGCAGCAGTTCGTGGGCCGTGTGCCTCTTATCTCCTAAGCTGAGTAGTTTCAGCACGGCCTGCTGACGCTTGCCCACCGCTGTGCTGCCACGCCGCGCGACACCGACTGCTGGCGACGTCCTGCTGCTGCTGACACATCTAGATTGCGAGGCAGAGGTTGAGGAGGAGGAGGAGGAGGAGGAGGGGGGTGCTTTAGTGGAGGAAGCATACACCGCAGAAGATACCTCCACCGAGCTGGGGCCCGCAATTCTGGGGGTGGGTAGGACGTGAGCAGTCCCAGGCTCTGACTCTGTCCCAGCCTCCACTAAATTCACCCAATGTGCCGTCAGGGAGATGTAGTGGCCCTGCCCGCCTGTGCTTGTCTACGTGTCCGTTGTTAAGTGGACCTTGGCACTAACCGCATTGGTGAGGGCGCGTACAATGTTGCGGGAGACGTGGTCGTGCAGGGCTGGGATGGCACATCGGGAAAAGTAGTGGCGACTGGGAACTGAGTAGCTCGGGGCCGCCGCCGCCATCATAGCTTTGAAGGACTCCGTTTCCACAACCCTATACGGCAGCATCTCCAGGCTGATAAATTTGGCTATGTGGACGGTTAACGCTTGAGCGTGCGGGTGCGTGGCGGCGTACTTGCGCTTGCGGTCAAACACTTGCGCTAGCGACGGCTGGACGGTGCGGTGCGAGACATTGCTGGATGAGGCCGAGGACAGCGGAGGTGAGGGTGTGGGTGCAGGCCAGGAGACGGTAGTGCCTGTGTCCTGAGAGGGGGGTTGGATCTCAGTGGCAGGTTGCGGCACAGGGGGAGAGGCAGCGGTGCAAACCAGAGGTGGTGAACGGCCTTCGTCCCACCTTGTGGGGTGCTTGGCCATCATATGTCTGCGCATGCTGGTGGTGGTGAGGCTGTTGGTGGTGGCTCCCCGGCTGATCTTGGCGTGACAAAGGTTGCACACCACTGTTCGTCGGTCGTTAGGCGTCTCTGTGAAAAACTGCCAGACCTTAGAGCACCTCGGCCTCTGCAGGGTGGCATGGCGCGAGGGTGCGCTTTGGGAAACAGTTGGTGGATTATTCGGTCTGGCCCTGCCTCTACCCCTGGACACCGCACTGCCTCTTGCAACCTGCCCTGCTGCTGCCCTTGCCTCCCCCTCTGAAGACCTGTCCTGAGTAGGCGTTGCACACCAGGTGGGGTCAGTCACCTCATCGTCCTGCTGCTCTTCCTCCGAATCCTCTGTGCGCTCCTCCCTCGCACTTACTGCCCTTACTACTACCTCACTGCAAGACAACTGTGTCTCATCGTCATCGTCCTCCTCACCCACTGAAAGGTCTTGAGACAGTTGCCAGAAGTCCCCAGCCTCATCCCCCGGACCCCGGGAACTTTCCAATGGTTGGGCATCAGTGACGATAAACTCCTCTGATGGGAGAGGAACCACGGCTGCCCAATTTGAGCAGGGGCCCGAGAACAGTTCCTGGGAGTGTTCCCGCTCCTGAGCATGTGTCATTGTAGTGGAGTGAGGAGGCAGGGAGGAAGGAGGAGCAGCAGCCAGAGGATTCGGATTTGCAGCACTGGACGGCGCAGAACTGTGGGTGGATGATAGCTTGCTCGAAGCACTTTCTCCCATCCACGACAGGACCTGCTCACACTGCTCATTTTCTAATAAAGGTCTCCCGCGTGGACCCATTAATTGGGCGATGAATGTGGGGACGCCAGAAACGTGCCTCTCTCCTAATCGCGCAGCAGTCAGCTGCGATACACCTGGATCAGGAGCTCGGTCTGTGCCCACACCCTCACTTGGGCCTACGCGTCCTCGGCCACGTCCACGTCCTCTAGGCCTACCCCTACCCCTCAGCATGCTGTATTACCAGTGATTTCCCAGCCAGGAAATAAATTGGCGCAAGCCTGCAGGCCAAATATAATGTTTCCCTTTTTTTTTTAAAGGGAAAGCCCACTGACTATATTCAATCAGATAAGAAATGTGTTCCACAGAACTGCAGTGTTATATGAAGTGCAGCAGAGCGGTGATTTTTCCCAGGTAGGAAATAAATTGGCGCAAGCCTGCTGTTAAACGTAGCTGGCTGCGTATGATTTCTTTACGTTCTCCACCCACCACACACGTACCCAGAACGCTGAGGACTGTCAGAGGCAGGCCAAATAGAATGTTTCCCTTTTTTTTTTAAAGGGAAGGCCCACTGACTATATTCAATCAGATAAGATTAGAAATGTGTTCCACAGAACTGCAGTGTTATATGAAGTGCAGCAGAGCGGTGATTTTTCCCAGGCAGGAAATAAATTGGTGCAAGCCTGCTGTTAAACGTAGCTGGCTGCGTATGATTTCTTTACGTTCTCCACCCACCACACACGTACCCAGAACGCTGAGGACTGTCAGAGGCAGGCCAAATAGAATGTTTCCCTTTTTTTTTAAAGCAAAGGCCCACTGACTATATTCAATCAATAATATATGTCTTCTAGCCCTGCCTACACAATTCTGTCCCTGTAGTATTACTGCAGGGCGCAATGCTCTGCACAGCCGATTTTGAAAAAAAAAAAAATATGCAACACTGCTAACAGCAGCCTGCACAGTACTGCACACGGTTAAATGTGGCCCTAAGAAGGACCGTTGGGGTTCTTGAAGCCTACACTCACTCCTAACACTCTCCCTACAGCAGCTCCAACACAACAGCACTTTCCCTCAGCTAACTCACAACGCATCTGAGGCGAGCCGCGGGAGGGGCCGATTTTTATACTCGGGTGACATCTGATCTCGCCAGCCACTCACAGCAGGAGGGTGGTATAGGGCTTGAACGTCACAGGGGGAAGTTGTAATGCCTTCCCTGTCTTTCAATTGGCCAGAAAAGCGCGCTAACGTCTCAGAGATGAAAGTGAAAGTAACCCGAACACCGCGTGGTGCTCGTTAAGAGTAACGAGCATCCCGAACACCGTAATATTCGCCCGAGCATCAAGCTCGGACGAGTACGTTCGCTCATCTCTAGTCCTCAAACATTCTCTCAGTGCTTTATTCTGAATGATCACCTGTGCTACTGCCACAATGTGAGGAGCTGATTTGGAGAAATTGGATTTGCTTATGATCCAAAGGACTGGCGACTCTTTATCGACAGTTCTAGCAAAAGTTTAAAAGCAGTTCTGTTTCATAATGGCAATAAATATCCCTCTATCCCAATTGCTCACTCAGTGCATCTCAAAGAAGACTATAGAAATGTCCAAAGGTGAAAGCTGGGGTTTTGACTTTATTTTATTTTTTTTTAATCTTTTACTATTTTTTTTTTTACACTCTTTAACTTTTTATTTTTGGCTCACTATGGAACTTGAATGTCATCTTGTTTGATCATTTGTATAATGCACAGCAGTACTTAGATATTGTAGTGTATTATATTGCCTATGACATAGGCCACTATACATGACAGATCCAGAGGCCATCTTCAAGCTTCCAGGTGCCATAGCAACCTATTGGTACCCCGTGATCACATTGCGGGAGTCTAAGGGGTGACAAAGGGAGTCCCACCCCCCTCTGTCAGTCTTTTACATGCCTTGCAGTCACTTAGACACTTAAAGGGTTAACATCAAGGATCAGCAGTTTCACCAGTCTCTGCTGTTAGAGCAGGTACCAGACTGTCATCAGTCAGCCAGGCCCCTGCTCCTACCAGCAACAGGAGACCTGTGTTGGTATTGTGATGCAGGGCTGTAAAAAGGTGCATGCATTAGAATAAGGCCCCTTAATGACTGCCATAAAAAGGGATACAGGTGGTCATTAAGCGATTAGAGGTGTTTTCTACTAAAGTCATTTATTACCTGTAAACAGGACAGATGACAAAAGATTGATCACTACAGATTTGACTTTTTGGAATCCTGGGAATCAGAAGAACTTGGGTCTGAATGTCCCTTGCGAATGAAGTAGTGGTGTGCATTAGAGATGAGCGAGCACGCTCGGATAAGGCAGTTACTCTCTCTCTCCCCCTCGCCGCTCCCCCCGAGCCTGCTCGCACGAGAATGCAGTTACTCAAGAAGAGCGATCCTCACTCAAGTAAATGCCTTATCCGAGTGTGCTCGCTCATCTCTACTGTGCATGCATGACCAATGCTGCATTAACTTCTATGAAAATAGCCAAGCATATCACTTGACGATCTCTCTCTCTCCCCCGCCGCTCCCCCCGAGCCTGCTCGCATGAGAATGCAGTTACTCAAGAAGAGCGATGCTCGCTTGAGTAAATGCCTTATCCGAGTGTGCTCGCTCATCTCTACTGTGCATGCATGACCAATGCTGCATTAACTTCTATGAAAATAGCCAAGCATATCACTTGACAATCTCTTTCAGTCCCATAGAAGCAAATAGAAGGGTATTCGGACCGCAGCTTCATTCCTAAGGGGTATTTGGAGACCCAGTTCTTGTCATCCCTGTGGGTGCCAGCAGTTGGACCCCCAAACATTACTCATTTATCACCTCTCCTATGGAATGCTACCTTCTAAGAGGTGGCACACTAGAGGCACTATACCATCTCCTATTTGCATACTAAATGTCACCATAGGAGGATGCATAAGTCTCCTTACACTTACTATGTGTTTTCCATAACTAGACCCCTCCCGATCCAATACATTCCCCATTAATACAAGTTTTTGACCTTTAAAACTCAGCTTCCATCACATGGACTATATTTCAGACTATATTGCCATTTTTATAAAACATGAAGTTCAAGGGGACAAAACTGTTTCATACAATGGGTAATGTGTAAAGTGAAGTTTGATGCAAATTAATGGCTATCTATTGATTGTAAATGAATGCAGTCATTGAGTGGGGCAGTTAATCCCCAACTCTTAGCACACTGACACCATACATTCAGCTCCACAAACTAATTCTATCGCCTGCTTCAGCTTCCTGAAATTTATGGTTTCCAATTCGCCCGATTGTTGTTGGAAAGTCTCTTACTGTATTTACGACTTAATACTTGAACTGTGAAAAATGTGACAAGTAGTTTTATGGTACCGTCCTAATAAAATGTCCCTGACAGTAGCGCATTGTTGTGTTGCGGTATCTGCAGAACGAACGTGGCAAAAAGCCCGTATTCTCGGATAAAATCAGAAGATGCATTTGGAAGGGACTACAAGGATCTCTAAATACATGACTTGTGACAAAAGGGGATCGAATGTTTGCTTCATCATCAGATCGCTCTACAAAAAAATATTTTATTCTCTACCACTAACTTCAAGAACTTTTTTTCCTCCTCATTGTATGTACAGAGCCAGGTGTGTGACCGCTGCTTCTATATTTCACTGTTACTATAGGTACATTTCCAAAATATATTCTTGGAATAAAAGCTTCAATTGACTTTACGGCTCTGTAGGCTTAACGTGCTGCAGCTTAGAAATAAAAATGAATGCAGTTATATGGCAGTAAATTCATAAGTAGGGTACTGTCCAAATATGACTGACACATACAATATGACTAGCCAATTTTATTTTACTGCACCTTTATAAGCTGGTAGCCCACTAGAGCTCCCTTTGTCCCTGGTGAGGATAAACTTTCCAAGACTTTCCAAAATAAATATTTTTATTTGAGGAACAGATTAGCGATAGAAAGTAAAGTTAGCTGATTAGTTGGCTTTCAGCTCATAAGCTGACAGTGAAAAGAACATACGAGAGGACTAGTATGGAAATGACAAATAGTAATTAAGTGAAGCCCAATGTATTTGCTGATAGTTTATATTATGTATTCCAATCAATATCCTTTATATATATATATAAAATTTAACAGATTTAGCAAAGTTTAACTTTGTGACAACTTTCTGTGACAAGTTCATCTAACTTACGTCATTCAAAAAGCAAAGCACATTGTAAAGCTATTGAAAGGGTAAACTGTGCAGCATAGTAACATAGTAGGTAAGACCAAAAAAAGGCACATGCTCACCCAGTTCCAAATGTGACCCCACCATGTCCAATGTAGATCCAGAGGAAGGCAAAAGAACCCCAATGAGGTAGAAGCCAAATTTTCCCCATTTAAGGCCCAATGCACACATGCAGATTTTTGCTGCGGAATGGGTGGCGGGCACTTGGCCGCGGATTCCGCAGCAATGTCCGTCCATAGCATGCAATGTAAAATGATTCTTCCACGCATGCAAGCGGAAATCACTTGCGATTACCGCTCATGGAAGCAGAATTGCAGCATGCTCTATTTACGTGCAAGACTCACATGGACAGCTTCCATTGCAGTCAATGGAAGTGTCCAACCCGCGGGATTTCCGAAATATCAATTTTGAAATCCACGTGAATCCGTATCATCGCTGGCGCGTCAATGCGGCATTCTCTGCATGGCGCAACAGAGAGGAAAGATCCGGAGAGATACGTTGGAGGGTCAGCGCCTGGCACAGGGTCTGATTCTGAATGCAGAATCCGACCTGGCCATGTGCATTTGGCCTAAGGGAAATAAAATCCTTCCTGACTCCAATCTGGCAATCAGAATAATCCCTGACTCAAGAACCCTTCAGAAGTTATCAGTGATTATAACATATAACATTGTAACATCCCAAGATAGGCGTCTAGGCTCCTCATGAAAGGTTTGGGTGGATTTCTTTCATTACTGTGGCACAGAAAGTCATCATAACACGTTAAAAGTCAAATGAAGTTTTGCTGTATCTGTATATCTACACTCTATACAGATAGTGGTGACATCATAGCATGTATATTACACATGATGTTACTTAGTGGTAGGCAGACATATATATAAATGATTGGTGTTGCTAGGCTCTGTTTATTCTTCCTCTTCTTGGCCTGAGACTTGTCAGCTGTCAGTTAGCAATGGCAGAGAAATTAGCAAAGCCCAGGAAGCCGATTATTGTAATGATTGGAAACTGTAAGGGAACAGATGGTCAGGCTGTGTATTCCGTTCCACCGTCACCTGCATGTTCTCGGTGGGTAAGTGTTGAAAGCTCTGACACTTTATTTTTGTCTAAAGAAAAAGGAGTTGCTAAGCAGTTAGAAGAGTTCCATTATTTCACCATATGCATCGCTTTATGTGTGTCAAACTAATGTGGTAACGGAGCTTTATATAAGACGAGAGATGAGTGAACTTTTAAAAATTCAGTTTGACCAGTTCGCCAAATTTTAGCAAAAAGTTTGCTCCAGTCCAAATTAATGTGAACCGCACCGAAACTTCACTGATACCCATAAAACTAGTATGTAACACTGTCTGAGAGCCATAAAAGCCCTGTAAAACACTCTTAGGTCACTTAGGAGTGTGTATAAGTACTGTTGAGTTGTTTTTAAGGTAAAGTTAATGAAGAAAAGAGAAGAAAAAGAAGCAAAAAGAAGGAAAAAGGAGAACAAGGAAAAAGAAAAAAAATCCTTCTTTTCTTTTTCCTACTTTTTTCTTATTTTCTTCATTTCCTTTTTTTCTTATTTCTCCTCCTTTAAAGGGAAAAAGAAGAAAGGAAAAGAAGAAGAATTATTTCAGTGGATTTGGCGGAGACAAACTGCCTGAGGTTTGGGGTTTGCACCAAACCGAACTTTTAGCAAAATTCAACCAGAAATAGGGTTCAACACTATACAGGACAATGCATTATTTAGGCCTCATGTCCACGGGGAAAATCAGGCCCGCTACGGATTCTCCATGGAGAATCCGTAGCGGGTCCCTCCTGCCCTGCGGACATGAGTGCTTAAAATAAGAATTAACTTACCCGCAGCGGACCGGGTAGATCTTCTCTTCTTCACAGCAGGATCTTCTTTCTTTGGCCGGCGGGTGTGCTCGGCACGCCGGCTGCGTGCCACGCATGCGCCGTGCACATCCGCCGGGCCGAAGAAAGAAGATTCGGCCGTGAAGAAGAGAAGAACTGCCCGGTCCACTGTGGGTAAGTTATTCTTATTTTAGGCCTTCCGTGGATTCGGACAGCTTCTATAGGCTTCAATAGAAGCCTGCGGGAGCCGTCCCCACGGGAGACCCACATGAAAATGGAGCATGTCCATTTTTTTTCATGCTCCATTTTTTTTTTATTCCTTTTTTATTGATCATTCGCAGGTGTTTATCTACCTGCGGGTGATCCGCTGCGGATCTAAAATCCTATTTTGCCCGTGGACATGAGGCCTTAGGGGTAAGGGACTTGTTATTTGTATAGTGCCAACTTATTCCATAGTGCTTTTAGGTAATTTGTTTATTACCCCCCTTGCTGGGTACTCATTTTACCAACCTCAGAAGGATGAGTCAACCTTGAGCTGGCTACCTCAACCAGGCAGGGATTAAACTTGCAACCTTCAGGTCGTGAGCAAGAGCTCACTGCATACTGCTGCCTTAACACTCTGCGCCACGCAATAGAAGTCCATCTAAAGTACTTTGAAACACCTCATGCTTTTGTGTTACCATGGATTTCTTTCGTTACTTGTAATATTTACAATACCAATAAGGGTCCACAATTATATATTTAGCATAACTATGTATACATATATTTCTATAAACCTTTTTATGTATTTGGTCTTTGTAAGTACTGATATCACAAATAATCAAGTTTTCGCAATAATACTAATCCTTCGCAAACACAATGCATATAATACTGTGAATTTAAATGACTACATCGTGGCACTGTGGTGCCATCATATTGCTGATCGTTCAGACGCACACAGCAGTGCTGATTACACCATGTAAGTGGACCTGAACAAGTGCTGATTGAATTATGAAAAAGTCAATTGGTGCTCATTTCTGGTAGAAAATCTAGCAGTTTAAGAGGTTAGAATGAGCCGTGCGTTATACAGTGTGCCACAGGGACTTTACAAACACCTTGACCGGGCACAGATATGTAGTATTTGACTAGCTGCAGCATTTTCTGCATTAAATATTGTAGAAACCACAGGCTCTAATTTCCTTCTGATTTGTCACATTTTTGATTGGCACATGACAGATGGGCAGGGCTCAGCCAAAGGGTAGTGCTTAAAGGGAATAGGTCACCATCTTTTTGCAATCCTCACTGAGGGCAGCACAAGGTAGTGCCTGACATACTGATTGCAGTACGTCCGCTGCAGTCCAGTCAGCAGCTTTCTTCACTAGGCCATCCAGAACTTGGAAAGCTCTCTTGCTGAAACTTAGCCTTGTTCTGTATTTCTCCTGATCTAGTTCCTGCCTCTGTGTCCTGGCCATGCCCTGCTGCTAATTGGGATTCTATATAACAGCCTGGTATTGCCAGTCCCTCCTTGCGTGATCATTGTGCTTTACAGCACCATTTAGTCAAGCTCCACGTTACCTGCTTCTCCGCTATTCCTGCAAAGACTACTCAAAAATTTCTCCTGGCTTCCACCTGACTACGCTTTCCGCCTTATCCTTTTGAACCACAAATGTGACTACCCGATAACTCCTGACTATGGCTACTGCCTCATTTTACCTGACTATGCCTCCCGCCTCATCCTTTGTACTGCAAACTTGACTACCTGATAATGACTCCTGTCTTCCATCTGACTATGCTTTCTACCTCATCGATTGTACTGCAAATGTGACTACCCACTGATGATCTCTAGCTTCCTTCTGACTGCTCTCCGATCCCGCTTGGCTATTACACCTGTGGCTCCTATCTAGTGCCGGTAAGATGCTACGCCGACAGAACCAAGGGGTAAACAAAAGAGCAGGGCACTCTAAACACCTCTCACAGAACCCACCTTGAAGCACATTCGAGAACACAGAATGCAAAACAAACATAAACGCAGGGAACCAACCAGAACACAGGAAGCAGGCAACAGACAGGAGAACTGACCAAGCTTAGTTGATCAGAAACACTGAAATACAACCAGCCACTCCCAGCCAGGAAGAGCTGGGTTATATAGGGAGCGGGGAGAAACTGATTGGCTGACAAGACTGTCAATCACCAGCCACTACCTCAACCAACAGCTGCAGGACTAATTTACCTAACTAGACAGGAACAAAGATATTAACCCTTAGCTAGTCAGGATAAAATCCACAGTAGCAAATATGTGCTGGCGGTGACGTGATATCAACGAGCCACATCCTTCTTTCTTCTGTTGGGTGAATGTTCGGAGGGCTGCATACACAAGCAAGAGTTGCCCAGTCCAGCTGAAATTTGGGACTTAGTACAACTATAGTTTAATGTGTATGGGAACTTAAATTACTTGCAACATATTGCAGAGCAGAAGACCGTGTAGAACCTGTGTGGGGTATGAGGTCAGAGCTAAGGAAGCCAAATCGTTGATGCAGTTCTAGTTTTGAATGGATTAAAAGGGGGAATTTGCATGGCAGATTTGCTGCGAACATTTCTACGATTGATTAAATCCCCCTCATACATCTGAATGGGTAAATTTCTGTGAGCTCCAATCAAATGAATAGGACCATTGCAGAATTTCTGCCGTGTGTTCATTCATCCTTTTCTAAGACAAACTAATTAAAGATCTTACAAGAAAAATAAATCAATGCAGCTACAAATTTGCTCAAAATATTGTGCACATTGTATCTGGATGCAGTACTCTAAAGGGATGATCAGAAGCATAAATTGTTAGGTTTTTTCCAAAGGCTTGTCTCAATGGCATCGGTCTTTGCAGATACACTATAGAAATTGTCTCACTGTTATAAAAATATTTGTTCAGGAGTATGATTCAGAGAGGTAAATTGAGATCTTGAGGTTCAATTACTGACAGAGTAAAATGAGCCTACAGAGAATTTAGATTCTTAATGCTGAATGACTGGTGTTTCCAGCCACAGCACATTTTTGTAATCATTCTGTAATAGTCATTGCACATATGTATACTGACGTGGAAGTAAAAGTCTGATTCAATGAAGAACACAGCAAATTACCTCACATACAGGCGCTGCCATATGTTGCTTCAAGGGGATGCATGTCAAGGGGGCCTACAGCAGTAGAACCTAAGACCACTTATTTAGAAACTTCAGAAATACTTCCACCAGAGACATAATGAACTGAGTGAATGTGATTTAAATGGGTTGTCCGGTTAATGGACAACATGCCTCCTTTGGAGCCCCATGTGCCACTACAACCCAACACTGCAACCCTACTATGTTCCTGGCATTTGTTGAGACAGATGATGTCACCGGAAGGCAGGTGGCTGCAGCGTCACTCCTCGTACTCCTGGCATTAGTCCTCTGATCTTGAGCACCATGATGTCCAAGAGTTTCGGAACGTGACACTGCACCCTCTTGTTGATTTCAGGGGTCACCTAACCTCTGGTGACATCAGCATCAAGAAACACCGGGGTCATGGCTGGGCTGCAGCACTGGATCGCAAGTGCAGGGAACAGATAAGTACTACTTATCTTTGTATTTTAGTACAGGGGTACTAAATGGGGCATATTGTCCGATAACTAGATGACACCTTTAACATCCCAACAGACCTCTCTATTTCCTACCAGCTCTTATCTCTATGATCAGTGCAGGACTGAAGGAGGACCATCAGCTACAGACAGGCCTATTGTTTTAAAGAATTTGTCTAGTTGTAAACTACTGTTCACTTAGCCTTAGGATAGATCATCAACAGTAGATTGGTGGTGTCCACTACCCAGGTCCCTTACTGATCATATGCTCACATGTGCACTGAACTGGCTTCAGTAGGAAGCAGAAAGCTCTGATCTCACATCATTGGTTAAACTTTATGTTACAGGCATTGAAGTTAATGGGAATTATGCCTGTAATACCAAGCCAAGCTACTGCAGTGAGGACAGAGCTTTCTGTTTACTGCTAAATTCAGATCAGTGCAGAAGTGCATCAGCCCGGTGAAGATCGGCACAACAGGCTTCCTGAATGATGGACCCCTGTTTATTTACTGTTTATGGGGAAAGGCCATCAGTAGTTTACAACTGGGCAAGTCCTTTGAGTTTGCTGTCTCTACAAATCAATGATGGGGGCAGGGAGGCAAGCTACCCACAGCATATAAGATATAAGTGATTAACCTAGAACATTAAAGATGTTTCCATTCACTAGCAACCTATTCTAGAATACCAGGAATGTTATCATTAACCCAATGATTCCTAAAATGTTTACCATGGGGTAATAAGCCCTACAAATGTGTCCACTCTTAGGAATCCCTTATTTACACTCCTACCTCAAAGAGTCTTCATCTAGGAAATGAGTAAAACATTTTATTCTCTCATTCCCGATTAGTTTGCTTGCCCCCTTTCCCAGGATGATTCAGGCATTCAGAGACATTCTAGCTAAACTGGTAGTACATCCATTATAATTTACATATATGTGCTGTAACAGAAGGAGAGGCAGATATTGTGGAGACTGCAGACGCTGTGCCTGCAAATCTGTCAGTCTGTGAGTGTAGGGAGTAGCCTGTGAAGATAGCCCCTTCCCCATATCCTAGAATCCCAGTAACTACCGAAGCTCAATACCTAGCCCCAGATAGTGGATTGCAGAGGGTCTGGAATGGAAATGTAACGTCTTACCGGTGCTGGATAGGAGCAATGGGTGTAGTGGCTGTGTGGGACCGGAGAGTAGTCAGGAAGAAGATGGAGGTCGTCAGCAGGTAGTCACAGTTGCAGTACAATGGATGAGGCGGAAAGCATAGTCAGATGGAAGCCAGGAGTCGTTATCGGGTAGCCTTGCAGAAATAGCGGAGAGCAGGTAACGTGGAGCTTAAGCAAATAGTGCTGTGAATAATCATGTAAGGAGGGAGTGGCAGGGTCGGGCTTTCATAGAGAGTTGCAATTAGTGGTAGGATGGGGCCAAGACAGAGAGGCTGGAACTAGATCATAAGGAATATAGAATAAGGCTATGTTTCAGCATGCTTATTGCCCTCAGACACACAAAAAGGAACTTATCCCTGTAATGTAAGGATCTGCAAGACCCGCTCACGTGCATGGACCGCGGATATGATACGGATCCCCAACACACATTAGGACTATAAGATCCCCGGGACATTCACATGTTCCACATTCAATGTTGTGTACCTGATCCTGTACAGTAAATGTCTTCTTGGGGGGCTTTATATTGGGAAAACAGGATAAAAACTGAGAGCCAGGATGAGATGTCATCGCCACTCAGTTGGAGAGGAAAAGTTGGAATTACCAGTGGCAAAACATTTTTGTGGTCAGGGACACAGCATAGAGCAGATGAGAGTTATTATACTGAAGGGCAACTTCAAATCACAGCGTCACAGAAGAATTTGAGAGTATAAGTTTATGGCCATGCTTGATGCCCTCAAGAATGGAAAGAACCTCAGCCTGGGCTTCTTGCATAAGTAGAGAATTTGAAAGGTCTGAAGGATGTCAAGATGGGTGTCCTCTTCCCAATCATTGTTTGTTTTTTGCTTTTCTCATAAAATTTCAGAAATTAATTGTAAGAATGTTGCCATCCAATAGGTGTAGCTGCAGAACTAGTGTTTCCATCTCCTTCCATGTGCAGTTCAAGTAGAGATAACAGACATCATAAAAGTGTCCCATTCCTCAGCTCAGTGGACTGATTAAGCATCTATCTCTTTGGTCAGATTGGTGTTATTTTAAGTCTCAACTTTCTCTGTGTGAACATTTATTTAGATCAAGAGGGGTGTCCCCCCTCCCCTCTGCATTTGTATGGTTACATATAAACCAGTTACACTTTAGCCTGATAAAGGGTCGATAAGAAAGAACCCGAAGGCTTGCTGTAACATCATGTATTTTTATTAGTCATTAAAAGGTATCATATCTACAAGATTACCTGGTTTCCTTTACTGAGAACAATCCCACTTTACTCTACTGGTTAACATGGTACCAAACCTTTTTTTCATATTTCCTGTGCGTAACATGCGTTAAATGGAGGCAATGAAAGTATATGGACTTTCATCCATCTATTCACACCTGCATTGGAGCTGCGAGAGGGCATCCGTATAAAATGCAGGAGAAATAAATTGCAGCATGCTTTATTTCTCTGCTTTTCATACGGAGCCCTAGAAGGGTTGCATATTAAAATGCTGCCTCTTTGCAATGCCTGTGAGGAGACAGTGTTTAATACGCAGTCCCGTTCTTCACAGAGAGGGGGATTTGAAAAAAAAAATCACACAGCAAATGTCCATGACGTCATAATCCCGGGCATGCGCAGTGCCTATTGCAGCCAATACGTCATCTCAGACGGCTCTTTGCCGGCAGAACGTAGGGGCTGCGATGAGTACAACGCTGTGAGACTCGTTGATGTTTTTTCTGCTGTGGTACCCATTTGCAATATATGTTTGTATGAATTTCAATAAAGATTTAATCTTCTAGATGCATTGCATCTTTGTAGGATATATCAATGTGTTTTATGGTGGAACATGATATGTGGCGATGGTGCAGATATATTATAGTAGTACAGGTGTACTATATTTTATGCACATTGTACAGTTACTATTATTAGTTGATGATTAGATGAGTATAAGTTGTCTGAAAAGTTAGTGTCCCTTTAAGTCTTACTCCAATGACATACCAGCATATTTAGACTGCATTTTTGCATCCAAAATGTGTGTCCTGGCCTGACCACGGCTCTTCTGTTGCTCTAAGTTTGGCTCAGGAGACCCACAGTCAGGCAGAGGGACATGATTGTACCAGAGCTGTAACTTGAAGCTGCTGGGCCCCAGTGCAAAATCTGGAACTGGGCTCCCAACCATAACAGTTCAGTGACAGTATTGGTTCGCAATATGGGGAGGAGAGACTTTAGAGGCCCCTAGGGGCTTCTAGGCCCAGGTGTGACTGCACCCTCTGCACTCCCTATACGTATGCCCCTTGTTGCACTACAGACACAAAAACATAGCTGAATTGTGCTAGCTTGTCACCCGTCTTAAAAGGGCTATATAAATTCACTAAGACAAAAACAGCTACCTTTTGTGTAAAATGAATAAAAGAACTAGCAATTACCTCTTGTTCCTCCCAGTGCCTAAGCTTCAATAGTCCCTCTCTGGCCTATGTACAAGCGGGCAGTAGTGACATTTCGTACTACCGTGACCGCTGTGGACAATCAGTAGGCATAGCAATCACATGCCATACTCATGGAATCATGGCTTCTACCACCAGTAGTATGGCACATGATTGCTGTGACCCCCTGATTGGTTGTAGTGATCACATCCTGCTTACCTGTAAACAAAGACCAGGAGGACCGCTCACTGGTGCTTCAGTGCTACACCACTGGGAATATTACAGGTAAGTACTTTTTTTTCCCCTTTTTTTTTCAAGTGGCAGTTTTTTGTAAGTTTGGATAGCCCTTTAAGTTAACCATAATCCAGGGTTATTATATATAAACCCATAAGATTAATATACAAATTGTGATTTCTCTGTAAATGTCTAAATGTCATAATACCCATGAGAGATGGAAGACTGAAACCTGATTATTACGGCACTGCCATAGGACTGTGATTGTGATACACAGTTGTCTTCCCGATCTAATGACAGAGATCAGAGAAACCACTGATGTCCATCATTTAAACCTTTTTATACCACAATTGAAGCAGATTTCAGTAAATAAGAAAAAAGCAAAGTGGTAAAACCTGCTTTGATTGTGTCACAGGTATGTCCCGTAACACAATCTATACCCATTCCATATTTTGGCAGTCATGGGTCCATTGAAGGACCGCACAGTAGAGTTGCCTGTTTATTGTTTAGGCATACTTAGGTATTTGGTGTAACTTTTATGGCATAGGAAAGTTGTAAATTATGGCACATACCATTATTTGGGCTATAATTTGTGCCTTTTTCACACCTCTGGCCATTTTTCAAAAGTATCGAGAAAAATGTGTGAGATTTAGCGTAGTGGGTAGGACCTTCTGTGGACCAATAGATTTACATTACTATCACTTCCTCCAGAAATTGCTGCAAATCATAGAGCAAATCTATTCGTACTCAAAGCAAAGATTTCAATTCCTGGCATAAGGATGGCCAAAGATGCATCACATTTATTGAGAAGTATGCATGTCTTAATAAATTTGGCACATTTTACTCCAATGAAGTAAGAAGTAAGACTGGTGTTTGATGTTGCAGTCATAATAAATCTCCACCCGTGTGCTGTTTGTCTTTGGCTTTCCGGATCCTCTACAGGGAATTAAAGGGAATCTTTTTTGTAGTCCTCACTAAGACCACCATAATAAGATAGTTGCAGGCACACTAATTGCAGTGATATGTTTGCTGTGTGCATCTGTGCAGTAGTTCGGGAGAAACTTGCATTTTATTAGTAGCAGCCACATAGAGAAATATTCCTGCATATTCATGACCCACTCTAACCTTCAGTCAATGATTGGCAGCTCTCTCCATGCTCAGTAATGGACAGACGGCAGTCAATCAGTGGCTGGAGGCCAAGGTGGGTGTAGCTAACCTGCAGCTCAGGAATATCAAGGACTCTTCCTATAGTCCTCTATGCATGTGCAGTTACTGATGGAATGTAAGTTTCTTTAAAACTGCTGCACAGATCCACACAGCAGACATATCGCTATAATCAGTGTCAGGGAGAGAAGAGGGAACCCTGACCGATCCCTCCTCTGTCGCCGATTTGTAAGGGATCAACCAAGAGTGCTATCGCCGGTATGACCGCTAGTCATGGTAGAGCCTCGATCAATCACTCTAGAGAGATTACAAGCGCAGAGTCATTAAATACAGGTAGATTTGTACACAGCTTTCCAAGCCTTCTGCATGCATGCAGAACAAAAGCTCAATCACATGACCCAGTTTAATGTCTCCAGTACTCTGGAATAGCCACAAACACACTCACTGCCACCACCAACTTCTATCACAGAGAAGCTGGAACCCGTACTACGAATTATGAACACAATTTTCTGAGTTATGGTTCATTTTAAAACAGACAAGGTTTGACTAATAAATTGCAGATTAAGTCTAAAAAATACTAGTAGTGATAAAAATATGTGTAAGTATACAAAAATATACAGAAAAAGATGTTACAATGGAGGTAATGTTTACAGGCATACACAATAGACAGTATTTTAAAATAAAGCAAGGAGAAAATAAAGAAAGATACCATATTCGGGAGATTCGGACCAAGGTTCTGTTCATGCAAATAGGACAGCCGTACGCCATAATGTACCTCCAAGGTCTGACAACTGGGTCTGTGTGAGCCCCTGGTTCTTAAAGGTTTCCCCAAAACACACCTCCCCCACCCTCTCTAAGGTCATTCAGGGAGCAGTGTAGGTAGAGGTGTAGTTACCTGGAAAAACCACAATTCCCCATTTTGGCCAGATCTCCGCCAGAGATTCTCTGATCAGAAATATATGCCTGACATATTTCTGGTCATGATTTCAGCTATTTAGCCATATCAAGCATGGCAAGTAAATTATAACCAGGTACGTGGATACACCATTTGGGGGTGTTCTTGGGCCCATACCTTAATGTATGTAGATGCATTTTAATTGGCTAGCCCGTTTGATTCCGAAAATATAATTCATATCAGGCTAGGACTTTCACACAACCAGTCATCCTTGTTAAAAGATTTTCTTTTGATGTCAATCTTGGAGCCAGGATGTCTCTGAGAACCATCTGAGGTGTCACACCTCACTGGCAGGGGGTAATTAACATCCCCCTGTCACTGTCCTAACTTTATTGCCATCTGAACAAAAAAGTCCCTAAGGCCACATGGTCATCAAAGACCTGGCATTTGTGAGGGAGGTAGGACATAAGGGTTGAGGATGTAGTTCAGCTTTCCTAGTATCCTGATGGGCAGCTGGTTGATCCTGCATCAATCCTTATACCACAATCAGCGTTACTGTCACTATGTTATGCTGCCTTTAGAGAGGGGTACGGTGACAGAGTCTCTTTAATCTGTCCAGGTGGTAACATGTATACAGCCTCTTTTTGTTGTGTCACAAGTCCTACAGCTCTATTTTGGTTGCCGACTAGAATTCTTTATGCCACAGCACTGATATTTTCCCAACTAACCTCATCACGTTGTAAACAACCTCTGATTATAAAACATCTGTATACCTTATATATGTGCTTTAGTAAGTTTCCTCAGGAGGTTGGGTGTAGAGGAACGAAGAACACCTGGCTAATCCTAATCCTATTTAGAAAGCGATTCTTTCCACATGTTCTGAGTGTGCTATATATTGTATAACTAGAATTAGTGCACCTAGAACGAAATCCTTTCACCCATTCTATGATTCATTTGCATTGCTACTAAATTTATAGCAGCCTATAGATAAACATCTCTAAATGTAGTTTTCTTGAAAATGATAAATATCTCATGTAGAAGTGAAAAGGGATTTCAGTTCACTCTGAATTCACTGTTTTACACTAAGCATTTGAAGCATTTGGCATAATAACCTACTAATCCACACATTCCATAAAGCAGTATTTTCTACATGTCAACTCATAGATAATCCTCACCCCATCCCCCCAAAAAGTCAATATCTCCTATTTTAGAAGAGTATGTACAGTTAAAGGGGTATTCCCATCTCAACCTTTCATGGCTGAGATAATGAAAATCCATGTCTCTCTACTGGTCCTCCCTGGCTGGGGATTACAAAAAAAACTTAGGTGACTGTGTCATGCTATTTCCATAACTCCATCGATGTCAAAGGGATCTACGATAACAGAGCAGCACAGGGAGATACTCAAACTGTGGAGTAAAGATGAGTGAGCTTTTTAAAAGTACGGTTTGGACAGTTCACTGAATTTCATTAAAAAGTTTGATTCAGCCCGAATTAGTTTGAATCAAAATTATTTCTGGCACCACTAGGAGATGCTCACTGCATACTGATTGATTATTGTAAATAATTACTATTATGTTAAATTGGAATAGTGGAAGTCTTGTTGCAAAGTCATAGATGCAAGTACACAGAATTGTAACATTTAACTTTATAACTGCATGCAACTTTTTTTTTTAGAACTCTGTTTTGTGCCATTGTTAGGGCTGGTATGAACAGGTTCAGGATTGGTAGGCGGTAAGTCTAGTGGGGCCGCACAACGGATTGGGAACAGAGGCCTAAGTTGTACGTCCATTTTGTCCTTGGGACTGTTCCGGTTGTTCTCTGTCTGGCGTTCAACCTGGCAGCACTGGTGCAGTGGGAAGGGATTAGTGAACAAGTCCTTGGTTACATAGTACATTAGGCTGAATGAAGACAATTTCCATCTAGTTCAGCCTGTTTCAACCCCCTTCCTTGTTGATCCGGAGAAAGGCAAAAAAAACCCCACAAGCTAGATGCCAATTTAGCTCTTTTGAAGGGATAAATTCCATCCCGACTCCATACTGGCAGTCAGAATAATCCCTGGATCAACGTTTGAGGTGCTACCTGACTCCAAGACCCGGATCAACAACCCCGCTGGTCACCTAATGTCTATATCCTGTAATATCAATAACGCTCAAAAAAGACATATAGTCCCTTGTTAAACTCCTCTATCGATTTTGCCATCACCACGTCCTCAGGCTGAGAGTTCCACAGTCTCACTGCTCTTACAGTAAAGAACCCTTTTCTGTGTTGGTAATGAAACCTGCTTTCTTCTAGACATAGCGGATGCCCTCTTGTTACCGTCACAGTCCTGGGTATAAACAGATCATGGGAGAGATCCTTGTATAGTCCTCTAATGTATTTATACATAGTTATTTGGTCGCCCCTTAACCGTCTTTTTTTCAGGATGAATAATCCCAATTTTGATAGCCTCTGTGGGTTTTCCCTAGCAGTACCCCATTCATTGTATATTGGTGACATTCATTTCTCCTGCCCATATGCATAACCTTACATTTATCAATATTGAACTTCATTTGCCATTTTTCATCCCAAGCTCCCAACTTATTAGGTCAATTTGTAGCCGCACATTGTCCTCCATTGTATTAATTATCTTGTATAATTTTGTATTGTCTACAAATATTGATATTTTCCTGTGTATTCCTTCTATCAGGTTATTAATAAATATATTGAACAGAATGGGGCCTAATACTGAACCCTGTGGCCCCCCACTCCCAACGGTGGCCAATCAGAGCACGAACCATTTATTACCACCGTCTGCCTTCTATCTCCGAGCCAGTTCTTTACCCAGATACACATGTTTTCGCCCAGACTTAGATGTCTCATTTTATATATCAGCTAATTATGTGGCACAGTGTCAAATGCTTTAGAAAATCCAGATATACAAGATCAATAGACTCTCCCAAGTCCAGACTAGAACTTACTTCATTGTAGTAGCTGATCAAATTGGTCTGGCATGATGGACCCCTCATGTACTTATGCTGATGAGGAGTTATACCATTGTTTGACTTGAGGTATTCTAGGATGGCATCTCTCAGAAAGCCCTCAAATATTTTTCCAATTATTGAAGTAAGACTTACCGGCCTGTAGTTACTAGGTTCTTTTTTAAACTCCTTTTTGCATATTAGGACCATAATGGCAATGTGCCAATCTAGTGGTACAACCCTGGTCTCAATGGTGTCCCTAAATATAAGAAATAGCAGTTTATCTATCACTTCACTTAGATCCCTTAGAACCCTTGGGTGTATTCTATCTGGGCCCGGCGATTTGTCGATTTTAATCCTTTTTAACTGGCTCTGCACTTCCTCCTGTGTTAGACATGCAATACTTAGCGGAGGTTTGTTTTATTCCCCTGCATCTCATGAGACATTTTGTTTTTCACTTGAGGAAAAACTATTTAATAGATTTGCCTTCCCCTAATCATCTTTGATGATTTTTCCTGCATTATTTGTTAAAGGGCCAGTACTTTTAGTGTAAATTCTTTTACTGTTTATATAATTGTAGAGTAGTTTGGGGTTGTCTTTGCTCTTTTTGCAATCAATCTCTCTGCTTCCTCCTTGATAGTTTTGATCTTATCCTTACATAATTTGTTTTTTCCTGTATGTTTTTAGCGCTTCTTCACTGCCTTCTTGTTTTAATAATTTAAATGCATTCTTTTTTTGCATTTATTGTCCCCCTTACAGTCTTGTTTAGCCACATTGGTTTCCTCTTACTTGTAGTTGTTTTTTTAAAGGGTATGAACTGCTCACATGAGGTATTAAGGATGTTTTTAAACTTATCTCATTTGTTATCTGTACTGTTTAATTATATTGTGTTCATTATTTCCCAAGTGTCCCTGCACCTGCACCCCCATTATTTGGTCCAGTTTGTTAGTTAATACTAAGTGCAGAGAGGCTCTCCTGCTAGTGGGCTCCTGCACAAGTAGGAAAAGGTAGTTATCTTTAATTATTCTCAAAAACGTATAGCCCTTATGAGGTTTACAGGTTTTTTCTGTAAAAACAGTTCCTTCTGTTGTTTTTGGTGGCCTATAAAAAACCTCTATCAGGTTTTTGTTATTCTCTGCTCCCTGTATGCCTACCCACAGAGATTCCACATGTTCATCTCCTACACCTATATCTTCTCATAGCTTCGGCATTAAGTAGGATTTAACATACAGACACACCCCTTCCCCTTTCTGGTTCCCCTGGTCTCTCCTGATCAAACCATGTTTCCATTATTCCTACTATATCTTCAGACATTCTTGCTTCAAGCTCACCCACTTTACTGATCAGTCATCTATGCATTCGTTGCCATATAATTTTTACGGTGGTTGTTATTCTTTATTTTCATTGTTCTGCCCCTGGTCCTATTAGCTGTTCTGTGGTATGGCCCTTCTAAGAAATCCCAGCTCTCTATTATGCCTGCAACATATGGAGCTTTATTTAAACAATAGCACAGCTTCTGGATCACCCGGTGTTTAGGGGAATTAAATGTCTGCAAAGTCGGTAAAGTTTCCCTGGTCCCTCTCGTTCGTGAGCCATGTTTTCTACAGCATACAGGTCAAGCCTCACTTCACTAAATACAGCTCCAGTAGTACACTTATATCTTAATTCCTAGCTTCACAGCTTCCCTGCTGTGTCTTGAGCTTAAGGCCCATTTACATGGGACGAGTTGGCGGGGAAATGATACCCAGTAGCTTGTCTCAGTGATGCTCACTTCTGCGTTATTACACAGGAGTGAGTATTGTTAGCATCGCTGACAGCGCTGCATAAATGGAGGCGGAATGGGCCAGAGAGCGTTCTCTCCTTGCCTGCCTCATTCACAGTAAACAGAAGTGACCAACTACTATTTCCACTGAATGGCTCATCATTCAGTTTTCTGCATGCAGAGACTGAATGACTGAACAATAGAGATATTGCTCGGATAATGCAGTTACACGAGCGAGCATCGCTCTTCTCGAGTAACTGCATTCTCATCTGAGCAGGATCAGGGGGGTGGCAGGGGGCGGCAGGGGTGATCGTAGGGGAGCGGGGAGGAGAGTGAGAGAGATCTCTCTCCCCTCCGCTAACCCCCGCCACCCCCCACTCACAACCCAGGCCCCCCCCCCCCACCTTCCCCCGAGCCTGCTCGGATGAGAATGCAGTTACTCGAGAAGAGCGATGCTCGCTCGAGTAACTGCATTGTCCGAGCGTGCTCACTCATTTCTACTGAACAATTGTCTTTCAGTCGTTCAGTCATTGCATGCATTTACACAGGACAATTATCATTCAAATTACCGTGGGAAAGTGGAAATTTGAGCGATTCTGAGCAAAAATCATTTCGTGTAAAAGGGCCATTAGATCATGTGGCCTCACTTTTTATTTCTCTTGCTCTAAACGCTATTTATCTCCTCTATTTATGTCCTCTGGTTTCTAGGCAACCAGGGACCACCGCATAGCGCAAGGCAGCAAACACTCTTCTCACCAGACACCGAGAGCAAATAGCTTGAATGTAAAACAGTGCCATCATCATTAGCAACTTTGTCATACCCCTATACTCCCTCCCTGTGTTATTCCTCCTGGGAATGTATAAATTAATAGGTAACTGTACACTACCATTTTAGCAGTTTTCATTTGCTTCTAGCATTTTGGCTGATCCGAATAGTCTACTCAACTACACTACTCTGTCCAGCCAAAATGCTGTCAATGAACACCTACTACTAATAGCAGTCTATGGAGCTTCCGGGGTTATGTTTTCAGAATCCAAATGGAACACTGGGATATAACTCCTGAACGGGGTTCAAGATGCCATATGACTATAGCCTAACAGCTAACCGTATAGGTAAAAGATAATTATATTATCAGTTTTACTAATTGCAGCCTACGGAGCTGTCAAGGGTTCAGTCTAGATGCCATTTTTAGCCATCGTGATGAAGCCCTGGAATGGAAGCTCAGAATGTGTGTGAAATTACCATGTTAATGTAGCCTTAGCCTCTACAAGGACCAAGTATTAAATTCATACTGGAGCCATAATAGCTAAGATAGATTTATTTTCTAATGGAGCCCAACAAATCCTGATGAATATCATTGATGTCCAAAAAGGTCTATCATGTTTCCACAGAGGTTCTGCTTTTTTTATTGGCAAGACTAATGCTGCATTACCGAACAATGGTTTAGTGGACAGCTGTTGAAGCGGTTCTGGGATCGCTTCCTTTCTGAATAATCCGGTAGATGGAGATATTCAATTTGAGATAAGTCACATAGGAGACTCTCATCAGATTAGGAAATCTCTACAGCACTTGGCGTGGTTTGGGTCCTGAGGAGAGGACATGGGTACCGGCTGCAGGTATCCATGCGGATCATCTTGTAAAACATTTTCATAGACTAAATCCGAATCGACCTAGTCCTAAGTGTCCTGGGGCCCCTTCCTAAAGGGGAGGTACTGTTGCGGCGGTTCTGGGATCACTTTCTTTCTCAATAATCTGGTACAGGTTTTGTATGTGTTTCTCTGTCTTTCCCTGGCTTTGGGTGAAATCAGAGCTTAAAGCTGGATGATCTTTTTGCCTGAGTCTTCTCAAAGTTAAGTACAGTGGTTACTATCTTTTCATCTAGCTTGCTGTGGTTTTCTCCTATCCCACATAGGGTCGGCTAACGGCCAAGTTACGTGGCCAGGTTCGCCCTTCTCAGGGCAGGTTACCTGCATATAGGCAGGTCCCTTTCCTCAGTTAGGTTATTTAGGTACAGTGTTGCAGTTGTTTGTATTGTTTACCACTGTTTGGTGTACATTTGTGTGAGTATTTCAGAGGACAGATCCAGTGCGTCCCGTTTGGACATGACAACAGCATTGTAGCCTTGCAACACTAAGGTCCTGGGTTCACATCTGAACATGGACAATATCTGTATGGTGTTTCTATGTTCTCCCTGTGTTTGCATGGTGCTCCAATTTCTACCAACACTCCAAAAAAACATATAATAGGTAGATTTAGATTGTGAGCCCCAATGGGGATAGAAACCAATGTAAGTGATAACAGTCTTTGTACAGTACTACAGAATATGTACGCAAATACTAAAATAAATGCTACACTAATCTTGCCATAAAAAAATTATTCTGTTTAGTTGTTTGGAGGCAGAAAAGTTCATTAGAAAGCGGCCTCTGGTGACTGTTTATTGCTAGTGGTGTGAGTGTGTTAGAAGCATATAACCCTCGCTTACTGATTTATAGTAATGCTGAATGGTTAATCCTACATCTGTTTTCTATAACCTTGTTTATTTCTTTGCAGTAGCAATGTAGACGTCTGTATTCCCTCTATGCACATGCTCCCCCCCCCCCCCTTTAATTATCTAGTTAGATCCGACCATGTGTTCTGAAGGTGACGGTGTATACAAGCGGGATATATTTAGAAGTGACATCATTACTTTATTAAGAGTGTAACTTAATCCTGTGACCCACAAAGAACAGAGAGCTTCATTTATTAAGGGAACATACCTCAGCCTTCTTGTTTCAGGTTGAAGTATTACATGAGCCAGGTGTTGTCATTAAAAGAAACCCGCATTTACCTTACAATGACACTTAACTTTCATTGTATACTTTAAATATAGAAAGCTCATTTAATACCAAGACACAAAATCCTGCAGTAATGGATGGAAATTTGACAGCGCCGTAACAATCTTTATGTGTAGTAACTAAGTGCAGTCGTTCCCCTATAAGCTCATGTGTTTATGTTTTAGATTTCATTCATGAGCAAGATGCTCACCATCAGGGGCGTAACTATAGAGGATGCAGGGGATGCGGTTGCACCCGGGCCCAGGAGCCTTAGGGGGCCCATAAGGCCTCTCTTCTCCATATAGGGAACCCAGTACTATGAGTAAAGCATTATAGTTGGGGGCCCTGTTACAAGTTTTGCATCGGGGCCCGGGAGCTTCAAGTTACGCCTCTGCTCACCATGTTGTTTTATTGTAATGTTTTTATTTAATGATTCAGTCAGCCAATTAGATGAGTGGGATCAGATGACAGGGAAACATGGTCATGTCGGAGGTCCTATGTGTGTCTCCCTATAAGGCCTCCTTCCCACGGACGGATTTCCGCCGCGTAATTCGCGGCGAAAATACGCCGCTTTGCCCGCAGCTATTATGTTCTATTGAACCTAATAGCTCAGGGCTCACGGTGCGGAATTCCGCACCGTGAAATCACCCGACTTCACCCGCGGCATGCTCTTTTGCCATGGGTGTACGTGTGGACGGCTTCCATTGCAGTCAATGCTGTAGCACAGCGGAAGATAGCGTGAAAACGCTTCCCCACCTACCACCGTCGTGTCATATGACACGGCCGGCCACAGAATGTGATGCGGTGGGCGTGTCATGTGACATGGCCGGCGTGTCACATGACGCGGCAGCGGTGGGCGGGGAAGCGTCATGCGGGAGCGAGGACGCCGGATCCGCAGGTAAGTTTGGGGTCTCCTGGGGGGCTCCTGATGGGCTCCACCGCGGAATTCCGCGGCGGAGCCCGTCACGGCCGTGTGCAGCCGGCCTAAGAGTCAAGGTGGCGCAAGTTGTAGCAGAGAAAAGTGTGTCTAGAGCCTCGTGTGGCGCAGAGTGTTAAGGCAGCAGTAATGCAGTCTTAAGCTTATGCTCATGACCTGAAGGTTATATGTTTAATCCCCGTGTGGTTCAGGTAGTTGATTCAGCCTTCCATCCTTCTGAGTACTGAGTAACCACTGCCAAATTTCGTCATAATAATAGTCTTTATTTGTATAACGCCAACTTATTCTGCGGCGCATTTTGAATGCAGGCGGTACAACAGTTACATGTAGGGATCAAATTCATTGGAAACAACAGTTACATATAATATTTAGAGTGGGGGGAGCAAGCACCAACAAACTTACATACAGCAAGGAAGGGGTTGTGCAGGAGATACAGGGAAGGGCGGTATAGATGGTAGGCACATGGGACAGTGTGGGGTGTCGTAGGTAGACAATAGTCCAGGCATGTGGCTGGAGGGGGATGTGTTTAGGGCATTTAGTATGCTGCTTTGAAGAAATGTGTTTTTAAAGGCGCGTCTGAAGTTCTGTGTATCGGGGATTGTTCAGATATTTTGTAGTAGTGCATTCCAGAGGAGAGGTGCAGCTCTGGAGGTGGGCATGAGAGGTTTGTATTAGAGGGGCATTTAGTCTGAGTGTGTTAGAGTAATGGAGTGCATGGGCTGGGTATGTATGGACAGTGGAGAAGCGATGTACGGTGGAGCCGTACCTTGGACAGCATTGTTGGTGAGGAGTTTGAATTGAGTGGAAGCTGGATGGAAGGGTTCTCCTTTGATGGTACCTGGTACCAGCTAGATTTCAATTGTTTTACAAAAATGCTGATAAAGCGAATTTGTAATTAGTTTTAGATACATATTTATTATAACCCTGATCTAGCTTCTATATTGCGTATATTAATTTTGTTTCCATACGCCTCCAAAAATGCAATAAGAAGTGTATTGAAAGTCAAAAAGGGGTTGGCTTTGTGTGACAACCTTCTTTTTTTTTAATTATCTGTCTGTGTTGCTTTAAATTTAAAAAATACCTTAGCACTTCTTCACATAATATTTTCCTCTCCTTTCATCCTATTTTGTTTCATATTACATTTTAAACTGGGAAACATAATTTAAAATTAGGGCGGGCAGCATGAAGCTGTTGACAGGTTCCCTTTAATAGCCATGCTGAAAAGTTCAGTAATTTTAGTTGTCTAAATCACAATATAATTTGCATAATAATTGGTAGTGAAAGATATCAATGAAATAATTGATATTATCAAGCATTGGTATACTGCATTTTGCAAATCTCAGCTCTATGGGTAAAAAGTCTACAGTTTTCTGAAACATGGACTGTTTTTCAGAGGGCGGTGATGGCCCATAAGGTAGACATAGACCACACATGGACAGTAGATATAAGCTGCTTCCGTCAGAAAGTGAAAAAGTTGAATGAATGGAATCTTTTTGACCATTCAGCAGCATCGGTGGTGTTTGTGGTGCGGCTAAATAGAGAATGTTCTGTTTGCTGAGGAGCTTTCAGTCTTGTAGAACGATGAAATGTTGGCGTCCATATGTTGCAGTATTGTCAGTGCACAAGTGTCCATGACAGAAGCAATAAAATAATACAAAAAGGCTTAATCTTGTAAAAGCTAAACATAACGAAAGTGTATTGCTCTTCACTATGAAGTTGGCTGTAAGTGGAAATAGGAATTTGGATGTGTGTATAGATTTTGTAAATGCTACATTGCCGACTCTACATGAGAGATATTGTCTTCGAGTTTTAAAGTCTGGAAAAATATTTATCCATTGACTTAGGTGCCATCTATGCTAATTTATCTTAGAACTTAAATTGGATTAGCTGGAAGACGTCATGGAAGAACCATAGTATAACTGTTACAGTCTGTGGCTGCTGACTTACCATATATACCCGAGTATAAGCCTAGTTTTTAGCACACAAAAAATGTGCTGAAAAAGCCCCCCTCGGCTTATACTCGAGTGAGGTAAGCAAAACGCAATACTCACCTCTCAGTCGGCATCTGTGTCCCCGGCGCGATGCTCTCCCCGGCGGTGCGGCAAGCTGCTTCAGACTTCTCCCCACTGTCATCTCCCTGGCTTGGTTTTGAATTCCCACGCCGTCAGTGCTATGTAAGTAAGCACTGTGATTGAATACTAGAGCCTCCTTACAAGGGGTCAGTTTTACCCCCCAAATTAATCTGGCTGTGATTGGCTAGCATTTGATCCAATCACAGCGCTTAGGTACACAGCACTGATGGCGGGGGAATTCAAAACCAAGCAAGGGAGATGAAAGCAGGGAGAAGTCTGAAGCAGCTTGCAGCACCGCCAGGGAGAGCATCGCGCCAGGGGCTGGGAGGTGAGTATTGTTTTTTGCCTAGTGTATACTCGAGCATAGCTAGGCTTATACTCAAGTCAATAAGTTTTACCAGTTTTTTGTGGTAAACCTTTGTGACTCGGCTTATGCTCCGGTCGGCTAATAGTCGAGTATATACAGTACGTCTCCTGGTGGCTACAGTGCACACTCAGTTCTACTTCCTAACAGACACTGCTCTCTGACATCTGTACTGGCTGTGACAGAAGTCTTTAGGGTAAACACGTGCACACTGCCCATTTTTTTTAAAGGGCCAGTGTGCCCAAAGAAAATGTTTCTCCTCCAATCATATTTGACAACTGGCTATATCAGGTATCCTTCCCTTTGGAGGGTGCCTGAGCATTGTGTTCATTTTGGTCTTGCTAAAGAAACTTCTGATTTTCTGGTTTCCTGTCATTGGTTATCTTTAACTACATTCCTGTTTCTACCCCTGACCCCAACTTGTTATGCTAACTGCACTACTGTCCTCCGTTAACTGTTCTCACCTCTGGTCTGATTTACTGGACTGAGCCTGTTCTCCGTGACCCGATCACTGGCATCCTGATTGGGGGCAGTTAAAGGGTAAAGACCGAGACACCTCAGGTGTCACCTCAGGTTTTGTCCCAAAGCCAAATCAGTCTGTAGCTTGGTGGATCCATGACTGCTGATCCTAACAATTATATTTGTTGTATAAACTATGAATCTACACTAATTTTTTTTCTTGCTTTCGATTCTCCTTCGTCATGTCTTCAATGTGTAGAATATTTAAATATGAAGTGGTAGTAATAAGGTTGGTTACAATAATTTATGGTATTGTGGTAAAAAAAAAAATCTTTCATTTTCCTTACTTATATGTTATACGAAACTGTAATCAAAGTAAACTAAAAATAAGATTTGTACACAGCAAAAAAAAAGACAGCAGGCATGTTGGACGGGCCATGGCATCCTGTGTGTGGTGTAAGCAGTGATTCTAGGTCACCCACTGAAATGCTTATTAGAGCAATTTTGCTTCCAAGGTTTCTTCATATACTTAGCAATTGGTGCACTTTTAATGACCCTTTCGTGACCAAAGGTCATTTATGCACCTGCGTCCAAGTCACATCCGGCAGTTATGGTATCCCCTCTTAAAAAAAAAAATCACTTTTTTCCAGCAAATGATATGTATACATGAGGACTTGTTTTTTGTGGGACGAGTTGTTTTTTTCAATGGTACCTTAATATAGCATGTAATGTAATGGAAGACTTTTAAAAAAATTTTAAGTGGGGCAAAATGGGAGAAAAACTCAATTGCACCTTTTGGTTGTGTGGGGTAATTTGTTCAGCATTCATGGTGCAGTAAAAACAAATGTTGTCTTTATTCTGTGCGTCAGTATGTTAACAACAGCACCATATATATATATTAGTAGCAAGCGGGGTGCACTCGCCTCGGGATCGCTGACCTCTCTTATATGGAAATGCAGAAACTCCAGAGACGTGGATTTCTTTATCTCTGGCTCCTGCCAGACTTTATTTTCACAGCACACCGCATACAACGAAAACACAGCTCATATGCACCCCACCTTGGGTGTGAGTCCAGGGGTGTCATCCCTGTCGGACTCTGGCCTTTGCTAGGCCACCAGCCTGCAGCACCTAAGCTCTGCTGCACTGGTCCTCTCTCTCTGCTGCTTCCTGCACAGCTGCCTCTTTTGTTGCTAATGCTTGCTACAACTAGGGTATTAACCCTTTCTTTCCCTCTTGCAGGTATTAGAATGCCTGACTAGCACACTCTGCAGGTCATTCTGTGTAATGCACCGCTACTATATATATATATATATTTTTTTTTAAATATAGTAGTCTTTGAGAAAAAACTTTTTGCTGCTGCCATATTCTGACCGTTTCTTTTTTTGCAAAGCGACTAGAAGTTTGCATTGGTACCAATTTGGGAAAGATATGTTTTGATTAGAGATGAGCGAGCACCAAAATGCTCGGGTGCTCGTTACTCGGGACGAAATTACCGCGATGCTCGAGGGTTCGTTTCGAGTAACGAACCCCATTGAAGTCAATGGGCGACCCGAGCATTTTTGTATTTCGCCGATGCTCGCTAAGGTTTTCATGTGTGAAAATCTGGGCAATTCAAGAAAGTGATGGGAACGACACAGCAATGGACAGGGCAGGCGAGGGGCTACATGTTGGGCTGCATCTCAAGTTCACAGGTCCCACTATTAAGCCACAATAGCGGCAAGAGTGCCCCCCCCCCCTCCCAAAAACTTTTACTTCTGAAAAGCCCTCATTAGCATGGCATACCTTAGCTAAGCACCACACTACCTCCAACAAAGCACAATCACTGCCTGCATGACACTCCACTGCCACTTCTCCTGGCTTACATGCTGCCCAACCGCCCCCCCTCCCCCCCACAGCGCACACCAAAGTGTCCCTGCGCAGCCTTCAGCTGCCCTCATGCCACGCCACACTCATGTCTATTTAGAAGTGCGTCTGCCATGAGGAGGAACCGCAGCCACACACTGCAGAGGGTTGGCACGGCTAGGCAGCGACCCTCTTTAAAAGGGGCGGGGCGATAGCCCACAATGCTGTACAGAAGCAATGAGAAATATAATCCTGTGCCACCGCCATCAGGAGCTGCACACGTGGGCATAGCAATGGGGAACCTATGTGCCACACACTATTCATTCTGTCAAGGTGTCTGCATGCCCCAGTCAGACCGCGGTTTTTAATTCATAGACACAGGCAGGTACAACTCCCTATTGTGAAGTCCCTGTGGACCGACAGCATGGGTGGCTCCCTGGAACCCACCGGCGGTACATAAAAATATCCCATTGCAGTGCCCATCACAGCTGAGGTAGTAATGTCATGTTTAATGCAGGTGCGCTTCGGCCCACACTGCATGCCCCAGTCAGACTGGGGTTCTTTACAAGTGGAAACAGATGCATTTATAATTCCCTGTGGACCCACAGCATGGGTGGGTGCCAGGAAGCCACCGGCGGTACATAGAAATATCCCATTGCATTGCCCAACACAGCTGAGGTAGTAATGTCGTGCTTAATACAGGTGGGCTTCGGCCCACACTGCATGCCCCAGTCAGACTGGGGTTCTTTACAAGTGGACAGATGTAGGTTACACTCCGTGTGCACCTACAGCATGGGTGG
Organism: Eleutherodactylus coqui; assembly: GCF_035609145.1. Taxonomy (NCBI): domain Eukaryota; kingdom Metazoa; phylum Chordata; class Amphibia; order Anura; family Eleutherodactylidae; genus Eleutherodactylus; species Eleutherodactylus coqui. The sequence goes on along the minus strand of NC_089845.1, from coordinate 138,894,504 downwards.
CTCCCTGGAACCCACCGGCGATACACAAAAATATCCCATTGCATTGCCCAACACAGCGGATGTAACATCAGCTGTAATGCAGGTGGGCTAAAAATTCATTTGATTACACTGTGGGCGAGGGCCCACAAAAATTGCTGTATCAACAGTACTAATGTACATCAAAAAAATTGGCCATGGCCAACCAAGAGGGCAGGTGAAACCCATTAATCGCTTTGGTTAATGTGGCTTAAGTGGTAACTAGGCCTGGAGGCAGCCCAGTTTAACGAAAAATTGGTTCAAGTTCAAGTTTCAACGCTTTTAAGAGCATTGAATCATATAAAAATTGTTTAGAAAAATTATATGAGTGAGCCTTGTGGCCCTAAGAAAAATTGCCCGTTCAGCGTGATTACGTGAGGTTTCAGGAGGAGGAGCAGGAGGAGGAGGAGGAATATTAGACACAGATTGATGAAGCAGAAATGTCCCCGTTTTGGATGGTGAGAGAGAACGTAGCTTCCATCCGCGGGTGCAGCCTACATATTGCTTACGTATCGCTGCTGTCCGCTGGTGGAGAAGAGAAGTCTGGGGAAATCCAGGCTTTGTTCATCTTGATGAGTGTAAGCCTGTCGGCACTGTCGGTTGACAGGTGGGTACGCTTATCCGTGATGATTCCCCCAGCCACACTAAACACACTCTCTGACAAGACGCTAGCCGCAGGACAAGCAAGCACCTCCAGGGCATACAGCGCGAGTTCAGGCCACGTGTCCAGCTTCGACACCCAGTAGTTGTAGGGGGCAGAGGCGTCACGGAGGACGGTCGTGCGATCGGCTACGTACTCCCTCACCATCCTTTTACAGTGCTCCCGCCGGCTTGACTTGGGGGCGGTGACACAGTCTTGCTGGGGAGCCATAATGCTGGCAAAGGCCTTGGATAATGTTCCCCTGCCTGCGCTGTACATGCTGCCTGATCTCTGCGCCTCCCCTGCTACCTGGCCCTCGGAACTGCGCCTTCGGCCACTAGCGCTGTCGGATGGGAAGTTTACCATCAGTTTGTCCACCAGCGCCCTGTGGTATAGCATCATTCTCGAACCCCTTTCCTCTTCGGGAATGAGAGTGCAAAGGCTCTCCTTATACCGTGGATCGAGCAGTGTGTACACCCAGTAATCCGTAGTGGCCAGAATGCGTGCAACGCGAGGGTCACGCGAAAGGCATCCTAACATGAAGTCAGCCATGTGTGCCAGGGTACCTGTACGCAACACATGGCTGTCTTCACTAGGAAGATCACTTTCAGGATCCTCCTCCTCTTCCTCCTCCTCAGGCCATACACGCTGAAAGGATGACAGCCCAGCAGCATCTGTACCCTCAGCAGTGGGCCAAGCTGTCTCTTCCCCCTCCTCCTCATCCTCCTCATGCTCCTCCTCCTCCTCCTCCTCAACGCGCTGAGATATAGACAGGCGGGTGCTCTGACTATCCAGCGACATACTGTCTTCCCCCGACTCTGTTTCCGAGCGCAAAGCGTCTGCCTTTATGCTTTGCAGGGAACTTCTCAAGATGCATAGCAGAGGAATGGTGACGCTAATGATTGCAGCATCGCCGCTCACCACCTGGGTAGACTCCTCAAATGTTCCAAGGACCTGGCAGATGGCTGCCAACCAGGGCCACTCTTCTGTAAATAATTGAGGAGGCTGACTCCCACTGCGCCGCGCAAGTTGGAGTTGGTATTCCACTATAGCTCTACGCTGCTCATAGAGTCTGGCCAACATGTGGAGCGTAGAGTTCCACTGTGTGGGCACGTCGCACAGCAGTCGGTGCACTGGCAGATTAAACCTATGTTGCAGTGTCCGCAGGGTGGCAGCGTGCGTGTGGGATTTGCGGAAATGTGCGCAGAGCTGGCGCACCTTTCCGAGCAGGTATGACAAGTGGGGGTAGCTTTTCAGAAAGCGCTGAACCACCAAATTAAAGACATGGGCCAGGCATGGCACGTGCGTGAGGCTGCCGAGCTGCAGAGCCGCCACCAGCTTACGGCCGTTGTCACACACGACCATGCCCGGTTGGAGGCTCAGCGGCGCAAGCCAGCGGTCGGCCTGCTCTGTCAGACCCTGCAGCAGTTCGTGGGCCGTGTGCCTCTTCTCTCCTAAGCTGAGTAGTTTCAGCACGGCCTGCTGACGCTTGCCCACCGCTGTGCTGCCACGCCGCGTGACAACGACTGCTGGCGACGTGCTGCTGACACATCTTGATTGCGAGACAGAGGTTGCGTTGGAGGAGGAGGAGGAGGAAGGTGCTTTAGTGGAGGAAGCATACACCGCCGCAGATACCACCACCGAGCTGGGGCACGCAATTCGGGGGGTGGGTAGGACGTGAGCGGTCCCAGGCTCTGACTCTGTCCCAGCCTCCACTAAATTCACCCAATGTGCCGTCAGGGAGATATAGTGGCACTGCCCGCCTGTGCTTGTCCACGTGTCCGTTGTTAAGTGGACCTTGGCAGTAACCGCGTTGGTGAGGGCGCGTACAATGTTGCGGGAGACGTGGTCGTGCAGGGCTGGGACGGCACATCGGGAAAAGTAGTGGCGACTGGGAACCGAGTAGCGCGGGGCAGCCGCCGCCATCATGCTTTTGAAAGCCTCCGTTTCCACAAGCCTATACGGCAGCATCTGTAGGCTGATCAATTTTGCAATGTGCACGTTTAACGCTTGAGCGTGCGGGTGCGTGGCGTCGTACTTGCGCTTGCGCTCAAACTGTGGCACTAGCGACGTCTGGACGCTGCGCTGAGAGCCATTGCTGGATGGGGCCGAGGACAGCGGAGGTGATGGTGTGGGTGCAGGCCAGGAGACGGTAGTGCCTGTGTCCTCAGAGGGGGGTTGGATCTCAGTGGCAGGTTGGGGCACAGGGGGAGAGGCAGTGGTGCAAACCGGAGGCGGTGAACGGGCATCGTCCTTGTGGGGTGCTTGGCCATCATATGCCTGCGCATGCTGTTGGTGGTGCCTCCCCAGCTGATCTTGGCGCGACAAAGGTTGCACACCACTGTTCGTCGGTCGTCAGGCGTCTCTGTGAAAAACTGCCACACCGTAGAGCACCTTGACCTGTGCAGGGTGGCATGGCGCGAGGGGGCGCTTTGGGAAACAGTTGGTGGATTATTCGGTCTGGCCCTGCCTCTACCCCTGGCCACCGCACTGGCTCGGCCTGTGCCCACACCCTCACTTGGCCCTCCGCGTCCTCGGCCGCATCCACATCCTCTAGGCCTACCCCTACCCCTCAGCATGCTATATTACCAGTGATTTGATTTCCCAGGCAGGAAAGAAATTGGCGCAAGGCTGCACTCAACCGTAGCTGGTTGCGTCTGATTTTTTTACGTTCTCCACGCAGCACACACGTACCCAGAGCCCTTAGGACTGACACAGGCAGGCCAAATATAATTAATTCGCTTTTTTGCAAAGGGAGGGCCCCACTGCGGATATTCAATGAACAATACGTTTAATAACTGTGGTGTGGCCCTGAAAAAGTGTCACACAACTTTAGTGTAGCAGAGTTATTAACTCTGGCAGAGCAGGTATTTGCCAGTCAGGAAAGACAATGGCGCAAGCCTGCAGTAAACCGTAGCTGGTTGCGTTTGATTTTTGTACGTTCTCCACGCAGCACACACGTACACGGAGCCCTTAGGACTGACACAGGCAGGCCAAATATAATTAATTCGCTTTTTTGCAAAGGGAGGGCCCCACTGCGGATATTCAATGAACAATACGTTTAATAACTGTGGTGTGGCCCTGAAAAAGTGTCACACAACTTTAGTGTAGCAGAGTTATTAACTCTGGCAGAGCAGGTATTTGCCAGTCAGGAAAGACAATGGCGCAAGCCTGCAGTAAACCGTAGCTGGTTGCGTTTGATTTTTGTACGTTCTCCACGCAGCACACACGTACACGGAGACCTTAGGACTGACACAGGCAGGCCAAATATAATTAATTCGCTTTTTTGCAAAGGGAAGACCCCACTGCGGATATTCAATGAACAATAACTGTGTTGTGGCCCTGCCTACACAATTCTGTCCCTGTAGTATCAATGGAGGGTGCAATGCTCTGCACAGACGATTTTTTGAAAAAAAAAAAAAATGCAACACTGCTAACAGCAGCCAGCACAGTACTGCACACGGTTAAATTTGGCCCTAGAAAGGACCGTTGAGGTTCTTGAAGGCTACACTCACTCCTAACACTCTCCCTGCCTAAGCACCACTTCTGCCCCTAATACCGGGTGCAATGCTCTGCACTGCCGATTTTGAGAAAAAAAAAAATAAAATTTCCACTGCTAACAGCAGCCTGCACACACGTAGATGTGGCCCTAAGAAGGACCGTTGGGGTTCTGGAAGCCTACACTCACTACAAACACTCTCCCTACAGCAACTCCAATAGAACAGCACTTTCCCTCACTAACTCACACGGCATCTGAGCCGAGCCGCGGGAGGGGCCGACTTTTATACTCGGGTGACATCTGATCGCCCCAGCTACTCACAGCAGGGGGGTGGTATAGGGCTTGAACGTCACAGGGGGAAGTTGTAATGCCTTCCCTGTCTTTCAATTGGCCAGAAAAGCGCGCTAACGTCTCAGAGAGGAAACTGAAAGTAACCGGAACACCGCGTGGTACTCGTTACGAGTAACGAGCATCCCGAACACCCTAATATTCGCACGAATATCAAGCTCGGACGAGTACGTTCGCTCATCTCTAGTTTTGATCGATTTTTCCCAAATTTTTTCTTGACGATAGAGTGACCGAAAAAATTCTGCCATTGTGTTTTTTTTTTTGATGGCATTAACCATGTAGGATTAGTAATGTGATATGCCATATACATTTTTTTTTTTTTATGCAACACTGGGAAAAGGTTTTTTTTGTATATAATTAAATATCTTGTATTTTTACTTTTTTATAGTCCTCATAGGTGACTTGAATTTGTGATAGTTTGATCACTTATACAGTCTAATGCAATACTATGGTATTGCATCATGCTGTATTTTAACAGACTGCCTATTAAACACATGCCACAGGCATACCACTAAGGCCTCGGTCAGACGACCGTTTTTTGCCGTGATTTGCGGATAAGCATATGATCTGCGCATATATAGAACCATTGCTTCGCAATGGGATCAGTCACATGTCCGGTTTTTATGTGGATGTCTGATAAATTATAGGACACGACGAATCGCAGATCGCGCCTATCTGCGTTCTGCGATTCCTTGTGTTCTACATATGCGCTCAATGGGGCCGGCGGCAGCAGCACCGACCCCATTGAGAACATATACTACAAAGATCGTGTAACAGCTGTGGCAGAGAAGAAGGATGTTCGCCCATTGAATTCAATGGAGCCGGCAATACAGCCGGCTCCATTGAAAGCAATGGGCTGCCGGCGAGCGTAGGATGCATTTTCGGGGAGGGCTTAAACATATAAGCCCTTCCCTGAAAACCATCCAAAAATGTGTAAAAATAAAAAATATATATATACTCACCTTGTCCCTGCAGCCTGAGTTCAGCCGCGGCCGGCCAGCAGTTCTCCTGAACTGCTCTGTGTAGTATTCAGCAGCCGGGAATTTAAAATCCCCGCCTGCTGAATGGGCTGCCTCTGATTGGTCACAGCCCTCACCAATCAGAGGCAGCTCTCACTCACCCATTCATGAATTCATGAATGGGTGAGTGAGTGCTGCCTCTGATTGGCTCAGCGCAGGGACCAATCAGGGGCAGCTCTCAGCTATTGATTTCAATGGAGCCGGCTGTATTGCCGGCTCCATTGAATTTCAATGGGTGGACAGCGCTCCTTTGATCGGGCCCGTTTCGCCGAAAACGCTGCTAGCTGCAGATTTTTCGGCGAATCGTCGGCCCGGTCACGCGATTTGCGGATGCGCATCCGTCATGCGATCCGCAAATTGCGGCAAAAAATGGTCATCTGACCGAGGCCTCAGGTTGCCTATCCACGGACGATAGTTCATTGCGTTATCCGAGGCGATAATCCGCCAGCGGGTAACGCAGTGAGTGCTTTCCATAGCATTGCTATGGAAAGCACAGCCCCGATGTCCATGAGAGGAGAATCATAGCGATTCTCCACTCGCAGGAATCAAATTCTCCGCGGTGAACCTATCTATCAGATAGACTCACCGCAGAGACCTGACAGCTCACCCTCCTCCTCCCCCACGGTGGGATATCACTAGCGATATTCCGTCACGGCCAAGAACAGGGGGCCTAAGGGCTTTTAACCACTAGCGTCTTTTAATGCTGTGATATTGCTGTGTTTTTTCACTGCAAATGTCAATGGGATGTTCTAATGTTAAAATTGCATTGCACAAAATCTCAGAAGCGCAGTTTTTGTGCAATGCGATTTTAACATTAGAAAGTCCCATTGACATTTGCAGTGAAAAAACACAGCAATATCACAGCGTTAAAAAAACGCTAGTGGTTAAAAGCCCTAATAGGCAAGGATTGTGGAAGCCCTGGGGGCCTTCGGCACCCTTGCGATCCTATTGTGGGGGCAGTTCGGGACATTTAAATCCTAATCAATCAGGCAACTTAAATGCTGCTAACCATAACATTCAAAGGGTTAACAGCCGCGATCAGAATTATCTCTAACTATGGCTGTTGCTGTGCTGTTGATGGCTCTAATCATTCTAACTGCATGGGGTATTCGCTGTTGGGACATATATAGCCATTTATATGACGGGAAAAGGTTAAATGTCTCTAATACAATCAGTCACTAAATAAGGAAATTCAGCAATGTATCCACCATAAAAAGGTTCTATAAGTCATTTATGTGACCATAAATCCAGATATCTTAGAGGAAGAGCAGACAAACTTTTCAATACGGTGTCTATTTTTCTGTGGAGTAGGCAATCTACTAGGGGTTCACATGGCACATCGATCATGCTGTTTTTTTTGTTTTTTTTTGCAATACCTACTGCCCCACAACAATAACACCAGTGAAAATGATTTGCTGATAGCCATGCCATCTTCATACATGACTAAATTGTTTTATCTGCAAGAATATATGTTATTCATCAGTGAGTATGTAAGACGTACTCGGGCTTATGTCAACGGCTGAGATTCACGTGACTCTATATGGTTCACCGGTTCAAGGTTGACTCAGCCTTCCATCCTTTCGAGGTCGGTAAAGTGAGTACTCAGCTTGGTGGGGGGTAATAAATAAATTACTTGAAAGCGCTGCGGAATAAGTTGGAGTTATACAAAGATTTATTTTAAAGCCGAATTTTTAATGCACCCAAGATGCCATCTTTAAAAGTTTTTCTGGTGTTGGGAAGTTAAGAGCAGGATACCTAATGGGCACCGTGACACCAAATTTCCTTCTGCTTAGTGCCTGGAGATGCTTCAGACAGAGACAGAGTTCTGTTATGAAGGTGCCACCTGTGTCTGGATGGTGTACAATGAAACTGTTGGATCTGCTGATACTTGTTGGCAGAGTAAATATTCTCTTCTGTTAGTCTGTCTGGGTGATTCAGAACCTGCATACCATGTATGCATGCTCTAACATAACCACTGCTCCCAACACCTCTTAACAGCTTGGTCAGAATGGTCTAAATGGCGGGCAATACATCAAAATGACCATCCTGTTTCTCTCATTCCAACGATGCGCCATCTCTCAAGGTCTGTTAATTAGGCAAAATGTCTTTGGGTGTGTCGTAGAGGCATGTCTAACCGTCAACGATCTCTCAACAAGAGGCACACTAAAGTCGCCTTTGAGAGCAGAGGCGTAACTTGAAGCTCTTGGGCCCCAATGCAAAACCTGTAACAGGGCCCCCAGCTATAATGCTTTATTCATAGTACTGGGCTCCCTATATGGAGAAGAGAGGCCTTATGGGCTCCCTAAGGATCCTGGGCGCGGGTGCAACCGCATCCCCTGCACCCTCTATAGTTACACCCCTGTCTGAGAGCCTTTTTATAGGGCAATGGGCAGTTTTATGGCCTCTAATGGCAAGACCCAGTGTCTAATCACATCACAACTGTAATTATTTACATATCTACCTGAGACATAACTGCATTCTGAGTTTTGCAGCAACCCAACATTTCTATCTGGGTGCACTATATTTATGTCGATGAGTGCATTATGTAACTTTTATGGGTGAAGTAGGCAGAAGGGACAGATTTTGCACCATTGGTGTACTAGATACAAAAGTCCTGGCTTTCAGTTTACCTTATTCTTGTCCAGAAGCCTTCTTAACTCTAAATCAGTCTTTGCTGTGCCGGAAATGTGGGAGCATTTCTGTAAATGGATGCAAAGAGCAAAGGCAACATATGAAAGTAACAACCACAACTGAGAAAAATTCAAACTTACTATATGTCTGCTTCTAGTATGTGTCAATTGTGACCTTTGCTAAACACCGAGCCTCGTAATAGATACACCACTGTTTCACCTGTTGAGTCATAATAATAACAAGTTATTACTCTCCCGGGAGCTGCCGTACCGACTCTGTTTGGCAAACTTTAAATCAAGATCTAATTTTTACAAGGCTCTAACCAAACATACATGTCTGTGTAATATTTTCCATTGCCATTCCACATCTATAAGTTTCAGCGACTAGTAACATAATCTCAGCACAGAAATCTTATTGCACCGGGAACCCTACTAGAGGAGGATTATTTTCACTTTTATTCGTCTTGAATGGATTGCTAGATAATGGCCCAGGATTTCATCAGCACTTTCCTGATTATAATGGCTCCCAAGCAGTTCGGTTACATCTTCAATTCATTCTTTATTTCCTTATTTTCTATTTTTTATGCCAGATGTTACCTATATTTGAATAAGTTTTATAAAAATCTCAATTGCATTTGGCAACTATAGAATTTTATGGATTTCTACATATTTCTAAAACCACAACATTGTAACATTTTTAAAACAATTTTTTCTTCTTGAAATAGACAGACATTTGTGAATTCACCTGATGGTTCCAACATACATTATTTTTCCTTGCTGTACATTTATCATAAAAACAATGTTTTTAAAATCTATAAGGTTGGTGTATAAAGTGGGAATGGTTGGACTTGGGGGAGAATGTGTATAAATGGCTAAATAGCCAAAGCGTGGTTATTATTGGAGTATACTCAGATTGCATCACTGTAAGTAGTGGGGTACCATAGGGGTCAGTATTAGGCTCTTTCTATTTTAATACATTTATTGTTGACCTTGTATAGGGACATACATAGAACTCATGGAGTCCCATAGCAAAACTCAGTATTGGGCCCTCCCACCCAAAGAAAACAAAATTATATTAGCAACAACACATCAGTAATGTGCCAGGATTAGACACAGTAGCTCAGCTCTAGTATCTTTCTAGATAAAGCAGTCACCATATAATAGTCAGATACCAGCTGTACACAGAGATAGTGATTGTAGTGTAGTTACCACCAATGATCACATCTGACGTCTCCTCTGATCGCTCAGGTGTCACCCGAGAATAAAAATCGGCCCCTCCCGCGGCTCGCCTCAGATGCGTTCTGACATAGAGGAGGGAAAGTGCTATCTTGGTGGAGCTGCTATAGGGAGAGTGTTAGGAGTATTTTAGGCTTCAAGAACCCCAACGGTCCTTCTTAGGGCCACATTTAACCGTGTGCAGTACTGTGGAGGCTGCTTTTTGCAGTGTTGCACATTTTTTTTTTTTTGTGTATCGGCCGTGCAGAGCATTGCGCCCTGCAGCAATTTTTATATGTTTCAATGCTCATTAAAGCGTTGAAACTTGCACCAGAACCAATTTTTATTTTAACTGGGCTGCCTCCAGGCCTAGTTACAAATTAAGCCACATTAACCAAAGCGATTAATGGGTTTCACCTGCCCTCTTGGTTGGGCATGGGCAATTTTTCTCAGGTACATTAGTACTGTTGGTACACCAATTTTTTGGGGGCCCTCGCCTACAGTGTAATCCAATTACTTTTTTGCCCACCTACATTAAAGCTGACGTTACATCAGCTGTGCAGGGCACTGCAATGGGATATATTTTTGTACCGCCAGTGGGTTCCAGGGGGCCACCCATGCTGTCAGTCCACACGGACCTCACATTAGGGAGTTGTACCTGCCTGTGTCTATGTATTAAAAACCCCGGTCTGACTGGGGCATGCAGTGTGGGCCGAAGTGTGGGCCGAAGCCCACCTGCATTAAACATGACATTACCTCAGCTGTGATGGGCAATGCAATGGGATATATTTATGTGGGTTCCAGGGAGCCACCCATGCTGTGGGTGCACACGGAATTCCCATTGCGGAGTTGTACCTGCCTGTGACTATTTATAAAAAAACGCGGTCTGACTGGGGCATGCAGACACCTTGACAGAATGAATAGTGTGTGGCACATAGGTTCCCCATTGCTATGCCCACGTGTGCAGCTCCTGATGGAGGTGGCACAGGATTGGATTTCTCATTGCTTCTGTACAGCATTGTGGGCTATCGCCCCGCCCCTTTTAAAGTGGGTCGCTGTCTAGTCGTGCCAACCCTCTGCAATGTGTGCCTGCGGTTCCTCCTCATGGCAGACGCACTTATAAATAGACATGAGGGTGGTGTGGCATGAGGGCAGCTGAAGGCTGCGCAGGGACACTTTGGTGTGTGCTGTGGACACTGGGTTATGCGGGGGGGGGGGGAGGTTGGGCAGCATGTAACCCAGGAGAAGTGGCAGCGGAGTGTCCCGCAGGCAGTGTTTGTGCTTTGTTGGAGGTAGTGTGGTGCTTAGCTAAGGTATGCATTGCTGATGAGGGCTTTTCAGAAGTAAAAATTGTTGTGGGGGGGGGGCACTCTTGCCGCTATTGTGGCTTAATAGTGGGACCTGGGAACTTGAGATGCAGCCCAACATGTAGCCCCTCGCCTGCCCTATCCGTTGCTGTGTCGTTCCCATCACTTTCTTGAATTGCCCAGATTTTCACACATGAAAACCTTAGCGAGCATCGGCGATATACAAAAATGCTCGGGTCGCCCATTGACTTCAATGGGGTTCGTTATTCGAAATGAACCCTCGAGCATCGCGAAATTTTCGTCCCGAGAAACAAGCACCCGAGCATTTTGGTGCTCGCTCATCTCTAGTTTTTACACTTTTTTGCAATACAAACCCTTTTTTTTGGAAATCTTTTTTTTTTTTCTATAGCTGCATTCAAAGTCCTGTAACTTTTTTATTTTTCTATGTATGGAGCTCTATAAGGGCTTATTTTTTGCGAGACGAGCTGTAGTTTTCATTGGTACCATTTTGGGGAATGTACAGCTTTTTTGATCACTTTTATTGCATTTTTTGGGAGGCAAAATGCTAAAAATTAGCATTTTGCTGCTATTTTTTAGCGTTTTTTTTACGATTTTTGCTGTACAAAATAAAAAGTGTGTTCAACTTTTTGTACACCTTGTTATAAACGCGTCAATATCAAATATGTGGGGTTTTAATTTTTTTTACCTTTTTTAGGCTAATATTAGAAAAAGCATAAAAAAGGGTTTTTTTACATTTTTTTTACATTTTTCTTTTTTTTACATTTTTTAAATCTTTTTTTTAACACTATTTGTGTCCCTCTGAGGGACTTACAACACTGTACCTATGATCGCTGTGATAAGGCATGGCAGAGCAGCCTTATCGCTTATACAGCGATCAAAGGCGTTGGCACTACAGGACGCCAGTGTCATAGCGTCCTGTTGCCATGGTGACAGGCCGGGCTCTCGCGATAACATCGCGAGAGCCGGCCGGAGACACAGAGGGAGCGCGCTCCCTCTGTGAACTCTTTCCCTGCCGCAATCTACTTAGATCGCGGCAGGGAAGGGGTTAACAGCGGGGGGCGCATCTCCGATCCCCCTCTCCCCCCCCCCGCTGTTGCAGCGGGACGCCGGCTGTGACTGATAGCCGGCTCCCGCTGCGGGATAGCGCGAGGTCAGTCATGATCTCGCGCTATCCCGATGATGTAAGGGTACGTCATGTTGCGCGAAGTACCAGCCTACCATGATGTACCCTTACGTCATTGGGTGGGAAGGTGTAATAATGGGCTGCTGTTATTTTTAGCATGTTATGCCTGAATCTTATATAAAGTCTCATGTGGCGCAAAGTATTAAGGCAACAGTATGCAGTCCTAAGCTCTTGCTCATGATCTGAAGGTTGCAAGTTCAATTCCTGCATGGTTCAGGTAGCCGGCTCAAGGTTGACTCAGCCTTCCATGCTTCTGAGGTTGTTAAAATGCATACCCAGCTTGATGGGGGGTAGGAAATAAATTGCCTGCAAGTGCTGTGGAATAAATTGGTGCTACACAAATAACAAGATTTATAAATATATAATTCTATACATATAATGCATAAACCTCTTTATTTTCTAGACCTTATGAGCATGCCAGAATCTGTAATAATAAGGGCTTGGGATACATTCAAGTGTAAGATAATCAAACTTTAATTATCAGTTATAATTTTGTGACAATATTGCCAGAAGGGAATACTGAACTTTCAGATGAGTAATAAACACAAACTGGCCAAGTTCACATATTGATGGATTAGACTGACAAAGTACACATGATAATAATTATAGCTTAAAGTGAAACTTCAGAAACTTTTCATAACTAACAAAAATGGAGTTACTGGGGTCATATGCGTCGGAGTGTGACTCTGGCACCGCAAAATACTTTGTTTACATGTTCTAATGTTCATAATGTGTATTTTGCCTTTATAATAAATATTTCCCTGAAAATGTGTTTGCCCACTGTAGCATACGAGGGCTATCCATTCCTTCATTTAACCCGTTTAGGACCAGCCACAGTAAATTTACGGCGGCTGGTCCTGGGCTTAGAGCACCGTCGATAGTAAAATTACGGCGGTGCTCTAAGTCTCCTGCCTCTGCAATCAGTCGGAGGTAGGAACGGGATATCAGCTGTTAGTGACAGCTGATAACCCGGAGCAGAAGGCAGGAGGGGTTTTTAACCCTTCCTGCCTTCTGCTTCCCCGATATACAGTGCTCAATGAGCACTCTGTGGGGAAAGTGAAAGTAACATGTACTTTCACTACGGGAGCCTCGGGGAAGGGGGGGGGGGGGTTGCTTTCCCCTGTAACTAGGATGCCCCAGCTACAGTGGGAAAGTGTCAAATAAAGAAAAAAAAATTACATAAATAAGTAAAACAAAATAACAGAATAAAACAACAATACATACATAGGAAAGAGAATAACACAAAGCAGACGCCAACAAAAAACGTAGCCGTATGCGCCCTATAAACCAAAACCATGCATACTATATATCAAAATGGCCGAAACAAATAGAGGAACCCATTCCCATACTTTATTTTAGTGTAAATATAAAAATAATTTTAAAAATAGAGATGAGCAAACGTGCTCGGCCACGCCCCTTTTTCGCCCGAATACCGCGAATTCCGAGTACTTCCGTACTCGGACGAAAAAATTCGGGGGGGCCGTGGCGGCACGGGGGGTAGCAGTGGGGAGTGGGGGGGAGAGGGAGAGAGAGAGGGCTCCCCCCTGTTCCCCGCTGCTCACCCCCGCACCGCCACGCCTCTCCCCGCCCCCCGGCGCCCCCCGAATCTTTTCACCCGGGTACTGAAGTACTCGAAAATGGCGGTACTCGGGTGCGTAAGTACTCGAAACGAGTACGTTCGCTCATCTCTATTTAAAAACAATTGTAAATGTTAATGTAAAAATATTTTTTTTTAGCTTTTTACCCCCAATAAAACTAAAAAACGGGAAAAAAAGTCAGTGAAAAAGATATAAAAAAATAGTCCTGTATGTCATGGGAAAAAAAACGCAGCAAAAATAATTTTGGTAGCTAAAGGAAAAAAATAGAGCAGTAAAACCACCACATGGCTAAAATCCCTAAAAAGTGTCTGGTCCTTAAGGTACAAAACAGCTTGGTCCTTAAGGGGTTAAGTCCATAAAATGCAACTTACAAAGATGCTCTGTACATTATATTGTACTGTAGGCCATAGGAAAATGGCAGGTTTTTATTGGGCTGTACAGAAGAAGTTGCCAAAACAGTGCCCCCTCTCTGTCATCACTCAATGCTCATTGGCTAAAACTCTACCACACCAACTTCCTGCTCTGCCCGCCCCCTGCATGCACATTTGGAACATACATTGGTGTGTGTGTCACAAACAGAAGATATGCTCCAAAAACAATGAAATAAAATAGAAGGAAGGAACAGCTAGAACCCCCCAAAATATATAATAACTTACAAAATGTATTCTAGACATAGCGAATACAATTATCTAAAACCATTAAAAATCAAAGTAAAGACTCATCGCAGTACTTGACAAACAGTCTATTATAAGTCAGCTATATATATATATTTGAATGCAAAAGTATGCAAAAATGGACAACGGACAATCCCATTAAAGTGCAATAGTACCTAAAGCAGGGGCGGACTGGCCATGAAACCCACCAGGAAAATTCCTAGTGGGCTGTTCGGTTCCTAGAACCAGTGGAGAGGAGGATTTTAAATAAAAGTCTATTTGCTGAAATGTCCAAAATAAAACTGTTCTACTCCCCAGTATCACTGTTACTGCTGTCAGCCTGTGCCGTCCACGCCGCCCACACTGTTCACCTGCTGAGTTCCGGGTAAAGCGATCATGGGATTGTCAGAATGTAGAGTGCCTGCGTGGATCTAGTTTGGGCTTCATTGACACAAGCGCATAAATGGCGTGTTTTTACGACCGACCGATGTACGTGACCATCTGAGGCATTGGTTTCCAATGAATCCGTTCACACAGGCAAATATACGGCGCATAAAAACATAGAACCGTGAAAAAAAAAAACATATGTGACCGAAGTACACATCGACGCATGAGCATATATGGTGGGCTAAAAGATAGTTCCGGAACTATCTTTTGCCAGATATACGGCGGCGGCTCCCGTAGACTCGTATGACAGCCGGGAAAAAAGGGAGGGGAGTGATTTTAGCAGCGTCCAATGCAGGGAAAATTTTACATGTGCCTCTATATAGGCAGTGGAAGGCATCCTGAGGATTTTGGCAGAGCGAGGGTTTTCCAGGGTGCAACGTATTTTTTTCGCAAAAAAATGACGCTCATGGTAGTTTGAATGGGCGAGAAAATGCTAATTAACTCTGGCTGGGATCACGGAAGATCGGCCAATCATGCAAATTTACAGCACAGACAAGAAAACATAAAAACACATATGGTCGTGTAAAAGAGCCCTTATACTGCTACATGGTCACTGAATGGGGGGGGGGGAATTTTGGACTTTGTATCACTAAGGTGCTAATATGTGGTCATGGTCTGGGGGTAGTTATTGACTTTCATATAGTGTTATCTTTGGTAGTATTGGTCTTTGCAGCGGTCTTTATTTAATAACATTATGGTGGTATTAATTGCTTTGTGGTGGTAATATATGGTCATGATGTGGCAGTATTAGCTGGCCCTTGGGGCTTATTCACAGGAGTGTATATCATTCGCTGTTTTCACATCCGGCTCATATATGCTACCATCTGAGCTGTCCTCCCCCTTACCAACTCTCTGTCTCTTTCCTCCCCTCCAGCTGTTTGCAATAGGAGCGGGCAGGCGGGGTGAAGCTAAGCCCCTCCCCACAGCCAGCAAAGGGAGGGGACTCCACCCGAGTCCCACCTCCTTCCATTGCAAACAGCCGGAGAGGAGGAAAAAGGTAGAGAGCCGGTAAGAGGGAGGACAGCTCAGATGGTAGTGTATATCAGCCGGCTGTGAAAATGGCGGATGACATACGCTCCTGCGACTAAGCCCTTATATAGTGTTATTGGTAATGTTGGTCTTGGTATAGTTGGATTTGTACAGTAACAGTATGGAGGTGATTATACAGAACATGATCCTTAGAGCTTATTTACACGAGCGTATATCGGCCGGCGTTTTCACAGCGGGCCAATATACGCTTCCATCTGAGCAGTCCTCCCCTTCCCTCCCACTCACCGGCTCTCTGCCTCTCTCCTCCCCTCCGGCTGTTTGTAATAGGAGTGGGTGGGATGGGGGCAGGAGCTTAGCTCCATTCCTGTCCCACCTCCTCCCATTGCAAACGCCGCAGGGGAGGAGAGAGGCAGAGAGCCGGTGAGTGGGAGGGAAGGGGAGGACTGCTCTGATGGAAGCGATATATATAGCGGACAGCCGTGAAAATGCCAGCCGATATACGCTCATTTAAATAAGCCCTCACAGTGAAACTATGTTTGTGGCTTATTCTTCTTCACTTCTACAAAAAAATGTTTAAATTAATTTAATTAACAATTATTCCATTGTCTTCTTCCAGAGACGTCACAATGTGATCCTCGGTGCACTCAGTATAGCAAAGCACTATTCTATGTGCGTCTAAAACTAAAAAGCAATCTATTAAGCTTTGCTGAAGGATGTATGACATTCATTTATGTTATGGAGGCTTAAAGGGTTAGAAACAGGTGGTGCCTTAGGCCCCCTTAACATGAGCATATGCGTATTTGCGCGCGCCTGAGCACTGTGTATTTGCAGAATGTACTATGCTTCTTTGCACACACATCGGCGTATCTTACTGCACTTTTTGTGCCCGCAGGGCATGATCATTTGGGCGCGGCACACAAAGATGCACCGATTGAAATGGCTAATTAGTCTTAATAAGTCTCAGACGCAGAATTATGCAGTGTTTTACGCTTCTCCTTGCGTATTGTGCGCGTATTTGCACACCCTTCATTGACTTCTATGGGGGCCATGGGTGCGCAAATATGCATAAAAATAGAAAAAAATGTTTTTTGCGCGACCGAAATTTGCGTACAAAATGCAGAAATGTGAATGCACTCAATAAAATAGATGGGTTATATTCTCTGCATATTGTGTATCTTGAACTCATTAGACTAATTATGGCTGGGAGCATCGGTGTGTATTTTTTCGCGTGCACAATTGTGCATGACATGCAAAAAGTACAGTACATAACACTAATGGGCACGCAAAAAAGCATGGTTTGTTCTGCAAAAGCCTAATGCTTCTGAACACACAAATGTGCCTGCATGTGAATCCTGCGTAAGGTGCAAACAGGCATTAACACCTAATAATAAGACTATCAACAGTGCAAGCAGCAATAGGCCAAATGAGTAATCAGACTCCAAGTGTAAGGAAAACCTTCTATTCATTGACAGTAATCAGATATATTTGAAAATGTTGAAGGATTAAAGTGCAAAAAATATTTAAAAATTGCTTAATTTTTCATTATATGATGGTTAAGCTGAAGAATGACTGAATCCTAAACTAGTAAATTAGTTAAATGTGCTGCCTGCCAGATGTGCTGTATTATTATTAATTTAGCGGAAATACAGATAAAAATATGAAATTATTTTTGTTTCCATGATGCCTTAAATTATTTAACTATGGTGCATTTTTTCATTTTCACATGGTTATTTATGGGTTTGTAAATTTAACATGGTAGCTGCTTCAGTTTATTCTGTCCAGACAAGATAAATAGATACATAGATTTTGTAGAGAGGAGACAGATAAATAGATAGATATTAGATAGATAGATAGATAGATAGATAGATAGATAGATAGATAGATAGATAGATAGATAGATAGATAGATAGATATGAGATAGATAGATATGAAATAGATAGATATGAGACAGATAAATAGATAGATATGAGATAGATAGATAGATAGATAGATAGATAGATAGATAGATAGATAGATATGAGATAGATAGATAGATAGATAGATAGATAGATAGATAGATAGATATGAGATAGATAGATAGATATGAGATAGATAGATAGATATGAGATAGATATATATGAGATAGACAGATATGAGATAGATCGATAGATATGAGATAGATAGATAGATATGAGATAGATAGATATGAGATAGATAGATAGATAGATAGATAGATAGATAGATAGATAGATAGATATGAGATAGATAGATAGATAGATAGATAGATAGATAGATAGATAGATAGATATGAGATAGATAGATAGATATGAGATAGATAGATATCTCCCCCGCCGCTCCCCGCCCCCCGACGGCCCCCGAATCTTTAGAGACGAGCGGGGAGATACTCGGCTAAGGCACTACTCGCTCGAGTAATGTGCCTTAGCGAGTATACTCGCTCATCTCTAATAGATAGATAGATATGGGATAGATAGATATGAGAGAGATATAAGATAGATAGATAGATAGATATGAGATAGACAGATATGAGATAGATAGATATGAGACAGATAAATAGATAGATATGAGATAGATAGATAGATATGAGATAGATAGATATGAGATAGATAGATAGATAGATAGATAGATAGATAGATAGATAGATAGATAGATATGAGATAGATAGATAGATAGATAGATAGATAGATAGATAGATATGAGATAGATAGATATGAGATAGACAGATATGAGATAGATAGATATGTGATAGATAGATAGATAAATAGATAGATAGATAGATAGATATGAGATAGATAGATATGAGATAGACAGATATGAGATAGATAGATATGAGATAGATAGATATGAGATAGATAGATAGATAGATATGAGATAAATAGATAGATATGAGATAGATAGATAGATATGAGATAGATAGATATCTCCCCCGCCGCTCCCCGCCCCCCGACGGCTCCCGAATCTTTAGAGACGAGCGGGGAGATACTCGGCTAAGGCACTACTCGCTCGAGTAATGTGCCTTAGCGAGTATACTCGCTCATCTCCAATAGATAGATAGATAGATATGGGATAGATAGATAGATAGATATGAGAGATATATAAGATAGATAGATAGATAGATAGATAGATAGATAGATAGATAGATAGATAGATAGATAGATAGATAGATAGATAGATAGATATGGGATAGATAGATATGAGAGAGATATGAGATAGATAGATAGATAGATAGATAGATAGATAGACAGACAGACAGACAGACAGACGGTACTGGTGTATCTTGATGTCACCAGAAGCTAGGGGTTTGACAGGGTTGCATGGAGGAACGCCCGTCACACCCCTAGCTCCCAATCGGCTGAAATCTGTATGGATTTTTGCCTGGCCTGGAGGGTTAGGGTTAGTTTTCCTGTTAGGCTTACATTGCATGTAAGCCTAACAGGAAAAATAATCCTAACTGTAACCCTGCAGCCCTGGCAAAAATCCATACACATGCTGCTGCTATGACCTGGGGCTCTCTTGCTGCCACTGCTGCTGCCTGTGGCTCTCCTCATGCTGCCGTCTCTCCCACTGCCGCAGGGTCTCCTGCTGCTGCCACTGCTGCCTCTTTTATACTGGTGCCTGTTCTCCTGCGACCGTCTCTTCCCCAGTCGCCGCTGCCGCCGCGTCTCCTCCTGTCACTGCCTCTTCTGCTACTGGCTCTTCTCCTTCCGCTGGCTGTCCTCCAGTCGCCGCAGCTGCTGCCACTTCTCCTCCTGGCCCTGCCGCCGCTGTCCTCTGCCTCTGCGTACCGCTGCCGCTCCCAGCCTCGCCACTGACAGCTCTGCCCTGTACCTATACTGGCTGCTGCGCCCCCAGCTAATCAGAAGCTGGGGGAGCTTGTCAATTTTGGACAGCTGTATTATGTCGCCAACCCTTACTTCCGGTGGCGACATAATATACCAGTACCGATTATTAGATAGATAGATAGATAGATAGATAGATAGATAGATAGATAGATAGATAGATAGATAGATATTAGGTCCTGCAGACTGAGGTGCCGTCCTGTCTCCTGAGTCTGCTTCTGTGTCTTCCAGCACTCATATGGTTACTGTGCTAGCCCCTCTCTCCAGCCTGTGGGGATTGCATATATCTATATTCCACAACACTTCTGCTCAATTCACAACCTGATTGGTTGCTTGGGTTGGCTAATTCAGAGTGATTGGTTGTTTGGGTTGAATCGAGCAAAAGTATATGCATGGGGATTTGTAATCAACTTCCTATTTAAACCCTCCAGACCTCATCCACAATGCTTGGTGTTGGTGTCATTTCCTGTATGACTGCATGCAAGCTGCTGGTGCAGACTCCCTGCCTGTACTCAGTTTCTTGTGCATCCTAAACCAGTGTACTCTGTGTCTTGGTGTTCCCAACTTCCTGCGCGTTTGCCACTGGGTTGTGTTTGTCTGTCCATTCACTGTATCTTTTATCTCTGCTCAGATCTGCTTCTCGTCTCCAGTTTATGTTCACTCCTGTATATCCGCGCGGCTTGGTGCATATGACCCTGGATTCCCATCATCACCAGGTAGGTAGGGATGTCTAGGAGTCAGGATCAGAAAAGGCGGCCTGGACCTCTCCACCTTCAGGAGTACCTCCAGGACAGGGACACCTCATCCATCTGAGTCCAGGGTAAGGCCCATTCCCGTTATTGTAACTGAGTTCCCGTATTCTATTCTGTCTTTACCTTGGTGGCAGCTGTCTATTCTGCCGGGTGGTTCCATTTGACAGGAAAACACAGTAGATCCACAAACCATACGAAACAATAGGTAGATAATTAAAGGGATTTTTTCATGACCAAGAAAGCAACACACTAAAATAAAAATTAAATATACAGCCAATCCAAGACAGGTGCTCTGATTCCCACCATTCCAGTCCCAGAAGCTCCTGCAGTGGTCACAGGCTGTTTAATTACTGGCCTTAGCGGTCACGTGCCATTCAGGCACTTATGAGGCCAGTGATTTGCTACAGCAATGAATGATAATATACAGGTGACTGCTGCAGGATTTTCCGGCACTGGAGTGCCTAGACTAAGGCGGGTGTGTTGATCAGCTATACATTTAACAGGTGAGTGCTACTAAAGGCCCATTTAGACACAATGATTGGCTCACAATTCGCTCAAAGCCATCTTGTGTCTAAATGCGCTACCATTGTGCACTATTCATTCATCGCTGATTTCTAGCAAGCTAGAAATCAACGATGACTCTTATCAGCGCTGCACGCTGATTTTTCTCAGCGGGTGGCACTAATAGCATTCTTATAACTGGTATCCCGCTGGGACTTCTGAGCGGGATACAAGCTGAAAGCTCCAAGAACAAAGCTATTCTTGGGGGCTATCAGCTCAGTGGGACACTGCTGATAACAGCTAGAACTAAGCAGCTGTTTGCATATACAAAATAGCTGTTTTTCTCAGAGTTATCAGCGGTGTCCCGCTCCGCCTGCATTTAAGTCTTTAAGTAGCTAATTAAATACTTAAGAGTTATGCAAAGATGATCACTCAAAACTGTCACTCAAACTGCCCTTTGAGTGATCATCTTTCAGTCTAAATGCACCTTTAGGTTTTTCAGTTTAGCCCAGTTCCTGCCCTTACCAACTTTTTTAGATGTCTTGGAAAACTCATTTAACAGTAACTGCACATGAAAACCCTTAACCCTAATGCAATTCTGGATTTCAAATGAAATTTGTGGATGCCTGAAGAGTTAGAATTAAAGTTCACCTTCAGTTAAGAGGTACATTGGTAGAGAGAATAATTGCACTGAGCGTTCTGCAGCCAGAACTATGTGGAACTTGTTATGGCACTATTTGCTATATTTTATAATGGCCTATACTTTACTTACAAAGCAGAGGCTTCAAATTGAGAAAACACAGTAGCATGTTCATGGACTACAGCAAATCACAAAGACATTCTGCTAAGTCAAGCCAGTCACACATGCATATGTTAGTACATTTAGACCAAGCATGGGAGCTTATCCTCACCTTTGAGATTAAGAAAGCCTTTCCCAAATCCTCCTACAATGCTTTTATTTCCATTCCTTGCTGTAGTGATCTGCTGAGGCGTAAGTATTATGGGTGCAGTCGCATCAAAGCCTTGAAAGCTTAGGGAACCATAAGTCTGTCTCATTCATATGGGCAGGCCAGTACCATAAATGAAGCATCATAGTGGGGAGGCCCTGTTCCAGATTTTGCAGTGGGGACCAAAAGCTTCAGCTTACACCTCTGATGATCTGTCCACTCTTGTAATTATTTTCATTGAAACTAATAATTCAATTACTAGCAGTGCTGCCATGTTATCTGAGGGTACAAGAGGCAAGTGAGAGGTCATAGACAGTGGAAAGAGCGGAGAGTGCCAGCATAGCTCAGTAGTGAGACGGGCCTTGTATCATATATCTAATGTTGGCTTGTCCCACTTATGCTCCGTATTCTTGCATGTAACATTTTGAGTTCCATGCACTCTTCTTTGCTGTAAAAATGGAAAATGGCCTAAAAGTATCCAATAACAGTAAGCTTAGAAACTCTAAGGCAAGGAGCCCAGTGTTGCACATACGCAGCTATATGAAGCAGACCTAAGAAAGCTGGGAAATCCATGAATATGAAATTCAATCTTTCACGAAGCGCTCATTTGTCGCCATAAATAACACAATTTGTGTAGACAACACCCCTAGTGTCCCTTAAATAAACTTTTATTTGTTTCAAACTTTAAAAAGTCTCAAGTTTGGAATCTATCAGTAAAATAAAAATAACATTTAAGAGAATCTAATATGATACAGACTGGGATTTATTAACCACAGTTGCAAGAATATTTTGGAGAATGAACTGGAGATTCTTAGCCAACAATATTGCACATTATAGTTCAAAAGGTAAAGACTTGAGATGAAACGGGGAAGACAGATGGCATGAATTTGGTAAGACTAATAGCTGCTAAGAGAATAACTACATAATGGGACAGAGTTGCTTGGAAAAAAATAATCAAATGCTATAGTCATATAAAAAAATCTTAATTACTCTCACATTGAGTTTGAAATGCATTATGTAAAATTCTACTTATATGAGCACAAGCTCCAGAGACTCCAGTTAGGAGAGGATGAACATTTTATGAGATGACCCTTCTTATTTTTACTATGAGCAGAGATTGGGGTCCTTTTCAAAGAATACGTAACCCAAATGGTGCCATATGAGGTGAACTTAAGTTCTAAGGTCTCCAAATTTTTTCTGAAATACTATTTATCCCAGAATGCTAAGTGTTGTCACTTCTCAACATCATCTCCCTCTTGATGTGCACATTTTTCGCAACATTGCAGTCATGATTACATGGCCTCTACAAATGTTTCTTTAGGGGGTCTATTTTGCCCACTGGAAAATCCCAGATGAAAAAGTGGCACGAGTAGAAGACATGCGACCATGGTGAGCGCCCTTTATCCACGTCTCATTCATTGAGACGATTGGGAGAATGAAGGCACCATTCAAGATCTGACACTGCCATACATGCAGCCTTGTGATTAATTGATCCACTCACATAATTGATCCACTCACATAATTAGGTTGTGGGACCAGTTGGTGCATGGATGAGTCTCCTTTGGTTCATTCTCATATCACACAATGTTCAGCCTTCTTTGAACTGTCGCCCCAATGAACACTCACTTTTTGTGATTATGACACCCTCACTGCATATCTCACCCAACTGATGATAAAAGTTGAGGTTTGTCATTTCCCAAAAGTGAAGAAAACGGATGATTACACGCCGTTCTTCGAATGTGAATACCTCCATTTTAAGTATGGAAATTTTTCCTAATTAAGGGCCTAGAAGTGAGCCTGCTCCATCCTGTATCGGTAGCTGGCTGTGAATGGCATCCAGCCTCCAGCTGTCAACCCTGTACATCCGGTGATCAAGGGGTTCACAGAGAGAGCGCACCCTCCACTATGGAATCATGGGCCTGCCATGGCCTGTGATCATGACTGTAAGTGATAACACATTGCAGTATAGAAGTATTTCAATGCATTATCATAGTGATCATAGCTTTTTTAGTTCAAATCCCATACAGGGACATAAAAAATGCAAAATAAAAAAGCCCTGGAAAACAATAGTAAGAAAAAAAACATTTTTGGGTACTTTCCCCTCTTTGTATAAAAAAATTAATGTAATTTAAAAAGCACATATTTGATATTATCGTATGCATAATAACTAGAGATGAGCGAGTATACTCACTAAGGCACATTACTCGAGCGAGTAGTGCCTTAGCCGAGTATCTTCCCGCTCGTCTCTAAAGATTCGGGGGCTGGCACGGGTGAGAGGTGAGTTGCGGGGGGGGGGGGGGGGGGGAGAGGGAGAGAGAGATCTCCCCTCTGTTCCTTCCCGCTCTCCCCCACCACTCCCTGCCCCCCGACGGCCCCGAATCTTTAGAGACGAGCGGAGAGATACTCGGCTAAGGCACTACTCACTCGTGTAATGTGCCTTAACGGGTATGCTCGCTCATCTCTAATAATAACCCGTACAATTAATTAAATATTCTATTTATCCTGCACAGCAAAAGCTGTAAAAAAAACTTAAAAAACATAGCTAAAATGCTTATTTTCTTCATTTTGCCTCCTAAAAAAGCTCAACAAAAGTCATCAAGAAAATCCATACGTATGGTAATATGGTACCAGTGAAAACTACAGCTTGTCATGAAAAAAAAAAACCTCACAGAGCTCCGTTGATGTAAAAATAAAAAAGTTATGGGACTTTGAATGCAGTGATGCAAAAAAATAATAATGTCCAAAAAAAGGGGTTTCATTTTGCAAAAGTGGAAGAACCTAAAGAAAAGATATAATTTTGGTATTGTCGTAATCGCAGAAAAAAGTTATAAAATGTTTTTTATGCTACATGATTCATGCTGTAAAAAAATGGCAGAATTGATGTGTTTTCCCTTCGTGCCCTCCAAAAAAAATGTATAAATTTTTACATTCTATTGTACATACACAAAAAACGGTACCAATAAAAACTAGTTTACCGTGCAAAAACAAGCCCTCATACGCCCATGACAATTGAAGAATAAAAAAGTTAGGGTTTTTAAATAGTGGAGGTAAAAATATCCCCCCAAAATTGTTGCAATGCTATGGCTAAAATAGGCCATGGGCTTAAGGGGTTAAAAAGTTTTATCCTATCTCAATTCCAGCCTCCAGATCTAATATTAGTATAAAACCCTTTAAACATTTCAAATGTTCTATTGCCGTGGATATGTGGTGTTTGGCTCCAGTGAAAGTACAATAAATACTCTGCCAGCTGATATAATAAAATAGAACTGTTGAGCTCATAAATACCGGCGCTCATGTACACTAGCCTAGCAGAAGTATTTGGATACCTGAAGAATCATGATGGCTTAGTGATCAACGGTTTGTTTGCAGCAGCATAACCCCTATATTCAATAATATGCAGTTCCTGTCGTATGACAAAGAATAGGTTTTCACTCGCTTGCAGGTTCTCAGCGCAATATGGACCATGTTGGTATAATCTGGGTATCTCCTGTATATAATTATATATGTACAGCTGGTATGTTATACATCTCCTATATATAGTGATATGGAGCATTCTGGTATAATCTGGGTATCTATTGTATATAATTATATATGCACAGCTGGTGTAAGTTCTACATCTTTCTATATATAGTGGTATGAAGCATGTGGGTATAACCTGGGTATCTTCTGTATATAATTATATATGTACAGCTAATATAAGTTATACATCTATCTGTAGATAGTGATATGGAGCATGCTGGTATAACCTGGGTATTTCCCTTGTATGATTGCACACTTTATACAAAATAAAAAAATGCATCTAAAACTTCATCAGCCAAGTGTCCCTCAACCTGCACCCCCGTGATTCTATCCGGTTTGTTAGTTAATAAAAAGTCCAGAATAGCCCTCCCTCTAGTTGTCTCACGTACAAATTGGGTAAGGTATAGAGATGAGCGAACGTACTCGTCCGAGCTTGATATTCGTGCGAATATTAGGGTGTTTGGGATGCTCGTTACTCGTAACGAGTACCACGCGGTGTTCCGGTTACTTTCAGTTTCCTCTCTGAGACGTTAGCGCGCTTTTCTGGCCAATTGAAAGACAGGGAAGGCATTACAACTTCCCCCTGTGACGTTCAAGCCCTATACCACCCCCCTGCTGTGAGTGGCTGGAGCGCTCAGATGTCACCCGAGTATAAAAGTCGGCCCCTCCCGCGGCTCGCCACACATGCCTTGTGAGTTAGCTGAGGGAAAGTGCTGTTCTATTGGAGTTGCTGTAGGGAGAGTGTTTGTAGTGAGTGTAGGCTTCAAGAACCCCAACGGTCCTTCTTAGGGCCACATCTACATGTGTGCAGGCTGCTGTTAGCAGTGGAGAAATTTTTTTTTTTTCTCAAAATCGGCAGTGCAGAGCATTGCACCCGGCATTAGGGACAGAAGTGGTGCTTAGGCAGGGAGAGTGTTAGGAGTGAGTGTAGCCTTCAAGAACCTCAACGGTCCTTTCTAGGGCCACATTTAACTGTGTGGAGTACTGTGCAGGCTGCTGTTAGCTGTGTTGCTTTTTTTTTTTTTTCTCAAAATCGGCGGTGCAGAGCATTCCACCCTGCATTGATACTACAGGCACAGAATTGTGTAGGCAGGGCCACAACACAGTTATTATTCATTGAATAGACGCAGTGGGCCTTTCCTTTTAAACAAAAGGGAAAAAAGTATATTTGCCCTGCCTCTGTCAGTCCTAAGGGCTCTGGGTACGTGTGTGCTGCGTGGAGAACGTAAAAAAATCAGACGCAACCAGCTACGGTTGAGTGCAGCCTTGCGCCAATTTCTTTCCTGCCTGGGAAATACCTGCTCTGTCACAGTTAATAACTCTGCAACAGTAAAGTTCTGTGACACTTTTGCAGGGCCGCAACACAGTTATATTAGTCATTGAATAGGCACAGTGCGCCTTTCCTTTTAAACAAAAGGGAAAAAAGTATATTTGCCCTGCCTCTGTCAGTCCTAAGGGCTCTGGGTACGTGTGTGCTGCGTGGAGAACGTAAAAAAATCAGACGCAACCAGCTACGGTTGAGTGCAGCCTTGCGCCAATTTCTTTCCTGCCTGGGAAATACCTGCTCTGCCACAGTTCATAACTCTGAAACAGTAAAGTTCTGTGACACTTTTGCAGGGCTGCAACACAGTTATTAAACTTATTATTCATTCACTAGAGGCAGTGGGCCTTTCCTTTTTAAAAAAAGTTAAAAAATTACATTTGGCCTGCAGGCTTGCGCCAATTTATTTCCTGCCTGTGAAATCAAATCACTGGTAATACAGCATGCTGAGGGGTAGGGGTAGGCCTAGAGGACGTGGACGCGGCCGAGGACGCGGAGGGCCAAGTGAGCGTGTGGGCACAGGCCGAGCTCCTGATCCAGGTGTGTCGCAGCCGACTGCTGCGCGATTAGGAGAGAGGCACGTTTCTGGCGTCCCCACATTCATCGCCCAATTAATGGGTCCACGCGGGAGACCTTTATTAGAAAATGAGCAGTGTGAGCAGGTCCTGTCGTGGATGGCAGAAAGTGCTTCGAGCAAGCTATCATCCAGCCACAGTTCTGCGCCGTCCACTGCTGCAAATCCGAATCCTCTGTCTGCTGCTCCTCCTTCCTTCCAGCCTCCTCACTCCACTACAATGACACATGCTCAGGAGCAGGAAGACTCCCAGGAACTGTTCTCGGGCCCCTGCTCAGATTGGGCAGCAGTGGTTCCTCTCCCACCAGATGAGTTTATCGTCACTGATGCACAACCATTGGAAAGTTCCCGGGGTCCGGGGGATGAGGCTGGGGACTTCCGCCAACTGTCTCAAGACCTTTCAGTGGGTGAGGAGGACGATGACGATGAGACACAGTTGTCTTGCAGTGAGGTAGTAGTAAGGGCAGTAAGTCCGAGGGAGGAGCGCACAGAGGATTCGGAGGAAGAGCAGCAGGATGATGAGGTGACTGACCCCACCTGGTGTGCAACGCCTACACAGGACAGGTCTTCAGAGGGGGAGGCACGGGCAGCAGCAGGGCAGGTTGCAAGAGGCAGTACGGTGTCCAGGGGTAGAGGCAGGGCCAGACCAAATAATCCACCAACTGTTTCCCAAAGCACACCCTCGCGCCATGCCACCCTGCAGAGGCCGAGGTGCTCTAAGGTCTGGCAGTTTTTCACCGAGACGCCTGACGACCGACGAACAGTGGTGTGCAACCTTTGTCACGCCAAGATCAGCCGGGGAGCCACCACCAACAGCCTCACCACCACCAGCATGCTCAGACATATGATGGCCAAGCACCCCACAAGGTGGGACGAAGCCCGTTCACCGCCTCCGGTTTGCACCGCTGCCTCTCCCCCTGTGCCCCAACCTGCCACTGAGATCCAACCCCCCTCTCAGGACACAGGCACTACCGTCTCATGGCCTGCACCCACACCCTCACCTCCGCTGTCCTCGGCCCCATCCACCAATGTCTCGCACCGCACAGTCCAGCCGTCGCTAGCGCAAGTGTTGGAGCGCAAGCGCAAGTACGCCGCCACGCACCCGCACGCTCAATCGTTAACCGTCCACATAGCCAAATTTATCAGCCTTGAAATGCTGCCGTATAGGGTTGTGGAAACGGAGGCTTTCAAAGCTATGATGGCGGCGGCGGCCCCGCGCTACTCAGTTCCCAGTCGCCACTACTTTTCCCGATGTGCCGTCCCAGCCCTGCACGACCACGTCTCCCGCAACATTGTACGCGCCCTCACCAATGCGGTTAGTGGCAAGGTCCACTTAACTACGGACACGTGGACAAGCACAGGCGGGCAGGGCCACTACATCTCCCTGACGGCACATTGGGTGAATTTAGTGGAGGCTGGGACAGAGTCAGAGCCTGGGACCGCTCACGTCCTACCCACCCCCAGAATTGCGGGCCCCAGCTCGGTGGTGGTATGTTCGGCGGTGTATGCTTCTTCCACTAAAGCACCCTCCTCCTCAACCTCTGTCTCGCAATCTAGATGTGTCAGCAGCAGCAGGACGTCGCCAGCAGTCGGTGTCGCGCGGCGTGGCAGCACAGCGGTGGGCAAGCGTCAGCAGGCCGTGCTGAAACTACTCAGCTTAGGAGATAGGAGGCACACGGCCCACGAACTGCTGCAGGGTCTGACAGAGCAGACCGACCGTTGGCTTGCGCCGCTGAGCCTCCAACCGGGCATGGTCGTGTGTGACAACGGCCGTAACCTGGTGGCGGCTCTGCAGCTCGGCAGCCTCACGCACGTGCCATGCCTGGCCCACGTCTTTAATTTGGTGGTTCAGCGCTTTCTGAAAAGCTACCCACACTTGTCAGACCTGCTCGTAAAGGTGCGCCGGCTCTGCGCACATTTCCGCAAGTCCCACACGGACGCTGCCACCCTGCGCACCCTGCAACATCGCTTTAATCTGCCAGTGCACCGACTGCTGTGCGACGTGCCCACACGGTGGAACTCTACGCTCCACATGTTGGCTAGGCTCTATGAGCAGCGTAGAGCTATAGTGGAATACCAACTCCAACATGGGCGGCGCAGTGGGAGTCAGCCTCCTCAATTCTTTTCAGAAGAGTGGGCCTGGTTGGCAGACATCTGCCAGGTCCTTCGAAACTTTGAGCAGTCTACCCAGGTGGTGAGCGGCGATGCTGCAATCATTAGCGTCACCATTCCTCTGCTATGCATCTTGAGAAGTTCCCTGCAAACCATAAAGGCAGCCGCTTTGCGCTCGGAAACAGAGCCGGGGGAAGACAGTATGTCGCTGGATAGTCAGAGCACCCTCCTGTCTATATCTCAGCACGTTCAGGAGGAGGAGGAGGAGCATGAGGAGGATGAGGAGGAGGGGGAAGAGACAGCTTGGCCCACTGCTGACGGTACCCATGCTGCTTGCCTGTCATCATTTCAGCGTGTATGGCCTGAGGAGGAGGAGGAGGAGGAGGAGGAGGATCCTGAAAGTGATCTTCCTAGTGCGGACAGCCATGTGTTGCGTACAGGTACCCTGGCACACATGGCTGACGTCATGTTAGGATGCCTTTCTCGTGACCCTCGCGTTACACGCATTCTGGCCACTACGGATTACTGGGTGTACACACTGCTCGACCCACGCTATAAGGAGAACCTTCCCACTCTCATTCCCGAAGAGGAAAGGGGTTCGAGAGTGTTGCTATACCACAGGACCCTGGCGGACAAGCTGATGGTAAAATTCCCATCCGACAGCGCTAGTGGCAGAAGGCGCAGTTCCGAGGGCCAGGTACCAGTGGAGGTGCGTAGATCGAGCAGCATGTACAGCCCAGGCAGTGCAACAGTCTTTAAGGGCCTGGACAGCTTTATGGCTCCCCAGCAAGACTGTGTCACCGCTCCCCAGTCAAGGCTGAGTCGGCGGGAGCACTGTAAAAGGATGGTGAGGGAGTACGTAGCCGATCGCACGACCGTCCTCTGTGACGCCTCTGCCACCTACAACTACTGGGTGTCGAAGCTGGACACGTGGCCTGAACTAGCGCTGTATGCCCTGGAGGTGCTTGCTTGTCCTGCGGCTAGCGTCTTGTCGGAAAGGGTGTTTAGTGCAGCTGGGGGAATCATCACAGATAAGCGTACCCGCCTGTCAACCGACAGTGCCGACAGGCTAACACTCATCAAGATGAACAAAGCCTGGATTTCCCCAGACTTCTCTTCTCCACCAGCGGACAGCAGCGATACGTAAGCAATACGTAGGCTGCACCCGCGGATGGAAGCTACGTTCTCTCTCACCATCCAAAACGGGGACATTTCTGCTTCATCAATCTGTGTCTAATATTCCTCCTCCTCCTCCTGCTCCTCCTCCTGAAACCTCACGTAATCACGCTGAACGGGCAATTTTTCTTAGGGCCACAAGGCTCACTCATCTAATTTTTCTAAACAATTTTTATATGTTTCAATGCTCTTAAAAGCATTGGAACTGTAACTTGAACCAATTTTTCGTTAAACTGGGCTGCCTCCAGGCCTAGTTACCACTTAAGCCACATTAACCAAAGCGATTAATGGGTTTCACCTGCCATCTTGGTTGGGCATGGCCAATTTTTACTGAGGTACATTAGTACTGTTGGTACACCAATGTTTTGGGGCCCTCACCTACAGTGTAATCATAGCAATTTGTATGTTCTTCGCCTGCACTCATGGTACAGAAGTGTGTGTGGGGTTGGCCTACACTTTAGCTACATAAATGTAACTTGGGCCTTGGCTATACTGCAACTACTGAAATGGAACTAAGACTGCGCTCCCACTATACTGCTGCTTCGGAATTGTTCCTGGGGCCTGTGTAGGCTGCTACAATGACTTAAATGGAACTAAGACTATGCTCCTCCTATACTGCTGCTTCAGAATTGTTCCTGGGGCCTGTGTAGGCTGCTACAATGACTTAAATGGAACTAAGACTATGCTCCTCCTATACTGCTGCTTCGGAATTGTTCCTGGGGCCTGTGTAGGCTGCTACTATTACTGAAATGGAACGAAGACTGCGCTCCCACTATACTGCTGCTTCGGAATTGTTACTGGGGCCTGTGCAGGCTGCTACTATTACTGAAATGGAACTAAGACTGTGCTCCCCCTATAATGCTGCTAGTGATATGTTAGTGGGGCCTGTCGCTAATGCTACGGCTGAAATGTTACTAATTCTGGGCTCTGCCTATACCGCTGCTAATGGTATGTCTCTGGGGTGTGGAAACAGAGGCTTCCCAAAGACATGATGGCGGCGAGGCCATTTTTCCACCAACGCTGTTACTGTTAAGGTGCATATAACCACGGACACGTGGAGAGGACACGTAGTGCCTCCAAAACATCCCCCGCCACGGCCCACTTAATCCTGGCCACATTCCGAAAACCAACTACATTAAACCGCGCTACCAGGTCCGCAGTCACCACCACATTACCACTAACGCGGTTACTGTTAAGGTACATATTACCAGTCTGACTGGGGCATGCAGTGTGGGCCAAAGCCCACCTGTATTAAGCACGACATTACTACCTCAGCTGTGTTGGGCAATGCAAAGGGATATTTTTATGTACCGCCGGTGGCTTCCTGGCACCCACCCATGCTGTGGGTCCACAGGGAATTATAAATGCATCTGTTTCCACTTCTAAAGAACCCCAGTCAGACTGGGGCATGCAGTGTGGGCCGAAGCCCACCTGCATTAAGCACGACATTACTACCTCAGCTGTGTTGGGCAATGCAATGGGATATTTTTATGTACCGCCGGTGGGTTCCAGGGAGCCACCCATGCTGTGGGTCCACAGGGAATTATAAATGCATCTGTTTCCACTTGTAAAGAACCCCAGTCTGACTGGGGCATGCAGTGTGGGCCGAAGCCCACCTGCATTAAGCACGACATTACTACCTCAGCTGTGTTGGGCAATGCAATGGGATATTTTTATGTACCGCCGGTGGGTTCCAGGGAGCCACCCATGCTGTCGGTCGACAGGGACTTCACAATAGGGAGTTGTACCTGCCTGTGTCTATGAATTAAAAAGCCCGGTCTGACTGGGGCATGCAGAGACACCTTGACAGAATGAATAGTGTGTGGCACATAGGTTCCCCATTGCTATGCCCACGTGTGCAGCTCCTGATGGCGGTGGCACAGGATTCTATTTCTCATTGCTTCTGTACAGCATTGTGGGCTATCGCCCCGCCCCTTTTAAAGAGGGTCGCTGCCTAGCCGTGCCAACCTCTGCAGTGTGTGCCTGCGGTTCCTCCTCATGGCAGACGCACTTATAAATAGACATGAGGGTGGTGTGGCATGAGGGCAGCTGAAAGCTGCGCAGGGACACTTTGGTGTGCGCTGTGGGGGGGAGGGGGGGCGGTTGGGCAGCATGTAAGCCAGAAGAAGTGGCAGTGGAGTGTCATGCAGGCAGTGATTGTGCTTTGTTGTAGCTAGTGTGGTGCTTAGCTAAGGTATGCATTGCTAATGAGGGCTTTTCAGAAGTAAAAGTTTTTGGGAGGGTGGGGGCCCCACTCTTGCCGCTATTGTGGCTTAATAGTGGGACCTGTGAACTTGAGATTCAGCCCAACATGTAGCCCCTCGCCTGCCCTATCCGTTGCTGTGTCGTTCCCATCACTTTCTTGAATTGCCCAGATTTTCACACAAGGAAACCTTAGCGAGCATCGGCGAATTACAAAAATGCTCTGGTCGCCCATTGACTTCAATGGGGTTCGTTACTCGAAACGAACCCTCGAGCATCGCGAAAAGTTCGTCCCGAGTAACGAGCACCCGAGCATTTTGGTGCTCGCTCATCTCTAGTAAGGTAGTTATCTTTAATTGTTCCTAAGAACTTATTGCCCTTGTAATATTTGCAGGTCTCGTCTTCCCATATTCTATCTGGATATTTAAAATCTCCCATAATAATTACTTAATTGTGGGTTGACATCTTTCATATTAATCTTATTAATAGGTTTTCAGTTTCTTCTGTTATTTTTGGTGGCCTATAGAAAACCACTATTAGTATTTTTTCTTCTGCCTGTATTTCTACCCACAGAGATTCCACGTGTTCATCTCCTGCACCAATATCTTCTCGTAGCCTTGGCATTAAGTAGGATCTAATGTACAAACATACCCCTCCCCCTTTCTGGTTCCCATGGACTTTTCTGAAGAGATTGTAACCCGGTTCATTCACCACCCATTTCCACTCATCAACAAGCCATGTTTCCATTATTCCTACTATATTGTAATTTTCTTCACACATTCTCGCTTAAAGATCACCCGCTTTACTGATCAGACTTCTTGCATTCGTTGCTGTATAATTTATACGGTTGTTGTTATTCTTTATATTCATTATGCTACTTATGGTCCTATTAGCTGTTCTGTCAGTTCTAACTGTACTAACCCCACCTCCGCTTGACCCCTATTCTCATTACTTGGTCCCAGGTCACTGACTGCGCTGTTTTTCCCCCTATGACTCTTGATGCCCTCCCTCCCAGTGACTAGTTTAAACACTCCTTCAACCTTCTAGCCATATTCTATTGTGGGTAAAATACTTGAAGGGTTTCTAAGAGATGTTATCCTTGAGTAACTCATGGAAAACAGCTGTATAACTCCATATCAGCATGGATTTATCAGAGATCGCACCTGTCAAACGAATCTAATACTCTTCTATGAGGAAACAAGTTCTAGACTGGATCTGGGAGAGTAATTGGATCTTATATATCTGGACTTTTCCAAAGTGTTTGATACTGTGCCGCATAAAAGGTTGATATATAAAATGAGAATGCTTGGTCTGGGTGAGAATGTGTGTAAGTGGGTAAGTAACTGGCTCAATGATAGAAAGCAAAGGGTGGTTATTAATGGTACATACTCTTATTGGGTCACCATTACTAGTGTGGTACCACAGGGGTCAGTACTGGGCCCTATATATAGTAATATAGTATCTAAAGCCGAAAAAAGACATGTGTCCATCGACTTCCCTACATGGTTTAGGTAGCCGGCCCAAGGTTGACTCAGTCTTCCATGCTTCCGAGGTCGGTAAAATGAGTACCCAGCTTGCTTATAGATAAAAGATGACTGGGGAAGCCAATGGCAAACCACCCCACAAAAACAGTTTGCCAAGAAAACGTCACAATGGGACGTCACCCTAGGAGTCAGTCATGACTCAAAACTTGCCCAGGGGACTTTACCTTACCCATCCACTTCAGCTTATTACCCCCAATGTTGATCCAGAGGAAGGCAAAAAAAAAACATGAGGTAGAAGCCAATTTTCCCCATCTCAGGGAAATAAATTTCTTCCTGACTCCAATCTGGCAATAGGAATAATCCCCGGATCCACAGCCTTTCTGAATTTATTAACAATTATAACATAATATTGTGTCACGCAAGAAAGGCATCCAGGTCACTCTTGAACACTTTTATTGATTTTGCGATCACCACGTCCTCAGGCAGAGAGTACAGTAGTCTCACTCTCTTACAGTAAAGAACCCCCTTCTATCTTTTGGTGTAGAAACCTTATTTCCTCTAGACGTAGAGGGTGCCCCCTTGTTACTGTCACAGTCCTGGGTATAAATAGATGATGGAGAGATCTCTGTATTGTCCCCTGATATATGTATACATAGTTATTAGGTCGCCCCTCAGACTAAACCATAACGGGATGAAACAAAACCACTGTTTTCAATGGTTTCATTTTACACAATCGGGATTTTCACATGTAGTTAATACTACGTGCGAGAAGAATAAGGCAGGACCTATCTTTCCACTTTTCCTCAAACTTGCGCGGAGTGGCGAGCATATTAGCGCATGTGCCCATGTGTTTTTGCCCTAGGGGCAACATTGATGCGCATAAAAACGCACATCTGAATACATCACTTTGCTTTAATAGGCGTATTCAATCAGTAAAAAATACGGAGAGCACACAGACAGAAAATATATGCCCTTACAAATGTGCACCGATGTTGTGCGTAAAACAAAAATTTGCAGCATGTCCTATTTTAGCGCATATTCATGGACCAACATTGCCCATTAAACTGTATGGGTGCATAAAAAATGCATTGAACATAGAGATGAGCGAGTATACTCGCTAAGGCACATTACTCGAGCGAGTAGTGTCTTAGCCGAGCATCTCCCCGCTCATCTCTAAAGATTCGGAGGCCGGCGGGGGGCGGGGAGCGGCGGCGGATCTCTCTCTCCCTCTCTCCCCCCCGCTCTCCGTCGCAATTCACCTGTCACCCGCGCCGGCCCCCGAGTCTTTAGAGACGAGCGGGGAGATACTCGGCTAAGGCACTACTCGCTCGAGTAATGTGAGTAATGTGCCTTAGCGAGTATACTCGCTCATCTCTAATTGAACATGCATTAACACCCATGTTCACTGCACGCATGAAGAACAGATGTCGCACGGACGTAAAAAAAAACATACTTTGCAAAAACGCATGTAACCCGCACATACACATGCAGTGAAAACAGTGTTTTGTATTTTTTTTTAAGACTGACCTAAATTGCATCCACCTGTGTGAATAAGCCCTGAGATAAAACTTTTTACGACCATGTAACGCTGGAGGGGTCTCCAGCTGTCCGAAAGGTAAAGGATTTAGTAGAGGAAAATTAAATTGTGCTTGAACCCAACGCTAAGTAGGAAAATCACACACATTAACTGCAGAATACGGTTTAAATTATCCATCTCATGTAATGAAAGGGTGAAGGGCGCGCTCATGTGACCTTCACTAAATGCCGTAAGCCTTGATGGTTTTTTAATGTTGTGTGATTATACTTTCCATCACGCTGATCTTCTTTACCTTCACTGCCAACCACACTGCTATTTTGTAAGCCTCTGAAATCCCCCCAGGTTGTAGAGGGCTTCCCACTAACACACTGAACACTACTTCTTTGATCCTTGCACACAGAGCAGCCGCTGTAAATAATGGCTTTTATTACTGAAATAAAGGCAACATATTATCCCTTTAATGTATTTGTTTCTCTTCTGTTCTTCAGCCGCGCTCCTAAAGAAACAAAGTGTCACCGCTTATTGAAAATGTTATCTTTAGGAAACTAAAATGACCCTTATTAATTTTTTTTTCCAATGTGAACAAGCTGTAAAGTTGTCTTCAATAAATACCCGACTATTCAAGCTCGCCGGACCGTGAAAAGTCGTCCCCCTCAACTTCATCTTAATTACTCTCCTTAAAATGAAGTCGAGCTTAATGGGATTGTTTGGGAGTCATCTAGAGCTGGTGAGTGATGACTACCGGTCTCATATTGAAAATCTCATTACATTTATCTTCATATAGTCTGTGAAAGGACACAAGGTGATGAGCAAGCTATAGAAAACTTCAACAACATGCTTTCTGTCCTGCTGCAAAACTAGAATATAATTAAGAGGACCTCACACAGAGTACTGAGCCGTAGAAGACACTGCAGCTGATTTATGGATGCAGTTACGCAGAATGATGTTACGTCATGTTTAGAAGGGCCTTTTCTTACACAAATGGGGATTTTAGCTTCTGTCAGGAAAGGGAGCACAGTCTTTACTATTATGTTTCCCAGAAAATAAGACCCTGTCTTATATTAATTTTTGCCCCAAAGGAGGCACTAAATGTCTTAGACTTACCTAGCAGGCTCGGTCCAGGTCCCTCCTGCTGCTCTCCTGAGCTCTGACGTGCCGAGCTGTGGCATTGATTGGTCAATCATAAATCCCACCTCCACAACGTGATGGCTGTGATTGGTTCTTTGAGCGCTGCATTGATTGGTTCTCAAGCACTGCTCAGCCAATCATAGCTATCACTTCCTGGGGGTGGGATTCCATAACCAGGAAGTGATCTTCTGTGGGTGAACAAGGATTGCAGAATGCACGGCAGAGCACCGAACAGCAGCGGGAGGACCCGAAACAAACCTGCTAGGTAAGTATTCCTTTTTATGTAATGCAGCTAGGGCTAATTTTTGGGGTAGGGTTTATATTTCAAGCTTCCTAAAAAATGAAAAATCGAGGAAGGGCTTAAATTCAGGGGAACAGGGTAGCATTTAACCTGTAGTATGTCATTTTTTGAAGTTGTAAGTGGGAGGTACATTTAGGATTTACTTTGGTGGTCATTTCCAATCCAATTTGTATCCCGGTTTTTCTAGGAGGCTTACTCTTTTTCTGCCATTATACAATGCCGCTATATAAACAAATCTTATTCCACACCACTTTCAGGTTATTATTACCCCCCACCAAACTGGGTTCTCATTTTACCAACCTTGGAAGGATGGAGGGCTGAGTCAACCTTGAGCCGACTACCTGAATCACGCAGGGATTGAACTTGTAACCTTCAGGTCGTAGCTGAGAGCTTACACTCTGCACCACACAAGGCTTGCATATGCTAGCTAAAGCCAGTACTGCATGAGGTGACACGTTGCATAGGCTCTGACCGCAGAGAGGCTGGCAACATACAGTAAGAGAACCCCAACGGGCGTCTTCCAACATCGGAGCTGTACAGCCTTAAATCATAATGTCTTCAGACGTCAGACAGTGGATTGGAAAGGGTTAATGGTGTCCGGCTGTTTTAAGAGGAAACAGGAACCAGCCAGGAATCAATACGCGAAATGCGGGAGTGAGCACGGTGAGCGATATTTGGGAAGGAGAAGATATCTGTCTGAAGTTCTCCTTTTCCTGGCCATGTCGGCTTGCAGTTAATTGCCCTAAGGGCATGAAGCAGAAAAAGAAGCAAATTCTCTGCACTAAGGCCATTTTCACAAAGCCTAGAAAACATGAACCCCATTCTTCTGAATAGGGTCATACACACAAGCAATTTTTTTTATAGCATCGCATTACACCGCAATGCGGAAAAGAAATTTGCGGCACGTCTTATCTTTGGGCATGCTCTCACATTGCATCTCCCATTGTTTTCAATGGAGAAACATAGCATCACGTGTAGGTGCATGCGGTGCAATGCAAAGTTTCCCCATTGACAACAATGGGAAAAATTCAGCGGCACGTGATCGCTACTTCCCCTAAAGGATTCAAGGCAGTTTTGAGATAAAAATGCCTCGCCTCCACGGGAATATTGCATGTTGGCAAGCGCGATAGCGGGCCATGATTCATGACCTGATATGGCACTCGCCCGTGTGAAGTTGGCCTAAGAGTTCTGGTCCCGCTGGTTACTCATTCACTCCTCCCACTTGTTTTAAGCACCATAATCTTAGAAAGCAACAGAGATATAGGCCACTACCTGAGATACAAAGACACTTTGCTGCTAACATCCTGATTAACGGAACCTGAGAATTCATACACCAAGTCAATGGGATTCATAGGATCCTAGGATGGTAGAGTCGGAAGGGACTTCCAGGGTCATCTGGTCCAACCCCCTGCTCAGTGCAGGATTAGAAACTGAGTTACATTCTACTGCCCAGTAATGGTCAAAAAGTCTTTTCATTTTGGGCCCAATATGGCCTGCTGCTGCAGTTACATGTTGTTCTTGTTAGAATAAAGTAATTCAGCATCACGGAGGCAAATGATTATCAGTGTTTCTCCTGGGAATTGCAAGCTACAGCATCTCTACAAACCCACTTTCTAACTTGTCCTAGTCTAGAACCCATTAGCTGGAACCCAGTCATCATTCTCTGCTGATTTCTCTCATAGGATTGCAGGTGTGATATAGTGAGAAACTCGGACCGATATTACACTTGCTCATATGAATGCACCCTTAGGCCTCCTTCCCACGGGCGACATGGCAACGCCACGAGAAAATCACAGCGATATCGCATCACTGGTCTGTGCGATATCACTGCGCCTTCTCGTGGCAATAGTGTGATTTTGTAGCATCACATGTGAGGATTTTCGGGGAGGGGGGCTTGAAATATAAGCCCTACCCCGAAAATAAGCTGTAGCTGAAGAAAAGAAAAAAAAAGTATACATCACCTCCCTCACGCTGTCCGGGGCGCCGCCTCAGTTTCTCCCCGGGTCCCGGCACTGTTTTTCTTCTTCTTCTTCTGGCCAGGAATTGAAAAATCCCCGCCCTCTGGAAGCGCTGGCTGTAATTGGCTAAGTGTCAGCCAATCACAGCCAGCGCTTCCAGAAGGCGGGGATTTTTTAATCCCTGGTCAGAAGATGAAGACGAGAAACAGTGCCCAGACCCAGGGAAAAGCTGCTGCAGGGTTGGAGAGCGCTTCTAAGGTGATGTATATGTTTTTTGGGGTTTTTTTTCTGCAGCCAGGGCTTGGATTTGGCTTTGACAGTAGGATTTCCTACTGTCAAAGTTGTACCATACTGCACAAAAATCGAGTTTTCGTGCGATTCAACAGAGAGAAAGGCTTCTTAGGGAAAAATGAGATACAAAACCTCACGAGTTGCGGGCATATTGCCGGACCCACGAGGTTTTTGTTACGTGTGCTGCTGAGACATATTGTACTATTGTGATTCCAGCAGCACAGCACTCTCAGGGTTAATGATTGAGCTGGCTGGGTGTGATACTTCCTGCTAGCCAATACCCTGGATCCGTGCTCATATATAAACCCAGCTCCTGGTCAGTCTGTGTATGGCCCCTAAGGTGAGCAGTCATTAATGCTCGTCTGGTGAGGTTTGCAGTGTGATCTGGTTTATGTCCGTTTGTACGTTTAAATTCTGTCAGTTTTGTGTCAGCGTGCTGTGTGAACTCTGTCCGGTTCTGCTGGACTCCTGGTTAGTGTAGGGACTAGCAGTATAACCAGGAACCGTGAAGTGGCCTGCTAGCTTCCACATATTGTACAACATGTCAACTAATACCTGGTATTTATATTCAGCTTCCAATCTGGTACTAGTGGTTGCATTTTGTGTGCAGTGTATTCTGGGTCTGTCATGTGGCATGTGAATGCATCCTGTTCTGGTGCGTGGCTCCTAGGATCAGCTAGGGCCCAGATCTGAAGACCGCTGGGCTGCCCTTATTGGGGCAATGTCCCCACTTAGGTAGGGCCAGGCCAACCTCCCAGTAGCACAGGGTCAGTTGCATGAAACCCGTGTGTGTGCCCCTTGGTCATGATCATGTGGGCCCCGTGCTTTGTCTGCCCACACGATCGTAACAGTTTTTGTGTCAGGTTGTTGCATGCTACAAAACATTGCATGTATAAAGGAACCCATAGGAAAGCATGGGCTTCACATACATGTGATTTGTAGCATTGTAGCACAAATAGAAAGGATAGAAAGGCTGAAATCTGCTGCAGATCTGCATAAAAAACATGTGAAAATTCCCAACAAATGGTGTCAATTTCGGTGCATACTCGCACCAAAATGAAATTTGCAACAGATTTTAGAGCTGATCTGCCCCAAAATATGCTACATGTGAATGCAGTCTAAAGTTGCGAACTCTGTTCTACAGTAACACCAACAATCTGAAACACTGAACCTTTCACAGCCTGTTAGGCCGGCTGCACATGAACGGGTCGGATTCCGGGCGTACCTCTTAAAATCTGTATTGCGGAGGGCTGCGGTGAGCCGCCATCGGACATGCGCAGTACAGATTTTTTTTTCAAAACTTTGTTTTTCCGATGCCGTCACTCGACAATGACAAAGGGTGTCCGTGACCTATCCACAATGTCAATTGGGAGCTTCAATAGAAGCCATCTGCACGGAATCCGGACAAAAATAGGAAACGCTGCGATTAAATTTCCATGAGCGGAAATCGCAACGTTCTATTCTTGTAATGGGTGCAGAATGCCGCGCATCGTCCGTGCGGTTGACGATGGCAGTTTCCGCGATTTAAACCAGGTCGTGTGCAGCCCGCCTTATGGTCCAAAATGTTGCTTGCTGCTGTTAGTAAATAACAAAGTAAATTGTCCAGTTGCTGAAGTCTCACGGATTTCTTTGGCTCCGGAGTAATACTGCGGGAAGGCGGACTTCTGCAGATCTACAGTGATTATTGGTTACTTATGTGAGGACTAAGCTGTTCTGATCCAACTTTCTATGTTGTAATCTTCCGTATTATCCACGATGACTTTTAAGATAAAGACAAGGAAAACAACGAGCTGCATAAATATCTTGGCAGGCTGGAGGAGCTTATTAATTCAATATGATAGTTCCGCTAATACATTATGGTTCACTTGATAATCAAAGAAGTATCAGGCTTCTGCAGATGTAACGATGGACTCGTAAACTGGGAACTTTTATAACACTACAGAAGGAAAACATCCACAAAACTCTCACCCACCTCTCGGAAATGTGTACATAGTTGTCAGGTCCGCAAGTCCTAATTACTACATTCTCTTCAATGAGAAATTCCTGATCTACAAAAATAAATTGTTATGCAGATCTGTATATTGGACACACGGAGGCCTGGGGGAAAGTAATACTGGTGTGAAGCTGAGAAGTGAGGATTGAGTATCATGGCTGTTAGTTCATTTCCGCCTGCGGGATTTGGTGATGTGGCAAGTAGAGAATATGCAAATAAGGAAGATGGAACAATACCTCTGCAGCGCCACCTATTGGATACCAGCATTCCTTCAAATTAAGGTACAACTCTTTAAGAAGTCTGTAAAACAATGATTGGGAATAGGAAATCAAGCCAGTGATCCATACACAGACAACTGTTTAAGGGGTAGAGAATATGCAAATAAGGAAGATGGAACAATACCTCTGCAGCGCCACCTATTGGATGGCAGCATTCCTTTAAATCAATGTACGACTGTAAAGTAGGTAAACAAGTCTGTAAAACAATGATTGGGAATAGGCAACCAAGACAGAACATCCACACAGACAGCTGTTTCAGGGTGTT
Organism: Eleutherodactylus coqui; assembly: GCF_035609145.1. Classification (NCBI taxonomy): domain Eukaryota; kingdom Metazoa; phylum Chordata; class Amphibia; order Anura; family Eleutherodactylidae; genus Eleutherodactylus; species Eleutherodactylus coqui. The sequence goes on along the minus strand of NC_089845.1, from coordinate 138,852,764 downwards.
TGACCCTCATTAGTGTGCAGTAAGTTTCTGGCTTGGCTGGTGAGAGGCCTGTGACTTGGGTCAAGAAGGGTGTTGTGTCTCCTTAAGGAGAGCACCCAAAAAGTGTGTGGAGATACCTACAGGGTGAGGAGCATGCATGGCCTTATAAGTCTCCTTACTCACCTCTCAGGTATCTTCCCACACCCCTACTGGGTGCTCTCCTTGGGGAGACATGATGCCCTTCCCCGACCCACTCACCCTTTAGGTGTCTCCACACACTTTTTGGGTGCTCTCCTTAAGGAGAGGCGACAGCCCACTTGACTAAAGTAGAGAATAGTTACAGTAAGAGGAAAGAAAAACATAAGATTCATCTAAGGGCAAAAACACATGGGGCATGCACTAATTAGCGCATGAACCGGGTTTTTTTTTTGGGGGGGGAGGGGTATTCGGACTATTCACACTCTGGACTAGTGCATGCGAGTTTAAAAAAAGTGGAAAGATAGGTCCATCCCTATCTTTTATTGCATATAGTATTAATACGCGAGAATCCCGATGGTGGAATCAAAACCATTGAAATCAATGGTTTGGTTTTGTCCCGTTTTGCTGCCGAGACTAAACACCAGCCGTATAGTTTAGGTAGAGGTGTAGATGACTGCAGGTTGTATGGTTTAGGTATGGGTTCAGATACAGATGACTGCAGGCTGTATGGTTTAGGTATGGATGCAGGTGCAGATGACTGCAGGCTGTACGGTTTAGGTATAGGTTCAGGTACAGGTACAGATGACTGCAGGTTGTATGGTTTAGGTATGGGTGAAGGTGCAGATGACTGCAGGCTGTATGGCTTAGGTATGGGTTCAGGTACAGGTACAGATGACTGCAGGTTGTATGGTTTAGGTATGGGTGAAGGTGCAGATGACTGCAGGCTGTATGGCTTAGGTATGGGTTCAGGTACAGGTACAGATGACTGCAGGTTGTATGGTTTAGGTATGGGTGAAGGTGCAGGTGACTGCAGGCTGTATGGCTTAGGTATGGGTTCAGGTACAGGTACAGATGACTGCAGGTTGTATGGTTTAGGTATGGGTGAAGGTGCAGATGACTGCAGGCTGTATGGCTTAGGTATGAGTTCAGGTACAGGTACAGATGACTGCAGGTTGTATGGTTTAGGTATGGGTAAAGGTATAGATGACTGCAGGCTGTATGGCTTAGGTATGGGTTCAGGTACAGGTACAGATGACTGCAGGCTGTATGGCTTAGGTATGGGTGAAGGTGCAGATGACTGCAGGCTGTATGGCTTAGGTAGGGTTCAGGTACAGGTACAGATGACTGCAGGTTGTATGGTTTAGGTATGGGTGAAGGTGCAGATGACTGCAGGCTGTATGGCTTAGGTATGGGTTTAGGTACAGGTACAGATGACTGCAGGCTGTATGGTTTAGGTATGGGTTCAGGTACAAGTACAGATGACTGCAGGTTATATGGTTTAGGTATGGATGCAGGTGCAGATGACTGCAGGCTGTATGGCTTAGGTATGGGTTCAGGTACAGGTACAGATGACTGCAGGTTGTATGGTTTAGGTATGGGTGAAGGTGCAGATGACTGCAGGCTGTATGGCTTAGGTATGGGTTCAGGTACAGGTACAGATGACTGCAGGTTGTATGGTTTAGGTATGGATGCAGGTGCAGATGACTGCAGGCTGTATGGCTTAGGTATGGGTTCAGGTACAGGTACAGATGACTGCAGGTTGTATGGTTTAGGTATGGGTGAAGGTATAGATGACTGCAGGCTGTATGGCTTAGGTATGGGTTCAGGTACAGGTACAGATGACTGCAGGCTGTATGGTTTAGGTATGGATGCAGGTGCAGATGACTGCAGGCTGTACGGTTGAGGTATATCAGCCAGAAACTGATCTGAAAAATAATAATAAATAACGTATCTAACCAATCAGAGATGTCACCTGTGATCACTGTAGGTAAGGGCAGCTTTATATTGGATACATATTAGCGGGAAAAAAATGTATTTCAGCGACAGTTGTCTTGTGGAAACACGGACCTAGCAAGGTATTGAACAAGAAATCGCACAGTAGTTACTAGTCGCCTTGTTTTAGCTCACTGAAATTAATTGACTAGTGAGTGACTCACTCTCAGTGTAAACAGGCAGTTGTCACCTTTAAATGACTGCCTGTTCACAGTGAATGGATGCAGGTAGCCAGAAGAGATCTGCAACGCCCTGCATCTCCATTCACTAAACGACTATCGCTGCTGCGTAAGAGTGCGGAGGCAATAGTGATTGGGACGGCTATCATGTGCTTATAGCTCCGAGAGTCGTCCTGGGTGAAATAACCATATAATCACTATCACCATGTAAAGCTGGTATCTGACTATTATATAGTGACTGCATTATTTAGAGGTATCCTAAACCACTAGATCTAACTAAGTCCGCTGTTATAATAGTTGGCTTGTAGATATGGTGCCTGTGAGATGATAGTTAAAGAGGTGTGCATTTATTTTTTTTACTGGTGGAAGGAAGTCGGGGGTGATAAGTTTTGGAGCTCATGCCCTTAATCTTTTCAGACTTTAGCAACATCCCTGGTTGCTAGTATCGCATGGGTGGGCCTCCTAAGAGACCCAGTGTGGCTGCAGAAAGCTCTGATCAGACCGCGACCAGCAGTCATGAAGTGTGCTAAGGGGGGTGTGGACCCTAAGCTGAACTTTTGCACCCGGGCCCCAGAGCCTTTAGTTACGCCCCTGCTGGGTGTGCCTTAGTTGGCTTCAGATTAGGCAATGTAGCTAAACTATAGTCACAGATCAGCTCTCTGTACTAATAGAGCCAAGAAGCAAGATCTGAGTTACAATAACTAGCAGGTACTCATCCCCTGTAGGCACTGACTTACATAGTCATTTGCATTTCTTGACTGGTGGGCTGCTTTGAGTAATGGGAATTATGTGATTATACTGGCTCTGTACAGAAAAATATATACAATTCAGGATGGAAGATATTTGTGATCATTGAAAAAATTGGGCAAAAGAAGAGTAATTTAGATTTTACAGAATGTAAACAGCAAAAAACATGTATGGTGAATGTTATCTTTCGGGGTTGCCTTTTTCATATGTACTAAATCTTTTTCCACAAATAGTCGGATATGTTGCAGCATTTACTCGTTTATTAATTTGCTGTGCTTTTTCTGGTATCAGATCCTCCCCAGCTAATAGCAACCAGCCTCTATAAAAGAGAAAATTCTCTTTACACACAGAATAGCAGAATATGTTTTACTTTTATAACCAGTAAGAAGGAAAACCGAATTAGACCTTAAACCTAATAAACTAATTCTAAATCAAATGGGTCTCATTTGCCTCAGGATCTGTTATGAAACACATCAAATGGATCAGTCATTGTGCCTTTAAAATTGGCAACCACAGTACCTGAGTAAGCTGAGCCTTAGGGCTCCTTCAGATAACTGTGTTTTACCGTGTTTTTGCGCACGAGATTATATAACCCATTAATTTCACAGGTGTAACAAAAAATAGGACCTGCTCTATTTGCACACCAAAGAGTCCCATAGAGGCCTAAATGCACACTCTCAGGACTTGAACCTGGGACCTCCTGTGGTCTAGACAGTGCCCCTCCCCAGTGAGCTATCCAGCTTGCTGGCCAAGCTCCCCTGCTGAACCTAACCTTGTTCCATGACCCCTGTTATCTAGTCACTGCTCCTCTACAAACTAAGTGAGACCAACCGATACCGACCTGTGGCTTTCCTCCTGACCATAATGCCCACCTCCTCCTTTGTATTGCAACCTGAGACCACCTGATACCAACCTCTGGCTTTCCTTCTGACCAAGATACCCACCTCCCCCTTTGTACTGCAACCTGAGACCACCTGATACCAACCTCTGGCTTTCCTCCTGAACACGATACCTGCATCCTGCTTTGTACTACAACCTGAGACCACCTGATACCAACCTCTGTCTCTCTCCTGACTACTCTGTGGACCTGCATGGTTGCTACACCCATGGCTTCAAACCTAGCGCCAGAAAAGCTACACACATACAGTATCAGCACATGATCACCGACACCTCATTAGGCTAATTAGCTATTTAAATCAGAGTGAGGTGATTCCCTGCTCATGTGAATGAGCAGTGCGTCTGTAAATATGCACAGTATTTGTGCAGGTACACACGCAAAATACACTCATTCAAGGATAGGTGATAAAAGTGTCATAATTGGGAGTGTTACCGCTGAGACCCCCCTCTCTTCCTCACTGTATCCCCCAAAGAGAGGAGGAACTTGAATTGAGCAGCGTCTGAGCATGCACTCTGGCTCCAATCAATTCTATGGGACTGCCATCTCCGGCAGTGCCATTGAAACAAATGGAGTGCCAGCACGCATGCTCAACAGCTGCTCTATTCAAGCTTTGCCTCAATGTGTGGGGTACAGGTGCAGTGAAGAACATGCAACCCTCATTCTTGGGATTGGTGGCAATCTTAGCAGTTAGGCCCCCATAATGAGACTTTTATCACAGTGGACAGGCGATGAAAGACAATTGTGGGAATACCCCTTTGAGTGCAAATTAGGATAGTGTAGGGACTAAATTCAAGTAATTCGGAATTATTTTCATTATTGCTAAAACCTAGCAACGTAAACAGTGTTCTTTCCCGGATTTATACGTTGTTTGTTTTTCCAATCAGCGAAATCTTTTCAGCCACGGCATCAAATAGCAGCGCACATTTGTGTCTTGACAAATCACACTCATATATAGCCTTCTTGCAAGTCCCATAGGTTTCATATACGTTTATCCCTACTGACCCAGAGCCTTAAGTCTTTCCACTGTTATGTCTACCCATCCTTTAAGGTCACATAGGCCTTACTGCTCTCACTATATAATCCCACCATCTGGAAGGGGCACAAGTCAAATCTCATGCCTTTTAGTGGATGTGTGTGGGAGACTGTCTTGTCTCTACAATTAGGAACTTATGTTTACATGACAAATACCACATTTAGCTACAGATCAGAGGAAAGGATATGATATAACATTATGTATAACATAAACATATTATAATACATTATTTCATTGTTTACCAGGCACTGTGCTGTACTATTAGCAGCAGCTGGGACTCATATTGCAGCTCAGCTCCATTGGTTTCAATGGGATGAAGTTGCAGTAAACTGTAATACCAGACACAGTCCTTAGGGCTTATTCACACAGGTGCATTTTTGGGCCGTATGCTATGCATATGTGTAACTGACTGCACATGCGATTTAATAATAATTATATATATATATATATATATATATATATATATATATATATATATATATATATATATATATATATATATATATATATATATATATACTGATGTTCCTTGTAAAACAAAATAATTGCAGCATGTCCTATTCTAGTCTATTTTCACGGATGAGATTCTCCCATTCAAGTCAATAGGTGTGCAGAATAAAAACTGTACACAAAGAGGACATCCGTGTGCGCTCCACTTTTCGCCAATTATTGCTAAGCAATTCTAGAAACAAATTGGGCTGTCTTTAGTTATTTTTTCTGTGCGAGAAAAAAAAGAACAGTTAAAGGGGTTTTGTCATTAAAAAAAAAAATTATCCTAACATACCTATTCCTTCCCTGTCTGTCTCCTTATCACATCTTCTCCTCGTTGAGCTCCTCCACTGCCCCAGGTCAGCTCACTGCAGGCTGGGCCCAGCTTGTTATGAAGGCTGCTTTATCACAAACTCCTTCCTGCTGGGTCAGTGAAGGTCACATTCCTGTGCTGTAGCTTCACTGCCTTGGAAGGAATTATAATCTATTTCAGAGATAGCTCACATGAGCAATCTCTGAAGAAGATAGGCAGTCCTCCTGCTGGCCTGTGAACTGTGATGTAACGTACATTGGAAAACTGCCAACCAAATGCACCTAACCTCACAGGAAGGAGAAGAATCAGGCAGCTGGAGCTAAAGTGAGCCCTGGACTGCAGGAGACAGGAGAAGATAAGGGAGGTGAAGATCTGGTAAGTAGATTGATGGGGGAGGAATAGATAAGTATAGAATTTTTATTTTTTAGTGACAGAACCCCTTTAACATATGAGTCACACACATCAAAAACTGAAAAACTCAACACTGTCATAAACATACATTAAAATCAGCCCATTTTACATGCACACTTGTGTGAATAAGGCCAAACTAAGAGTACAGAGCTCTGTCTGAAAAACAATGTATGGGATGTGGTGTTCACAAGAATTGCACAGCCCCTTTAGATACTTGATGTGAAAGGACTGGAGGTATGGCAATGCCTAGAGTGTACTGGGCTTCCCAATGGAACACCAAGATGACTGCTTCAAACTGAACTGAGCATGCCCAGTGGACACTTGCTGATTGTTGCTTGGACAATACAAAGGACAATTTTTGCTGTGTAGTGAGCAGAGCAGGACAGAGCTGAGCTGAAATGTGCAGATGCAGGAAGGATAGCTGAGGAGGTTGGAGACGGTGCTGTCTGGCACCAATAGGAGCTGTCACTGAATGGGTCTGATTGGATGGCTGCAACAAGTACCGTATGGAGGGAGGAGGGGAGAATAGCGCTCCCAACCATGAACATTGCTGCGGAAGAGACCGGGTTGGTAGAAGCTGCAAGTTCCATTCATCAAACTGTAAGTGAGGCCAGCCTCAGCAGAGACATTAGATGCATACACCAATAGGGTTGAAATAGGTAGTCAGCAGGGCTGCTGCAGAGAGGGACTACACTTGGAAATCGACTTCTGCTAAATTTCCATAGCTCAAGCTCCATGAGATGTTTGTTGTCAAGGGGGAAAAGCAAAACAGCACCTGTGGTGGTGAACGAGCTTTACATAAAGAGACATCACAAGTGTATTCTGTAACCTGCATTTCTAATAAACTATATTGTTAGTAGTGGAGCATTAACCCCTGAAGAGAAACACTGCATTGTTTTCTGTGATCTGTATTTATGTGATTTATGTAATTGTCATTGGCTGTGATTGGCTGAAGGCACGTGTGTTTCTGGAGGCGGGGATTTAAAGCCCTTCGTAGAGAAAGCAATGCTCTGCCGGGGACCAGGAGGGAGCGACACCCTGCAGCAGCGGTGCAGATCGCCAGGAGAAGTGAGTAATGATTTTTATTCTTTGCTCCACTGTATTCCCGACGTATAAGGTGACAGTAGGGGGGTCGTCTTATACGCCCCGTCGCCTTATACGCCGGTATATATTTTTATTGTAACACATTTCTGGATGAATTGCAGGGAAGGGCTTCTATATTTAAGCCCTTCCCGACAATTCATCCCGCGATCGCAGGCAGCCCATTGCATTCAGTGGAGTCGGCTGTATTGCCGGCTCCATTGAATTCAATGCGCAAACATCGTTCTTCTCTGCCACAGCTTTTACAGCTGTGGCAGAGAAGAATGATTTGTCTTCTATATGTTCTCAATGGGGTCGGCGCTGCTGCCGCCGGCCCCATTGAGCGCATATAGAGAAGGGCAGATTTTAATACTCGGGTGACACCTAATCTCGCCAGCCACTCACTGCAGTGGGGTGGTATAGGGCTTGAACGTTGCAGGGGGAAGTTGTAATGCCTTCCCTGTCTTTCTGTTGGCCAGAAAAGCGCGCAAATTTCTCAGGGAAGAAAATGAAAGTAACTCGAACACCGCGTGGTACTCGTTACGAGTAACGAGCATCTCGAACACCCTAATACTCGAACGAGTATCAAGCTCGGACGAGTATGCTCGCTCATCTCTAGTCCTTAAGACAAAGAAATAGTCACGCTGCTTAACCCTCTCCCACCTCCCTTCTCCAGCAGCTGTCATTAACTCCCATAGGGATCTATGGCAGCGGTCGTATTCCGGCTGGGAAGGATAGTTCCAGGACTATCTTTCCTGCCCAGCGTAAAAGCGCCTGGACAAAATGCACCATCTAGGACTTCCAGGTGCTTTTACGCCTGTCTGATCTGATGCCGTGAAAACAGCGGCCGATATACACTCATGTGAATAAAGCCTTATACTGTAGACTCTACAGCGTAGAATGATATTATTCCCCCCCCCCCCCCCCTTATTGTAATAAGGGATCACTTCTTGTTTAGTCTGGTATTCAATCCACCAGGGACTGTAGACATGTAGCCGATAACACAATGAAGATAAGGTTATCAGCTCATGCTTTTACTTGAAAATTCCAGGGAGATAATAAGACAGCTCCCAATCTGCCAAACCTGGAAGAAACTGCAGCTGCATCTGGTTCTATGGGGTCGTTCTTGCTAATACGGTCAAATAAACTTACAACTTAAAACAGCTCATTCACAAACTTTGCCTTTTTGGAGGATTGGGTTAGGAAATTGATAGAAGTGTAGGTCATAATATAAATTATTGTAGTGTCCCCTATTCTGCAGCGCTATATGTGTAGGGGAAGTATACAAAATATACAAGATGACAAATAAAAGCAAAAGAAACACAAACAAGAAAAAAGGAAAGAGGATCTTGTCTGAAAAAGGTTATACCCAAGATTGTATAAAACTGCCTTGTGTGAACTTAGTCAAAAAGTACATGACCTGGGTATAACGGATCGGGCACACTGTGACCTGACCCAACCTCCCTTCTGCGGAACCCAGTAAACACGCTACAACTTCTAGCTTTGGCTAAATTGGCCACAGCAGCCATTTATTATAAATTTTTTTAACAATTTGTAAAAAAACATCTTGTAATAAACAACCCATCAAACCAACCAACCCATTGGAGAAAAGGGGAAGTCCTTGGAGCCTCAACCAACTCTGTTGCCTCCCTAACAGGGAAAGAATTTTGCACTGCCTCTCGCCGCTCTCTATCTATCCAACTCGGGAGACCAAAATTCTTTCCCGCTAACACCTCCCACTGCAAGACAGCTGACTTGGGAGGCAAAACACACCTGGTTGCCCCTAGTCGCCTACTACCGACTCAGAGACCCACTAGCCGTTCCGAGGCTAGACCCAACGTCTCTGCAGGGACTCCGGCCTGACAGAGCCAAGAGGCGACAGACTTACCCACATTCCATGAACAAAGGGGGAAGGTAGGTATCAGCCCCTGCCTTCCCCCTCACCCCCCATTTCTGCTGAATCTAAGGACCCCCCTTTTAAACGGCTGCTATGACAATATATATCTCATCAACTCCCTCCCCACGCTAACTAGACCCGTGAGCACCGATTACGACAATAAGGGCGGGCAGGTTGGACTTCCTCTCTGTCCTGTGGTCTTCTTCCCTTCAGCTCCTTCACCGTCCCTTGCTGCCCTAGAAGTGGCTCCTCCTACTGCTGTTCCCACACTTTCTTCCAGCTTTCCCCTCTTCCTCCCCCTTTTTTTTCCCAGCAGCCTCTGCTTTTATTAACCCTTACCCTCCCCTGTCATGCGCTGCCTGCATCTATAGCCCTGCATGCTACTATTCCAGCACTTCTATCTTTGATGTGGTTTTGCTTGTTTTTTCTTATTAATTACAGTAAAATATTTGACAATATTTAAATTCACAGCAAAATCCAAACCCAGCATGTGTGAACCCGGTGACCAGGACTTCTAGAAGCTTTACATTTACTATTAACCCCTTAATGATGCGGCCCCTTTTTCTTTTTCCATTTTCGTTTTTTCCTCCCACCTTCAAAAAAATCATAACTCCTTTATTTATCCATCGAAGTCGCTGTATGAGGGCTTGTTTTTTGCGGGACGAGTGGTATTTTTCAATGGTGCTATTTAAAGTACCTTATAATGTACTGAAAAACTTTAAAAAAATTCTAAGTGGAGTAAAATGAAGAAAAACCCGACATTTCGCCATCTTTTAGGGCGTCTTGTTTCTACGGCGCACAAACTGCAACAAAAGCGACATGATAACTTTATTCTATGGGTCAGTATGATTACTACGATACCAAACTTGTTTAGGTTTTTTCTTACTATACTACTCTTTTTTTTTGCAAAGACATTTAATTCAATTAATTTCTGCGGTCATTTTGTGCGCCCGATAACTTTTTTATTTTTCCATCAATGTAGTTGAGCAAGGACTCATTTTTTGCGGGATATCCTGTAGTTTCAGATAGTATCAATTTGGAGTACGTACGACTTTTTGATCACTTTTTATTACGTTCTTTATTTATTTATTTTTTCGGACGATGTTCACCGTGCGGGAAAAATAATGCCCTGCTTTGATAGATCGGACTTTTACGGACGCGGCGATATCAAATACATATTTTTATTTTATAATTTAGATTTTTTAATAATAGATATGGCAAAAGGGGGGGGTGATTTAAACTTTTATAACTTTTTTTTTTTTACAATTAAAAAAACTTTATTGACTTTTTATACTTTACTTTGAAGTCCTCCTGAGGGACTTTAACATGCGATGCTTTGATCGCTCCTGCAGTATGACGTAATACTATAGCATTACGTCATACTGCAATCTAATAGGCAGTCTATCAAGCCATCATACGGGTGACGCCCGCACCGTATGAAGAGAGGTTGCCACGCAACCTCTCTCCATACATACCCCGCCGCTCCATGACGTACCGGATCGCCACTGGGGAAGAGCCCTAATGGTATGTGTCATTCTTCCAGACATACCGCTCATCCATAAACCCAAAAATTCCCAACTTTGTTTCATCACCTCACAGAACAGTATTTTCCAAAAATTTCTATGGCTTACTTATATGGTTCTGAGCATATTGTAGCTGATTAGCCTTGTGCCTTTTGGTCGGTAGGGGTGTAAGTCTTGGAGTTCGAGCATGAAGACTTTCAGCATTTAGTATACACCTAAGGGCTTTTACCTATTAGCGTTTTTTTTAACGCTGCGATATCGCTGCATTTTTTTAAATGGGAACTTTCTAATGTTAAAATCGCATCGCACAAAAATCGCAAAAGCACAAACTTGCAATTTTTGTGCGATGTGATTTTAACATTCGAAAGTTGACATTGAAAAAAACGCTAGTGGGTAGAAGCCCTTACTGCGCAAACAGAAACCTCAGTGCTGGTGCCACCATGTCTCGCTGCAGGTCTCTTGCTGTGTTTGGAGGGTTTCGGACCACCTTCCTCTTCAGGAATCTGGTGGCAGCCAGTTATGGCTTCCTCTTATTGCCACATCCAGGTAGTGTAGCCAATGTTCCTTTAACTTTGAACTTGTGCACTACCTCCAACTATATCTCTGGGAACAGTCAGTGCCTTTGCTATCTTTTCATATTCTTTTTTAATAAAAGTCATGTGATTCATATATTCCTCTTTAAATCACATAAATAGTAATGTGACAAACGGCGCAAACACACAAAATGCAATACACATTAAGGCTCACATGAGCGCCAAAATTGCGTGTATGTGAAGCCCACGCTTTCCAATGGGTTCCTTCACATTAGCCATGTTTGTAGGCTGCTACATTGCATGAAAAAAAAATTGTGGCCTGCTGAATATTGCCACAATTTGTGGTGCTTTGTAGCCCATGGTTCCTTCCGGAGCCTTCCTTTGTGTTGCATCGCACGAAAACGAGGTTTTACAGTAGAAAGTCCCACTGTTTGTCCCTAAAATAAGTCTAACATGAGTTTCCTGGTCAGGGGCTTCACAAATCCCACCTTCAGGAAGGGCTGGCTCTGATTGGTTCTCGAGTACTGTGGCTCTGCCGATCACTGCCAGTGCTTCCCAGAGGTGCGATTTTTGAACCCCCTGACCAGGAAGCACTGGCTGAAGACTCCAAGCAAGTGCCGCGGAACTGCCCGGAGAAGAAGTGCGGCAGAGCGGACAGCGCCTGTTAGGTAATGTATTGTTTTGGGGTTTCTTTTTTTAATGCATCTAGGGCTTATTTTCAGAGTAGGGCTTATATTTCGACCCCGACCCCCATTCCACCCCCCCACCCCCCCCGAAAATCCCAGCAAAAGAACGCTATAAAGGTGAGATAATGCAGCGATGTTGCAAAGAATACAGCTGCGATTTTCATGCGGGGATATCGCTGTTGCCCGTGTGAAAGAGGCATTGTACATGTTTTTTTATGTAAAGACAAAAACAATGGCTGTCTATAGGGGGGAAAATGTTGGAAACTGCTTGAGAAAACTTCCACCCAAAAACATGCTGTGTTTTGAAAAAAATGCATAGATACTGTAGCAAGGGCAGAAAAACGCCCCATAAGAAAGGACTATTCGCAATGAGTGAATCTTAGGCCACCTTCCCGTGTAGCGCAATTGTTGTGGGCATTCCGCAACAGAAAACTCGCAGCAATTACGTTAAAAAACCACGGTGGTCAAATCTGCACCTAAGGCTTATTTCACACGGGCGAGTGCAATATAGTGCAATGAAACTCAGCCCCATCTTGCGCTCGCCAACATGCGATGCCTCCGTGGATGCGAGGAGTTAAAACTGCCTCACATCTGAGCCGGAAGATCAGCAAGTGTTTCCCATTGTCTTCAGTAGTAAACATTGCATTGCCCTCCTGTGCGCCTCGCCCGGTGTGATGTTAACGCCGGCCTCATTGAAAACAATTGGCGAGGCGCACCGAGGGAACGCACCTCTATAAGACATGCCGCCCATGTATATGATCCCATTCTAAAGAATAGGGTTCATAGTCATGTGTCTCAAAACGCACGAATCTCATGCGCTTTTCTCAGCCGTGTGAAAGTGGCCTAAATTATGTGGATTTGGCTATGGTGTTTCTTGCGGATCGGCTGCAGGATTTAACCATTTAATTCAACAGCGGAAATCTGCGGATTTAGAGTCCAGAGTGTTTTTCAAAAAACGTTGTGGATTTTTTGTGGAACTTTTTGGCACCATGTGAAGGAGATTTCTGAAATTCGCCCGTGTGTGGCCACCCTAATTCATCAGCGTTTATGGCCCATGTAAAGGCACCCTTAGGGTGGTTTCACACAGGTGGGGAAATCACACGATCTCTGCGCAATTTTTGCCAGATGCGATAGTCTGTAAACAAGCAGATTAGGAAACCAACGTTTACAAGGCTTTCCTGCCCATTAGCAATTTTTTTTTTCACTCTTGCGAATTTTGCGAGAGCAAAATAATCACAGCATGCTCTATCTTTTTGCTTTTTGCCTTTGTTTTTATCACTCGTGTATCTCTATGAAGGCTTCTTTTTATCACATCGCAATGCAACAAACTCGCATGGCGATGCGATTTTAAAATTAGAAAGTCCCATAACTTTCACGAAAAAAAACCGCATGATTTTATTGCGGGTGGCAGCGATGCGAGATTATTCTAGGAAAAAAGCATCGCTGATGCTCAAAAATCGCGGGAACAAATATGCGCTGTTGACGTGATTTTCTCCCGGCAAAATTGCGATCAGGCATGTGAAACTAGCAGGCTTCACACGAGTGTATGTGTATTTGCGTGAGCATAACAGCCACATTTTTACTGTATTGCGTGTGCATTTGCCTGCGCCAAAAAAAAGCGTGTTTTCTTCCTGCACAATTGCACAGTGTTTCATCTCCTAGCGTATTGACTTCAGTGGAGACTTTTGCTGTGCGAAGGTGCAGGAGAAGACAGCATGTTGCAGGGGTTTTCTTTGCACAACCTAAATGCGCAGCAATTGCACGTGTCTAAACGAACTCATTAACATCAGTAGGATCTGTTCACTGCATATTCATTTGCTGAGGAGTTTGGCACAAAGTTTGGTGTGGATCTGCAGCAGATTTCACCATTTCAATTGAATTAAAATTGAAGGGGTGAAATGTGCTTCAGACCTGCACCAAAAATCCATGACAAAATCCATAGCAAATCAGCCACGTGTGAAAATACCCTTATAGTCTGAGCTGGGGCTGAACTCTAATAGGTGCCGAGGATGCGGTCGCCATACATGGGCCCCATAAAGTCTCTCGTCTGCATAGGTGGAGTCCAGTATTTTGAATGAAGCATTATAGTTGGGGGTCCCGTTTCAAATTTTGCATTGGGGGACAGCAGCTTTAAAGGAGATGTCTCGAGGAAGCAGTGAATTTTTTTTTTTTGCCCAGTCCCCCTAATTAAGCATATATTACTAAGCCCCCCTGTAAATGACTTTTCTAGCTGGTTTGTACTTACCGTTCCAGCGTTTCAGCAACTTATAAAAGTTTCCCCAAGATGGCCGCCAGCTCTTTTCCCGTCGCTTGCTGCAGCCCGACGTGCGCGCTCCCGAGATGCTGCCAGCTGTGTCTCCATGGCAACCAGACGCCCCGCAGCCGCCGACCAGTCACCCACCGCCAGGCAGCAGGTAACCGGCGCTAGCCCCCGGCTCCCCAGCGCTACGCTCCCGGCTCCCCAGCGCTACGCTCCCGGCTCCCCAGCGCTAGACCCTGACAACAGACGAAGGCCCCGGAGCCCAGCGCTAGGTTCCGGAGCCCAGGTGAAGGCCCCGGAGCCCAGCGCTAGGTTCCGGGGGCCTTCACCTGTTAGAGATCACCCCCCGACCCATCACTTACCTGGGCGGCTTCTCGGGGCTGCTGGGCTGGGCTGGGCTTCTCCACTGGGCAGCTCCAGTTTCTGCACCTTCCTCTAAGAGAGGATGGTAGCAGAATGGCCGCTCCAGCGCGCTGCTGAGCAGTGACAGCTCGTCTGCGCATGCGCAGAAGAGCTGTAGCGGGGAGCACACTGAAGCGGCTCGTGCTGAAAGGAGAAGACCGGACTGCGCAAGCGCGTCTAAAAAAGCAAGCTGCCAGCGAATTTAGACGGAACCATGGAGACGAGGACGCTAGCAACGGAGCAGGTAAGTGGAATAACTTCTGTATGGCTCATATTTAATGCACGATGTATATTACAAAGTGCATTAATATGGCCATACGGAAGTGTATAACCCCACTTGGTTTCGCGAGACAACCCCTTTAAGTTCTACCCCTGTGTCTGACAGTACAGCATATTACATACATTGATTGGTTGCATGAACCACCCAGCTAGACACCTCATCCTCTAACATCTCTGTACCTTTCCTCCAAAACATCACCGACTGTCTGTCCGCTGTCTCTAACACCACGTTCTCCTTCTGTCTCGAACTCAACCTCTTAAAAACTGACCTCCTTGTCTTTCCACCCTCTGCTAGCTGACTTCCCCTCAACATCTCCATATCAGTATCTGGCACCATCATATCCCCCAGATAGCACTCCCACTGCCCTGGGGTCACACTGGATTCTGACCTCTCTTTCACCCCCTACATCAAATCTCTGGCAGGAACATGCCACCTACCCCACAGGAGTATTGCAAAAATTCAGCCATTCCTGACCACAGACGTTCTAAAGACACTAGTTGTTGCCCTCATCCATTCCCGACTCGACTACTGCAACTCACTGCTCGTCGGCCTTCTCCGCACCAGACTCTGCCCTCTCCAATCCATACTAAATGGGGCAGCTAGACTCATCTTCCTATCCGGCCGCTTCTCAGATGCCCCTGCACTATGTCAGTCACTGCACTGGCTGCCCATACACTACAGAACTATATTCAAACTCACCACCCTCACCCACAAAGCTCTCTATGGAGCCATGCCACCATACATTGCTTACCTCCTGTCCATACATCACCCACCCTGCTCACTCCGATCCGCTAACACACTCCGACTAAACACCCCTCTAATACGAACCTCACACGCAGGACTTCTCTAGAGCAGCAGCGGTCCTCTGGAACGCTGTACCATAAAACATCCAGACAATCCCCGAAGCACAGAACTTCAGACGCGCCTTAAAGACGCACCTCTTCAAAGAAGCATACCAAATCTCCTGATCTAGTCCCCCACCCCTCAATACGCCCCCTGCCCTTCTCTATGGCTTTGCACTTTTGCCTATCATGTACCCTTCCTGCCCGGCTTCTCCTGTACTACCCCCACCCGGTTTGTGTCCTAAAAACTGTATATCATACGTTATCGTTGCATTGCTCTGCCGCCTGCCCCGTAACTTCTGTATCCCCCCCCCCCCCCCAACCCCTCAGTTTTCAAATAATTGAATACCACATGTAACTCTTGTAGTTTCTGTGATTGTCATATTGTTTGTGCTCCTCGTGTGCCTGGAAAGCGTTGCAGAATAAGATGGCGCAATACAAATAAAGATTATTAGTATATTCTTTCTCAGGATACCTTTAGCAGAATGAGAGGCCCTGCGGCTACAACAGAGATCCCTGCAGTCCGTTAATTAGGCGTGGAAAGCTATGGATACGGATTTGCTTGTGAAAGAAAGATGACCTGCAGTCTAGTAAATGAGCACAACTTTGGACAAGCTATTTGGCAAGATAGACACCTATGGAGAACAATGGGACGACACGGCTCTATCAGCCTTTAGGATATGCCTGGGGGACACTGAGGGGATTAGAGACAGTTGGGAAGATGCATGTAAAAGCAAGAATGTGCTAAAAAGGAAAAGCATGCCAAGGAAACAGAGGTGGTCCGCATTAAGTGAGTAATGGGATAAATGTTCTGCAACTGGGTTTGTATTCATTCTAAAGAGCTATTTACATTAAAACAGCATAAAAAGCCTGAAGTATCTTAACAATACAGCATTAGAAAAACTATTGTCCCAATTGTAAAAGGCGCTGCTCCTTTGTAAATTATCCATGTGCTGAGCTCTTGGCTTCCCCAATAAAAATGTGCATATCTATGACGGTGCAGGGTCCTTACATCGGCCAACGATCAGGAAAGTACATTTCTCGGAAGGTTGGATGTGCTGCTGACAATGATGGAAATGAAATATCGTATGAATGAGCCTAAGGGCTCTTTCGCACGGGGGAATTCCCACCGCTAATTTACATGCGCAAAAGCGTTGCGACTATTAGAATCAATGGTTTCCTATGGAAACATTCAGATGAAGGAATTTTAGCCACGCGAAAAACTTGCACCCAAAAATAAAGGACATCAGCGAATGAAATTCACGCAACTCAAATTCCCTGCTGCGTGAAAAGATAGGACCGGATCTATCGTTGGTGTGCAAAGGGCAAGAGTTTCCATAGACTCCTATGGGAGCTGGACAAAAAGGGAGAGGAGGGGGGAATGCTGCTGCACCGCTAAACCCAGAAGCACGTTTGAAATGTCCCGCTATAAGCTCCTCTTAGTCCCTACAGGGATGAGAGTGATTACCCCCTAGTGGAGAGAGAGAGTGAGATGAAGGGAGTACCTGGGGAACTCCCTTCATCGCTGGGGACTCCCTTCTTTCAGGACCAATGGCACGCGGGGCGTCAGTGCCTGCAGCACCGGTCCGGTCACTTAGGCGGCAGGTGTGAGGTGTAGGGGATCCCCAGTGTTGGTGACCTCCCCTGGCCGCCGTTACCCTGGTCGCACGCTCTCGTGCTCAGGGGTCGAGCGCTGAGGTAGCCGAGTTGTCAGGGACGCAGCGGGTGCCGTGCCGCACCGTGTCCCCGTTGCAACGACACCTGGCTGCGCTCTCTGTTCCTGCCTGTCTGTAGTGGCGCTGGGGGCTGGATCTCCTGCGTCTTCTGATTTGCCCCTGCCGCTGTCAGACTCTCTGCCCCAATCAGCTGCTGGGTCAGGAGTGCTGACAGCATTAAAGCTGTTCTGTTTAATGCATAGATTGCCAGTGTATGTTAGTTCATCTGCTGCACTCGCGTTCCTTGGATTTGACTGACTCCCTGTTTGACTTACTTGCTTGGACTCAGACTTTGTCTTCGCCTGACCCCTTGTACTGCATACCCTCCTGTTGCCAACCTGGATTACTTGACCAGTCTCTGCGTTTGTATGTCTCAGTGTTTGTTTGTAGTCTGACTCCTCGCCCCTCATCCCTAGAGAGTCTAGAGACTGTCGCCCAGTTGTCACCCTGGGGCTTAGCCCAAGGGGGCAAGTAGGTAGGGACAGGGGTTGCGGGCAGTTTCAGGGACTTCCAGTACCAGGACCCCAGTTCCCTGACACCTTCATCTCCACTGGGCTGGACAGATATCCCCCTAGCGGGAAGAGAGGGATTCCCCTGCAGGGGAGCTGGAGGGATATTCCTGCTGCAGGGGGATCCCTCTCTCCCCACTAAGGGGATATTCCTCCAGCTCCCTCCAGAAGAAGGGAGTCTCCAGCGATTAGTCTTCATCTCTCTCTCTCCGACCGGAGACACACAGCTCCCAATCGTGTGAACAGGAAATTTCACCACTAATTGAGCTTGGGACTTGATAGCAAGAACTTATCCATTCACGTGACTTTCTCGTGAGTAAGCCATGATTTTTACATCCATGTGAATGAGCCCTAAAGGCCAGGTAGACAAGCACCAAAATCGTTAATCGTCATCTGCCAGAGTCAATTGATTCATTTGAATGACCTCATAGTCATATACATTTATAAATGTCAGGTATCATATTCACTGCAGAAGGCATAAATTTGGTCAGTTCCAGGCATAGCTGGCCTTAACTCTATGGCCAGCCATTCCTTAGCTCTATGCGACTTATGCGGTCGCACAGTGTGCCAGCTGCTGGCTTTGGGAAGGTAATAGCAAATGTAGGCTGTGGGCAATCACCCTTATTAGGTTCCATGTTACCACTGTCAGGCCATCAACGCTCCTGCAACATGGTGCTTAGTTCCGCTACTGTTTTTATGCTATATGCTTAGTTTAGTGGCTGTATTTGTGTACTGAGCTTGGCACTGGTGCTGTATTTATTTACTAAGATTAGTTTTGGTGCTGTGTTTATGCACTGACCTTGGTTCTGGTACAGTATTTGTTCTCTGAGCTCTTCCAGTGCGGGTATGTTCCTATCTTGCCTATCAGTTTAATATATACATAGTTTTTTTTCTTATGATAGGTGGCACCAAAAATAAATCTGCACAGAGTGGCATCTAACCTAAGACCACCACTGGATCCAGGTATTCATTGTGCTTGAGCTTTAACTCTATATGTGTCCATCAAGCCAGACAGAACTATTGGGTCTGCATCACTTGGCTGTACAGCCTCGCTTGGTCATTAGAGAAGATCAAATACAATTTCATTCAGTACTAAATAGATGTCTGTAGACATTAGATACCGGCCTACTGACATTTTTTAATCCCAATGCCCCAATTAATAAGCACATCTAATATAATAAAGCCTACAGGCTATTTCTTGCACCACACTTTGACCCTTTTGCGTGACCTTTGGTGGATGATTTTGGTGTCGTTAGATTTGTGGCATCCTCACCACTGCTGTAAAATCATAACATTTGAGTTTGATACATTGAGTGACTGTCAGGCCAGGTCAAGATTCCCATGTTGGCTTCAACCAACAGCACCGCCAGGGAGAGTCAAGAGTTGCTTAGCATCGTTCATATCAAGTGCTAACCAGTCTGACTGTTGCCATGTCTCCAAAACGTGGGAGACCAAGTCGTGGATGGTGGACAGTTAAAGCCAAATCCTTGGCTTGACAGTTCTTAAAACATTTATGGCCATTCTTCCAAACATTTTATGTTCGTGTAGTGAACATCAGGTCAATCTAGTTATTCCAAGTAGATGTACTATGACCAGCAGATCACAAAAAATTCCCAAATTATGGATTTGTTGAATCTGTGAGTCGTGGTTGCAGGTATTTGCAAGCTGCAATGTGACTACGTTGACTAGTATAAGATTGTGAGGTTGCGCCGCTCTTTGTCCATGTGACCTGTGTTTTGGCCATAGTCACCATGTCGCCCCAGCCTTATGGTGCCAATTATTTCCAGAAAAACAAGAAGACTGAACTGGCTAAATTCCACTGTCTTTACTGTCTGACCAAGGAGTGTTTTTCATGGCGGTGTGCAGTTGTGGTCTGGATTGTAATGATTTCCCACAAATAGGGCAAGTACAGTTTTCAAAAACTACCGCATTCCCTTAAAACATGTAGTTTAACCCACTGTATAAACAGAACTTGATAAGGATGCGATTCCTCTACGATGTACAATGCCGTAGGACCACTGCATGGTGACCACGGCCTCCTCCATTTCTGTATTATGTACTTTTGACAAGGTTTGGGTTTCTTGATATGCCCCTTAATAAACTCATGTCATGTCGTGAGGTCATCCAAACATGTCATATAGAACTATATCACATTTTCCAGCTCAACGAGTATAAAGAAACTAAAGACCAAAACAGGAAATATTTCAACCATAAGAGGAAAGCTCCATAATAGAACTACGTAGACCTTTTTATTATGGCATTTCATAACATTTTTGAGTTCCAATTAGAGTCCCTGGTATGCATTATGGAACCTTCTTCTCTACGCCCTATTATATCGTTGTTAAGCTCATAGAATGGTTCTCCTTGAGGCCACTTTCACACAGTGGAGACAAGATTACGTGATTTTCTTGCAATGCGGCATGTATGTGAAGCCCGTCACTTCCCGATGGGTTCATTCACATTAGTGATGTTTTGTAAGCTGCTACATACGGGGGGAAAAATTGCGGCATGCTGAATTTGTGATGTTTTGTAGACCATGTTTCCCTACGGAGCCTTCATCTGTGTTGCATCTCACGAAAACGCGGTTTTCGTGCGGTGTGATGCAACTTTTACAGTATGAAATCCTACGTGTTTCCTCTAGAATAAACCCCAGCTACATTAAAAAAAAAAACATCACCTAACAGCCGCTGTCTGCTCCGGCGCATGTCTCCTCCGCAGCTCCAGCACACTTGCTTGTAGTTTTCTGGTCAGTGGTTCAAAAACTCGCCTCCAGGAAGACAATCACTGCAGCGCTTTATGAACCAATCACAGCCATTCAATGCGATGGCTGTGATTGGTTCATTGAGCACTGCAGTGAGTCACGGCGCTCGAGAACCAATCAGAGCCAGCGCTTCCTGGAGGTGGGGTTTTTAAACCCTGTCACCAAGAAGCACTGGCAGAAGACTACAGACAAGTGCTGGGGACCTGTGGAGTAGACGTGCGGCACAGTGGACAGCGCCCGTTAGGTAATATATTGATTTTTAAAAATTTTTAATGAAGAGAAGGCTTATTATTGGGGTAGGGCCTGACTCCAAACCAAACAACTTTTTTATGGCAGTGTTTACACGGCCAGTTCTCACATGTGAGTTTGGTGTGTTGCGAGACAATTTACATGTCCGATTTTTTTAATTGATTTTTTTTTTTTCTCGCAGCGACTGCAAGATGGGAAACCTGCAGCAGGCACTTTTTTTTCTTGTAATTCCACAGAAAACCCATTATTTTCTATAGTTGAGTTAAGGAATCGCATTGCACTTGCAGGCACATGTGCAATGCGTGTTTTGGAATTTTTTTTATTGAAACATGCGATTTTTACGCGTGTGAAAAATGAACGAAAATTGCACGAAACGTGATATGATGCATTTTCCTTGCAAGACAAATGACACTCGCAAGCAAAATTACAGGTTTTAGAGTGCGATATCAGTCCTATAAGCACTGAAATTTCATTAAGGTGTATAGTAGGTCATCTCGCTAGGTAACGTCCTCAATAACGGTGTCATTTTTGTATGGCTCCCTATGAAAATTGACATAAATGAAAATTTTGGAGCAGATTTATGAAAATTGTCTAAACAAAAACAAAACACTGCTGCCCATAGCAACCAATCACAGCACAGCTTGAATTTTTTAGAGCACTATGAGGAATGAAAGCTGAGTTGTGATTGGCTGCTTAAAGCAACAAAGACCATTTTGTTTTAGACAGTTTTACAAACCTCCCCTATATCTATCGACCATCACAACTCAACGAAGTGGACCGTACCAGTGACATCGGGATGTGACTGCCAAACAAGTGTTTGGCTCAATGAGCCACTTTTAACCCCTTAGTGTTTTTACGTCCTAGCTTGCTGGGCTCTAATCCCCAGGGACTAGAGATGAGCAACGTACTCGTTTCGAGTACTTACGCACCCGAGTACCACCATTTTCGAGTACTTCAGTACTCAGGTGAAAAGATTCGGGGGGCGCCGGGGGGCGGGGAGAGGCGTGGCGGTGTGGGGGGTAGCAGCGGGGAACAGGGGGGAGCCCTCTCTCTCTCCCTCTCCCCCCCACTCCCCACTGCTACCTCCCGTGCCGCCACGGCGCCCCCCGAATTTTTTCGCCTGAGTATGGAAGTATTTGGAAATCGCGGTATTCGGGCGAAAAAGGGGCGTGGCCGAGCACGTTCACTCATCTCTACCAGGGACGTAAAAACATGCTCCCTGTAGGGATTAAAACCCTGCAAGCTGTGGGTTACCGGAGGTAGCCGACAACTTGGCACTGTCATCCGGGGCCGAGGGACCCCTCCCCAGGTCACATGATTGCCGGCATTTCCCTAATGCTGGCAATCTTATGAAAGTCAATTAAAAGTAAATAAAATTTAAAGATTCAGCAGACGTCATATGTACGGGAAAATTGAAAAATCATAATTTTTTCCTTCTGCTTTGCTCCGATTCATTCAAAACTCTGGGGCCAAAATAGGAAGTACACCCCTAGATGAATTCGTTAAGGGGTCTAGTTTTTAAAATGGGGTCATTTGTGGGGGTCCTCTGTAGCGGCCCAGTACATGCTTTCCTGGCCGCCTTCATAAATGTCATACATGTCATGTCTTTTGTAAGTGCACTGTGCAAAAGTGTTGTGTCATTCTGTTATGTGTATTGCACAGTTGCAGTAAATGAAGAGTTAAGTGTCTGCAAAAGTGTGGGTGATGCGTGCAATGTATCAATTTGTCTTGGTATGACTGAAGATATAAATATGAGTGTTGGTGTGAGTTCTGGGTTTTCCATTCCGTGGTCTCCAAGAGGTTCCACTGCTTCTGGGTTCTTGGAAGGTCTGGCCACATGGGGGTACCTTCAACCCTCATGTGGTGAAGAATGGAGGAGGAAGAGCGGTTCCTGACTACCTGTGTGACAGCAACCACAGCAGAGTGAGTCCCTTGAGAGGAGAGAGAGCATAAGTAGGAGAAGGTGCATACAGCCAAGCCTAGGTACTCAGTGATTATTTTTCCTACATGGCCGTCCTGACCTAGAGGATCACTGCGTAGGGGTACACCCATTTGTTTTCACATTTGGCCATCCTGAAGTCTGGGATTACTGGGTGGAGGTACTCTGAAGTCTGCTTCTTTACCTGCACTGCCAATCTTTGGTAAATTGTACCATTATCAGGAACTTGTGTTTAGTAAAGTCTTGCCAGGCCCTGACCCTTCCCAGGGACCTGAGGCTCACTACTTTTGTCTGCAGCTCTATTATTTACTGCCGAGGGTCATACCAGTGGGTAATGGAACGATGGCATCACCCGCGACATCTGCTATCCCTGTTCTCCAGTTTACTGGGCATCCCTATCCTAGGGGTGTCCAGAAGAGGCCAAGTGCTGTTCTGGCCGAGGCTACGTGTGTAAGTGCCACTGTGACAAGTGACCACTCTACCCTCCCAGCTCCTCAACATGTGCCTTGTGTTTGCGGCCACCCTGCGGGATGCTGCACCTCCATCGTTTCGGCCACTCAAGTGCTCTTCAAGTGTGCTATAGGGCCTAAAACACCTTCAAGCAAAATGTCCATTCTGTAAGCCACCTTTCGGTTTGGGCCCCGTTGTGCATACAAACATAAGATTAGGTCCACAATGGGTATATTTCTGAACCCAGGACAAACAGGGGAATCTATTTTTTGTGCAAATCCTCATTTTCATGTGCACTACAGAAAAATATCCTGTCTTTTAAATGACATATTTGCAAAAATATGAAATTTTATTTTTTCATTTGAGAAATGTTCCTCAAAATGTTGATAAGTAATGTTAAATTTGTACGTCTCCTAAATGTTTAAAAAAAGACTGAAGTTTTTCCAATGAGCATCCAAAATAAAGTAAACAGATGGAAATATATATCTTAGCAAAAATGTGTACAGCATGTTTGCACATATTTGAGATATTGCAGTTGAAAAGTTGAAAAAATTACAATGTTTTCAAAATTTCCCCAATTTTGGCGCTTTTAATAAATATACACAAATCCAATCAGTCTATTTTTACCACCTAAATGAAGTACAACATGTGGTGAAAAAAGAATGTTAGAATCACTTGGATATGCAAAACCTTTATGGAGTTATTCTATGTTAAAGTGACACTTGTCAGATTTCAAAAATTTTGCCTGGTCATTAAGGCGCAAACAGGCTTGGTCAGTAAGGGGTTAAAAACAAAATATCTTTAAAGAAAAAGTAAACAATTTTACATTTTTCTGCTGCCATTTTCTGACCATCATAATTTGTTTATATTTCTGTCAACATAGTTGTATGCAGGCTTTTTGATTTTGCGGGATGTCCTGTAGTTTCTTTTGGTATCATTTTGGAGTACATATGACTTTTTGATAGCTTTTTATAACAGTTTTTTCTTGAAGATTGAGTAATCAAATAAAGTGCTATTCCGGTTTTATGTATTTTTTTCTGATGATGTTTACTATGCACGACAAATGTGTTATTTTGATAGATTGAACTTTTGTGAATGCAGCAATATTCTACATATAAGGAAAGGGTTTTCTTTTTTAACTTACTTTATTTTTTCCTAATAATTAATTAAATATTTTAAAATTCCTTTTTACATCTTTTTTTTTCCTGGCCCCAATAGGGGACTTAAACTCTTGATCATTTGATCATCGCTCCTGCAGTATAGTATAATACCACAGTATTACCTTATACCACAATCTGAGAGGCATTATATTAAGCCACGTCACAGGCATAGCTTAAAGGGGTTGTCCCGCGGCCAAAACGAAAAATCTTTCACACCCCAGTCCCCCATGTTAAGCAAGCATCACAAACTACCCATGTAAATCGTTTTTTTAGAGTGTTTCTACTCACCATGAAGCTGTTTCATGAAGTTATAAAAATCTTCTTCCAAGATGGCCGCCATCATTTCCCAAGGTGCACCGCTGGTCTTCTCCCATGGTGCACTGCGGGTCTTCTCCCATGGTGCACCGTGGATGTTCTAATCCAGTCTGAGCTCCACTGCCGATTACAGCCACCTCATTGGCTGATCGGCACCACGTGACGGGGCGGAGCTACGTGATGACGCAGAGAAGAGGGAGGAGCCTGGACGCAGCTCGTGAGCCCGGACCATCCAGAAGAGGAATCTTCAGTGTGCAAGCGCGACTGTTCGTGCGACCAGAGGAGAAGTTTGGTCGTCGCCATGGAGACGGGGACACCAGCACCGGAGGGGGTAAGTGTATAACTTCTGTATGGCCAATATTTAATGCACGATGTACATTACAAAGTCCATTAATATGGCCATACAGAAGTGTTTAACCCCACTTGCTGTCGCGGGACAACCCCTTTAATAGGCAATCACGATCGCATTGGCGGAGGGCCTCGATCAAGGAATTTAAATTTTACTGCTAGAACTGACAGAGGGATTTAAAGAGTTAACAGCCGTGATCAATGTTCACGGCAATCGCGACTGTTATCCGCGGGTGTCAGCTATAAAAAACATCTGTCACATGCATAGTATGGTGCAGAATCGACTCCCGATCCCCCTCCATGCAATCCCCGAATGCACAGGATGTAACTGTATGTCCTGTGGTGTTAAAGGGTTAAACCGTTATTGAGGAATCTCTGGATTTCCCAACAAGAGATTCACTTTGTATGTAAATAGTAATATATAGCTAGTCAGTATCAAGATACCACCATGATATATCGCTAGCAACAATCAAGGGTATATTGGTCACCGGTGTCTAGTAGAGTTTATTAGGTTCTGCTCCATTGCATAGCTCATTTTATTTCAATGGTCTGCATTGTTAGCAGGGAATTAGCAGGTTGTCTTTTTCAATACATCCAGACTTGTTTTTTCCTTGCGCTCATATAATACGAGTACTTCAACTACCGGAGGATCAGTGTCGAGAGTGTTCAAACAAACCAATCAATTCTAAGGTCAGATATGAAACATCATCGTGAAATACTGTCATTCTGTTTCCATAATTCCATCTAGGAAAATGTTGCAAAGCTGCATGTACGGCCGTGAATTAAGCCTTCTTTTTATTATTGTAACCATACAACCCGGCTTTGCGGTTTTACAATGATGTTGATATGCCAACACTTACCTTTTGAACCTGTAAGGATCAAATGTTCCTCCCCATCCCTCAGTGGAATCATTGACTCATGGTTGTCTGCCAAGTAGAATTTAAGTGGAAGAAAAGAATACAAGTGAAGATGGATGTTTAAGTATACAGTTAGCTGTAGCCATATAAAGGAAATCCACTGCAAAGTAAAATCATTAAAGGCTACTCCTACGTCAGTGCCGTACACGGATAATTCTCCATAGGAGACAATGATTGGATTTAACTTGTTTACTGTGATGAAAATCACCAACCTCATGTAAGATTGCATTGTAGAGCTACACAAACAACCTGGAACTAAGTTATTCCATGGAGTTCAAGAAAAGTTGGTTACTTTACCCCTTTTCAATCCACTGTCTGATGTCTAAAGACATTCTGATTGAAGGCTGTACAGCTTCGATGTCAGAAGACGTCCGGCAGGGTATTCTTACTTTATATTACTGGCCATTCTGCTGTCAGGGGCCCTCTCCAGCATGTCCCATACCGCAGTACTGGCTCCAGCCCGCAGATGGCACCATTGTAAATTGGCAGAAAGAGAAAGCCCCCTGGGAAACCCTGAATCCAAAATTGGATTGCAAAGGGTTAAATGGTCACTGACTTACCAATAAACTTGTACTCATGTAATATCTCATGTGACAATTACCGCAGTAGTGTTGGTTGTCCAGATTGGCCGGGAGTTAAATTCACCCCGATTTTAGAAAGATTGAGTGGGGTTTGGCGAAAATCACAAGGAAACCAAAATTTTCCATAATGCCTGCAGAGAATCAGCAGCCGGGGTGATACCAAATGTGTCCTCCATCTTGCATATATGCAGCAGTTTGATTGTATGCCTGCATCACATGCCCTAGCCATATATAACATAGAAAGAGTGTAACCAGTGGACATTTTACAGTTGAGCACCGGACAGAGAAGTCGCATTAAGTTTATATGCCTATATAACACTCGGTCCGTTGTTAGGGCCAGATATTCTACAGAATATATATTGCTTCTGATGTGAAAGCTTGTATACCAGCAGAGAATCTAAACAGGGTTCTGTCGGAGGGAGCAGAGAAAGAAGCTGCATCACATTTATATGCCTATATGAAACTTAGTCTGTACATTAGGAGAGGGGATTTTTCTGCTGCTGTCATTGTATATAGCAGCAAGGTAGACAAACTACACTTTGACATGTGGAATATTGCAGATTTCTGTTTGTGGCCTCAGACGTCATTCAAAGTCACCAGCCATTATGAATTATTTGCAAACCTTAGGTACCACCACCTTCTCTTTCCCTCAGTTGTAGGAGTACAGCAGTCAGTCTGCGCCAGTCAGCCATGATCATCCCCCTCCACTTCAACTCATGCCAAATCCCCCACATCCTCCAAAGCAGCCCATATGGATCAGTCTGAGAAACTGTTTGATCATTCAGTATTATGGATGTCAACTGGACAGTTCAAACAACCAGCGGGAGAGGACCAAGACATCGAATGGACTAATGCACCTAACCATTTTTCTTCTAAAGAGGAAGATGAGGGTTGGTAAGTGCACATGGTCAGCCCTTTGCAGGCAATGTGTACTCAGGGGATTGTGGAAATTGAGATGCAGCTCCCAGTGCTCACTATGATGTAAAGTCCACTCAGAAGGAGGACAAAGAAGAGAAGATGGAAAATGATAAGGTGCTTGACCAAACATGGACAGACAGGGAGAGTCATGATAGCAGCTTGCAAGGGGAGGAAGAAGAGGCGGATATTGTGGGGCAGCACCATGCTAAAACAGGGAGTAGGATGTTGGAGACAAACATAAGGGCTGTACTGTCACCATCAGCTACTACTAGTCACAGCCACATCAGGCCACAGCTAGATCTGCTCACAGGACTTGTGCAACCTGGGTATTTTTGAAACTGCATGCGATGACAGAAGAGTGGTCATCTGTAAGATCTGCGGTAAGCTTTTAAAATGCAGCAAGAATATAACAAACGTCAACACAACGTGAACTCCCACCAGCCGCTGCCTTGGAGAGCCACCTGGACCAGGGGGCAAAGACTCAGACTCATCCTGCTCCCACTTCTGCTGCTGTAGCTGCCTCTTCCTCCATCTGCCTCCCTGGTCACGCAGTAGCACCTGAGGACAGAGAGGCAGTTTTGTGTAGGGGCAGTAGCACGTCTACTTCAGGTCTCTCCTCCACAGTTGACGATCAGGCTGCAGGCTTTAGAGTCAGAAGTGGGAAACAGAGAGCAGAGGTTGAGCCTCCACCATCACTACAACTTTTACCAACATGGATATCTACTTTATATTTCAGTGTGTCTCAGGTCAGCAGCCAGCCCTTCATCCCCCAGCTATGGGAATGTAAAAAACATACCTCCCCAACCATCCACGAGCACAGAGGCTGGACACAAGCATTGCACAGCAGCTTGAAATGGGAATGTTGCCCTTCAGGCTGTGGGACACAGATGCCTTCTGCAACATGATGCTACATTCTAACACACACTACCAGATGCCCAACTACCATTTCTTTGGACAAAAACCATCCCTGCCCTGCACCACTTTGTGAGTGATAACGCTTCCCTGGCTTTGAAGACTAATATTATTGGTAGGGTGCACTTGACCAAAGACGTATGGTCCAGTAAGCATGGCTAGGGGCATTATATATCCTTAACAGCACACTGGGTCATTGTCCTGTGGGCTGGGCATGAAGCTGAAAGTGGTAGTCCATGTTTTATGGTACCCCCAAGAGTTGTGGGAAATTCATCCTTGTCTGTCCCCTCCTCCCCCTCCCCCTCCTCCTTCTCCCATTCCTTCTTCCAAAACGAACATTTCTAAAGTACAAGAAACAACTGTAGCTCTACAGCTTTTCCTTGGAGAAGGTCTTGGTTTGATGTTCATCTGGTAAAATTTTTCCTTTGCAAACTTTGTGACATTGCTTTAAACCAAGCAGCTCACCTGCGGTCTACCTTGATGTAATTTTTGGTAACTACTGCTTTTTCTTGGAGGAGGCCGCCTGTGCTTGAGAGTTGTGTTGACCTGGCAGAATTTGTTCCTGTAAAATTTATGGCATTGCTTCTAAAATAGGCACCACGCCTGAAGCCTCGTGTAGCAGACATTTGAGTAGCTCTACAGTTGATCCTTGGAGAAGGCCCGTGCTTGAGTGTTGTGTTCCCCTGGCAGAATATGTATTTGTAAAATGTATGACATTGCCTATAAAACAAGCAGCACACTTGCTGTCTTCCTTAGTGCAATTTCTGACCTAAGTAACCCTGTGTGGACCTTCTTTTGTTTGCAGTGACACCCAATGTGCTTCGACTGATCCTCTACACCAGTGTTCCCCAACTCCAGTCCTCAGGGACCACCAACAGGTCATGTTTTCAGGATTTCCTCAGTATGGCACAGGTGATGTAATTATTGCCGATGCCTCAGACATTGCCACAGGTGTTCTTACCATAGGATATCCTGAAAACATGACCTGTTGGTGGTCCACGAGGACTGGAGTTGGGGACCCCTGCTCTACACCATTCTAGACTATTTGCAAACATCCACAGTACAGAAAAGAAGAAGACAGGTAACCGGAGTCACCAGACGGGCTCAGGGTTGGATTCCGCTGCGGAATGCCGCATCCGGAATCCGACCCGATCGTGTGCAGCCGGCCTCACTCTGGTCACCTGCTAAACAATACTTCTGGCATGCCCAACAAATGTTTCACATTTCAATTCAGATCTGAAATGAAACCTAATTGTGCAGTCATAAAAAGAAGCGTGCCAGTGATCCGAGTTTAATGGGCGAGGTCTGCATGAGAGCACATAGGCTGTGCACCATTACTAACTTCACAGTATTTGACCGTTATTTGACATTTTCACATATTTCCAAAGTAGATAAAGATACAATTTAAAGTTCGCTGCCAACTACAACAAATATTTGCTGAAGTATCACCAATAATAATTTGACTTCATGTCAGGCAGTAAGCCTAAAACACCCAGATTTTATCAGAAAATGTATCCCAGAAAGCCAGACAAGATCATTACAGCGGGAGAACTATAAATTATCATTTTTACTCCTTTTCCCAGAAAATAACTCTTCGGATTCAATTTGCTGCCCAATCCGCAGAAGAGCACATTTACAACAGGGTTATTTGAGAGCACTGGCTCATATATGTCTCCAGTGTGAACATGTCAACACTTGCTGACATCCTAGTGTATATTATGTCATTGAGTAAATAGCATTTCTACATTTTTCTCCTTTACAAGTATTCCCACAATGCTTTGTCTGCGCAGTACGGAGGGTGCAGTAAAGCGGAATGTGCCTTTGTTTATTTGTTAGTTTTTGGTTATGGTAAATATAGGAATCAGGGAATAATTGAAGCCCCAATGCAAAAGGCCCCAACCTATTTCTAAGGCCTTATGTCCATGGGCAAAATAGGATTTAAAATCCGCAGCGGATCACCCACATGCGGATCCGCACCCTATAGGGATGCATTGACCACCCACGGGTAGATAAATACCCGCAGATGGTCAATAAAAGGGAATTTTAAAAAAATGGAGCATTAAAAAATCCGGACCATGCTCCATTTTCGTGCGGGTCTCCCGCGGGGACGGCTCCCGCAGGCTTCTATTGAAGCCTATGGAAGCCGTCCGGATCCGCGGGAGACCTAAAATAAGAATAACTTACCCGCAGCGGACCGGGCAGTTCTTCTCTTCTTCACGGTCGGATCTTCTTTCTTCGGCCGGGCGGAGATCACATCCGTCGGCCGAAGAAAGAAGATCCGGCCGTGAAGAAGAGAAGATCTACCCGGTCCGCTGCAGGTAAGTTAATTCTTATTTTAAGCGCTCATGTCCGCGGGGCAGGAGGGACCCGCTACGCATTCTCCATGTAGAATCCATAGCGGGCCTGATTTTTCCCGTGGACATGAGGAATAATACTTGTGACTTCTTTGGCAGAGGAGTGGTTGGGCTCCTGGCTCTGATTGTCAACCCTGCACTTTAAGAGTACATGCCAATGTCAGTGCATGGCCCCTGCATCACATGGGTCTGTATTACAGACCTTTAGGCACTCTATGTGCCATTGTATAATGCTTCTTTGAAACAAAGTGGGCCATATTTATAAAAACTGTCTAACAGTAAGAATGTCCTTGTTGCCCTTAACAGAAAAGCTTAACAAATTCTGATTCCCTTATTTAGACTGCCCATAGCAACCAATCGGTCCAGTGCATTAACAGATATGAAGGAAGATGCTTTCTGCAGCTTGCTATATAAAGTGATACATAGAAGCCGCAGACGCCAAACGGTGCAAAATTGAACTAAAAAATCTTGTGCAAAAATTATTTTCAGCCTAAAACACAGGCACTTAAATAAAAAAAATAAAAATTGCCATGCGCCAGCTTTTTGTGAATTATGGAAATCTACTTCACCTCCCACATGGTTTTAATGGATAGAGACAATAGACGAAATAATGTACAAGCAGGTGCTCGGTGCGAATTAGGACAATGAACCTTCCTGAATCTACAATGCTTGGGCAGCTTGGATAACATGTTGCGCCTCCCCTACACTCCCCCGCCCCCCTTCCCTTTCCCGTTCTATTATGTCATGTTATAAAGTTAAGGTTCGGCCATGAGCACAGACATATTCTTTAATAGTGTTCGCATTTAATAAAACAGAAGAATAATATAGGTGGAGCCAAATAAAGAATTGTATCACTCAATTGTTGTTGCATATAATGAAAGTAAGGATCCATTTAGACAGGATGAATGCCGGGCAAACAATGCCCGACACTTGTCCCCCCACATACTCGCTCTCGTTCTCCTGCACGGGAGCTAGTATCGCTGGCTCACTCGCAGAGCAGCCAGCAGGGGGGCTAGGTGGCTGCAGGAGATTTCTCTCCTCGTGCTCCCCCGCCCTTCTCCATTGACTTAACATAGTGGCTGTTCATTACTGAACAGCTGCTATTTACACTGAGCGATCAGCTAATTGTCCATTGTTTATGCTGCATAAATGATGGATAATGAGCTGATCGCTCAGTGTAAATAGCAGCTGTTCAGTACTGAATGGCCGCTATGTTGAGTCAATGGACAGGGGCAGGGGAGTGCGAGGAGAGAAATCTCCTTCAGCCTCCCCGCTGTGAGCCAGCGATACTAGCTCCTGTGCAGCAGCACGAGAGCGAGTATGTGGGGGGACAATTGTCGGCCATCGTTTGCCCGACATTTTTCCAGTCTAGATGGAGCTTAACTTATTCTTTACTGTACCATGCAAATTCTTCAATAAAATACTTTTATTATATGTATTATAAAATACATAAATAAAAAAAACTTCCAGAGAAGGGATCCTTAGACTTTTTAAGTTCAATAACATTTAAAAAAAAATTAAGAAATATTTTAAAAAGTTCACAAAACCCTTTCCAAATGTTCCTGTAAAAATCTAAATAATAAAAAAAGTATAACTTATATCTCCATCATGTCTCTCCTGATCATTCTGACCTGCAGAATAAAGTGAATTTGTCATTTTTACTATACTGTAAAACATAAAAAACAATGGCACAATTGAGTTTTCTTTTCTTTTTTACTCCACTTCATTTTTTTCAAGTTTTGCAACACATTATATGGTGCATGCATTGTACAACTGAAAAATGCAAAAAACAAGCTCTCTTAAATGGCTGTCCATAGAAAAATAAATAAGCTATGGCTCTTAAAAAGCAAAAATGAAAAAAACAAAACCAAAAAAAATTGTACTTGTACTTAAATGGGTAAAACTACACATACATTTGGGCTGTATACCTGGAGGTTAGGACATTGGCTTTGGTGGGCCCCGGTGTATCCCAGTCAAATATTGATTTTAAGATGTTTATATAAATATGTAGGGAGAAGGATTTATCTATACTCTTTATATGCTTAGATTATTGATATCATCAGTAAGAATTAAGTAATTGACATTAGATAGCCCTGCATTAGGAATGTCTTCATTTACATAAACCCTGCCCCTGAGGATATTTGCAAACTGCTTTAGTGTAGTACAGTGGAGTTTAATGCAAAGTATACAAAGTGACTAGAGATGAACGAGTATACTCGCTAAGGCACATTACTCGAGCGAGTAGTGCCTTAGCCGAGTATCTCCCTGCTTGTCCCTAAAGATTCGGGGGCCGGCAGGGGGCGGGGAGCGGCGGGGGAGAGCGGGGAGGAACGGAGGGGAGATCTCTCTCTCCCTCTCTCCCCCCCGCTCCCACCCGCTCCCTGCCGCAACTCACTTGTTACCCGCGCCGGCCCCCGAATCTTTAGAGACGAGCACATTACTCGCTCGAGTAATGTGCCTTAGCGAGTATACTCGCTCATTTCTAATAGTGACCTAAAGTACCTAGAAATATATTTTTAAGGCCTCATGTCCACGGGCAAAATATGATTTTAAATCTGCAGCGGATCACCCACATGCGGATCCGCATCCCATGGGGATGCATTGACCACCCGCGGGTAGAAATATACCCGCGGATGGTCAATAAAAGTGATTTAAAAAAAATATGGAGCATGAAAAAAAATGGACATGCTCCATTTTCGCGCGGGAGACCTAAAATCAGAATATACTCACCTGCTCCAGATCTTCCCTTCTTCGCGGCTTCATCTTCTCTCCGTCGCGGCCAGATCTTTTTTCTTCAGGCCGACGCATGCTCGTGGCACACAACCGGCATGCCGTGCACATCCGCCGGGCCGAAGAAAGAAGATCCGGCCGCTACGGAGAGAAGATGAAGCCACGAAGAAGCGAAGATCCGGAGCGTGCGGAGAGGTGAGTAATTGCTATTTTCAGCCCTCATGTCCGCGGGGCAGGAGGGACCCACTACGGATTCTCCATGGAGAATCCGTAGCGGGCCTGAATTTCCCTGTGGACATGAGGCATAAATGTTGAAGAACCAAACATCCGTTCAAAAAAAAACAAAACAAAGAAGCAGAAAAAAGAAACAATTACGATCATTTTAATGAACACCTTTATAGATAATGTGCCAGTGCCACCAAGCTAACAGTCATGATACAATAACAAGCTGTATAAGACACAAAGTCAGCAGGACAACAATGAGACAAAAGGCAAATGGAGTCTGTGCCTTGCACAGATTATGGCACTGTGAAGGCTTTGATTTGAATGAAACCATAATACAGTAGTCATTGAAGTCTTCGAGACCCTACTATACTTTAATATGCCTCTAAGTTAATACTACAGAATCCAACAGAAACCAATATAGAGACGCATGGAGCCCCATACTGAGGCACACATACATTGACTGTATACTGCATTAGAAACACCTGCTCAGTAATGGGTAGATCCACTTTTTTGGGTGGTCATGGCTTTCAGGTGTCAGGGAACAGATTCCACAAGGTGTTGAAGATTCTCCATACAAAACTCGACCCATGCATGCTGCTGCAGCTCCATCAGTTAGTGCAAATTTTATGGATAAGTAGTAGCAGATGTCACAGCGCTTTCCAGTATATCCCAAACATCTTCAATGGGGTCACAGTCTGGAGTAGTTTGGGGACTAAAACAGTATGAATGATTTATTGTCGTATTCCTCCAAGCATGTCATAGTGATCCAAGCTCAGTGACACAGAGTATTTTTCAATTGAAAGATGGCACTGTGATCAGAGAAGACTTCCTGAAGGTATGTGTGCAGGTGGTCTGCTAACAGGTCTTTGTAGTGTTCACTATTCAAGGATTGTGGTATGATGACCAATGGTTCTAGGACATCTCGGAAAGAAGCTCCCCAGACCATGACACCACCACCAGCATGTTGAACCCCAACAGTGCACCCATGGGATATAGCTTCATGCTGTTTACACCAGGCACAGACCGACCATCCGTATAGCTCAACAGGAAACATGACTCATCACCGCAGACATCCTTCTGCAATGTCACCAAGGTCCATTATTGTCTTTCCTGTGCCCACGAAAGCTGTTGTTGGTGATGACGCAGGGTCATTAGGGGTATGCGTGTTGGACTTTGGTTATTGAACCCCAGTTGGCGCAAGGTATGTTTAATGGCCATTGTAGAAATTTGTCTAACTTCCCTGTTATTGAACTGCTAAGACAAGGGGTCTACTGTGGCATGTTGTTGATACCAGATGTGCCACTCAATGCTTGCCTCTAGGATCAACTACATGTGGCCTGATGCTGTATCATCTTCTGCTAGATGTCTGTCTGTGGTTCAACCAGTCTTGGTATACTCTTGATAGCGGGGTTCAGGAACAGTCAACAAGTCTGACTGTTTTAGAAATACTGGCACCACCCATCCAGGCACCAACAATCTACCTGTGGTCAAAGTCACTCAACTAACCATGTCTACCCATGACTGCCAAATGCTGTGTTCTGCTGTGTAGAGGTGAGGTCTACACATTATCTGAGAACAGATCATGATGTCGGCATCACATGGTACCGCATTACTGATCACATGCCAGCTGTTTCTATTATAGTGGTCATGAAGTGTAGTGAGGAATCGGAGTCTTGGTGTGTCATCATCCGGCTCTGTCGTGTGCAGAGTGTGCAGTGTAAAATGATTAGAAATAAGTAGTCTAAGCAAAAAAATATATATATTCTTGTCATTTTCACAGTTATTTTTTCATATTAAACAGTGAAAATGTTATTTCTTTCCAAGAAACAATTGGATCTGGTGAGAGATTTACAGTAAGAATTTGATGAGAGCTATAAATAAGGATTATTTTTATTGCACCGATTCCGCATAGAACCGTGGGTGAAGTACTTGGATTATGACACTAGGGAACAACATGTTTCCTATTCAAACAGATTTTTTTATTGAATACACCTGATTCTCAACTACCTTCTAGAATTCACTTTAAAGACCTTAATGAGGAACAGAAACAGTGTTCTTTTTGTGCTCAGAGTTTCGGAGAGGTGCACAGCTGACATTCATATTTGTGTGTGCACAGGGGATTGGGGGGCATAATTAGAGCCTTTTGTGCAAATAAATATATGAAACCCATGTGGTCTTTACTAACAACATGTTTTCACAATTGGCTTAGAGCATCTGAAATGAAGGCTATGAAAGATTGCTCATGAACTTCAAAAAAACACTCTCAGAGCTGATGAAGAACTGCGCTTTGATCTAATCCGCTTCCTATTCACAGCAGTAGCAACTGAAATGGCCACTTGGTTCAGAAGGCGAGGATGGGGTTTATTATTGAGGGCCTTACTGTCCGCTTTCCATTGTTATTTAAGCTAAGTGGCAGGTGCAAAGTTGTGTCCTTGGAGCAGTTCATAGAGGAAGAAAAGTTCTCACACAAATTGAATAAATTAAGTATCTATCTACAGTATAAAGTCTGTCACAAATATGGACATCATTTCGCAAAGAGTAACAAATGATTAAGACAGAGAAGAACGCTTTGGAGAAATTGTAATAACATTAAAATATGTGTCTCTTGTATTCCTGACTTATATACCCAGCATTGCCTGGGTTTCCCCTCCTATGGCACATTCCAGGGGCTCCATTTTAATTTCTTGGTCTGACACCAGATACATACACTCTTTGTAAAAAAAAAAAAAATGAAGCACCTAGAAAGAGTTATTGTTTTGCGGAAAAGCTCGGCATGCAGTTATATCTTGGGTAAATATGCAAATGATTAGAGTTGTGGCATAATTAGATGAACGGTCTTGCCACTTGAGACTTTAAAGGTGAGCCCAACGTTGGCCTATAGAAGGAACTCAGAGGCTCCTTGTGTGTAGTGACCTCTTCTTCCACTTGTGTAGAGCTTGCTGACCACTAGACTCCTCTACGACGCAGAGAAGAGATTTTATCCGTTACCTGAGTCTGAGAGGGGCGCATTTTTGGAATGTGAGAAGCTTGATGGTCATATTGACGAATTGCCCACCACCTGCACCACTCTGACTGTTAGGAGGTGTTGGGACCAGTGGATGCGTGAGGGCACACAAGGTGACCGGGTTCTGATCCCCAGTAGAGAGGATCGTCTGATCATCCAATAAGAATGAGCAGCTTCAACTGTTTTGTTGTCTGCCATCCAGAGACAGGTGGCGCCATCGTTACACCCCGGTGTCTGACAGAACAATTTCCAGGCACTTGACTGAAGGACATTTGGTCTCACAGGAGCCATTACATGTATTGCCTTTAACACCCACTCACTGCCTCCATTTCCAGTGATGTCATGAATGATAAAACTGGACACTACAGAGTAGAACCAGGTTGTCTTCAGTGACAAATCCAGATTTTGTTTGGGCAATGATGACAGCCAAGTTCATATCTGGATACCTAGGAGTGAGTGCCTTAATCTTGTCTTTGCTGTAGACACACTGCCCACACTGCTGGTGTGATGGTCTGAGGGGAAACACCGCATACAACAGTTGGTACAAGGGACCATGACAGCTCAGCAATATGTTCAGGACATCCTGCAGCCACCTGTGTTCCTCTCATGGCGGCTTCCAAGAGGCATTTTAGAGCAGGATAATGCTTGGCCACACTGAGCAAAGGTGTCACAGGAATACCTCCATAACATTGCTACACTTCGGTGGTCTACCCGGTTGTCATATTTATTGCCAGTAGAACATCTGGAATGCCAACTTCGACAGCCTATGAGTTTGCACGGTCTAGAGGCTCACTTACAGCACAAGAACTGATATGCCACAGGATAACATACAGAACCTATGTGACTTCATGCCCACCCGTATCACATCTCGCATCCAAGTTAAAGGCGGTACAACAGGGTACTAGAGCCTCTATGTCTGTCCGTATCACATCTTGTATCCAAGCTTGAGGTGGTACAACAGGGTACTAGAGCCTCCATGCCCACCTGTATCACATCTTGTATCCAAGCTAGAGGTGGTACAACAGGGTACTAGAGCCTCTATGTCTGTCCGTATCACATCTTGTATCCAAGCTAGAGGTGGTACAACAGGGTACTAGAGCCTCCATGCCCACCCGTATCACATCTTGCATCCAAGTTAAAGGCGGTACAACAGGGTACTAGAGCCTCCATGCCCACCTGTATCACATCTTGTATCCAAGCTAGAGGTGGTACAACAGGGTACTAGAGCCTCCATGGCTGCCCACATTACATTTTGCATCCAATCACTTACTTATAGCAATGTTACAATCACACATAGAAAGTTTAATTCAATTCTGACAACTCCTTCTAGGTAATTTTTTTTGGCAATGAGTGTATTTTGTCAATTCGTCCAATAATAACATTCAGATGTTGATTGTAGTTCTTGTGAGAATCATATTGAAAACTTTATAGCCAAACAAATTAGACTGAATTGCCGCCTTTTGATGTCCTGACTCTGTCTTTCTCTTTAGAATTTGGGCCCTATGCTGTTCCGGGTCTTTGCAGACATTGCTGTAGTGGATCTTTCCCGCAACACTTGAAGTTGGGCATCATGCTGTTCCGTGGTTTCTGATGCCTTTGATGCACTGGCTCTTCCCCGTACTTTTTGAAGTTGGGCCTCGTGTTTTTCCGAAGTCTCTGCAGCCCTTGACGTCCTGGCTCTTTCCCACTCATTCTTAAGTTGTTAATCATGTTGTTCGCTTCTCTCACTCACTCACAGTAATGTTGCTTTCTTTGCTTATGGCTGAACATTTCTGATGGCTTTCCATTTTTCGGAGACATTCTGTATCAACCACACATTTGAATTATTCATCATGTTGAGTCACAAAGCAACTTATTTTATTATTGATTCTACAATAGGCCTCATTTATTGGAACTGTCTAAAAAACTGTTTCTTGCACATAATAACCAACCATCATTCCTTAAGCTGTTTTAGTAAAATGTAAGTAGTCTTGGGATTGGTTGCTACTAGAGATGAGCGAGCACACTCGGATAAAGCAGTTACTCGAGCGAGCATCGCTCTTCTCGAGTATCTGCTTACTGGTCCGAGCAGGCTCGGGGGCGGTGGTGGGTAACGGGGGGGGGGGAGTGAGAGAGATCTCTCTCCCCCCCCTCCTCCCGCTACCGCCGCTGCCTCACGCTCACCCCCGCCATTCACCCGAGCCTGCTTGGACCAGTAAGCAGTTACTCGAGAAGAGCAATGCTCGCTCGAGTAACTGCTTTATCCGAGCGTGCTCGCTCATCTCTAGTTGCTATGAGCAACAGACAGTTGAAACTTCACAGAATTTTAATCTTGGATTATGAAGAGTATGTGTACCAAGTTTGGTTGAGATCCAATAAGGCATTTAGGCGCCTCTGAAGAACAAACAAACACATTTTCTCGGCCATGTAAAAGTGACCTTACAGTCGCTATACTTGCATCTTAACGGCAATCTGTCAGGTCCCTAATTGTCCCTGCAGGCACTGAAGTTTAGTAGCCGATATGCTGATTTGTACTAATAAATTCAGCGGTTTTGGAAGACTTAAGGACCATTTACATGTAACGATTATGGCTCAAAATTCATTCAAATGACTGAAAATGAGTGATAATCGTTACATGTCAACACGGGCATTGTGCACTTAAAATCATCCTTCAGACGTAAAGGTGAACTTAAAATCCATTGTTCAGCTGCAGAGAGATAAAGTGTCTCTCAATAAATCGCATGCTATGTGCTTCATGGGAGCCGAGAGATTACATTGTAATCTGCCAGCAGCCCCAAGGAGAACAATGCAGTTGTTTGCACAGCTGGGTGTGATTAATCACACACTGGGCTCTGCAAATAGCTGGTGGAGGCCTTTTTCATGCAAATGAAGATGATAAAGTGTAAGTGGCAATTAGTGGCCATTAACACTTTTTGCAAAAAGATCGCTAAAACTTTACAATCCTTTGAAAGATTATCTTTGCGTGTAAATGGGCCTTTACGTTTGAATATGTGCACTGAGCACAAAGAGAAGTCTGGTGCAGCTCATTAACATTCATACACTCACCGATCACTTCCACCTTAACCCAGGAGGTTCCACTACTGGTTTTAATTAACCAAAACTAATAAAATATAAACCAGACATGGGGAGATGACTTAGTTTGAATTCAAATGTCTGTAATGGCAGTCTTCCTGCTTTTCTCTACTATGCGCCCATATTGCAGCCGTAGCATTCAGACCACTATGGCTCTGCACAACCAAACTAAGTTTGGCATGGCAGATATACACTGCTCAAATAATTAAGGGAAAACGTAACTATAACAACATAACCCCAAGTTACTTAAGCTTCAGAGATATCAATCTGTCCAGCTAGGAACATAAATGATTGTGAATCTCACCTGATTTGGTGCAATGAAAGGCAACAGCAAGACAACTCCCAAAGAGGGAATGGTTGGCAGGTGGTGAACACATACAATTACTCGCGCCTTATGCTTTGTTGCTGATTTTTCTCTAGTTTAGCATTTTGCTAGTGTCTTTATCACTCCTGGTACCACGAGGTGCTACCTGCAGCCCAATGAGGTTGCACAGGTAGTCCTGCAGAACATGCCATTGCTGTGTCTCCCAGCACAGTTTCAAGAGGAGAAGATACCAGGACATGGACTGTTTCATGAGAAAAACTGGGCAGGGACGTAGAAGGGCGTCAACGAGCATCAGGACTGGTATCTGCTCCTTTGTGCAAGGAGGAACAGGAGGAGCATGGCCAGACCCCTTTGAAATGCCCTCCAGTGGGCTGCTGGTCTGCATGTTTCTGCCCAAACTGTCAGACTCCATGGGGAAAGATTACAAAACTGGCATTTCAAATGCCAATCTTAGCATAATTTCCATCAATGCATACCTATTCGTATATTAGGCGCGTCCGAGCTCCTCCGTGCACCAACACAGAAATCTATACCAACTCGGAACTGGCATAGATTTCTGATATAATTTATGCCAGTTTCTGACAGAAACTACATAAATACCTCAGTCTAAGGCAGTCACGCCCCCCTCCTAGCAAGCCATGCCCCTTTTTTTCGGGAAAGTGGAGGGAGCGGAGTAAAAACAAGAACAGTCAAAAATTTTGTCGCAAATGGGGCTTGCAACAAACAATGTGACTTTGTAACACCAGAACTCTAGTGTAGAAGCCTTCATAAATTCTCCCATTTCTTTTGTTCATCAAGATCTGCTGTGTGATTTAAGTGTTCCCCTAATACATTTGCTCTAACTACAGCATCCTGCAAACGGGCGGATTTGCATTGCGAATTCCGGAGTGGAATTCCGTCTCCGGATTTTGCATCAAATCCAGCCCATAGCATGCATTGACAATCCGCGATTTCCTGCCCACGAGCAGAAATCGATTGCAATTTTTTACTCGCGGGTGAGAAATCGCAGCATGCTGTGATTTTGTGTGGGCTATGCATAGCCAGCTTCCATTGAAGTCAATGGAAGCCGTCCGTCTCGTGGCACTTCCGCAGTGAGCAGTGAGGAAGTATTGCGGGATCCGCGTCTTCGCAGACTGCCAGTGTCTGCTGCGCATGCGTGACGAAATGCACATCCGCAGTGCTGAACAGAAGACACTGGACAGGTGAGCAAGGGTCACCAGTTGGGCACCAGGTTAAACTCCGCTGCAGAAATCCCGCATGCGGGGTCCGACCCGCCCTTGTGCAGAAGGTCTACATCTAGCCCCTACTGCCTTCACTAGAACTAATGCAATCATCAACATTGTAGCTCATGTGTACATAACACTTGTGTATTTATCAATCAGGAAGGCAGAGGCGGTAATAAGCTGTACACACACTATGGCAGGCGGCTCTCCGCTCCTGCGGCTGCACGCTTGAGTACTTATAATGCAAAATTGTTTTTCAAAAGTCAGAAAACATAAGAAGCATGTCTGAAAGTGATTTTTCGACATGGAACCGCTTCAAGTCCCAAATGACAACAAATGATGTTATAAAGCGTTATAAAAAGGCTTTCCAGGATTAGAGAAGAATATCTGAGGTGAGCTGTAGTTTTTATTGGTATCATTTTGGGGAATATACAGCTTTTTTGATCACTTTTATTGCATTTTTTGGGAGGCAAAATGCTAAAAATTTGCATTTTGCCTCAGTTTTTTAGCGTTTTTTTTAACGCTTTTTGCCGTGCAAAATAAAAAGCATGGTCAACTCTTTGTACACGCCTTTACGGACGCGTCAATACCTAATATGTACCATTTTAAATTTTTTTTTTTTTTTTTATGCTAATATGCGGAAAAGCATGAAAAAGGCTTTTTTTTACATTTATCTTTTTTGGACATTTTTCTTATCTTTTTTTACACCATCTATGTCCCTCTGGGGGACGTAAAGCACAGCATTGATGATCGCTGTGATAAGGCATGGCAGAACTTTTGTCTTGCCATGCCTTATTGCTTATACAGCGATCATAGGCTCTGGCAAACGGTATCTGGCATCGTGTTGCCATGGCAACCAACCGGGCTCTCTGCGATTATATCGCAAGAGCCCGGCAACTTCACAGAGGGAGCGCACTCCCTCTGTGAACCCTTCCCATGCCGCAATCTA
The DNA here is from genome assembly GCF_035609145.1 of Eleutherodactylus coqui. Taxonomy (NCBI): domain Eukaryota; kingdom Metazoa; phylum Chordata; class Amphibia; order Anura; family Eleutherodactylidae; genus Eleutherodactylus; species Eleutherodactylus coqui. The sequence goes on along the minus strand of NC_089845.1, from coordinate 138,810,585 downwards.
CATAGATCGCGGCAGGGAAGGGGTTAACAGCCGGGGGGGGGGGGGGGAGGGCGCATCTCCAACGCACCCCCGCTGCTGCAGTGGAAGGCCGGCTATGACTGACAGCTGGCTCCTGCTTTGGGATAGCATGAGATCTATCATGATCTCGCGCTATCCCTATGACGTAAGGGTACGTCATTTTGTGGGAAGTACCCCGCTCCCATGTTGTACCCTTACATCATGGGGAGGGAAGGGGTTAAGGGTGTTATGGGAATGCAGTAAATGAGAACCATGGACCCTCTTTGTCTCACACCAAATTTGGTACCTATATTTGAAAATTAAGGGTGGTTTTACATTTGTGTTAGTTCCCCCCTCGGCCGGATGTTCTGTCATAGATGTGGCTGAAAACACCGGAGGAAAAAAAAATGCATGCAGCGCTTTTCTTCCATCTTAAAGCCGGACAGCTAGTCGGAAAGCAGATGGACCACTTTATAGTCAATGGGGTCTGCCGACATTGTTCGGTTCTGTCCTGAGACTGAGCTGTTCAGCCACAGGGATTCCCCTTTCCTGCTCCCCGAACAGAGCAAGAAAGCAGGATCCCCAGCGCAGATGTGAAGTCGCCCTAACTTTGTTTTTTTTAATTGTTAAGATAATTATTAGAGATGAGCGAACGTGTTCGGCCCCGCCCCTTTTCGCCCGAACACCGAACTTTGCGAGGAATTCTGTGCTCGGGCGAAAAAAGTTCGGGGGTCGCCGTGGCAGCGCGGGGGGGGTGCGGCGGGGAGTGGGGGGGGGGGGAGGGAGAGAGAGAGGGCTCCCCCCTGTTCCCCGCTGCTGCCGCCCGCGCCGCCGCGCCTCTCCCCGCCCCCCGGCGCCCCCCAAACCTTTACGCGCGAACACTGAAGTCCTCGGAAAAGCCGGTGTCCGGGTGCGTAAGTACTCTTTAAGAACACGTTCGCTCATCTCTAATAATTATGTAAAGCAAGTGGTTTGAGGCATATGTTTATGATTTTTCATGGATCCAAATTTAGCACAAAATGCCACTTTTAATGACTATTGTAGTCTCGGAATTATTTAACCTTCTGAATAGAATCCTTCTTAAGGGCACACATTTGCACATCAGATGTGTCACAACTGCTACGACCAGTAAACAGATGGTAGCAAAAAACGAAAGAACTAAATACAGAGGACTACAAATATCAGATTTCTACAATTGCCTGAACTGGACTGGACCCTCAAGCAGAGAACCCGTCCTGAGAAGGACGACCTCACTATGGCAGATAGACCAGAACCAATCAAAACTCTCTTATGACTACAGCACAAAAACTAAATGCCTACAGCTAGAAAGCATTGAACTCAACTCCTAAGAAAAGCACAGTGACAGAATTATTTGGCACAGGTAGGCCAGGACACCGTCAGTCTAACCAGCAGGGTCTAGACCTGCTAGCTGGACTAAATAGTCTCTGAAAAAATCTGATTGCCTGGCTGGGCTACCAATCATCCCAGCCAGTCCAATAGAAGAAACAAACTAATAAAGTGACTGACTGGCTGGCTGAGCTATCACTCATCCAAGTCAATTCAGCAGCTAAACAGAAGAAAGAGTGCTTAACCCTTTCCTACCGAAACTTGAGAAATAGATGCAGGTTCAAAAACAAAACCAGAAGTCATGGCACAACTAGAGATGAGCGAGTATACTCGCTAAGGCTAACTACTCGAGCGAGTAGTGCCTTAGCTGAGTATCCTCCCGCTCTTCTCTAAAGATTCGGGGGCCGGCAGGGAGCGGCGTGGGAGAACGAGGAGGAATGGGGGGAGATCTCTCTCTCCCTCTCTCCCCCCCGCTCCCCCCTGCTCACCGCCGCAACTCACCTGTCACCCGCGCCGGCAGCCGAAACTTTACAGACGAGCGGGAGGATACTCGGCTAAGGCACTACTCGCTCAAGTAGTTAGCCTTAGCGAGTATACTCACTGATCTCTAGGCACAACCAATGCCATTACAGTATGACCCATCCAAGGAGGGGCCTCTGGACACTTAGGACCAAGTTTTAAAGGATTTTTCATGTGAAAAACCGTAATCGCTCAGTTTTAATATCTGCCACCGACACCCATGTTCTCTCCTCCAGTCCAAATCTGAAGCAATCTACCAGGTACTGTAACGAATTACGGTTATGGCGAGAGTCTAACATTTTTGAATTTCCAATTGCAAGGAGGAGGGACTGTGTCATTTACTTGGAGGATGATATTTCTTGAGTAGTGGTTTGTGGCAGACATTGGAGATTTTGTAGTACTGAGGGATCTCCAACTAGAAAGATGGAGGGTTAATAATTTCCACAATTTCTTATAGGCCAATGAACCTAGGTCCTAATTTGAGTAAAGAAAGTTTTAGTTTAATTTTTTTCATAGAGAGACAAACTTTTTGCCCTACAGAAAAACTAGGACCTACCAACCTTTTTCTGCCGTTTTCTTATACCCCAAGACCAAATGTTTGAGTTTCATGTGTACTTCTTTCCATGCTACGATTAACTAAGATGAGAAATCAGTCTCCTCAGGAACATCAGAAGAAAAGACAGAGATAGGACCAAACCAGGAGTGGTGACCATAATGTTGATAGAAGTCCTGGTTGATTCCAGATTATTATTTTTTTAAGTGAATTCAGACAGACACAGGAAAGATGCCCAATCTTTCTGTCTATCCAAAACAAAGCAAAAAAGATACTGTTATACTGTTCCAGACCTTGGTTTATCTTTTCTGTTTGCCCATTAGTTTTAAGATGATAGGCTGAAGAGAAGGAAAACTCAATTTTGAGATATTTACAATGAGCATGCCAAAACTTAGACACAAATTGCAACCCCTCTTCCCGGTCCGAGACTATATTAACTGGTAACCCATGCAATTTGACAATGTTGTCAATGAACAACTCAGCTAAGGTCTTAGCATTTGGGAATCTGGGCAATGCCACCAAGGGGCACATGTTACTAAATCTGTCAACTACTACGAGAATAGCAGTGTTTTCCTTGAAACTTGTAATAAAGACCATAGAGAGGTGGAACCATGTTTTTTCTGGAACCAGCAATGGCAGTAATGTACCAACTGGAAGCGATCTGGAAGACTTGGCTGAGCAAAAATCTCGAAAGTCTCTACATAACTCTCGACATCCTGGTGAATAGGCAGCCATCAAAATAGTCTAGAAATTAACTTATGGGAATTATTAATTGCTTGATGTCCAGCTAATCTCCGTGCATATCACTGATCAACTGACGGCGTAAATGCATGGGTACAAACAACTTGTTTTTCAGAAGATTACACAGAGTGAGATCTTAAAGGGGTTGTCCCGCGAAACAAAGTTGGGGTATACACTTCTGTATGGCCATATTAATGCACTTTGTAATGTACATTGTGCATTAATTATGAGCCATACAGAAGTTATTCACTTACCTGCTCCGTTGCTAGCGTCCTCGTCTCCATGGTGCCGTCTAATTTTCAGCGTCTAATCGCCCGATTAGACGCGCTTGCGCAGTCCGGTCTTCTCCCTTCTGAATGGGGCCGCTCGTGCCAGAGAGCTGCTCCTCGTAGCTCCGCCCCGTCACGTGTGCCGATTCCAGCCAATCAGGAGGCTGGAATCGGCAATGGACCGCACAGAAGACCTGCGGTCCACCGAGGGTGAAGATCCCGGCGGCCATCTTCGCAAGGTAAGTAAGAAGTCACCGGAGCGCGGGGATTCGGGTAATTACTATCCGTTTTTTTTTTTTAAACCCCTGCATCGGGTTTGTCTCGCGCCGAACAGGGGGGCTATTGAAAAAAAAAAAAACGTTTCGGCGCGGGACAACCCCTTTAAGCCTTCTTTATAACATCTTCTAAGCTCAGTGAGAGAGATAAAATCACCACCCCCTCAGCCAAAATCAGATACCTGAGCGACAAAACTTCTGGATGGAGCATCTGCCATAATGTTTTTACTACCCAGATAACAGATGACCACGAAAACGAAACGGGAAAAAAAACAATGACCATCAGGCCTGTCTAGCATTCAACTAGATATACAAAATTTTTGTGATCCATAATGATAGTAACTTTATGTGAAGCCCTCTCCAGGAAATGTCTCCATTCTTCGAATGCCCATTTGGTCACCAACAATTCACAGTCCCCTATAGGGTAGGTTTACTCAGTAGATGAAAACATTCTAGGAAATAATGCACAAGGCAGTAACTTAGTAAGGTTACTGGATCCCTGAGAGAGCACTGCCCCTGCTCCAATATCAGATGTATCTACCTCAACTTCGAAAGGCTTAGATAAATCTGGTTGAACTAAAACAGATGCGGACGTAAGAGCCTTTTTCACTAAACCAAATTCTTTCCTTGCAGCGGAAGACCAATTGGAAAGATCAGCTCCCTTTTTAGTCAGGTCTGTAAGAGACTATACTATTCATACTCTGTTATTCCACATGTCACATGTGGTAGTTTATGTTCTTTGTTCCACTGTGTAAACATAGCCCAGGAACTGTTCGTGGGACCGATTTCGGTACATCTTTGTCATGACATAATAATCAGCCAATACTTTTTCTTTGCAGGATATTATTTTGTTTTTGCTATAGATCCCATAGAGACATTATCTAACCAACTTAAAGCACTGGCTATTGAGGTCGCTATGGTCAAGTGGCAGCGTCCGGTCCAAACGGGATCAGTAAAAGAACCTAAACTCGAGCTACGAGATCGTATTTCTGGAAAAAAGGCAGGGGTTTGTATTATTTAGAGAGTCCTGTAAATTATATTTTAAATTGTGTCCCATATTCTCAGGAGATGAGTCTTATAAACAGTAGAAAGGATGCTTAACTCTTTCCTGCCAAGACTTAAGAAAAACATGCAAATGCAAAAAACAAAACCAGAATTCACAGTGCAACCAATGCCATGACAAGATATTGTCTCAAGCACACCTGATACAACTAATCAAGAGCTTCATTGGTTGCATCGGGTGTGCTTGAGATAAAACACACCTACAGCATGTGGAGGGTAAAGGTACTTCTACATGGGATGATTATCACTCCTCTTGTCAGGAATCGAACCTGGCACCTCCCATACTCCAGCGAGAAGCTATCCCTGTTGAGCTACTCAGCCTTTGGACAAATTCCCTGCATAACTTAGCCTTGTTCCCGTATCCCACTATCCAGTCTCTGTTCTGGCTCTGCCCTGTCCCTCATTAGGTTTGCTATACAACCTGGCCCTGATCCCTCCTGCCTTGCGAGATTATTGTGCTCTATTGCCTTGATAAAGTGTCATCTCCTTTACTTGTTTCTCTCCTGCAATCTGTGATTACCTGTTACTGACTTCTTGCTTACCTCCTGACTACGTTACCCATCTCATTCATTGTACTGCATACAAAGACTTCCCATTGCTGACTCCTGGCTTTCCATCTGACTACTTTCCAGACCTACAGCTGCTACACCTAAGGCTTCACTCTAGTGCCTGAACCACTACACCTGTACTCTCACACAGGAGCAATAGTCATTCAGAGAATGGAGATTGATTACACCAGAGATCTCTTCTGGTCACCTGCCTCCTTTCACTCCAAACAGGCAGTCATTCATAGATGAATGACTGCCTGTTTACATGGGCAAATAGTCATGTAATTTTTAGGTGAGCTAAAAACCAATTGACTCAGACAAGTGAGCGATTCTCACTCAGCATCCTGTCATTGGCCATGTGTACATGGAACCACTATTGCTGAAAATAATTCCCAGTGATTATTTGGGCAATAATTGCCCCTTTTAAAGATACCTTAATCAAGTGTCAGGAGAAAACGCCATGCCTTCTGTGAAGAAGTTGAAGCTTGGGCATCGTTGGAACTTCTAAAAGGACAATGATCCCAAGTCTACCTTATAGTCCACCAAGACTTTGTTTCAAAAGAAGTCCTGAAAGATTCTGAAGTGGCTCCCCATAGAAAATCATTGATGGAATTTCAATAAGAGGGTGGCAACATACAAACCCAAAATGATTAGTTAACTTGAAGCCACTGACATTGAGAAATGAGCTTTGAACTCTTAGGAACGCTGTTAGAAGCTTGTATGCATCACATTTGCAGCAGCTCATAACAGCAAAAAGAGTCTCTACTAAGAACTAAAGACTTAGGGATTGAAGAATTCCGAAACTGCAGTAGTCATTAAAAGAGGCATTTTGTCTCGATTTTAGAGCAACCTTTTCTTCTCAAGTTGTAGTGAGCTATTTCAATTGTTTGCGTTTGTCTATTTTCTTGCAAACAGCTGAAATGTGGCAACTAAACCTAATTTACAATAAGGCCCCCTGTTCACGGCCGTTGCAGTATCCCGCGGTGGATCTCCGCCATGGGAGCCGCCTCCCAGGAGCAGGAGTCGGCAGACAAATCTCCGCCGGCCAGCCTATCTGACAGATAGGCTGACAGTGGAGAATTGTGGCAATTCGCAGCTTGCTGCGCATTGCCGGCCACGAGCGGAGAATCGTAATGATTCTCCGCTTGTGGACACGAAGCCGGTGCTTTCCATAGCAACACCATGGAAAGCTTCAGAGGGTGTGATTCGGCGGCGATTTACCACTGGCGAAATCACATCCGTGGGCAGGCACCCTATAGGGTTAAATAATTTTGATTGCAACAGTATGTAATGGGAGGAAAGCCAAGCCTGCATGGAGGTACACAGAGTAGCTCTAGACACTCCATATACTTGGTTGCCTCCATACTGCACACTATAGAGATATTCCCCCGAAGAAACAATCTTTCTAAAGGAGAATGCCCCTGTAATACAGCGTCCGATGGTATGTGAAGGTCCAATATGACCCCAGAGAAGGCTTCATCTTTATACTATCATTACCGCTGTCCATGAGCCATATTGCCTCCCATAGAGAAAGTACTGGTGATGTAGCCTACTTCTATGTATTTTTATATGCCAGTAGTCTTTCTCCAGTATAGTGGGTGACACGCTGGATCTCCACAGGCCAGGGGCTATAGCAATAGCAAAATATTCAGCCCATGCTTAGCGAGCAGTTCCTGTTAATACTGGATTAAAAGGATTTCACTGTATTAGAAAAAATATTGTTTTATGTTTCACTATATTTTCTCATCCCCCTGCTAGGAAATATCATTTAGAACTGTAATTATATACACATTTAAATACAGGCAGGACAAAAGGTGAAGTCATAGAACGAAGAGCAGTATTATTTGCACTTTTTGTTATGAGTGGAGACCTGTAGCCAAATTTCAACATCTGGTTTGGGATTAAAAAGTCACCTTCATTTCGAGCTGGATTTGAAATAAGGATGGAGGATTTTGAAGCTTTATATCTATTTATATACATCATTACAAATGGTCCGGCTCCATTTTAAACCTTTGCATCCAATGCATCATCTATAGTCCCATCAGCTGCACAGGGGTTTCTATACGCTACTGTAGCTCTTCCTAATACAAGAAATGCAATTAACAAGAATAAGTGATGAGGACACAAATGGATTTCACAAGGGGACACAATACTACGGCTACCTTAGTGTCTTCAGCTACAGGAAGCTTTATTGATATTAGTAGGAAATAATGTCAGATAGCCATAATTTCCAAACAAATAATCATGTCTGCTACTATACGGCTTGAATGACTAGCGATGTCCGTAGAAAGGAATGTTTTATTTAGTAATTCTAATGCATTTTGACCCCATATTGGGGTCTTCATCAAGAGTCTTTATTAGAGCATGAGTTTCCTCCCTAGCCACAGTGTCCCTGTTGACAGCACTAGTAATAGAACCAATGGCTCCATGACTATACTGTATCATACCGTAGTTGACAATGATAAGGACTGCTAACAGCAGCACCAATATGAGTGCTAACCATAGTCTGCCTATTAGTACCATGACATAGTGCCCCTAAGAGTGCTAGCTATAATAGTGTAAGAGGGATAACGCGAATTGTTTGTAAAGTTTGTAGTTCACTGTAAACTTAAAATTTATGTTATGTTTTTCTACACACCTTGGGCCCTCGAGTGGATAGTGTGGAGTGGTTCAGGTGTGCAGGATAATATACTGCACCTTTTAAGGAACAGGTCTTAGTGGTTGGCATGGTTCACCACGTACCGGGAGATGCATCATCAATAATTAGTAGAGCTCCGGGTGGAATCCGTATTGGCCAAAAAGCTTTCTGCCGGCCACTCCTGTGACTATGTGTGGAAGAGAGTTTGGGCGTCTTGAGTTGGGCTTCAGGTTGTTTCTACAACCTGTGTATCATTCTGCTGTCTGCTGATGGAGACAAGACTGCCCGTAGGCAATATCTGCACTACTGAGCCACAAAACAGAGCAACTGATTGTGATACTTGATTCAGTGCTTCGGAAGAATAAAGCAAACCGTTCCATTTGAAGCAAGTAAACATCAGGTGGCCTGTTTATCTGAACCCTCCTTTCCATAGTCCGACAGGTAAGCCCTGTGACCAGGCTTTTGTGCAAGGCTTTCCAGTGTGCTCATACAATCTAAAGGGAGCAAACTATGCTCTACATCTTCCTGCAAGGAATATGAAAGGAATGAAGGAGAGTCCAGTGACAAATAATGTGGAAGGTCTGAAGGAGAGATGTCACATTCCTTTCACATTCCTGGTCACTGGACTAATTATTTACTGTTATGGTCACCCCTCCCTGGTATTTATGTAAATGCTATTAAACCCAACATGTCTGTGCCCTCTTTCCTTCTGTCTCTGGTACTTATCTAGTGCAAATTAAGTTCACCATGTTCCTGCCCTCCCATGTGATTATGTATTATAGTAAATACGTCTTTAGATCTCTTCCATTATGCCCGAGGAAGGATCCTGAGAGGTCCAAAAGCTCGCTATAACACCATGTATTTTTGTTAGCCATCAAAAGGTACCATATCTACAAGATTACTTGGTTTCTCTTACTGAGAACAATCACATTAGGAGTAACAAAGGTGGGAAAGCCATTTGTGACATATCTACAGCACAACAATCACCTTTAATCATATAGCACTCTCATCACTTGACATTGGGTTCTGTCCCCATTGGGGCTCACAATCTATATTTATCTACTTGTATGTTTTTGGAGTGTAGGAGGAAACCCATGCAAACATGGGGAGAACATACAAACTCCAAGCAGTTGTTGCTAATTGTGGGATTTGAACACAGGACCCCCACAGTGCAAGGCAGCAGTGCTAAATACCATGTCCCTCTCTTGGAACATGCACCCACCCCTTTTATTATGTGGCAAACCACCATATTTCCCCATTTCAATGCAATTTCTGCCCCTGTGCATTTAAAGGAATACGTGTCAAATTAACGTTTGCTAGATCTGTACATCAAACATATCCTTACTGTAGGTCCCCTATATGCCCAAAGGATCTCTGAATAGTGTCCTTGTAGCTTCAGTCATGATGGAGTTCATGAGTATACCTTTTTTTAGTGTATAGAACATACATCTCACAAAGAACTATACCATAGAATGTATTTTTCCTGCTTGGATGGCTATGGGTGACGTGTGCTATTATATACCTGGGTCAGGAGGGGTAAAGTTTCTCCTTAGGCTGAGCATTTAGTAGGTATGAAGAGACTAAGGCTAACTTCACACAAGCGAGTGTGATATCCGGCTGTGAATCATTGCTCGATATCTCCCTCCCTACCATGTGAAATCCCCAGGAATGCAAGGCATTTCATGTGAAAACTGCCTCGCGTCACTGCAGGGATGAAGGGAATCCCCGCCGCAGCTGTCATATCCATGGCAGAGGATCGCGGAGTTCTCCCATTGCTTTCAATCGGGCTGGTGCTGCTGCTGGCTCCATTAAAGACAATGGGCGATCTCGCAGAAAGATAGGACATGCTGTGATTTGTTTCCTGCATAGCATCGCATCACGTATGTGTATGAACCCATTGAAATGAATGGGGTTAATATTTCCGGGAGATTTGTGTGTCTCAAAATGCACAAATCTCGAGCCATTTTCTTGGCCGTGTGAAACCAGCCTTATAGGACCATGCATGATTCTCTGGAAAATGTCTGCAAATAGAAATGGAACAATGTCTCTACAGCACCACCGATCAGAAGGTAACCCGGGAAAACATTGGAGTCTTCTGTTAAAGTTATTTGTCAAGAAATGTGCCCAAAGCAGTAAGACTGTATCAAGAGAGGTAAGCTGTAGAACAGACAACACAGCCGTTACTCTGGACGTGTCTGTGACCATCAAGACATAAAGGACAAGAGCCACCGCATTCCTCCCAAACCATGCCACCCACCATCACTCCTGATTTATGTTTCATTCCAGAGTCTGTAATGATTATTATTACACAAGTATAGTTGTTCTAAACTAGTCTTCGGACTTAGTAGACAGTGGGGTTTCTAATCCACTGTCATGTTGTGGTAGCTATGCGACTGCTTATTCTATAGCCTGAACAGAGCTGCCAGCAACTGGATGGATATGGCACCTTAAGGCCCAATGCCCACGGATGGATTATCGCAGCGGAATCCACGGCCAGAAACCTGCCGCGGATTCCGCTGCAACAGCTGTCCATAGACATGCTGTACTAAATGATTCTCCTGTGTCCACAAGCAGAAATCAGCTGCGATTTTCCGCTCGCGGAGGAGATTCGCAGCATGTTTTATTTTGGGTGGGAAAACGCGTGGACGGCTTGCATTGCAGTCAATGGAAGCCATCTGTCCCGCGATACATCCGCTGTGAGCATATTCGCGTCACCGCCCAGCACGTCATACGCTGCACTGTGCATGCGTGCCAGCTCGCAGGAAGGGACTCTTGCGGCGTATCTGGAGAGGTGAGTATGGGGTCTCTGGGCGGTGCTGTGTCGGATTCCGCTGCATAGCCCTTTATCAATCCAATAGAAAAAAAGTCAGAGTCTGGCATAGAGTAAATGGAGTACAATTCCTGGTAGTTGAATCCTCTGGAGGACACGAGCGCGATGAAGAAAAGGGACTTCTGTTCCCACCAGCGTCCTCTTGTCTTCTAACCACCAGGAATTGTCCTCCATTTACTCTTCCCTGCCGTTTGATGTTTTTGATCCTTCTCTGATAAAGGGCTATGCTGCCTGAAACGGTGCTTGAAAATATTGTGAACATCTGATACATCTTTAATAAAGCATCCACAAACTGTTGCAAGACTCAAGAAATGTTTGTAATCCTATCCGTTTGCTTTTGTTGCTCCTGAAGGTCGTGATTGTGCGACCTTAGGATTTTGCACGACGCTCATTGAAGTGGGGTAGCGCGTCTGATTGTGTGTAAGAGAATATGGCACGTCAGTCAGATATAATTCCTTCGACTCTGTGACGCAATACCTTTCAACGACATGACTTGTTTCTTGTCTGTTACCATAGAAGTTAGAGTTGAGCGAACAAACTCTGACGAGCTTGATGCTCGCTCGAGTATTAGCGTACTCGATGGTGCTCGTTACTCGAACGAGCATCAAGCCGTGTTCGCCCCAGTTTTTGGCTCCTTCCCGCTGTGACGTGCCTGTTTTGGCCCCTCCCCACCGCGACGCAGCGCGCGTCATTGGCAATTTTTTTGTCTGGCAGGCAGGGAAGAGAGAGAAGAGAGAGAGAGAGAACACGAACCTAGAAAGAAAAAGCTCGGCATCCGGCGTCCCACATACAAAAATGCTCGAGTCTCCCATTGTAGTCAATGGGGTTCGATACTCGAGCTCTCGAATTTTACTAAAAGCTCGACTCGAATAACGCGGACTCGAGCATTTGGGTGCTCGCTCATCTCTAATAGAGATGCATAAGTCTTCATAGTTGCTGTAGTATTAAACATTAGAAAGTTTTTTAATTATGACTGTTTGAACAGTTGCTTTGTTGTTCATTTTAGCTCTACCGCTACAATTAAACAATTGGTTGGGATATTGGCCATTCCCACAACCAACCAGGAACATATTTACAGATACATATTGACAGTAACAAACTGTAAATGAACTAGAAATGATTTCTCATTTCTTAGATGTGACGTGAAGGATATACTGTATGCACTCTGAATAGACAGCGGTATAATCCATAATGAAGCTGCTCTCCACTTGATTTCGAAATTACAAGTTACCGGAAACATCACTAACTTTGGAAGTGACCTTTAGAGCAATCGTGAATAGAGTAAATCATCATGTAGACGTAGGAGTTCACTTAGCAACACTAAAACAATAACATTACAGGCTGCTGAGTAAGTCTGAGATCAATGACAGAGTTACAATGTATTCATTCTAACAGTACAGAGCAGTATAATATTCCGCAAGAAACTACAACATGCAGATGTGTATGTGGGGTGTGCCCGGCCCGGTGTTGGACTGGGCTATACAGGAGTCACCAGGGGAAATTAGTCTGAGGGTTCACCCATCTTCACAGTTACAATAGATGTTCACTTATGAATCTCATTGAAATAACGCAGGCAGTTTTTGATGCTCCCTGAAGCATAGTTTTCTTTCCATTGTAGTTTGCTCAGATATTTAAAGGGCCAGTCCAGCAAAAAAACACATTTTTCCATCTCTGTCCCCTTCACCTGATTGCCTGCCACACTCTGGAGGTTACTGCTGTGTATTCCAGTCCCTTCTCTGCAGCGCAGCTCCCTGTCAGAAGCTTATCAGGCACCATATTGATGGTGAGATTTTTTTACTTTCAATCAATTCCATGATGTATCACCACAGCATTAATTAAGGCTATACAGTTTTGTCGGGAAGTCAGAAACAGTTTAATTATCATTACCTTCTATTTTCACTTAAAGAAGCTATAGACCATAAATATCTAATCAGGAAGATGAGCTGTGATCTCCTCTATTATAACAGTGTGGCAGGAGGTTTGTGATCAGCATCAGTAATTGTGACAGGATTGTCTGTGTCCCATCTAGGCAATTTATTTGGCAGATCCATGTAAGAGCATCACACTGACTGAAAAACTGTAGGTCTAAGCTGGTCAGAACTGAGATCACATGACCATCAGAGGAAAAAGAGGTCGGGATTGTCAGAAAGAAATAACTAAGCAAGTTAACACCAGTTCACTTATATATACTGAGGGAATAGCTACATAATGAATGAATATTAAAAAATCACTGGAGTACCCCTTTAAGTATATACCATTATTGCCTGCGAAGGCAAGACAGTTTAATTATCATTACTTTCTATATTTACCTAAGAGTGGTTACACACGGTGATAAAATTGTTAGATTTTCGCACGATGCGAGAGTGAGTAGATAAGCAGGATTATGAAACCAATGATTTTCAATTTTCCCTTCCCATTAGCAATGTTTTCACTCATGCAATGTTGTGAGAAAAAGAAATTGCAGCATGCCCTATCTTTCTGCAATGTGAGATTTATTTTTATCTCCCATAAGACCATAAGTACACAGTCAGGAGGATGAGCTGTGATCTCCTCTATTATAACTGCGTGACAGGAGCTGTATGATCATCATTAGTAACTGTGATAAGAATGTCTGTATCCCCCATAGGCAGTTTCTGTGGTAGGATACATGCAGCAAAAACATGGAGGCATTAACCATGGTAGAGGATGTGGTATGTCCCTATCTACCAAGGGCACTACTGCCAGAGGTAAAACCGGTGAGGAAGCTTCAGTGGTCTGAGCAGGAGTGCAATTGCTGATGCGAGACAAACTGTAATGAAACAACAAGCCCGATGCGGCCGGTAATTACAAAACAAAGTTCACAACCGTTGGAGAAATAGACAAACATAAAGCGGGATAGTGGTAGGACAGTCCCGGTGTTCCAAGGCCATACCAGGCCGTAAGTCTTTGGTAAATAACTATTTACAGTTCTGTTCAAAGGCCTATCCGGCCACGAGCTGTGTGGCAATTATGTTAATTATATATATTGTGACAAGTTGGGGTCTGCTTGTGACAGGATTGCCCACCTTTGGTACCGGAATGGCCACCAGCTATGCAGAAATTTCCCCAGAGACGTGGATTCTCCTGCCAGCCTTTATTTAAATAAACATACATAGTCCAAATAAGTATTACGGTTCATACCCACAGGGTTTTGTCACTAACCCCTCCTGGGGCGTCTTCCTCCGTCTGGCCGGGTGACAGACCCAACTGGTCTACACTGGACCTCAGCTTGCAGCCTGTCCTGCACTGCGAAGCTGTAACTTTCCCCACGGTTCTGGCATGAACTGGCTTTTATGCAACCAATTCCTGCTACACCCATCAGGTGTTAACCCTTTACTTCTTTTTTGCAGGTGTCAGAATGCCTATCTAGCACCCTCTTCAGGCTAGTCTGACACTGCCCTGCTACAATGTATCGGGGATTTTGTAGTATTATAGTCAGGTGTATGATTAACTAATTATACCAAACAGGTGATACTAATCATCATTTTCATATGTAGGTTGAAATACAGTCGATCGTAGAAGCAGAAACACATGTGCAGGAATGGCCAATCTCTGCTAGAATGGTGAGGTTGTGGAAGAAATTTTCATGTCACAGGTCTTACATCATGGCAAAACTGAGCACAGTCTGATGGGCCTGCGAGATATTCTGCACCATTTTATGGTCATTTGTGGGGATTCTCTATTGTTTTGGCTGCTCAATGGCTCTATAAGTGTGCTATGAGGCTTGAAGCACCTTCAAGCAAAATATCTGTTTGAAAACCACCGGCTACTCTTTTCATTTTGAGCCACATTGTGTGTACAGACACAAGAATAGGGCCACAATGGGTATGTTTCTGAACACAGGACAAACAGGGATTTTTGGGGTGCAAATCTGTATTTTCATATAGAAAAAAAACTGTCTTTTAAATGACATACTTGCAAAAATATGAAATTGAATTTCTTTCTCCTCTGAATTGCAAAAACTCCTGAAAAAAAAATGTGGGGTCAAAATACTCATGACCCCCCTCAGTGAATACATTAAGGGGTATATTTTTAAAAATGGGTCATTTGTGGTGGTGTCTATCATTCTGACACCTACTAGCCTTCGCGATCTTGGCTTGGTGTAGGAAAACAAAGTGTTCCTCAAAATGTAAATAATTAATGCTAAATTTGTATGTCTAAATGGTTAGAAAAAAAATTAAAGTGTTTCAAATGTGCTTCCAGAATAAAGTAAACAGATGGAAATACATATTTCATCAAAAATGTGCACAGTATGTTTGCACAGATTTGACATATTACAGTTGAAAATGTTATAAAATGACCATTCTTGTGTAGAAAAAACAATGTCAGAATCACTTGGATATGCAAAACCTTTACAGTTATTCTATGTTATGTTATTCTATGTTAAAGTGACATATGTCAAATTTCGAGAATTTGGCCTGCTCATTAAGGCGCAAGCTGGCTTGGTCACTATGGAGTTATGCAGGACTACTTGAAGTAGTCCTCTATGCCTGTGCTGCTACTGATAAAATGCAAGTTGAATACTTTCAAATTACCTTTCTGTCATTCTTTGCATAAAACGACAAAGGCTATATTGATTGGCAGGACCAATGGCACTGAGCATTTTGACTCTACAGATGATTGAGATGTAAACCCCATGCTGGCATGTAGGGAAAGGAAAAGGCAATTACCAGAGAATACACATACAAGCATTTAGTCTCCAAAATTGGAATCAACCCCATGGTCTCAGTTGCTAACCACTGCACCACCATGTCACCCAAAGGAAAGTTAGGTTACTATTTTATAAGAAGCAGTGACATTATCACCATAGTTCTTCATTTGTTTTGAGCAGAGCTAAAAGCAAATGCTAAACGGTATAAACTTTTTCTGACTTTCCAAAGCATTGCCACAACCACAACAGTTTATTTTAGTACTTTCTATTTACAACACAAACCACCAATTGGAACGTTCTGCAAATATATGTAGAGAGTCTGTTCTGATTATTACTAGGTGATGTTATCTGTACAGCATAAGAAAAAAATTCATCCCACACGAACTTGATAGTCAATCAAGGTTTCCCTTTCCAATTCCCCATTGGTCACACTGATAAAGGCCAGTCAGTCTGAATTTCAATTTTTTTTCAGTACACACATACTTTACTTCATTAATCATCAACCTCAGCACAGAAGAATTTCCAGTTTGCATCCAACATACTTAATATACATTAATCAGTCATAAAATTAATACCACCTGCCTACTATTGTGTAGATCCCTCATTGATGCATGGCCCCAACAGACCTTTGATGGTGTCCTATGGTATCTAGCACTAAGAAATTAGCGGCCAATCCTCCAAGCCCCATAGGTTTCGAGGTTGGATCCTCCATGGATCAGAAGTGTTTATCCAACACGTCCCACAGATGCTTGAGCAGATTGAGCTCTGTCGAATTTGGAAGACAAGTCATCACCTTGACTTCTGTCATGTTCCTTAAACCATTCGTGATGAATATATCCAGTGTAGTAGGATATATTATCCTGCAGAAGTAGGCTATTAGCAAACACTGTTACTATGAAGGGGCGTACTTGGTCTACAACAATGTTTAGATAGGTGGAACATGTCAGTGTAACATCCACATAAATACAAAAGCCAAGGGTTCCTAGTAGAGCATCGCCCAGAGCATCATCCTGCCTCCACACTTGTCTTCTTCCCATAGTGTGGAGAGTTGTGAAATTGACCGAGACTTTCACAGGGAAAACTCGAGTAAGAGCTCAGAACAAAAATTGGAGTGGTCTTTTGAGGGGGGCGTTTTATATAAAAGGCATGGTTAAATATAGTCAGACCCCCCCTATATTAATTTTAGACTCCGGACCCTCAAATCACACACGCCGTTGGTGATACCATTTTTATTTTTTACCCAAACACAGCAGTGAATACAAAAGAAAGACTCCTAAGTAGAAATGAGTGAGTATACTCGCTAAGGCGCATTACTCGAACGAGTGGTGCCTTAGCCGAGTATCTCCCCGCTTATCTCTAAAGATTCGGGGGCCGGCAGGGGAGAGCGGGGAGGAACGGAGGGGAGATCGCTCTCTCCCTCTCCCCCCCCCCCCCCCCCCCCCCGCTCCCCGCCGCACCTGTCACCTGCGCCGGCCCCCGAATCTTTAGAGACGAGCGGGGAGATACTCGGCTAAGGCACTACTCGCTCAAGTAATGTGCCTTAGCGAGTATACTCGCTCATCTCTACTTAGGAGTCTTTATTTCATACTTTATTCCCCTTTTATATCCAATCTTGGTGTTGGCAAAGAAAACCTGTTTTGGCAAATGTATATTAGTAGTACGCAGCCTTAGGGCTCCTTCAGATAACCGCAATGCACAGAGAATAGAACCCATTGATGTCAATGGGTTTGTTCTCATGAACATGCTTAAGGCCACCTGCACACGGGCAGAAATCCCGCGGCGGGATTTCCGCTGCTCAAAGCCTGCATAGGATTGCGTTAAGAAACGCAATCCTATGCAGACGGCCGTGGTTTGGCCACGCGAAATATCGCGCAGCAAGCAAACCGCGGCATGTCCTCTTTCTGTGCGGGGCTCTGCGAGCCCCGCACAGAAATGTCACTCACCCGGCTGCCGGCTCCGGTCTGCGCATGCGCCGGCTGCCCGGCAGCCGACACATGAAAGAGCCGGGGCCGCCGGGCTCGGGTGAGTACGTGCTCTTCCCTGCAGGCGCTCGGGTCGGGTCCTGCGGCGAGAATTCTTGCCGCCGGATCCAACCCGCTCGTCTGCAGGCGGCCTTACACACGCATTTTGCATGTGCATGAAAAAAATAGCTACTGCTCCATTTTTCCTGTGTCTTTGCGCACTATGGGCCCCATAGAAGTGTATGGGAGGTGCGCCAATCAATATGCATATATATGTGCAATACGCTGTGAAATTCTGTGAAAAAAAGAACACATCTGGATTTAATTAGGCTACATGTAAAAAAAAACAACAATGCTCACCTAGCAACTGGAGTTTGGGTCCCTCTCGCTGGGCTGAGGTGCTGCTGCAAACTTCCATGTTCTCCTGCACACCGACAGAGCAGTTCTTACTGTTAGTGGGGCTTGAATACCCCGCCTCCAGCAAGCTAATTCTCTGATTGGTTAATCGATCGCCACATTAGCTTATGAAAGCCAGCGCTCAACTAACCAATCACAGCCATTCAATGAATGGCTGGGATTAGTTAATCCAGCGTCGTCTCTCCTTGGCTGACGTTGTACTCAATTAACCAATCAAAGCATTAGCTTGCTGGAGGCGGGGTATTCAAACCCCGCTAACAGTAAGAACTGCTCTGTCGGCGTGCAGGAGAACACAGCAGCCTGCAGCAGTAACGGAGACCAGTGCAAGGGACCGGAATGCCGGCTGCTAGGTAAGTATTATAAGACACCCCACTTCCCGAAAATAAGGCACTGTACCATTTTTGAGGCAAAAATTAATATAACACAGTGTATTATTTTCAGGGAAACATGGAAGTTACGAACACAACATAAAACACATGAAAGTAACCATATTAAAAGGCAATTTCAAGTCACAAAGCCATAGAAGAATTTGGGAGTACAAATTTATAACAACTTTTGACACTTTCAACAGAGACCTAAATTCTTCAAGAGTATTCATGCATGAGTGGGAAGTATGAGAAATCTACAGCACAGATAACATTCTGGGCTGGTGACCCCCTTGTAACACTAAGGGTGGCTTCAGACGACTGTATATTGGCCGGGTTTTGACGCCCGGCCAATATACGGTGTCCCTCTCTGCAGGGGGAGGAGACTGGAAGAGCCGGGAGCAGTGCTCTGAGCTCCCACCCCCTCTCCGCCCCTCCAATTGCAAATAGTGGCAAGCAAGGAAAGGGGGCGGGAGCTCAGTGCACTGCTTCCGCCTCTTCCAGCCTCTTCCCCCTGCAGAGAGGGACACCGTATATCGGCCGGGCATGAAAACCCCGCTGATATACGGCCGTCTGAATAAGCCCTGATTCAGAGACC